>NC_046674.1:34697337-35301932 GCF_003369915.1 Drosophila miranda
GCCAAGGTTAGGTTGCAAGAGATTGGTATCATTATGCGGAATTTTCCGTCTAGGCGATTTGCACAAGAGTTTGAGCCCAAGAAACTGCGATTCAAGGGCTAGAAATTTCTCGTTGAGAGCCTCAAATTGTTTCCGGACATCCAGAAACCCCGTTCGAGTCTGTCTCATGAATGTGCGCATTTCGGCCTCAATCTACTGACGAGACAAACATGACCAAGACAGGCCCAGATCCGGATATCCGGATGCGGCGAAGAGGCCAAGGGCCCCGAGAGGAGAAGTGTCCCGCTCTCGGAGCAAGAGAAACGCGAGAGGCAGAGGAGACGGCGGGATCGGGCCGGCAGCGATCCGACGCATGACCAAATATGGGCATGGGATCACGCCACCGGCCAGGCCCCGTTACGAAGGCCGTGGAAACCAGGAGACGGCGATGGAAAACTACCAACGCCGAGCCGGGGCCCGTCAAGGGGCTATAAAAGGAGGCTGCGGCAACGAAGCGGGTCTCTTTTTCCGTGGAGAAGTGATCGCGCGCGCACGTTGAAACCCCGCCGAAACGTAAGAGTAATACCCGGTACGGTTCGAAGAAGTGCAGTGAAGTGAATAGCAACAGGAAGACAGGCCCCGCCTGCCCCCAGAGTGAGTCTAAGTTAAGAGGTGATCCACAGTTGCCGGCGGAAGCTAAGAGGGGAGTGCGAGACGTAGAGTGCGGATTTGCGTGGCGGGCCAAAGCAATAGCGGAGGTCAAACTGCCCCAATCAATAGCCTCAACGCTGCCACACCCGACGAGAGCCCACGCGTGGTGGGGATCCATAGATAAGCTGAATTGTAGCATCTAGCCCTAAGTCCTAATATAAGTACGAATAAAGAGAGATTCGATTAAAGAAAAGGAAGGTCTTTCCATTTGTCGTTGGGGGCAACAATAAAAATACGTTGCGACGAATCGGCCGACCGCTGAGCGAGCCCAGCAAACTCAAGCGAACCAAGAAGCAGGTCCGTTACACATCGCATCTCTTTAATTTGATTTTATTTTGTGTTAATCACCAGTGTTTCGATTGTAAACAAGTGTTTAATATAAATAAAATATTCGCTACGTAACGCATCGGACTCGTGCAGGCAATTTGTTATTGTTTTTTGCCCAGTCTGCTTTTCGTTGTCGTTTCTTCGGTATGCACTGTTCTCGCGCATCAGCGTTTGCATCGCCCACACTCTCTCGTGAGCATTAGCGGGCCTGCTGCTCGCATTGTTGCTCTCACTCTCTCTGGATTGCCTATACTCTCCCTCCTTGTGGACTATTCTTTTGTGTCTCTGCTTTGGTGAGTTTACTGCTCGTTTCCTTCACTTCGTTGGATCATCTGCTGAGTTGGATCTGAATTATTGCCGCTGCTGCTAATTGTCGGGCTCGCTCTGCTGTCTGCTCTCCCATTTACCTGCGCTCTCACTCTGTTCTTTTATTATTCGTGCACAGTGATTGTACTGCTGTCAATAATGACAATCGTTTGTAGTACAAAGAAATGTGAATTCGGTGGTGTAATCATTGGTGATTCATTCCTTAGCTACTGGCTGTGCGACAATTTTGCCCACATAAAATGTGCTGGTGGCGGAAATTTTGGCCGGCTAAACGATCTGATCTCGAAACGTATGGGCCTGTCTTGGTCATGTTTGTCTTGTCAGTAGATTGAGGCCGAAATGCGCACATTCATGAGACAGACTCGAACGGGGTTTCTGGATGTCCGGAAACAATTTGAGGCTCTCAACGAGAAATTTCTAGCCCTTGAATCGCAGTTTCTTGGGCTCAAACTCTTGTGCAAATCGCCTAGACGGAAAATTCTGCATAATGATACCAATCTCTTGCAACCTAATCCGATTGGTACGCCTGCCTCCCAACTTCATCCATCGGAAGCATTTGTTACTCCGAGTGGTCATGCCTCGCCGTTATCTGAAAATCCGCCAACGGTGGCTCCAGTGTTCGTTACACCGAGCAATGTGCTTCCTCCGAGCATCCAATTTACCAACAGCATTAATCCCATTCCTGCAGTTTCTGCTACCGTCACTTCTGACGTGGTGAGTGCTCCTAGTGCGGGTGTGTTGGTTGCTGGTGATGTCTTGCCAATTCCTGCTCCAGCCGTTGCTGCCAATTCTTCTGGCCCAGGACCGAGATCTCGGTCCGAGACCATCTCGATCTCGCTCGGGACTTCTACTTAGAGCAGTGGTCCCTCGGAAAGCAATATTTGTTTCTCGTCTTATTCCTGTGGCTACAACGGAGGATGTTAAACAACATCTTTCCTCTAAACTTAACGCTTCGCCTGATGACATAGTTGTGACTAAATTTATATTTAAACATAAGCGCAACATATCATCCTTTAAAATTCTTCTCTCTGATTCTTTACTATCCAATTCTCTAGAACCGTCAATATGGCCTGAGCATACAATTATGCATGAGTTCCTTCACAAAGATTCGAACCCAGAATTACCGAACCTGCTGCTCCAAAAAACTGATGTACCATTTGGGCAAATTGCGTCAAATTCCGTTAACTTTTCTGTGTTCTGCAGTTGTATGGATTGAATTGTCGGTTGCACCATCTGAATTTTGTTCTATATTCGATTCTGGTGAAACGGCAAGACCCCGTAAGTACTCAACAGTATCTATTGAATCAGTGGGGAAAACTTTTTGAATTGCTGCTAGTAGCTTTGCAACATTTTCCTTTAATACATAAATGCATGCGTTTGGACCAGCATCAAATGTGTACGCTGCATGCACTGTATCTGTAGTTTTATTGTATGTATGTATGTACAAAATTAACTATAGCATGAGACACATCGTTCATATAAACGCATGGTGGATATGTGTCCAAGGCGATTGCATGAAACTGATTTGAGTCTTTCATCGTTATCTCAGCAAATGATTGAAAATCACGAGCTTTCATGGCCTTTTTTAAATTCGCGATCCTTTCCGGAACTAGTTTATCAACTCGATGCTGAATTAACTGCGATGTAGTCACAGAACGTTGCATACCTTTAGTGGAGCTTTTTTTTTTCGTTCGTCGTTTGCAGCTGCAGCTGCACACACATACATCGATGTGTACCGTTTTGCATTGGACCGTCGAATCGCATGATCTTTCAATTCCCTTTTGGCTCGACTTGTTTTGTGGAGTGGAAGTTAGTAGGAAAATAGAAGAATAATTAAGAATAATAATTTCCTCCAGCGCAAAGGTACGAGCACACAATTCATGGCTGATCTTCCGTTCTTCGCGTTCAGCCCACACGCCTGCAGCTGCACACACATGCATCGATGTGTACCGTTTTGCATTGGACCGTCGAATCACATGATCTTTCAATTCCCTTTTGGCTCGACTAGTTTTGTGGAGTGGAAGTTAGTAGGAAAATAGAAGAAAAACCAACCGCCCGCATATCGCTGTACCGCCGCAAATCAACCCCCGCTATTCACACATAACTAATCACCGATATTATGTAATCATCAAATATTTAAAATAAAACCTAGTTAAACTTATACAGTCCACTTATTCATAACCAACGAGTGTACCCGCTTCCAGGGCAAGCAGGTCAAGAACAACAGTAAAAGCCACAAGCCACCAAAGATTGAAAAATATATAGAGAGAGATTGAGGAACTGTAAAGGGTGCAAAAGAAAAATAGTATCGAAAGAAAGACGTAAAAATATAACTGGCGCCCAACTAATATCGAACCTACGAACCCACCCATATCGAACAAATACCGAGCCCACGAAAAAACCAACTAATACCGGACCCACGGCAAAACCGATAAAGAAGACACCCTGACCAACACCTACCCTGCCAACAAGAAGACATCAAGAAGCAGCTATACTTACATAGTATAAGTACAAAGAAAATGTAAGTACTGTTCATTAAAAAAACGAGGGGGAACGTTGTGAGTTGCTGCGTACACCGCAACTCTACAGTTATACCCGATACTAAGTCAGTATGGCTCTCCTGCGGCAGACGCCGCTAATATTGAACCACACGACAAAGAGTGCGTGCGAGAGAGACAGAAAATCAGTCTGAGCGTGACGTCGGGCGCCGCGTGGCCACTGCAAATTGATTTCTTGCTTTTGGCTACAAAAATGATCCGATCTGATCCAGATTCAGCAATCTGATAGATATAGTCATTATCTATGATTCTGCGTTTTTAGTTTTCTCGAATGTGCAATATTGTGGATGCAACAGATTTTCGTTCTTTGTGGGGGCGGAAGGGGGTGGGGCGAAATTCTGAGATATACGTTTTATAGTGAGATCTAACAGAAGTGCGGATACCAAATTTGGTTACTCTAGCGTTAATAGTCTCTGAGATTTGTGGATGCCCCAGATTTTCGTACTTTGCGGGGGCGGAAGGGGGTGTGGCGAAATTTGGACACGAAACGGTCAAGGTCAGATATCACAGGAGTGTGGATACCAAATTTGGTTGCTCTGGCTCTTATAGGTTCTGAGATCCTTGAACTCATATTTTGCAATTGGCAAAGCCGACCATGAAACCTGTGTGTTAGAGAGAGACAGAGCGAGAAAGAATGAAATTGTTTTCTTGATTCTGGCTATAATAATTATACGATCTGGTTGAGATTTTACACTCTAGAACATATAGTCATCTACGATTCTGCATTTTTGGTTTTATCGTATCTTTAAAAATGTAGATGCCACAGATTTTCGTCCTTTGTGGGGGCGGAAGTGGGCGGGGCAAAGCTTTGAAATATTTTTGTAGCAGTGACATATCACAGATGTCTGGATCCAAAACATCGTTGCTCTAGCTCTTATAGTCTTTGAGCACTAGGCGCTGAAGGGGACGGACGGACGGACGGACGGACGGACGGACAGACGGACAGACGGACAGACAGACAGGGCTCAATCGACTCGGCTATTGATGCTGATCAAGAATATATATACTTTATGGGGTCGGAAACGATTCCTTCTGGACGTTACACACATCCACTTTTACCACAAATCTAATATACCCCAATACTCATTTTGAGTATCGGGTATAAAAATCCAATAGATTAAAAAAAACGAGGGGAAACGTTGTGAGTTGCTGCTGCGACCTCAACTCTAGGTTTGTACCCGATACATAGTCAGTATGGCTACATTGAGCGACAATGTGTGTATGCGGGAGATTTTTTCCTTTTGGCTATAAAAATTAACTGATCTGATCCAGATTCAGCAATCTGATAGATATGGTCATTATCTATGATTCTGCGTTTTTAGTTTTCTCGTATCCTCAATATTGTGGATGCAACAGATTTTCGTCCTTTGTGGGGGCGGAAGGGGATGGGCGAAATTTTGATGTATACGTTTTATAGTGAGATCTAACAGGAGTGTGGATATAAAATTTGGTTACTCTAGCGTTAATAGTCTCTGAGATTTGTGGATACCCCCAGATTTTCGTCATTTACGGGGTCGGCAGGGGGTGTGGCGAAATTTTGGAAAAAAACTCGTCAAGGTCCGATATCTCTGGATTGTGGATCAAAAATTTGGTTGCTCTATCTTTTATAGTCTCTGAGATCTAGGCGCTAATGTTTTGCGCTAATCAAAGCCGGCTATGCAACGTGTGTGTTAGAGAGAGACAGGGCGAGGAAAAATTAAATTGTTTTCTTGATTCTGGCTATAATAATGATACGATTCTGCGTTCTTGGTTTTCTCATACCTTTAAAATTGTGGATGCCACAGATTTTCGTCATTTGTGGGGGCGGAAGTGGGCGGGGCGAAGTTTTGAAATATTCCTGTAACAGTGACATATCACAGAAGTCTGGGTCCAAAACATCGTTGTTCTACCTCTTATAGTCTTTAAGCACTAGGCGCTAAAGGGGACGGACGGACGGACAGACAGACAGGGCTCAATCGACTCGGCTATTGATGCTGATCAAGAATATATACTCTTTATGGGGTCGAAAACGATTCCTTCTGGACAATACACACATTTTCACCACAAATCTAATATACCCCAATACTCATTTTGAGCATCGGGTATAAAAACTCAAAACCCCCAATAAAACACAATTTAATCTTGCAATTAAAAACAAGGTGCATTTTTTTAAGGTTATGAGTGATAGTGAAATACAGGATTTAGAAAAAGAATTTCAGAAACTAAAAGGAACACAAAAAGAAAACTAATTATCAGGAAGGCGAAGTTGAAAACAGTTTCATGAGCAGCTAAGACTAATGGTAGAGTCCGCGGTTTCAAGCGCACTAGCCGTACAGATGCAGAGTTAAGAACAAACGTTGTCTGTAATGAAACCCTTGATATTACGGAATCCCTAATCGACTTACCCTTATCAAGCTTTAGAAATACTGAGAAACAGAGCTAAGAACTCAGCTGATATGGTACTCTTTTCTTTAGACACTCCCCTTAATTTTAAAGTCATTATAGATCGACTAGACTTTACGTACGCAGACAAACGACCAATATATTTAATGTAACAAGAGATGTGAACTCTCCGGCAGGGAAACTTTACATTATTACAGTACTATGACGAAGAAGAAAAGAAACTGACCCTCCTTATAAGCAAAACAATTATGATTAACGAAACCACTGTACCTTCTTCATTGAATGAGAAATACAGAGCGGACGCTCTACGAGTATTCATCTCAGGAATCAAGAAGATTCTAAGTGATGTTCTATTCTCGCCAAGACCAAAGGATCTTCCCCCTGTTTGGCATTGGCGTAAGAGGCTAATCATGATCGATATATGTTCGCATCACACTAGAATTGAACAAAGACAGCAAGGCAGAGAGAATTTAATGACGGACCCAAGGCAAAGACAACTATTGAAAACAAGAACTTTTACCAAAACCAGAACAGGTCCAACCAATGGATGTGGACACATTCTCACGTTTTAGGCAGACTACCAAGTATCAACAGAACAGCTCGCCTCAGAGACAAAACCAGTGGAAAATTTAGCAACAAAACAACCAATCGGACTACATAAACCACAAACACGTTTTATTTATTTATTTTCATGCTTTATCCTAGCGCTAACACTTATGTTTTTTGTGTAGAGAGTTATTTACTTAAATCTAAATATCATTTAACATTTTTAGAGAAGCTTATACTTATAATTGTTTTTACAACATGTTTTGTTTTATTACTTTTTTAAATTTAAATTATTTATTCTACTATTTTTATTTATTTGTTATATTTTTTCTATTATTTTTATTTATTTTCTTTTTTGAGTGAATTTGTTAATTTAATTTTATTGATTTTCTAAGTGTTTTTTAACTTTAAAGTGAAACTGAGTTGCGCTCCTACTGGTTTTGATGCTATGGGGAATATTGTTCCATAAGCGAATAGCGTTAATGAAGAACTGCCTCTTCGAGCAAAGAGTTTGAATTCGATGGCATGTGTAATTGTTTGTTTGTAGCGGGGTTACATCATTCGCTTTTAGCTCTTGCTTAAGCCGGTTGTGTTTTTTTTCTTGCTCCTTCATTCTCCGCCCTTTGCTTAAATATCATACAACATTGTTGTGACTTTGTTTTGATATATCATCGCATCTCTTTAATTTGATTTTATTTTGTGTTAATCACCAGTGTTTCGATTGTAAACAAGTGTTTAATATAAATAAAATATTCGCTACGTAACGCATCGGACTCGTGCAGGCAATTTGTTATTGTTTTTTGCCCAGTCTGCTTTTCGTTATCGCTTCTTCGATGTGCACTGTTCTCGCGCATCAGCGTTTGCATCGCCCACACTCTCTCGTGAGCATTAGCGGGCCTGCTGCTCGCATTGTTGCTCTCACTCTCTCTGGATTGCCTATACTCTCCCTCCTTGTGGACTATTCTTTTGTGTCTCTGCTTTGGTGAGTTTACTGCTCGTTTCCTGCACTTCGTTGGATCATCTGCTGAATTGGATCTGAATTATTGCCGCTGCTGCTAATTGTCGGGCTCGCTCTGCTGTCTGCTCTCCCATTTACCTGCGCTCTCACTCTGTTCTTTTATTATTCGTGCACAGTGATTGTACTGCTGTCAATAATGACAATCGTTTGTAGTACAAAGAAATGTGAATTCGGTGGTGTAATCATTGGTGATTCATTCCTTAGCTACTGGCTGTGCGACAATTTTGCCCACATAAAATGTGCTGGTGGCGGAAATTTTGGCCGGCTAAACGATCTGATCTCGAAACGTATGGGCCTGTCTTGGTCATATTTGTCTTGTCAGTAGATTGAGGCCGAAATGCGCACATTCATGAGACAGACTCGAACGGGGTTTCTGGATGTCCGGAAACAATTTGAGGCTCTCAACGAGAAATTTCTAGCCCTTGAATCGCAGTTTCTTGGGCTCAAACTCTTGTGCAAATCGCCTAGACGGAAAATTCTGCATAATGATACCAATCTCTTGCAACCTAATCCGATTGGTACGCCTGCCTCCCAACTTCATCCATCGGAAGCATTTGTTACTCCGAGTGGTCATGCCTCGCCGTTATCTGAAAATCCGCCAACGGTGGCTCCGGTGTTCGTTACACCGAGCAATGTGCTTCCTCCGAGCATCCAATTTACCAACAGCATTAATCCCATTCCTGCAGTTTCTGCTACCGTCACTTCTGACGTGGTGAGTGCTCCTAGTGCGGGTGTGTTGGTTGCTGGTGATGTCTTGCCAATTCCTGCTCCAGCCGTTGCTGCCAATTCTTCTGGCCCAGGACCGAGATCTCGGTCCGAGACCATCTCGATCTCGCTCGGGACTTCTACTTAGAGCAGTGGTCCCTCGGAAAGCAATATTTGTTTCTCGTCTTATTCCTGTGGTTACAACGGAGGATGTTAAACAACATCTTTCCTCTAAACTTAACGCTTCGCCTGATGACATAGTTGTGACTAAATTTATATTTAAACATAAGCGCAACATATCATCCTTTAAAATTCTTCTCTCTGATTCTTTACTATCCAATTCTCTAGAACCGTCAATATGGCCTGAGCATACAATTATGCATGAGTTCCTTCACAAAGATTCGAACCGAGAATTACCGAACCTGCTGCTCCAAAAAACTGATGTACCATTTGGGCAAATTGCGTCAAATTCCGTTAACCTTTCTGTGTTCTGCAGTTGTATGGATTGAATTGTCGGTTGCACCATCTGAATTTTGTTCTATATTCGATTCTGGTGAAACGGCAAGACCCCGTAAGTACTCAACAGTATCTATTGAATCATGGGGGAAAACTTTTTGAATTTCTGCTAGTAACTTTGCAACATTTTCCTTTAATACATAAATGCATGCGTTTGGACCAGCATCAAATGTGTACGCTGCATGCACTGTACCCGTAGTTTTATTGTATGTATGTACAAAATTAACTATAGCATGAGACACATCGTTCATATAAACGCATGGTGGATATGTGTCCAAGGCGATTGCATGAAACTGATTTGAGTCTTTCATCGTTATCTCAGCAAAGGATTGAAAATCACGAGCTTTTATGGCCTTTTTTAAATTCGCGATCCTTTCCGGAACTAGTTTATCAACTCGATGCTGAATTAACTGCGATGTAGCCACAGAACGTTGCATACCTTTAGTGGAGCTTGTTTTTTTTCGTTCATCGTTTACGACTAAAATGAGTACATGCATATTCGGCCAATGTTGGGCTGATGCAACTGGTTCAGCGACAGAGTCGCTGCCATCATCAAGAACTCCACGGTGCCATTGAACAAAACCACCAAATAAACTACGACATGCAGAACCACTACCTTGTCGAGCTATAGTCGTCAATTCTTCAGTAAGGGGGATACCATATAAACGTGCCAGTGAATATACCAGGCAAGCGTAACCAGCTGCGCTTGATGCAAGACCAGCAGCAGTAGGAAAATTGTTACGCGATGCAATATGTACTTTCCAAGAGAGTGAAGCTTCTTGAGAACCATTAATATGTGCTAGACGTTGAACTAAAAATAAAAAGAGATGTACAAAATAAATTAAAATTTCATTTTAAAAACTCACCTCCTTCTAAACAGCGCATAAGACGAGAGTCCTCCTCGAAAAGCAATTCCTCATCATTGAGCCACATTCGATTGTGTTGAAATTTTTCTGAAGCAGTTATTGTTGTCTTCGCGCAAAGCTGTAAAAACACACAAATATACAGGTCACAATACAGACAATATTATCATAGACAAGTAAGGTATCTAACTTCGCCCGCCGAAAATTATATTCCCTTGAAAGGCCGCGATTGCAACTACTACTTTATATAAATTATAGGAGAGGTGCTATTTATATTTCTGGGCTAGTTAACTTTTAGCTTTATTAGAACCTAATTGTCATTTACATTAAAAAGTTTGGAATTTTAACGATAAACGTAAAATTCATCTCAAGAAAAAACTTTAACTTTAAAAAAACGTAGGTTAGGTTAGGTAGAGGCGGTTGCCAAGCTCGCTCGGAGCCCGACACACTTAGGCCGGTTTCGGCCCGTTGTGATACCGCTTGGGATCATTCCCTCCCTGCAAGTGAGATTTCATGTCAGCAGTTGTCCCATCCAGATGCTCTTATAATGTTTGCGACCTTTCTGGGACATAATGTAGACATCTCCGAGATGTCGTTCAGAAAGGCAGTGCCTAAGTGTTGTAGCCTCCTTCTGCTGAGAGCTGGACAGGAGCAGAACAGGTGTTCCACTGTCTCCTCCTCCTCCTCGTCCTCGTCTCTGCAGCTGCGGCAGAAATCATTGTGTGGGGCACCCAGCCTGTTTGCGTGGATGCCTACTAGCCAATGTCCTGTGAGGGAACGTATGACTGCGCTGCACCTTTCCCTGCCTAGTTGGCAGAGCTCTGAGGTGCGCTTCTTATCTATGGTCGGCCATGTTTGCCGAGCTGTGCGACAACATGGCCCTATTTGCCACTTTTCGTCTGCCAGTCGCTTGTACTGCTCTTTTATAATGAGCTTGCAGGTGGCCATAGGCATACAAATATCCTCCTTATCTTGGAGAAGGGGGGTCGTAGTACCATATCTGGCCAGCTCGTCCGCTATGCAGTTGCCCTCGATGTCCCGGTGGCCCGGGACCCATATAAGGCTGATAGCAAATTGCTGAGCCATCTCGTGAAGACATCTGCGGCAGTTCGCCACAGTAGCCGAGTTCGAGTAGATTGCGTTGAGTGATCTGATCGCAGCTTGGCTATAGCTGTAGATGTTTAGATTGGTTGCCGTGGCGGTAACCGTGTGAAGGCAGTACAGAGCCTCCCTAATTGCTGTAACTTCCGCTTGGAAGACGCCATTCGTCTCTGTGAGGGATGATGGTGCTGAATGGAGTATCCGTGTGCTCCCTTGGAACTTGATAGTCCGTTCTTACTGGGACAATGTTGTTTTTATTTAGTATCGATGAGTGACCTGAGTGCTGAGGTACCCATTGTTCAGAGTCTCTAAGACGTATTGCTGCCATTTCTGCCCGCTCCTTTGCTGTAAGGTCAAGGCTCTGGGGGCATAGCATGGTGGAGGTTCGAAGTGCTCCACTGATGCAGAGGGTGGCCGTTTGCTGAACTTTGCCCAGCTGATTGGTGATTGTCCTTTTTGTAAGGGCAGGCCACCACACAGTAACTCCGTAGAGTAATATAGGTCTGACTATTGCCAGATATATCCATAGGACTATGCTTGGGTTAAAAAAAACGTAACACATGAAAATTTCTGTGTCATGATTTTCTACCATATTTTATGTCGATTTTTAAGCCAAGATCAGATTAGTTCAACCTTGCATTGCCAATGTGAAAAACCTTTCAACGAATTCAACCGTAAAGTCCTTCCTTGCAGGACGAATTTCGTGAAGGTGGCCCAAAATCTCGATGATGTTCGCAAAATGATTGAGGCGGATCGTTATGTCACGGTCATGTACCGTGAGATTGAGACATCTTTGAGCATTAGAATGAAGTCCATCAATAAGATTTGCCATGATGACCTCCGGGTAAATCAGTTCTGTTCGCTTTGAATCCCACACAATGTAAAAATTGGCCAACATGAGACTCGTGTCGATTGGTGTAAGAGAATTATCAAAAAAACATTATCATTGTGCATAACATCTACACAGCTGACGAATGTAACGAAGTGTAGATATACGAATTTGAGCCTTGTTTCAGAGACACTTCCTTCTGAGTTCCAAAGTGCTGGGTTCCAATGTATTCGTCTTCATAAACACTATTCAGTTAGCAAAGTTTGTTTTTTCATTGTTGGGCCAGAAATATAAATATAAATAGCAACTTCGTGAAATATGAAGGCCGTCGGAATCTGCCGATTATATAGCCATATCATATAGCCATAACCATAAGGTCAATCGGTGAAAAGTCGTTCTTTCCATATACCTTTTTCCTGATATATATATCATGTTCTAAATTTATTCAAACTTAACTAGCTTAAGCAATTTATATATAATTTTGTTAAATTTGATGTAACAACTATTATTGCCGCGCTGGGCAACGCCTCCAAATCTTTGGCCGTACGTTTGTTAAGCTTCCCGCGTTTAATAGGCCTCCCGTTGTTTGTTCTTCAAGTTTTAGTTTTATTCAGGTGTTTCAGTTACAAAGATCAGGGCAGGGTATTAAATTAGGGGGAGAAGCGAGCTAAAAAACTTGTACCGCTTCAGTTTAACTTTTCGCCGCTGCCTTTCTTTTCGTTCTTGTTCTTCCTTGCCTTGTCTATGGCTACCATTCGCCATGGTTAACCCTTTGCTGAGTGCTGTTAATGTCTGTGCTGTTAGGCGCAGTGATATTTAGAGCTGCCACTGCGGTTTCTGCCGTAACATTCCCCCCTTCGCAAACTTCGTCGCTTGTCATGATGTTTGCCAAACTTTTGGTTAAGCGTTGGATCATGCGTCAAGCGTCTGTTGACAGGAAGCTTGCCAGTTCGATTTGTACTGCTCGCACGGTGAGGCACGTGAATAGTACTCCCCATCGTTTCTCCACGTTGGAGACGTTCTCTCTACGTTGACCTCCAGTGGTCCAAAGTAGTCGATACCTGTGTTTGTGAATGGCAATTCGCTGATTGCTAGCCTCTCTGGTGATAAGCTTCCCATTTTCCCGACGAACACGTCGCTTGATCTCGACGGAGAGCTCCTGTGTTATGAGTTTAGTCAGTCGTAGGCCGAGGATTGCTGCCATAAGCTCCATCCTGGGAATCGAAAATGGTTTCAATAGTGCCACTCTTGTCTTGGATGCGAGTAGTGTGCATCGTACTTCTTCTCTTTGTTCGATCCTTATGTAGGCGACGGCTGCAAAGGCGTTTATGCTCGCGTCTGTAAAGATGTGTAATTGAATATTAGATGTTTGTATCGTTAGACCGAGATATCGTGAAACCCTTAATTCTTCGATGTTTTTAGGTTGCCGTGCCCGTATTGTCCAATTGCTGACCTCCATACGTCCTGCAGTTTTATCTCTGCCTGTATTATATAGAAGCCCAATAGTCCTAAGGGATCGAAGATGGTCATGACTATACGTAGAATTGACCGCTTCATCATAGTTTTCGTTTCGTAGTATATGTCATCTCGAAACTTATTGACGAAGGTGAAGTAATCATGCCACCACACACCAAGCACTCGTTCTCGTCTTCTTGAGTCCGTCATCTCGATGGGGCGTTCTTGATGATATCCATCTCTTGAGAGCGCTCTCATCACGGTGTTTGAGTTAGATATCCAACCTCTCATCTCGAAGCCTCCTTCTTTGTGTATGTTATGCGCTAGGCGGACCATTTCGTCTTCCGAGTCCCAGCTTTGGAGCCAGTAATCTACAAAGGTGTTGCGAAGTATAGCCTGTACTGCCTTTCTTTGTTCCTTGATGAACCTTTCTTCGTTTCTATTTCTCACGTAGGTCGCTGCTGCTGGGAACAAGAAACACCAAAGGTCATTACGCTCATTACGTGCCTATCCGGTTCTCGACTGGTGTCACCATATCTCCAGAGAACCTGCTGTGAGCTTTGATCATCCGCACATATCCTGACCTGGTGAAACATTTCTCTAATATCTCCGCAGAATCCAATAGACATCTGTCAAAATCGCGATATTACTCCTAGAAGCGATGGCAATTGGTCCGGGCCTTTTAGTAGCATTGAATTCCACTTTGGCTGCTGCGTCCCATACGAGTCTTAATTGGCCTTTGTTCGGGTCGGATCGCGAATGAAGGGGTTTTGCCCATGCAGGTTGGTAGCCGGCGCCGGTGCGGCCATTGGATACCACATAGCGCCAGCTGGTATTGTCTCGTTCGGATTCAGCCCATTAGACATTCCAATCCGCGTTGCTTCCATGGGTCTTTACATGTGAACTCATGAGGCCTCCTGCTTGAGGTAGTCTGGAATGCGTCGGGATGGGGCGCCTTCCCTCGCTAGATTCCGACTAACGCCGTTTATTTTACTCCGGTGTCTTTTTTCGCACAGTCCTGGTTTGTGGTTATACACGAACCTCGTGTCGCTTGAATGAAAGAGATTAGCCTTTCCGTCCAACTGTATGAGGATATCTCACCTGCAAAGTCGAATCTGTCGTGATGCAGCTGATGTTACAACTATTATTGCCACGCCGGGCAACGCCTATTCGCTTCTAGCTCTTGCTTAAGCCGGTTGTGTTTTTTTCTTGCTCCTGCGTTCTCCGCCCTTTGCTTCAATATCATTAAACATTGTTGTAACTTTGTTTTGATATATCATCGAATCTCTTTAATTTGATTATACTTTGTGTTAATCACCAGTGTTTCGTTTGTAAAAAAGTGTTTAATATAAATACAATATCGCAACGTAACGCATCGGACTCGTGCAGGCAATTTGTTATTGTTTTTTACCCAGCCTGCTTTTCGTTGTCGTTTCTTCGGTATGCACTGTTCTCGCGCATCAGCGTTTGCATCGCCCACACTCTCTCGAAAGCATAAGCGGGCCTGCTGCTCGCATTGTTGCTCTCACTCGCTCTGGATTGCCTATGCTCTCCCTCTTTGTGTTTCTGCTTTGGTGAGTTTACTGCTCGTTTTCTGCACTTCGTTGGATCATCTGCTGAATTGGATCTGAATTATTGCCTCTGCTGCTGATTGTCGGGCTCGCTCTGGTGTCTGCTGTCCCATTTTGCCTGCGCTCTCACTCTGTTCTTTTATTATTCGTGCACAGTGATTGTACTACTGTCAATAATGGCAATTGTTTGCAGTGCAAAGAAATGTGAATTCGGTGGTGTAATCATTTGTGATTCATTCCTTAGCTGCTGGCTGTGCGAAAATTTTGCCCACATAAAATGTGCTGGTGGCGGAAATTTTGGCCGGCTAAACGATCTGAACTCGAAACCTTCATCCCTGCCTCCCACCTTCATCTATCGAAAGCATTTGTTACTCCATGAGGTCATGCCTCGCCATTATCTGTAAATCCGCCAACGGCGGTTCCGGCTGTTGCTGCCAATTCTTCTGCCCCAGGACGGAGATCTCTTTTAGGAGTGGCAAAACCATCACGATCTCGCTCGGGACTTCAACTTAGAGCAGTGGTCCCTCGGAAAGCAATATTTATTTCCCGTCTTATTGCTGAGGCTACAACGGAGGACGTTAAACAACATATTTCCTCTAAACTTAACGCTTCGCCTGATGATATAGGTGTGACTAAATTTACATTTAAACATAAGAGCAACATATCATCCTTTAAAATTCTTCTCCATGATTCTTTACTATCCAAATCTCTTGAACCGTCAATATGGCCTGAGCATACAATTATGCATGAGTTCCTTCACAAAGATTCGAGCCCGAGTCCCAGAATTACCGAACCTGCTGCTCCAAAATACTGATGTACGATTTTTCTATTCACTATCAGAACGTTCGCAGTTTTTTTGGCAAATTGCGTCAAATTCATACAAATAGTGCGTCTTTTGATTTCGATGCCATCGCTTTTACCGAAACCTGGCTTAACTCTTCTATCAATGATCATGAAATTTTCATTGAAAAATTCACTATTTGTAGAATGGACCGCCCATCTTTAGCAGGTGGGGTTCTCCAAGTATTTGTCATACTTAAAAAATAATAAATCTAGGCTCTATAAAAAGTACCAGAAGGCGGGCTCCACGTCGGCCTTAGCTTTATACTCCTTCGCTCGCTCTCTGTTCCTTGCCGTTAATAGTCAGTGTTATAATCATTACTTTTCACAATGTAGTAGAAACTTTCAAAGTGATTCTAAACGAGGGGGAACGTTGTGAGTTGCTGCGTACACCGCAACTCTACAGTTATACCCGATACTAAGTCAGTATAACTCTCCTCCGGCAGACGCCGCTAATATTAAACGACACGACAAAGAGTGCGTGCGAGAGAGACAGAAAATCAGTCTGAGCGTGACGTCGGGCGCTGCGTAGCCACTGAAAATTGATTTCTTGCTTTTGGCTACAAAAATGATCCGATCTGATCCAGTTTCAGCAATCTGATAGATATGGTCATTATCTATGATTCTGCGTTTTTAGTTTTCTCGAATGTGCAATATTGTGGATGCAACAGATTTTCGTCCTTTGTGGGGTCGGAAGGGGGTGGGGAGAAATTTTGAGATACACGTTTTATAGTGAGATCTAACAGAAGTGCGGATATCAAATTTGGTTACTCTAGCTTTAATAGTCTTTGAGATTTGTGGATGCCCCAGATTTTCGTCTTTTGCGGGGGCGGAAGGGGGTGTGGCGAAATTTGGACACAAAACGGTCAAGGTCCGATATCACAGGAGTGTGGATACCAAATTTGGTTGCTCTGGCTCTTATAGGTTCTGAGATCCTTGAACTCATATTTTGCAATTGACAAAACCGACCATGAAACCTGTGTGTTAGAGAGAAACAGAGCGAGAAAGAATGAAATTGTTTTCTTGATTCTGGCTATAATCATTATACGATCTGGTTCAGATTTTGCACTGTAGAAGATATGGTCATCCTCACCGATTCTGCGTTTTTGGTTTTATCGTATCTTTAAAAATGTGGATGCCACAGATTTTCGTCCTTTGTGGGGGCGGAAGTGGGCGGGGCGAAGTTTTGAAATATTTTTGTAGCAGTGACATATCACAGAAGTCTGGATCCAAAACATCGTTGCTCTAGCTCTTATAGTCTTTGAGCACTAGGCGCTGAAGGGGACGGACGGACGGACGGACGGACAGACGGACAGACAGACAGGGCTCAATCGACTCGGCTATTGATGCTGATCAAGAATATATATACTTTATGGGGTCGGAAACGATTCCTTCTGGACGTTACACACATCCACTTTTACCACAAATCTAATATACCCCAATACTCATTTTGAGTATCGGGTATAAAAACAGAAGCATCTGCGGTTGGCATTGCAAATTTATTCTAACCTAATCCACCGTGGTTTTCAAATTGGTTTGCAGACGGATGTAGTTTTTACGGACTTCGGCAAGGCATTCGATTCTGTGAACCATGCTCTGCTTATTCACAAGCTCTCTTTATTAGGGTTCCCAACGAATCTTCTAGATTGGATTTTGTCCTATCTCTCTAACCGTACCGAGATATCGTGAAACCCTTAATTCTTCGATGTTTTTAGGTTGCCGTGCCCGTATTGTCCAATTGCTGACCTCCATACGTCCTGCAGTTTTATCTCTGCCTGTATTATATAGAAGCCCAATAGTCCTAAGGGATCGAAGATGGTCATGACTATACGTAGAATTGACCGCTTCATCATAGTTTTCGTTTCGTAGTATATGTCATCTCGAAACTTATTGACGAAGGTGAAGTAATCATGCCACCACACACCAAGCACTCGTTCTCGTCTTCTTGAGTCCGTCATCTCGATGGGGCGTTCTTGATGATATCCATCTCTTGAGAGCGCTCTCATCACGGTGTTTGAGTTAGATATCCAACCTCTCATCTCGAAGCCTCCTTCTTTGTGTATGTTATGCGCTAGGCGGACCATTTCGTCTTCCGAGTCCCAGCTTTGGAGCCAGTAATCTACAAAGGTGTTGCGAAGTATAGCCTGTACTGCCTTTCTTTGTTCCTTGATAAACCTTTCTTCGTTTCTATCTCTCACGTAGGTCGCTGCTGCTGGGAACAAGAAACACCAAAGGTCATTACGCTCATTACGTGCCTATCCGGTTCTCGACTGGTGTCACCATATCTCCAGAGAACCTGCTGTGAGCTTTGATCATCCGCACATATCCTGACCTGGTGAAACATTTCTCTAATATCTCCGCAGATTCCAATAGACATCTGTCAAAATCGCGATATTACTCCTAGAAGCGATGGCAATTGGTCCGGGCCTTTTAGTAGCATTGAATTCCACTTTGGCTGCTGCGTCCCATACGAGTCTTAATTGGCCTTTGTTCGGGTCGGATCGCGAATGAAGGGGTTTTGCCCATGCAGGTTGGTAGCCGGCGCCGGTGCGGCCATTGGATACCACATAGCGCCAGCTGGTATTGTCTCGTTCGGATTCAGCCCATTAGACATTCCAATCCGCGTTGCTTCCATGGGTCTTTACATGTGAACTCATGAGGCCTCCTGCTTGAGGTAGTCTGGAATGCGTCGGGATGGGGCGCCTTCCCTCGCTAGATTCCGACTAACGCCGTTTATTTTACTCCGGTGTCTTTTTTCGCACAGTCCTGGTTTGTGGTTATACACGAACCTCGTGTCGCTTGAATGAAAGAGATTAGCCTTTCCGTCCAACTGTATGAGGATATCTCACCTGCAAAGTCGAATCTGTCGTGATGCAGCTGATGTTACAACTATTATTGCCACGCCGGGCAACGCCTATTCGCTTCTAGCTCTTGCTTAAGCCGGTTGTGTTTTTTTCTTGCTCCTGCGTTCTCCGCCCTTTGCTTCAATATCATTCAACATTGTTGTAACTTTGTTTTAATATATCATCGAATCTCTTTAATTTGATTATACTTTGTGTTAATCACCAGTGTTTCGTTTGTAAAAAAGTGTTTAATATAAATACAATATCGCAACGTAACGCATCGGACTCGTGCAGGCAATTTGTTATTGTTTTTTACCCAGCCTGCTTTTCGTTGTCGTTTCTTCGGTATGCACTGTTCTCGCGCATCAGCGTTTGCATCGCCCACACTCTCTCGAAAGCATAAGCGGGCCTGCTGCTCGCATTGTTGCTCTCACTCGCTCTGGATTGCCTATGCTCTCCCTCTTTGTGTTTCTGCTTTGGTGAGTTTACTGCTCGTTTTCTGCACTTCGTTGGATCATCTGCTGAATTGGATCTGAATTATTGCCTCTGCTGCTGATTGTCGGGCTCGCTCTGGTGTCTGCTGTCCCATTTTGCCTGCGCTCTCACTCTGTTCTTTTATTATTCGTGCACAGTGATTGTACTACTGTCAATAATGGCAATTGTTTGCAGTGCAAAGAAATGTGAATTCGGTGGTGTAATCATTTGTGATTCATTCCTTAGCTGCTGGCTGTGCGAAAATTTTGCCCACATAAAATGTGCTGGTGGCGGAAATTTTGGCCGGCTAAACGATCTGATCTCGAAACGTATGGGCCTGTCTTGGTCATGTTTGTCTTGTCAGTAGATTGAGGCCGAAATGCGCACATTCATGAGACAGACTCGAACGGGGTTTCTGGATGTCCGGAAACAATTTGAGGCTCTCAACGAGAAATTTCTAGCCCTTGAATCGCAGTTTCTTGGGCTCAAACTCTTGTGCAAATCGCCTAGACGGAAAATTCTGCATAATGATACCAATCTCTTGCAACCTAATCCGATTGGTACGCCTGCCTCCCAACTTCATCCATCGGAAGCATTTGTTACTCCGAGTGGTCATGCCTCGCCGTTATCTGAAAATCCGCCAACGGTGGCTCCGGTGTTCGTTACACCGAGCAATGTGCTTCCTCCGAGCATCCAATTTACCAACAGCATTAATCCCATTCCTGCAGTTTCTGCTACCGTCACTTCTGACGTGGTGAGTGCTCCTAGTGCGGGTGTGTTGGTTGCTGGTGATGTCTTGCCAATTCCTGCTCCAGCCGTTGCTGCCAATTCTTCTGGCCCAGGACCGAGATCTCGGTCCGAGACCATCTCGATCTCGCTCGGGACTTCTACTTAGAGCAGTGGTCCCTCGGAAAGCAATATTTGTTTCTCGTCTTATTCCTGTGGCTACAACGGAGGATGTTAAACAACATCTTTCCTCTAAACTTAACGCTTCGCCTGATGACATAGTTGTGACTAAATTTATATTTAAACATAAGCGCAACATATCATCCTTTAAAATTCTTCTCTCTGATTCTTTACTATCCAATTCTCTAGAACCGTCAATATGGCCTGAGCATACAATTATGCATGAGTTCCTTCACAAAGATTCGAACCGAGAATTACCGAACCTGCTGCTCCAAAAAACTGATGTACCATTTGGGCAAATTGCGTCAAATTCCGTTAACCTTTCTGTGTTCTGCAGTTGTATGGATTGAATTGTCGGTTGCACCATCTGAATTTTGTTCTATATTCGATTCTGGTGAAACGGCAAGACCCCGTAAGTACTCAACAGTATCTATTAAATCAGTGGGGAAAACTTTTTGAATTGCTGCTAGTAGCTTTGCAACATTTTCCTTTAATACATAAATGCATGCGTTTGGACCAGCATCAAATGTGTACGCTGCATGCACTGTACCCGTAGTTTAATTGTATGTATGTACAAAATTAACTATAGCATGAGACACATCGTTCATATAAACGCATGGTGGATATGTGTCCAAGGCGATTGCATGAAACTGATTTGAGTCTTTCATCGTTATCTCAGCAAAGGATTGAAAATCACGAGCTTTTATGGCCTTTTTTAAATTCGCGATCCTTTCCGGAACTAGTTTATCAACTCGATGCTGAATTAACTGCGATGTAGTCACAGAACGTTGCATACCTTTAGTGGAGCTTGTTTTTTTTCGTTCATCGTTTACGACTAAAATGAGTACATGCATATTCGGCCAATGTTGGGCTGATGCAACTGGTTCAGCGACAGAGTCGCTGCCATCATCAAGAACTCCACGGTGCCATTGAACAAAACCACCAAATAAACTACGACATGCAGAACCACTACCTTGTCGAGCTATAGTCGTCAATTCTTCAGTAAGGGGGATACCATATAAACGTGCCAGTGAATATACCAGGCAAGCGTAACCAGCTGCGCTTGATGCAAGACCAGCAGCAGTAGGAAAATTGTTACGCGATGCAATATGTACTTTCCAAGAGAGTGAAGCTTCTTGAGAACCATTAATATGTGCTAGACGTTGAACTAAAAATAAAAAGAGATGTACAAAATAAATTAAAATTTCATTTTAAAAACTCACCTCCTTCTAAACAGCGCATAAGACGAGAGTCCTCCTCGAAAAGCAATTCCTCATCATTGAGCCACATTCGATTGTGTTGAAATTTTTCTGAAGCAGTTATTGTTGTCTTCGCGCAAAGCTGTAAAAACACACAAATATACAGGTCACAATACAGACAATATTATCATAGACAAGTAAGGTATCTAACTTCGCCCGCCAAAAATGATATGCCCTTGAAAGGCCGCGATTGTAACTACTACTTTATATAAATTATAGGAGAGGTGCTATTTCTATATCTGGCCTAGTTAACTTTTAGCTTTATTAGAACCCAATTGTCATTTACATTAAAAAGTTTAACGATAAACGTAAAATTCATCTCAAGAAAAAACTTTAACTTTAAAAAAACGTAGGTTAGGTTAGGTAGAGGCGGTTGCCAAGCTCGCTCGGAGCCCGACACACTTAGGCCGGTTTCGGCCCGTTGTGATACCGCTTGGGATCATTCCCTCCCTGCAAGTGAGATTTCATGTCAGCAGTTGTCCCATCCAGATGCTCTTATAAAGTTTGCGACCTTTCTGGGACATAATGTAGACATCTCCGAGATGTCGTTCAGAAAGGCAGTGCCTAAGTGTTGTAGCCTCCTTCTGCTGAGAGCTGGACAGCAGCAGAACAGGTGTTCCACTGTCTCCTCCTCCTCCTCGTCCTCGTCTCTGCAGCTGCGGCAGAAATCATTGTGTGGGGCACCCAGCCTGTTTGCGTGGATGCCTACTAGCCAATGTCCTGTGAGGGAACGTATGACTGCGCTGCACCTTTCCCTGCCTAGTTGGCAGAGCTCTGAGGTGCGCTTCTTATCTATGGTCGGCCATGTTTGCCGAGCTGTGCGACAACATGGCCCTATTTGCCACTTTTCGTCTGCCAGTCGCTTGTACTGCTCTTTTATAATGAGCTTGCAGGTGGCCATAGGCATACAAATATCCTCCTTATCTTGGAGAAGGGGGGTCGTAGTACCATATCTGGCCAGCTCGTCCGCTATGCAGTTGCCCTCGATGTCCCGGTGGCCCGGGACCCATATAAGGCTGATAGCAAATTGCTGAGCCATCTCGTGAAGACATCTGCGGCAGTTCGCCACAGTAGCCGAGTTCGAGTAGATTGCGTTGAGTGATCTGATCGCAGCTTGGCTATAGCTGTAGATGTTTAGATTGGTTGCCGTGGCGGTAACCGTGTGAAGGCAGTACAGAGCCTCCCTAATTGCTGTAACTTCCGCTTGGAAGACGCCATTCGTCTCTGTGAGGGATGATGGTGCTGAATGGAGTATCCGTGTGCTCCCTTGGAAATTGATAGTCCGTTCTTACTGGGACAATGTTGTTTTTATTTAGTATCGATGAGTGACCTGAGTGCTGAGGTACCCATTGTTCAGAGTCTCTAAGACGTATTGCTGCCATTTCTGCCCGCTCCTTTGCTGTAAGGTCAAGGCTCTGGGGGCATAGCATGGTGGAGGTTCGAAGTGCTCCACTGATGCAGAGGGTGGCCGTTTGCTGAACTTTGCCCAGCTGATTGGTGATTGTCCTTTTTGTAAGGGCAGGCCACCACACAGTAACTCCGTAGAGTAATATAGGTCTGACTATTGCCAGATATATCCATAGGACTATGCTTGGGTTAAAAAAAACGTAACACATGAAAATTTCTGTGTCATGATTTTCTACCATATTTTATGTCGATTTTTAAGCCAAGATCAGATTAGTTCAACCTTGCATTGCCAATGTGAAAAACCTTTCAACGAATTCAACCGTAAAGTCCTTCCTTGCAGGACGAATTTCGTGAAGGTGGCCCAAAATCTCGATGATGTTCGCAAAATGATTGAGGCGGATCGTTATGTCACGGTCATGTACCGTGAGATTGAGACATCTTTGAGCATCAATAAGATTTGCCATGATGACCTCCGGGTAAATCAGTTCTGTTCGCTTTGAATCCCACACAATGTAAAAATTGGCCAACATGAGACTCGTGTCGATTGGTGTAAGAGAATTATCAAAAAAACATTATCATTGTGCATAACATCTACACAGCTGACGAATGTAACGAAGTGTAGATATACGAATTTGAGCCTTGTTTCAGAGACACTTCCTTCTGAGTTCCAAAGTGCTGGGTTCCAATGTATTCGTCTTCATAAACACTATTCAGTTAGCAAAGTTTTTTTTTTCATTGTTGGGCCAGAAATATAAATATAAATAGCAACTTCGTGAAATATGAAGGCCGTCGGAATCTGCCGATTATATAGCCATATCATATAGCCATAACCATAAGGTCAATCGGTGAAAAGTCGTTCTTTCCATATACCTTTTTCCTGATATATATATCATGTTCTAAATTTATTCAAACTTAACTAGCTTAAGCAATTTATATATAATTTTGTTAAATTTGATGTAACAACTATTATTGCCGCGCTGGGCAACGCCTCCAAATCTTTGGCCGTACGTTTGTTAAGCTTCCCGCGTTTAATAGGCCTCCCGTTGTTTGTTCTTCAAGTTTTAGTTTTATTCAGGTGTTTCAGTTACAAAGATCAGGGCAGGGTATTAAATTAGGGGTATTAAATTGAAACTTGTACCGCTTCAGTTTAACTTTTCGCCGCTGCCTTTCTTTTCGTTCTTGTTCTTCCTTGCCTTGTCTATGGCTACCATTCGCCATGGTTAACCCTTTGCTGAGTGCTGTTAATGTCTGTGCTGTTAGGCGCAGTGATATTTAGAGCTGCCACTGCGGTTTCTGCCGTAACATTCCCCCCTTCGCAAACTTCGTCGCTTGTCATGATGTTTGCCAAACTTTTGGTTAAGCGTTGGATCATGCGTCAAGCGTCTGTTGACAGGAAGCTTGCCAGTTCGATTTGTACTGCTCGCACGGTGAGGCACGTGAATAGTACTCCCCATCGTTTCTCCACGTTGGAGACGTTCTCTCTACGTTGACCTCCAGTGGTCCAAAGTAGTCGATACCTGTGTTTGTGAATGGCAATTCGCTGATTGCTAGCCTCTCTGGTGATAAGCTTCCCATTTTCCCGACGAACACGTCGCTTGATCTCGACGGAGAGCTCCTGTGTTATGAGTTTAGTCAGTCGTAGGCCGAGGATTGCTGCCATAAGCTCCATCCTGGGAATCGAAAATGGTTTCAATAGTGCCACTCTTGTCTTGGATGCGAGTAGTGTGCATCGTACTTCTTCTCTTTTTTTTTATTTATTTATTAAATTAACAAATTATCTGTTAATAATGGTACTTAGTTACTAAAGGCAGAAAAAGATAAGTTAAAAGTTAGCTAAATTTAAATGATTATAAATATTGCATGCAATTAGTTTAAGAGACAGTTCAGGGGATAGGGTTAGACAGAGGGAGTTATAATTATGGCATAAAACCCTAAAAGGTTCATGATCAGCATAATTAGACCTACATATGGGTAGACGGATAGGCCTAAAAGTACGGGTAGGTCTGGATGGAACGGCCAAGTCAATCTGACCCAAGAGAGTTTGGGAGTCAACAGTCCCAAGAAGGAGCTTGTGCACGAACATTACGCCATTGCATATTCTGCGATGGTGCAACGACGGCAGGTCAATAAGATTTAGCCTAGACCGGTAGGGTGGCAAGATTCTTCCCGAGTCCCAGTTAAAGTTCCGAAGGGCAAAAATTAAAAATTGCTTTTGCACGGATTCAATAACAGCCTGCTGCTCTTTATACTGCGGGCTCCACACACAAGAACAATACTCCAATATAGGACGTACTAACGAGATGTACAGTTGTTTCGTAACGTACGGGTCGTCAAACTCCTTGGACCAACGCTTGATGAACGCTAAAACACCCTTAGCTTTATTTACAGTTGCAGCTATATGGGTGTTGAAACACATCTTATGATCAAAAAGGACTCCGAGGTCATTTGAACTCGAAATTCGCTCAAGGACATGATTTCCTAGAACATATGAGACAAAATGAGGAGCGCGACGGTAAAATGTCATAAGTTTGCATTTGGAAAGGTTCAGAAAAAGAAGATTAGTTGAACACCACAATAGTAGTTCACTTAGATCAAGTTGAAGGCGTGTGTGCAAATACCAATCAGAGTAAGAAAGACAGATTTTGACATCATCAGCATACATTAGTGTAGTAGAGTATGTTATAACTTGAGGAAGGTCGTTCACAAATAAAATAAACAGAAGCGGGCCCAGATGACTTCCCTGTGGCACACCTGAAGTAACATTAACAGTATTTGACAACACGTTAGAAAACAAAACACGTTGAGTACGGTTAGAGAGATAGGACAAAATCCAATCTAGAAGATTCGTTGGGAACCCTAATAAGGAGAGCTTTTGAATAAGCAGAGCATGGTTCACAGAATCGAATGCCTTGCTGAAGTCCGTAAAAACTACATCCGTCTGCAAACCAATTTGAAAACCACGGTGGATTAGGTTAGAAAACTCAAGAAGGTTAGACGATGTTGAACGATGTCTGAAAAAACCGTGTTGCGACGGAGATATCAAGCTGCAACAAAGATGTTGCAGTTGCCGGGTGACCAGGAACTCAAGAAGCTTCGGGATGGCGGAAAGCTTTGCGATACCACGATAGTTTTCAATGTTTGATCTTGAACCTTTTTTGTGAAGCGGAATGATGTAGGACTCATTCCAAATTACTGGGAGACAAGACTGTTCCAAGGAGAGGTTGAAGAGAAAGGTCAAGGGCTTGCAAAGGGACTGGGCACAGTGTTTTAAGATGCAACTTGGTACCTTATCTGGACCCGCAGAAAACGATATGTCCATAGATGACAAACCTTCAAGAACAACGCTTTCCTCGAAAAAGGGCAGAAAAATACTGTTAGCTTGAGGTAGCTGGTACGGATACGGAGTGGATGCGTTGTAAATATGAGACGAGTACGTTGTTTGGAAAAAGTTAGCGAATAAATTTGCAATACCAACAGCAGAAGCTTCTGTTTTGTTCTGGTAATGAAGGGACGGAGGAAAAACGTTTGACTTGCGCTTAGAATTAACGAACGAATAGAATTTTTTAGGATCACTACGAAAATTACTACTACATTGTGAAAGGTAATGATTATAACACTGACTATTGACGGCAAGGAACAGAGAGCGAGCGGAGGAGTATAGAGCTAAGGCCAACGTGGAGCCCGACTTCTGGTACTTTTTATAGAGCCGGGATTTATTATTTTTTAAGTATGACAAATACTTGGAGAACCAGGGAGGCTTGGACGATACAGGTACAGTGATATCTGGAACAAACGTATTAAGGGCGGAGTAAATAGAACTATAAAACGAGTTAACAGTTGCATCTATGTTCGGTAATGAATAAAGAAACGACCAATCAACACGCGAGAGATGTAGATCTAAATCAATAAAGTTTGTTTTGCGAAAACACTTTATGTGACAAGGAGCCATGGAACTGTCAGCACCTCCAGATTGTGTACACTCCAGTGATATCAACAAAGTTGGATGGTAAGGATCTTCAGGGAGAGATATTGGGCTTGCTCTAGATACAGTAGCAAGAGAACCATCGTTAACAAAAACGAGGTCAAGAAGTCTGTCCCTAATGTTTTTAACGGCATTAATTTGGACAAGGGAAATATCCGTTAGCCCATTGATAAAGTCATTATGGCAATTGGGAAACAACAGGTTAGCGTCATTACAAGGCAGCCAAGAAAGAAATGGGAGGTTAAAGTCCCCCATGACAATAATTCGATCATTGCACCCTAATGTAGAAACAACATTATTAATTGCTGAAAGGTGGTGTAAGTAAAGCTCAGCATCAGACCTGGGAGGAATGTAAGAGCAGGTTAAATAGAAAAATGCGGAGCCAACACGAACTTTGACTGCAACAAATTCAATTCCATGAATGTTATTGAATGGGAATAACTCAGATGAGAAAACAGATTTAACTGCAATCAGAACCCCACCTGCAAAAGATGGGCGGTCCATTCTATAAATAGTGTAACTATCAATGAAAATTTCGTGATCATTGACAGAGGAGTTAAGCCAGGTTTCGGTAAACGCGATGGCATCGAAATCAAAGGACGCGCTATTAGTATGAATTTGACGCAACTTTCCCAGCAAACTGCGAACGTTCTGATAGTGCATGGAAAAATAGTACATTAGTTTTTTGGAGCATGTTCGGTAATTCTTGGATTCGAGTTCGAATCTTTAAGAAGGAACTCATGCACAATTGTATGCTCAGGCCATATTGACGGTTCTAGAGAACAGGATAGTAAAGAATCAGGGAGAAGAATTTTAAATGATGATATGTTGCGCTTATGTTTAAATGAAAATTTAGTCACAACTATATCAACAGGCGAAGTGTTAAGTTTAGTGGCAAGATGTTGTTTAACATCCTCCGTTGTAGCCTCAGGAATAAGACGAGAAACAAATATTGCTTTCCGAGGGACCACTGCTTTAAGTTGAAGTCCCGAGCGAGATCGAGATGGTGGAGCCACACCTAAAAGAGATCTCGGTACAAGGGCAGAGGAATTGGCAGCAATGGCTGTAGCAGGAATTGGAGTAGGAATTGCAGCAGGAATTGGAGCAGGAATTGGAGCAGGAATTGGCAAGACGTCGTCAGCAACCAGCACACCCGCACTAGGAGCACTCACCGCGTCAGAAGTGACGGCCACAGAAACTGCAGGGATGGGATTGATGCTGTTGGGGAGTTGGGTGCTCGAAGGAAGCACATTGCTCGGTGTAAAGAACTCCGGAGCCACCGTTGGCGGATTTACAGACAACGGCGTGGCATGCCTACACGGAAATGCTTCCGATGGATGAAGGTGGGAGGCAGGCGTACCAATCGGATTAGGTTGCAAGAGATTGGTATCATTATGCGGAATTTTCCGTCTAGGCGATTCGCTCAAGAGTTTGAGCCCAAGAAACTGTGATTCAAGGGCAAGAAATTTCTCGTTGAGAGCCACAAATTGTTTCCGGACATCCAGAAACCCAGTTCGAGTCTGTCTCATAAATGTGCGCATTTCGGCCTCAATCTCCCGACAAGCCAGACATGACCAAGACAGGCCCATGCGTTTCGAGATCAGATCATTCAGCCGGCCAAAATTTCCACCACCAGCACATTTTATGTGGGCAAAATTGTCGCACAGCCAGCAGCTAAGAAATGAATCACCAATGATAACACCACCGAATTCACATTTCTTTGCACTACAAACGATTGCCATTATTGACAGCAGTAGAATCACTGTGCACGAATAATAAGAGAACGGAGTGAGATCGCAGGTAAAGTAGGAGAGCAGACAGCAGAGCGAGCCAGACAATCAGCTGCAGCGGCAATAATTCAAAGCAGATGATCCAACGAAGTGCAGAAAACGAGCGGTAAACTCACCAAAGCAGAGACACAAAAGAAAAGTCCACAGAGAGGGAGAGTGTAGGCAATCCAGAGAGAGTGAGAGCAACAATGCGAGAAGCCCGCGTATGCTCACGAGAGAGTGTGGGCGATGCAAACGCTGATGCGCGAGAACAGTGCACACCGAAGAAGCGATAACGAAAAGCAGACTGGGCAAAAAACAATAACAAATTGCCTGCACGAGTCCGATGTGTTACGTTGCAATATTGAATTTATATTAAACACTTGTTTACAAACAAAACACTGGTGGTTAACACAAAGTAGAATCAAATTAAAGAGATGCGATAATAAATCAAAACAAAGACACAACAATGTTGTATGATATTTAGGCAAAGGGCGGAGAATGCGGGAGCAAGAAAAAAACACAACCGGCTTAAGCAAGAGCTAGAAGCGAATGAATGTTCGATCCTTATGTAGGCGACGGCTGCAAAGGCGTTTATGCTCGCGTCTGTAAAGATGTGTAATTGAATATTAGATGTTTGTATCGTTAGACCGAGATATCGTGAGACCCTTAATTCTTCGATGTTTTTAGGTTGCCGTGCCCGTATTGTCCAATTGCTGACCTCCATACGTCCTGCAGTTTTATCTCTGCCTGTATTATATAGAAGCCCAATAGTCCTAAGGGATCGAAGATGGTCATGACTTTACGTAGAATTGACCGCTTCATCATAGTTTTCGTTTCGTAGTATATGTCATCTCGAAACTTATTGACGAAGGTGAAGTAATCATGCCACCACACACCAAGCACTCGTTCTCGTCTTCTTGAGTCCGTCATCTCGATGGGGCGTTCTTGATGATATCCATCTCTTGAGAGCGCTCTCATCACGGTGTTTGAGTTAGATATCCAACCTCTCATCTCGAAGCCTCCTTCTTTGTGTATGTTATGCGCTAGGCGGACCATTTCGTCTTCCGAGTCCCAGCTTTGGAGCCAGTAATCTACAAAGGTGTTGCGAAGTATAGCCTGTACTGCCTTTCTTTGTTCCTTGATGAACCTTTCTTCGTTTCTATCTCTCACGTAGGTCGCTGCTGCTGGGAACAAGAAACACCAAAGGTCATTACGCTCATTACGTGCCTATCCGGTTCTCGACTGGTGTCACCATATCTCCAGAGAACCTGCTGTTAGCTTTGATCATCCGCACATATCCTGACCTGGTGAAACATTTCTCTAATATCTCCGCAGATTCCAATAGACATCTGTCAAAATCGCGATATTACTCCTAGAAGCGATGGCAATTGGTCCGGGCCTTTTAGTAGCATTGAATTCCACTTTGGCTGCTGCGTCCCATACGAGTCTTAATTGGCCTTTGTTCGGGTCGGATCGCGAATGAAGGGGTTTTGCCCATGCAGGTTGGTAGCCGGCGCCGGTGCGGCCATTGGATACCACATAGCGCCAGCTGGTATTGTCTCGTTCGGATTCAGCCCATTAGACATTCCAATCCGCGTTGCTTTCATGGGTCCTTACATGTGAACTCATGAGGCCTCCTGCTTGAGGTAGTCTGGAATGCGTCGGGATGGGGCGCCTTCCCTCGCTAGATTCCGACTAACGCCGTTTATTTTACTCCGGTGTCTTTTTTCGCACAGTCCTGGTTTGTGGTTATACACGAACCTCGTGTAGCTTGAATGAAAGAGATTAGCCTTTCCGTCCAACTGTTTGAGGATATCTCACCTGCAAAGTCGAATCTGTCGTGATGCAGCTGATGTTACAACTATTATTGCCACGCCGGGCAACGCCTATTCGCTTCTAGCTCTTGCTTAAGCCGGTTGTGTTTTTTTCTTGCTCCTGCGTTCTCCGCCCTTTGCTTCAATATCATTTAACATTGTTGTAACTTTGTTTTGATATATCATCGAATCTCTTTAATTTGATTATACTTTGTGTTAATCACCAGTGTTTCGTTTGTAAAAAAGTGTTTAATATAAATACAATATCGCAACGTAACGCATCGGACTCGTGCAGGCAATTTGTTATTGTTTTTTACCCAGCCTGCTTTTCGTTGTCGTTTGTTCGGTATGCACTGTTCTCGCGCATCAGCGTTTGCATCGCCCACACTCTCTCGAAAGCATAAGCGGGCCTGCTGCTCGCATTGTTGCTCTCACTCGCTCTGGATTGCCTATGCTCTCCCTCTTTGTGTTTCTGCTTTGGTGAGTTTACTGCTCGATTTCTGCACTTCGTTGGATCATCTGCTGAATTGGATCTGAATTATTGCCTCTGCTGCTGATTGTCGGGCTCGCTCTGGTGTCTGCTGTCCCATTTTGCCTGCGCTCTCACTCTGTTCTTTTATTATTCGTGCACAGTGATTGTACTACTGTCAATAATGGCAATTGTTTGCAGTGCAAAGAAATGTGAATTCGGTGGTGTAATCATTTGTGATTCATTCCTTAGCTGCTGGCTGTGCGAAAATTTTGCCCACATAAAATGTGCTGGTGGCGGAAATTTTGGCCGGCTAAACGATCTGAACTCGAAACCTTCATCCCTGCCTCCCACCTTCATCTATCGAAAGCATTTGTTACTCCATGAGGTCATGCCTCGCCATTATCTGTAAATCCGCCAACGGCGGTTCCGGCTGTTGCTGCCAATTCTTCTGCCCCAGGACGGAGATCTCTTTTAGGAGTGGCAACACCATCACGATCTCGCTCGGGACTTCAACTTAGAGCAGTGGTCCCTCGGAAAGCAATATTTATTTCCCGTCTTATTGCTAAGGCTACAACGGAGGACGTTAAACAACATATTTCCTCTAAACTTAACGCTTCGCCTGATGATATAGGTGTGACTAAATTTACATTTAAACATAAGAGCAACATATCATCCTTTAAAATTCTTCTCCATGATTCTTTACTATCCAAATCTCTTGAACCGTCAATATGGCCTGAGCATACAATTATGCATGAGTTCCTTCACAAAGATTCGAGCCCGAGTCCCAGAATTACCGAACCTGCTGCTCCAAAATACTGATGTACGATTTTTCTATTCACTATCAGAACGTTCGCAGTTTTTTTGGCAAATTGCGTCAAATTCATACAAATAGTGCGTCTTTTGATTTCGATGCCATCGCTTTTACCGAAACCTGGCTTAACTCTTCTATCAATGATCATGAAATTTTCATTGAAAAATTCACTATTTGTAGAATGGACCGCCCATCTTTAGCAGGTGGGGTTCTCCAAGTATTTGTCATACTTAAAAAATAATAAATCTAGGCTCTATAAAAAGTACCAGAAGGCGGGCTCCACGTCGGCCTTAGCTTTATACTCCTTCGCTCGCTCTCTGTTCCTTGCCGTTAATAGTCAGTGTTATAATCATTACTTTTCACAATGTAGTAGAAACTTTCAAAGTGATTCTAAACGAGGGGGAACGTTGTGAGTTGCTGCGTACACCGCAACTCTACAGTTATACCCGATACTAAGTCAGTATAACTCTCCTCCGGCAGACGCCGCTAATATTAAACGACACGACAAAGAGTGCGTGCGAGAGAGACAGAAAATCAGTCTGAGCGTGACGTCGGGCGCTGCGTAGCCACTGAAAATTGATTTCTTGCTTTTGGCTACAAAAATGATCCGATCTGATCCAGTTTCAGCAATCTGATAGATATGGTCATTATCTATGATTCTGCGTTTTTAGTTTTCTCGAATGTGCAATATTGTGGATGCAACAGATTTTCGTCCTTTGTGGGGTCGGAAAGGGGTGGGGAGAAATTTTGAGATACACGTTTTATAGTGAGATCTAACAGAAGTGCGGATACCAAATTTGGTTACTCTAGCCTTAATAGTCTCTGAGATTTGTGGATGCCCCAGATTTTCGTCCTTTGCGGGGGCGGAAGGGGGTGTGGCGAAATTTGGAAACGAAACGGTCAAGGTCCGATATCACAGGAGTGTGGATACCAAATTTGGTTGCTCTGGCTCTTATAGGTTCTGAGATCCTTGAACTCATATTTTGCAATTGACAAAACCGACCATGAAACCTGTGTGTTAGAGAGAGACAGAGCGAGAAAGAATGAAATTGTTTTCTTGATTCTGGCTATAATCATTATTTGATCTGGTTCAGATTTTGCACTGTAGAAGATATGGTCATCCTCACCGATTCTGCGGAAGTGGTCGGGGCGAAGTTTTGAAATATTTTTGTAGCAGTGACATATCACAGAAGTCTGGATCCAAAACATCGTTGCTCTAGCTCTTATAGTCTTTGAGCACTAGGCGCTGAAGGGGACGGACGGACGGACGGACGGACGGACGGACGGACGGACGGACAGACGGACAGACAGACAGGGCTCAATCGACTCGGCTATTGATGCTGATCAAGAATATATATACTTTATGGGGTCGGAAACGATTCCTTCTGGACGTTACACACATCCACTTTTACCAAAAATCTAATATACCCCAATACTCATTTTGAGTATCGGGTATAAAAATGCTATTCGTTCGTGAACTCTAAGCGTAAATCAAACGCTTTTCTTCCGTCGCTTCATTACCAGAACAAAACGAGGTGGAACGTTGTGAGTTGCTGCGGACACCGCAACTCTACAGTTATACCCGATACTAAGTCAGTATGGCTCTCCCGCGGCAGACGCCGCTAATATTGAACCACACGACAAAGAGTGCGTGCGAGAGAGACAGAAAATCAGTCTGAGCGTGACGTCGGGCGCTGCGTAGCCACTGAAAATTGATTTCTTGCTTTTGGCTACAAAAATGATCTGATCTGATCCAGATTCAGCAATCTGATAGATATGGTCATTATCTATGATTCTGCGTTTTTAGTTTTCTCGAATGTGCAATATTGTGGATGCAACAGATTTTCGTCTTTTGTGGGGGCGGAAGGGGGTGAGGCGAAATTCTGAGATATACGTTTTATAGTGAGATCTAACAGAAGTGCGGATATCAAATTTGGTTACTCTAGCTTTAATAGTCTTTGAGATTTGTGGATGCCCCAGATTTTCGTCTTTTGCGGGGGCGGAAGGGGGTGTGGCGAAATTTGGACACGAAACGGTCAAGGTCCGATATCACAGGAGTGTGGGTACCAAATTTGGTTGCTCTGGCTCTTATAGGTTCTGAGATCCTTGAACTCATATTTTGCAATTGACAAAACCGACCATGAAACCTGTGTGTTAGAGAGAAACAGAGCGAGAAAGAATGAAATTGTTTTCTTGATTCTGGCTATAATCATTATACGATCTGGTTCAGATTTTGCACTGTAGAAGATATGGTCATCCTCACCGATTCTGCGTTTTTGGTTTTATCGTATCTTTAAAAATGTGGATGCCACAGATTTTCGTCCTTTGTGGGGGCGGAAGTGGGCGGGGCGAGGTTTTGAAATATTTTTGTAGCAGTGACATATCACAGAAGTCTGGATCCAAAACATCGTTGCTCTAGCTCTTATAGTCTTTGAGCACTAGGCGCTGAAGGGGACGGACGGACGGACGGACGGACAGACGGACAGACAGACAGGGCTCAATCGACTCGGCTATTGATGCTGATCAAGAATATATATACTTTATGGGGTCGGAAACGATTCCTTCTGGACGTTACACACATCCACTTTTACCACAAATCTAATATACCCCAATACTCATTTTGAGTATCGGGTATAAAAACAGAAGCATCTGCGGTTGGCATTGCAAATTTATTCTAACCTAATCCACCGTGGTTTTCAAATTGGTTTGCAGACGGATGTAGTTTTTACGGACTTCAGCAAGGCATTCGATTCTGTGAACCATGCTCTGCTTATTCACAAGCTCTCGTTATTAGGGTTCCCAACGAATCTTCTAGATTGGATTTTGTCCTATCTCTCTAACCGTACTCAACGTGTTTTGTTTTCTAACGGGTTGTTAAATACTGTTAATGTTACTTCAGGTGTGCCACAGGGAAGTCATCTGGGCCCGCCTCTGTTTATTTTATTTTTGAATGACCTTCCTCAAGTTATAACATACTCTACTACACTAATGTATGCTGATGATGTTAAAATCTGTCTGCCTTAATCTGATTGGTATTTGCACACACGCCTTCAACTTGATCTAAGTGAACTACTATGCTGGTGTCAAATTTCTTCTTCTTTTTCTGAACCTTTCTAAATACAAACTTATGATATTTTACCGTTGCGCTCCACATTTTGCCTCATATGTTCTAGGAAATCATGTACTCGAGCGAATTTCAAGTTCAAATGACCTCGGAGTCCTTTTTGATCATAAGACGTGTTTTAACAGCCATATAGCTGCAACTGTAAATAAAGCTAATGGTGTTTTAGAGTTCATCAAGCGTTGGTCCAAGGAGTTTGACGACCCGTACTTTACGAAACAACTGTATATCTCGTTAGTACGTCCTATATTTGAGCATTGTTCTTGTGTGTGGAGCCGGCAGTGTAAAGAGCAGCAGGTTGTTATTGAATCCGTGCAAAAGAAATTTTTAATTTTTGCCCTTCGTAACTTTAACTGGGACTCGGGTAGAATCTTTCCACCCTACCGGTCTAGGCTAAATCTAATTGACCTGCCTTGACCTGCATCGCAGAATATGTAATGGCGTAATGTTCGTGCACAAGCTCCTTCTCGGGATTGTTGACTCTCAAACTCTCTTGGGTGAGATTGACTTGGCCGTTCCATCTAGACCTACCCGTTCTTTTAATTATGCCGAACATGAACCTTTTAGGGTTTTATGCCATAATTATAACTCCCTCTGTCATACCCTATCCCCTGAACTGTCTCTTAAACTAATTGCATGCAATATTTATAATCATTTAAATTTACCTAACTTTTAACTTCTCTTTTTCCGCCTTTTGTAATTAAGTACCATTATTAACAGATAATTTGTTAATTTAATAAATAAATAAATAAGATTGCGGTAAAGGTAAATCGGTTCTTGGGTGGTCACAATTTTATGAAAGTTTACTAAGGTTCTAAAATCTATCCATGAGGTCAAGTTGAAGTCAAGTATTTTAAGAGACAGGTGTGAAACATGGTCAAAACGACTTAGATTAAAAGCATAACGGAAAATTGAATTAAAGCCCACTACTAATGTCTAAAAGTCACGGGCGTCACAATGACCAACAATTTCTACACTATATAAGAGTGTGGGGATGAGAATGACTTTAGCAATTAATAGTCTTATTTCTTCTGGCAAAAAAGTTTTAGATGCTGAGATTTGACGCAACAGACCATAGGTACGTCCAGTTGCCTTTGATATATTGTTACTCCATGACAAAGTACTACTGAATATTATCCCCAGATTAACTGCACAATCTTCGTAGGAAATAGGTGTATACTTGTTCTTATGTTTATCGGAAACCGAGAGTTCTCCCATGCATCTTACGAAGAGAGTACCGCTGCATTAGTATTAGTGCGAGCGGTCTCTGCCTGGGTCTATGGAAATGCATGATCAGCATGAAGTGGCTTATTGAAAGAGACCCTTAGCCTCAGTATGAATGTGTTTGGGTTCTGCCTGTGTTTTGGGGAAATGCTTGATCTGCAGTTTGGGCAGCTAGATGATCCGCGCTCAAGAGGGAGATCATGTTGCCGTTCAAAAGGAATGTGTAACATAAACAATAGTTTTTTATGCCACTTCGTTTATATACGCGCTTGTATATAAATTTATATATATAACAAAGTATTACATATGCACATGCATGGACTCACTACAAAATGGAAGCCCAGTTACACGCATTTAATTCTAGATAAAGTTCATTACAGTCAATATTTGTAAAATCTCTATAAGTAAAGAAATTAGCTTTATGGTCAAAGTCAAGTCATATGTCAGGAAGATAATGTCATGTTTATCGAATGCTGATACTGATACCTGGTTATATAGTAGAGTCTTGCTAGGGTCATTAGTGAAGAAAATGTCAAGAAGTGTATCACAGTTTTTAGCTACGTACAAGCGCAGGGAGGCAAAGTTATCTAATAGACGACTCTCTTTCAAGAGCTTGCTATTGAGATCACCTGCATGTATGACACCTTAATGTCCGAGATAATATTTAAAAGTGGCGCATAATCGATTGTACGATTGGGTCGATAAATACAGCCTAATACAATTTTCTTGTTAATTTTGCTTGCGATTTCCAAGAAGAGACATTCCCTAGGTTGTGTACACTTAACATTAAATTTTAATTTCGTATTTACATATGTATATTACAACGCCACCTGCATGCCCAATATGACCGAACGAAAAACGACCATCACACACATATCACATAAATAAGAGTTAAACAACGTCTCAGATACACATATAACATCTACATTTGACTGAGTAAAGATAAATCTAAACTCATCGATTTTCCTTAACAAACTTTGTGCATTTATGTGTACAACTTTGAGACCTGGTTTGGTTACCTTTGATTGGTTGACCGTTGGTTACTAATTATTTTAATCATACTACCGGCTATGGAACTACCTATCTAACCATTCATTAATAAATTGAGAACTTCTTAGGGGCGCAAACTCAATATTTAAAAATCAATAAACTAACTGTGTGTAAGAACTGTGATAAAAAGATAATAAAAACAATAACCTAACTGATAAGAATAAGAGAGCAGTATGTATGTTATTAAGAGCGAAAGCTATTTGTTGCTGCTTCTTCCGATCCAACCGAGGCGCAAGTGGGGGCCTCGACTGCCTCAAAGAGAGGGGGAGAGGCTGGCGGGCTCATTAGATGGTGCAAGCGACAAAAGCTCATCCATACGCTCAATGCATTGAACGCCCTCTCTATCATAAGATCGTACATGCACAAGTCCACGCCGAGTAAAGACAGCTGCAAGAATTTTGTGCTTCTTCATTCGCATGGCCTCTTTGAATATTTGATAGTTCACTCTTAAAAGCTGCTCATTGACGTAGACAGCTGCTTCCGAGTCAAAATCAAAGAACTGTAAGCTCACGTCGCTCTTGCTCTCGCGGCGGTAAATCCCAATCTTACTGAGGAGATTGATCTTCTCGCGGACGTTTTCCATTTTAACAATTATAACGGGATCGACATTGGAGTGTTGTGTTTGTCTGGCCCTGAATACGTCACGGATTCTTCGTGGTGGGGTCATCTGAAGATTGAAGCAGAGCTTGTGGATGAGAGCTCTCACATTTTCTCCCTCCACAAAGGGAACGCCGTGGATTCGTAGCTCAAGAGATCAACCACTTTCCGCTCCAAATCGATGACTCGGCCACCCATCTGTTTTACCTCACCAGCGATCGAATCCAAGCGCTCCATGGGACTTCGGAGGATGCGCTGCTCTGCCTTTCGGACAATTATGTCTTTTTTAGACAATTATGCGCTTGTTAATAACAATTTGATGCGGTGTGAATAAAAACGCGTCCGTTCGCTGTTGCAGTTCGGGACCGAACAATCAGGATTCCCGGGTGCCCACTCGCTGACGCTTTCCACAGTTTGGTTTCTCTCATTCTTTCCCATGAGATCCACAGGGAGGAGGTCCAGCACAGTATCCAGGGCTTCCCCTGGAGTAGTGCGTAGCCCGCCAGTTATGCATAGCTCTGCCATGCGTTGAACTCTGCTGAGTTTATTGAGGCATGTCCTTCTGTCCAAGGCTGGCCACCATACCACCACTCCATAGAGCATGATTGGTCGTATGATGGCGGTGTATAGCCACAGAGCTGTATACGGGGTCATTCCCCATTTTAGACTGATTGCTTTCCTGCTTGTATAAATGGCCACTATGGCCTTCTTTACTATATTCTCTATGCTCAGTTTCCAATCGAGCTTTCTGTCGAGGATTAGGCCAAGATACTTGGCATTGTTGCTTAAGGCTAGCGCTTCCACACAGAGTTTTGGGGGAGTCAGTACCGGAACCTTGTACTTCTTAGTGAAAAGCACCAGTTCCATTGTAGACGAGTTGACTTCTCGCCCGCATTTGTCTGCTCATCCCGACATTTTCGTGAGAGTACTTGTCAAGCAATCACACAACGTCTGGGGAAATTTACCGGAGAATGCTATTGCAACATTGTCCGCATACGCCAATACGCGGAAGCCACCCTCCTTTATCTCCAGTTCGTTCACTGCCACGTTCCATAGGAGAGGCGAGAGGACTCTGCCCTGCGGTGTACCACTGCTGACAAATCTGGTTGATGTTGACTTCCCCAGTAATGCCTCAACTGTCCTGCATTGTAGCAGCTGATCGATCAGGCTCACCGTCCGGGAGTCAACCCCTAGGTTCGTCAGTGCGCCAGTGATAGCGGTCGGAAGGATGTTATTAAAGGCGCCCAATACTACTCCTTAGAGTTAAGGGACGCTTCGATGATCGCTGTGATGGATTATACGGTCGTTTCGCCGGATCTTCCCTGTCGATAGGCATACTGAGAGTCTGAGATCAGACTGGGGGGAATACTCGCCGTGAGGTGCAGCCGCAGGAGCCTTTCTATCGTCTTCAGAAGGAATGACGATAGACTAATGTTTCTGAAATCTTTTGGAGCAGTGTGCGAGGGCCTGCCTGCCTTAGAAATAAGAACGACTTTGGTCTGAAGCCAGGTGTCAGGGATGCACTCGTGGGAGAAGACTCCCTCGTAAATTATTTGGAGCCAATTAAGGGCTTTTTGTCCCGCGTGAATCAGTTGGGCAGGGATAATGCCGGCTGGCCCCGCGGACTTGTATGGTTTAAAGTTTTTGATCGCCCAGGAAATGTTCTTCTTGCTTTGCAGGTTCAAGATGGCATTTGAGACGACATAAGGAGGCGCGAAGTAGTTGGGTCTGTTTTCATCGCAGCCAGGGAAGTGAGTATTTAGGAGACGATTTCGCGACTCATCACTGTACGTAGTTCAATACTTGTCGGCGTTCCTCAAGTAGCCTAAGGTGGGTGTTGTCTTTGAGAGAACTCTGCGCGGGCGCGAAGCTTCTGAGTCGATTTCGCTACAGAACTTACGCCAGGAGGCGCGTTTGGCTTTCCCAAGTTCCTTGTTGTAGGTTGACAGACTGGCCTTATACTCGGCCCAGTTTTGCTCAACGTTTTCAGCCTTAGCTTTTTTGAAGAGTCTTCATGAGGCTTTCCGGAGTTCCCCTAGTTTCGGATTCCACCATTCAGGTTTCTTAAGGCCTCTGTTCTTGCCAGAGGGGCTGGATTTATGGAGCGCCTTATTGCAGGCGTCGGTGAAGATTTTAACAAGACGAGTCGTGGCCTCTCTGGAAAACAACTCCTCAGGTCGGGACTCAGGGAGAACACGACACTGGTAGTCAGAGTACCGAGTGCAGAGTCCAGAGTAATGAAAAAGAGGATACAGTTTCCATAGGTATGTATGGTTCGAGAAGGAGTGTTCTTCCAGGACCCTCCAGGATACAATGTTCCCCTGTATCTCATGAGAGGCAAGCGTGCGGTCCAGGACCTCCTTGCGGTTTTTAATAATGAAGGTGGTCACTCCCCCGGTTTAATAAGACCATCTGAGTGATCAGTAGGAAACTAAAAAAGTACTCACCCCTTTTCTTTATGTCAGTGCTTCCCCACTGGCAGTGATGTGCGTTGGCGTCGCGCCCCACAATTAGACCGATGTTCTTGGCCGTACAGTCTGCGATTGAAGCCCGGAGAGGCGCGTGTGGAGAGGGGGATTATGACCCATGCATGCGGAGCAGATCCTCAGTGTGGTATTTATTGCTGAGATTTTGGAGCAAAAATAAGTGCAACTCTCTTGTTGCAAGAATGCAGGTACGAATTTTACCTACGGTTTCAGCTACGTATAGCTTATAGTCTGGAGTCCCCAGTCCCCTGAATGAGGACTATGTCGGCTCCACCCTTGGCCAGATGGAGCAGTAGAGCAGCGCATGCTGTCGTATAATGGTGGAGGTTTATCTGGAGGAGCGTCAGTGACATTCCTGGGGATCACCTGGCTGAGACCCCTGGCTAGGTCGCTCTCATCGAACGCGTAGTTATCCAGGATGTCATCCGACATCATGGATGCCGCATCCTACGCCGGGTTGTCCTCCTCACACGAGGCCTGGCTTTCACCTTGCTTTCACCTTGGTCCACCATTCCACCCAGCCACCCGATTCGCCCTTGGAGCCACCCGACTTGGAAGGACCCGATTGGCTTTTCAGGCACCCCCTCGCTGCGGCTGCTGCTTGAAGACGGTGGACCGACTGAGTCTCTTTCCCCGTCTTCGTTGGACCTGGTTTTTCAGGCGTTGATGTAGAGGGATGGTCTTGTCTTTCCGGTACTTTAAAAGGAGTACCGAGCTCCTTTGCGGTGTTTTTTGTTTTGATATTTTTGGTAGTTGACATTTTGTTCCCACGAGTAGGCGGGAAGCGTTGGTCACCCGAGGCATAGGCCGCTTGCACCGGGAAGCCTAATTTAAACTGGAGGTCGGCAGATATCCAGAGTCCGCATATTATCGACCGAGCACCCGCTCGGCCATGCATCCCTCGGCACATAACAGTGTCACCTTGGATTGGGGTAATTTCACTAAGAGTTTTCTTCTCTCCGCCCGACTACCATTCGCCAGCATCCTGTCAGAGACATGACCGTACCAGGACCTGTTTCCAGCCACCCTCACGGGGAGAGTATAGTCGCACTTCCTCCGGAGTGTACAGTTGCGGCGGGTGATGGTTCGCTGGCAGCCCTCTGTTTTACAGTTTACAGTTTACAGTTGTGCGAGCCGATCCGCCATCCGTTTATCCCCCTGTAGCACCCTGTAGCAGCATAAAAACATAAATGAAGATCCCATATATTCAAAATTGTACCCATATCCAATAGCCGTTTCAGAATTCGTAAATTCAGAAACTCAAGACTTGTTGAAAGGTGGTATAATACGACCGTCTCGGTCACCATGCAACAACCCCTTTTGGGTTGTAGACAAAAAAGTACCGATGTACAGGGAAATAACAAACAAAGTTTGGTCATAGATTTCGGGAAACTTAATTTAATAACAATAGATGACAAATATCCCATTCCCAATATATTTTCTATATTATCCATCTTGTGTACAACTAAATACTTTACAATCCTAGATCTAAAATCTAGATTACATTAGATTTTACTTGCAGAAAAAGATCACGAAAAATCGCACTTTTTCAAGGAGAATGTCGAATACTTAGGATTTGTCGTCTCAAGTAATGGTATAAAAGCATGCCCCAATAAAGTGGAAGCGATTCGTAATTATGAACCGCCAACCACTTTTTTTACCGACAGATCATTCCTTCGATTTGCAAGTTACTATAGATGTTTTATTAAAGACATTGCATCCATAGTTAAACCCATAAATGACATCCTTAAGGGCGACCATGGCAAGGTAAGTCAAAGAAAATACCAGTAAAATTTGTAGAAACTTAAAGAGATTCTGGCATCCGAAAACGTAATATCACTCTCTCCTGACTATAAGAAAGCGTTTGACCTAACAACAGTCGGTCTGGGAGCAGTCTTATCCCAAGGCGGGAAGCCAAATACCATGATATCTGTTCAGGCCAGCAGCAAATAATTGCCGAGCACTCCGGTCCCAACTCGCTCTCGCGCGCTCGGAGGGGCGCTCGGGAGATTTACGATCCACGATCCACCCGGCGCTCAAGCCAGCATAGAACATAGATCATAAGGCTTGGGTTAGATACGTTTCCACCCTCGACTCAAACGGCCGATCTACCACGCGACCCCCGAACCAAATACACACCTGCATACGTATATATATCACGAAACGCAGCGGCTTTTCATTTCTTGCGACGGCAACTAGGAGTTTCACTGGATCATCAACTTCGTCGTTGGATAATTGAGCAGCGATCCGCCCCACTACAAACAATATCAAGGACACTAAATGATAGGGAACTTAACTGTGCAACAAACGAAAGAGAGCTACTCGCTATAGTTTGGGCTTTGAAAAACCTCAGAAACTGTCTATATGGAGTAAAAATGTTAAATATTTTTACAGACCATCAGCCTCTAACGTTTGCAGTTTCTGATCGAAACCCAAACGCAAAAATAAGACGTTGGAATGCTTTCATAGACGAGTAAAATCCAAATATCTTCTACAAACTAGGAAAATAAAACTTCTTCGCTGACGCAATATCACGACACAACATCCATACCTTAGAAGATGATGCACAGTCAGAAATATCACCACAATACACAGCGAAATATCACTTACCTACACTATAGAATCAACAGAAAAACCCATCAACTGCTTTCGAAACCAAATTATAATAGAGGAAAATTAAGTAGCCTCAAATCGCACAACCATTTTGTTCGGTAAAAAGATCTGACATACAATATATTTCTCAAATAGGGACTAATTAATTGAAAAAATAAACAACGCTGTCAAAAAAGACGTCGTAAATACAATCCACTGCGAATTACTCATATTACTATTCATTCAACACAAATTAATAGAAACATTTCCAAAACAATATTCCGATACACAAAACACATAGTAAACGACGTTTTGGACAATAACGAACAAAAATAAATAGTTATTACAGAACACAATAGAGCTCATAGGGCGGCAAAGGAGAATGTAAAACTAATTTTACAAGACTATTTTTTCCCGAAAATGACCAAAATTACTAAAGTACCAAAATGCTACATATCGACGTATATTCAACCGACAAAAAATACTTCCTCACATGCATAGACAAGCTCTCCAAATTTTCAGTTGTCCAACCCATGGCTTCAAGAACAATAGTTGACATACAATCAGCCATTTTACAACTTATCAATTTTTACCGGAACACCAAGACGATTTATTGCGTTAACGAACCATAAAGTCCGAGACAATAAAATCATTATTAAGTAACTCATATAACATTCAAATTAAAAATGCTCCACCACTTCATAGTACTTTCAAAGGGCAAGTTGAAAGATGACCCTTAATGACATTGCGAGTTGTTTAACAGTCCAAAGGAAACTTACAAATACTATACTCAAGCAACTATTGAATACAATAACACAATTCACAACGTAACGAACAAACGCTCGGTTGATGTAATTCACTCGTCCTATTCAGGAAGTAAGACATGATAGACAGATTTAAGTAGGTGACACAGTCCTTGTAAAAGCAAACAAACGATTAGGAAGCAAACAAAATTAGGAACTTTATCTTTACTTTTTTAGGATTTGGGCTACACTAATCTTTGCCATAATGACGCCAGAAAAACTTACTGACTATAGCAACACAAATTACATACCAATCATGGACGGGGACGCAACCATTTGGAACGACTTTACATATATAAAACATTCAACCAATTTGACGACATATTCAACAATAGTAAAGGACACAAAAGAGTTAAGAAACCAATTCCCACAATCGCAAATGAGACATTACTTTCAAGAAACAGAATAATCAGAATTAGAAGCATTAATGTTATCAGTTACACTTGCAAAGATAGAAATTGTTAACCCTTACTTATTAGAATCTCGCGATTTGAGAAGAATAATTCATGAAAACTGTACGAACTTAACTATTACTGATTTAAAAGAGGTAGCTAAAATCAAAGTCTTATTAAATAATGAATTCTTTCTGATGGTCTGATGAGCTCGTGAGGTGGCTTAAAGGGGGCCTAGCTGAGGCCACCGTACGGGTCGCAGGTTGCGGATATCGAACGGCCTACCTCGGTAGGTCAGCTGCGAATAAGCGGGCATCCCTTATGGAAGAGTACCGAAATAAGCAGTCCTGGACGGCCAGCGGGTGTTCGCAAGGAAGCAACACTGACGATGCGCTTGTGGTGCCAATAAGTAGCTCACACACTCCCATCCCTACGCGATACCTACCCACATCCCAACCCCACACCCTCCTCACACCGGGCCGGACTAAGTGTGTTACTCGACCAGAGCCGAGAGTCAGCCTGGCTGGGGGAGCTGGATAAAAACAAGCCCAGTCGGTAACGGAGGGCACAGGGATTTGCCAGCCCCCTATTCTAATGATGCCTTACCCGGGCAACGTGGATCTCTGCCCGGTCTGACCGTTCCCTTTCTCTGCATCTCGTGGGAAGAAGATGTACAAAAACCAAAATATAAAACAAAACAACACAAAAAAAAAAAGAGTGCGGCACTCCCCAAATGCCGACTGGGAGCAATCCCCAGCACGGAAAGGCAGTGGCCCAAAGGCCTGGCTACAGCAGGGATTACCAGCAAGATGGCAGGTGCCTGTGCGAACCCGAGGGCGTCCCATCCCGAATCCGGAGTGGGTGGCAAAGCAACTCCCAAAGCTGACACCTTGGAGAGGCAGCTAAGCAATAATGCGGCTGGCCACATACTCCGTCGGCAACACGCCAGTAGCGAAACCAGCCCATCAGCCGACTGGCTGAAGAAGGTGGAATGGGCCTGGGCTGTGCTCCCGGAGTTCACCTTAGAACAGAAAAAGGTGGCTCCAAAGGCAGCGCAGAGGGGAGCACACAAGGAGTCAGTGGAAGTGGGTGGAAGCGGCAGTGGCCGACCGCTGCTTCGATCTCCTCGACGAAGGCCCAGGACAACCACCAGTCTGCAAGGATATGGGGTGCTTCCAGGGCAACATCAAGATAATTTCCTGCGAAGACGAGCGCTCCGTGAAGCTATACAAAGCGGCGGTGGCGCAGGTCGGTGAGGTCTACGCTGGGGCGAAACTCGTCGCAGTCGACTGGAGCGAGGTGAGCAGCAGACCGAGGGCCAGAAGTTGGGTGCCGGCTACCTTTAAGGAGCCAGAGCGCATCCTTAAGATGTTGCAGAGGTGCAATCCGAACTTGCCGACATCTGACTAGAAGGTAGTCAGAGTAGAAACGACGCAAGGACCGACAAACCAGGCGGTGCTCGTTTCAAACAAGGAGTCGCTGGCCCCGATAGAGGCAGCTAAAGGTCAGCTGAATTTTGGCTTCAGCTCGGTCGCCATCAAGGTGTTCGTTCGGAATCGTTCGTGCTCTTTCGTAGATCAGACGCGCTTTTGTTTTTCCGCATATTTTCTCTATGTTTTACATAAACAACCGGTGTTTTCTTAAATAAAAATTAAATACCTTCCTAATTCACCTTCTATCTGGACATCTATTCTATTCCGCGAGTGCATGCCTTTTGATTTGTGTTTAATTATTATTTATTGAACTTAAAATTTTTCGGCGTCGGCTTGTTGTGTTTGTGTTGTTGACGTGAGTAAATTACATTGCATTACAGCTCTCGTCTCTCGTCTTGTAGCTTTTGTTGTTTTATCACTCTCTCGCTATCACCTCAACTTCAATAACTGTTCTTTCTCTCTCACTCTTTAAACTTTCTGAGCAATAGCGCTATCTACTCAGTACCGCTCGCTATAACCGCTCTCCACTCTGCTCTCATCTTTTACCAATTCCGCTTTGAGCGTTGTCTGGCACATTGGTCTGATACTAAATGTTTTGGAAATTTTCTCATTTTCTTTTTTCGAAAATTTTCTTGAGTAAATAAATAAATAATAAAAATGGAATACGCTGTTATCTGCGCCCAAAAAAACCTGTAAGAAGCAGATCACCCACGATCAGCCGAATGTCCCCTGCTGGCTCTGCGACAGCGTAGTGCACACAAAATGCGCTGGATTTTCTGGCCTCGTGAGTGATGCTATAGCCAAACGTAATGGTTTGCATTACAGAGTCGAGGCATGCCGTGCGGTGGAGAATTAGATGGTGGCTTTTATGAGGCAGACGCGGAAGGGCTTTAAGGAGCTAACCGTTGGCTTTAAAAAGCAATACGATCGGCTCCTAGCCATGGAATCTCAATTTGGCAGTCTGCAACTGCTGAATGAGTCTCCGAGGAGTAAAAAAGTCACTCCACGGGATCTGAAAGTGCCAACCGTCACTCAGCCGTGCGCCGCCGAAAAACAGACTCCGACCACTCCAAGTGTGCAGCAGTTGATCTCGTTTGCCACTCCAAGGGCAACGACAGCTGCTGGCGATGCAGATTCGGTAGCAGAATTCATCGCCACGGAGAATGTGCAGCCAAGTACGTCTGCAGAGTCCGAGTCCGTGGTGTCCGAAAGTTCGCTAATTGTCGCGTCTATAAATAGACGTTCCGGACCTCCGGATATTGCCACCACAGGAACTAGGCCTGTGGTGACTAAACCACTGGTGGGAGTCCCACCAAAACGACAAGTTTTTATTTCACGGCTGACCCTGACCTCACATCTAATGATGTTATTGCTTTTATTCAAAGCAAAATAAGCATTTGGTGGTGAAGGAGTTTAAGGCTAAGAAGAAGAATAGGCCCCCATAACCATTACAAATCATTCTAATGTGCCACCCTCAACCTCAACTTCCTCTTCCTCATCTTCCCGTCGTGCTTCCACCCTTCCAAGAAACTAACTTCTCTTTTAGTAACGTATCAGAATGTTAGAGGCTTACGTAGTAAGCTCAGCATTTTTTTTTCGGGATAGTCTTGCACTTGCTTCCCACGTTAGTGTGTTTACAAAAACCTGGTTAAAGCCGGACATTCTTAGTTCAGAGGTTTTGGCAGGTCGGTACACAACTTTTAGAAAGGACGGTTCGTCTCGACGGACAGGGGGGGTTCTAATTGCAGTGGACTCTTTCTTCACGTCGGAACACTTCACAGTCCAAGTTCAACAGGAACTGGAATTCCTGTGTGTAAAACTGATTCTTCCCGCTTTCGCTATATTCATTACTTGCTCGTATATCCCACCTTCTTCGGATATTTCAATTTATGAGCAGCACTTGTCCGCTTTAACCGCTGTTTCTTCCTCGCTATCTGATAAAGATCGTATGATAGTTCTTGGTGACTTCAACTTGCCAGGAACTGTTTGGTCTTCGGTAAACGAGTCTAGTATCCTAGTGCCCATGTCACGACATGACTTTGTTGACGGCTTGCTTGACCTATCCCTGTCTCAAGTCAACCATGTGAATAATTCCTTGGGTCGATTGCTTGATCTGTGCTTTGTATCGGATCCGACCATAGTGTTGTTAACCCGAGCCCTTCCGCTCACTATACCTGAAGACGCCTACCACCCTACTTTCGAGGTGTCGCTAGATATAGGACCAACTGTATTGGATCGGTCGAGTAGGCTGCCCGAACGTGTCCGCTGCTTTCGTAAAGCCGAGTTTGCGAAGCTTAATAACCTCATTAGGGATTTTGATTGGTCCGCTTTGTACTTGTGCACTGATATCATAAAAGGCACAAACATTTTTTACAATGCTCTTGGCACATTTTTCGATTCTTGTGTCCCGCTTTCTTGTCCGACTAGATCTGGAAAACCCCATTGGTTTACCAAAGAGTTATCCAGTCTAAAAAACTTAAAATCAAGACTTTATAAAAAATTTCAAGAAGTGGGTTCTCCTACTTCTCACTCTCGCTATGTATTAGCTCGGTCAAACTTTTCAGTTCTTAATGCTCAATGCTATAAGAACTACCTATCTCGATGCAGGATACGTTTTTCTCAGGACCCTAAACAGTTTTACAGCTTCGTAAACAGTAAGCGTAGAACGTCCGCACACCCATCCTCGCTATCATTTTGTAATACGTCGGCAAATAATGATCAGGCAATTGCCGATCTTTTTGCCCAATTCTTCCAAACCACCTATTCTGAGGAAAGCTACTCTGGTCATCCGTACCCATACGGTTTACCGAGGTCGAACGGCATTTTCAGTCCCTTGATAAATGAATGTTCTTTACTTCATGATCTTCGACAAGTTAAGCCGGTGTTTTCACCGGGTCCAGACGGGGTTCCAGGTTGTGTACTCAGGTACTGCGCCGAGGCTCTGTGTGGACCTTTGCTTAAACTATTCACCCTATCCATTGATTCTTCTTGCTTCCCCCCGATCTGGAAGGAATCGTTTATAATTCCTCTCCATAAAAAAGGTAGCAAGTCTGATGCAAAAAATTATAGAGGTATAGCAAAGTTATCCGCTATTCCTAAAATGTTTGAGAGGGTTTTAACTCCGCACTTGCAACATCTCTCCAAGTCACTTATATCTCCAACTCAGCATGGATTTATAAGGCGGCGATCAACCACCACGAACTTGTTAGAGTTTACCTCTTTCATTGTTAAAGGCTTTAAAGGTAACTTACAGACGGATGTTATTTACACCGACTTTAGTAAAGCATTCGACTCTGTAAGCCATTCCCTTCTAGCACATAAACTTGACCTTTTAGGGTTTCCGCCCAACCTCCTGAGATGGATTTCTAGCTATCTTTGTTCCAGGTCTCAAAGAGTCCTCTTCAAAAATTCCCTCTCTTGACCAGTAAAGGTTTCTTTGGGAGTACCACAGGGCAGCCATCTAGGCCCCTTACTTTTCACACTCTTTATTAATGACTTGCCTTCGGTACTAACATACTCTCGAGTACTCATATATGCGGATGATGTTAAACTCTGTGTCAAGTATAAGGACATTTCATTTCATTCTCGCTTGCAATCCGATCTAAATATCTTTTAGTTATGGTGTTGTCCAAACTTGTTACACCTTAATGCCTCGAAATGCATGAACCGTTTAAGGTCTCATGCTCGGATATTCCCTCTACCAGATTATATCCACTACTAATTCCCTTCCTCTTATGAAATTACTAATCCTCATACAACTTTACTAATTAGTAATTGTAGTAGTATATGTATTTTGAATGCATGCTTAGTTTCGTATTAAGTATAGTGCTAATTTTCCTCAAACATTAGTCTAACAGCTATCTTTCCTGCATGTTCGCCTCGGTTGGTTGGGCGGGAGAAGTGCTGCGTTTTGCCTGGTGTAGTAAGTGCATCACCTCTTGAAAGATGCAGTCATTGCATGTCAACGTCCAAGTGGTATTGAGAAAATGAAGAGCTTTGGCAGGGGGCACGCGCTTGTTCCGGTATTATTTCAGTTGAGAGATGGGATGAATTAGAGGAAGAAGCTGCAGCTCTATCGGTTCGCCTGTATATAAACCCATTGAGATTCGCGTGAGAAAAAGCAATTCGGATAGAATATATTAAAAACGAGGGTGAACGTTGTGAGTTGCTGCGGCGACCGACACTCTACATTTATACCCGATACTTAGTCAGTTTGGCTCTATTCCGGCAGACGCCGGTAATATTAAACGACACGGCACAATCACTGCAAACTGATTTGTTACTTTTGGCTATAGAAATGATCCGATCTGATCAAGATTCAGTGATCTAATAGATATGGTCATTCTCTATGATTGCGCGTTTTTACTTTTCTTGAATCTTCAATATTGTGGATGCCACTGATTTTCGTTCTTTGTTAGGGAGGTAGGGGGTGCGGCGAAATTTTTAAATATACATGTAACAGTGAGATCTAACAGGAGTGTGGATACCAAATCTGATTGCTCTAGCTTTAATAGTCTTTGAGATCTATTTGCTCACTTTTGGCAATAGGCAAAGCCGACCATTAGAACGTGTGTGTTAGAGAGAGATACAGAGCGAGAGAAAATGAAATTGTTTTCTTCATTCTGGCTATAATAAAAATACGATCTGGTTCAGATTCTGCCGTCCTGAAGATATAATCATTCTCTTCGATTCCGCGCTTTTGGTTTTCTCGTATCTTTGAAATTATAGATGGCACAGATTTTCGTCCTTTGTGGAGGCGGAAGGGGGCGTGGCGAAGTTTTGAAATACACTTGTAACAGTGACATATCACAGAAGTCTGGATGCAAAACTTCGTTGATCTAGCCCTAATAGTCTCTGAGTACTAGGCGCTCAAGTGGAAGGACAGACGGACGTACGGACAGACAGACATGGCTCAAAAACAACATGCAACAATGTCCAAAAATCATCCATTAACTCATTACTATTTTTATATAATTAATATTGTTCCACAGCTACCAAAGCGGTTCATTGGGCCCAGCGAGCTCGTCAAGGAAAGTGTTTGAATTGGGTAATATTCCATTATTTCGTATTGAATTGAAATGTTGACCTTCGTGAGTAAAAAGGCTCGGTTTTTGCTATGAATTGTATCTTATATTCTAAGGTTAATGAATCTTTTGTTATGTGCATCTCTTGAATCTTGATTAATAGAACCATTTTGAATTAACATGAATTTTGAATATATAACCACGATTCTGTCTAAGTGCATAATGCCAATGATACATCGAGTGTAATAATGACGCGGTAGTTATGTTAAGGGCCATGCCAACATCGTTCCACGCATTGCCGAAGGTAGGGTGGGTATAGAGGAACTAGTGATCTCCTACACATATGATCACTAAATTAATTACGAGACTACCGGATTCCTTCTAGCCATCTATGCCGATCGGGGATTGATTACATTTGTTGTCTTTTTTTTGTTTTGTTTTGATTAAAGTAGAGTCTGTGTAAGTGCACTTAATTTGTTTATAATATGGCGAGCACAAGGAAGTATAGGGATAGGAAAGACCCCGACTACCGATAGTGCACTAAGCCCGATTCCATTCCCTGCCGAGGCTGCAATGCAAATAGACATAGACACCCGTGCCACTACATTATAAAAGTCAATCTGAGAAGGAGAGAAGAAGCATGTGCACGAACATTACCTCATTACATATTCTGCGATGGTGCAACGACGGCAGGCCAATAAGATTTAGTCTAGATCGGTAGGGTGGCAAGATTCAACCCGAGTCCCATTTTAAGTTAGGCAGGGAAAAAATAAAAAATCGGACATACTAACGAGATATACAGTTGTTTCGTCACGTACGTGTCTTCAAACTCCTTGTACCAACGCTTGATGAACGCTAAAACACCCTTAGCTTTATTTACTGCTATATGGCAGTTAAAACACATCTTATGGTCAAATAAGACTCCGAGGTCATTTGAACTCAAAATTCGCTCCAGGACATGATTGCCTAGAACGTATAAGACAAAATGTGGAGCGCGACGGTAAAATCTCATAATTTTGCATTTATAAAGGTCCAGAAAAGGAAGATTAGTTGAACACCACAATAGTAGTTTACTTAGATCCAGTTGAAGGCGTGTGTGTAAATACCAATCAGAGTAAGGCAGACAGATTTTAATATCATCAGCATACATTAGTGTAGTAGAGTATGTTATAACTTGAGGAAGGTCATTCACAAATAAAATAAACAGAAGCGGGCCCAGACAACTTCCCTGTGGCACTCCTGAAGTAACATTAACAGTATTTGACAACACATTAGAAAACAAAACACGTTGAGTACGGCTAGAAAGATAGGACAAAATCCAATCTAGAAGATTCGTTGAGAACCCTAATAAAGTGAGCTTGTTAATAAGCAGAGCATGGTTCACAGAATCGAATGCCTTGCTGAAGTCCGTTAAAACTAAAAATCATCCATTAACTCATTACTATTTTTATATAATTAATATTGTTCCACAGCTACCAAAGCGGTTCATTGGGCCCAGCGAGCTCGTCAAGGAAAGTGTTTGAATTGGGTAATATTCCATTATTTCGTATTGAATTGAAATGTTGACCTTCGTGAGTAAAAAGGCTCGGTTTTTGCTATGAATTGTATCTTATATTCTAAGGTTAATGAATCTTTTGTTATGTGCATCTCTTGAATCTTGATTAATAGAACCATTTTGAATTAACATGAATTTTGAATATATAACCACGATTCTGTCTAAGTGCATAATGCCAATGATACATCGAGTGTAATAATGACGCGGTAGTTATGTTAAGGGCCATGCCAACATCGTTCCACGCATTGCCGAAGGTAGGGTGGGTATAGAGGAACTAGTGATCTCCTACACATATGATCACTAAATTAATTACGAGACTACCGGATTCCTTCTAGCCATCTATGCCGATCGGGGATTGATTACATTTGTTGTCTTTTTTTTGTTTTGTTTTGATTAAAGTAGAGTCTGTGTAAGTGCACTTAATTTGTTTATAATATGGCGAGCACAAGGAAGTATAGGGATAGGAAAGACCCCGACTACCGATAGTGCACTAAGCCCGATTCCATTCCCTGCCGAGGCTGCAATGCAAATAGACATAGACACCCGTGCCACTACATTATAAAAGTCAATCTGAGAAGGAGAGAAGAAGCATGTGCACGAACATTACCTCATTACATATTCTGCGATGGTGCAACGACGGCAGGCCAATAAGATTTAGTCTAGATCGGTAGGGTGGCAAGATTCAACCCGAGTCCCATTTTAAGTTAGGCAGGGAAAAAATAAAAAATCGGACATACTAACGAGATATACAGTTGTTTCGTCACGTACGTGTCTTCAAACTCCTTGTACCAACGCTTGATGAACGCTAAAACACCCTTAGCTTTATTTACTGCTATATGGCAGTTAAAACACATCTTATGGTCAAATAAGACTCCGAGGTCATTTGAACTCAAAATTCGCTCCAGGACATGATTGCCTAGAACGTATAAGACAAAATGTGGAGCGCGACGGTAAAATCTCATAACTTTGCATTTATAAAGGTCCAGAAAAGGAAGATTAGTTGAACACCACAATAGTAGTTTACTTAGATCCAGTTGAAGGCGTGTGTGTAAATACCAATCAGAGTAAGGCAGACAGATTTTAATATCATCAGCATACATTAGTGTAGTAGAGTATGTTATAACTTGAGGAAGGTCATTCACAAATAAAATAAACAGAAGCGGGCCCAGACAACTTCCCTGTGGCACTCCTGAAGTAACATTAACAGTATTTGACAACACATTAGAAAACAAAACACGTTGAGTACGGCTAGAGAGATAGGACAAAATCCAATCTAGAAGATTCGTTGAGAACCCTAATAAAGTGAGCTTGTTAATAAGCAGAGCATGGTTCACAGAATCGAATGCCTTGCTGAAGTCCGTTAAAACTACATCCGTCTGCAAACCAATTTGAAAACCACGGTGGATTAGGTTAGAAAACTCAAGACGGTTAGTCGATGTTGAACGATGTCTGAAAAAACCGTGTTGCGATGGAGATATCAAGCTGCAACAAAGATGTTGCAGTTGCCGGGTGACCAGGAAATCAAGAAGCTTCGGGATGGCGGAAAGCTTTGCGATACCACGATAGTTTTCAAAATTTGATCTTGAACCTTTTTTGTGAAGCGGAATGATGCAGGACCCATTCCAAATTACTGGTCACAAGACTGTTCCAAAGAGAGTTTGAAGAGGAAGGTCAAGGGTTTGCAAAGGGACTGAGCACAGTGTTTTAAAATGCAACTTGGTGCCTTATCTGGACCCGCAGAAAACGATATGTCCATAGATGACAAACATTCCAGAAAAACGCTTTCTTCGAAAATAGGGAGAAAAATGCTGTTAGCGTGAGGTAGATGGTAGTGTTTCCCTTAAATTTGGATACAGAGTGGATGCGTTGTAAATATGAGACGAGTACGTTGTTTGGAAAAAGGTAGTGAATAAAGTTGCAAGACCAACAGCAGAAGCTTCGGTTTTGTTCTGGAAATGAAGGGAAGGAGGAATAGAGGAGTATAGAGCGAAGGCCGACGTGGAGACCGTCTTCTGGTAATTTTTATAAAGCCTGGATTTATTGTTTTTTTAAGTATGACAAATACTTGGAGATCCAGGTAGACTTGGACGATACAGGCTATAATGTAGTGGCACGGCTGGCTAAGTATTGTTTGCATTGCAGCCTCGGCAGGAAAGGGAATCGGGTTTAGTGCACTATACTGCGCTCTGGGCTCAGCTCGCCGAATGGGGTCGGGGTATTTCCTATCCCTATACTTCCTTGTGCTCGCCATATTATAAAAATTAAGTGCACTTACACAGACTCTACTTTAATCAAAACAAGAGAAAAAAAAACAACAAATGTACTCAATCCCCGATCGACATAGTTGGCAATAAGGAATCCGGTAGTCGCGTATTTTAATTTAGTGATCATAGCTATAGGAGATCACTAGTTTCTCTATACCCACCTTACCTTCGGCAATGCATGGAACGATGTTGGCATGGCCCCTGACGTAACTACCGCTTCATTATTACACTCGATGTATCATTGGCATTATATACTTAGACAGAATCGTATGAATTAAATTATAATTCATATTCGTTCAAAATAGTTATATTCATCAAGATTCCACAGGTTCATTATACAAAACGTTCATTAACCTTAGAATATAGGATACAATTCATAAAAACTGAGACTTTTTACTCACGAATGTCAACAAGTCAAATCAATACGAAAATAATGGATCTTTACCCAATTCAATCTGATCTGATGAGGTCGTGAGGTGGCCCAAAGGGGGCCTAGCTGAGGCCACCGGATGGGTCGCAGGTTGCGGATAGCGAACGGCCTACCTCGGTAGGTCAGCTGCGAATAAGCGGGCATCCCTTATGGGAGAGTACGGAAATAAGCAGTCCCGGACAGCCAGCGGGTGTTCGCGAAGAAGCAACACTGATGATGCGCTTATGGTGCCGCCTCAATAAACAGCTCACACACTCCCATCCCTACACGATATCTACCCCACACCCACCTCACACCGGGCCGGACTAAGTGTGTTACTCGACCAGTGCCGAGAGTCAGCCTGGCTGGGGGCCCGGTATAAAAACTAGCACAGTCGCTAACGGAGGGCTCAGGGACTTGGCAGCCCCCTGTTCTAATGATGCCTTACCCGGGCAACGTGACCAACTGGGAGCAATCCCAAGCACGGGAAGGCAGCAGTCCAATGGCCTGGCTCTGGCAGGAAATACCTGCAAGGCGGAAGGTGCCTGTGCGAACCCGAGGGGGTCCCATCCCGAATCCGGAGTGGGTTCAAGGAAACTCCCGAGGCTGACACATTGGAGAGGCAGCTAAGCACCGACTGGCTAAAGAAGGTGGAATGGGCCTCGGACTTGCTCCCGGAGCTCACCTTACAGCAGAAGATGGTGACTTCCCAATCTAAGAGGCAGCGCTCACAGGAGACACATGTACCGGTCGCAAAGCGCTCCACAGTGCTGCCCAATGTCTCCTTTGCGCAGATTGCCAAGGAGAGGATGCTGGGCAGAGGAGTGGGCACTGGCCGACCGCTGCTTCGGTCTCCTCCACGAAGACACAGGACCACCACCAGTCTGCAAGGATATGGGGTGGTTCCAGGCCAGCATTAAGATAATTGCCTGCGAAGACGAGCGCTCCGTGAAGCTATACAAAGCGGCGGTGGCGCAGGTCGGTGAGGTCTACGCTGGGGCGAAACTCGTCGCAGTCGACTGGAGCGAGGTGCCCAGCAGACCGAGGGCCAGAATTTGTGTGCCGGCTACCTTCAAGGAGCCATAGAGCATCCTTAAGATGTTGCAGAGGTGCAATCCAAGCCTGCCGACCTCTGACTGGAAGGTAGCTAGAGTAGAAACGACGCAAGGGCCGAAAAAACAGGCGGTGCTCGTTCTAAACAAGGAGTCGCTGGAACCGATAGAGGCAGCTAAAAGTGAGCTGAATTTTGGCTTCAGCTCGGTCATCAAGGTGTACAAGTCGGATACGACGGCCGCGGTGCGCCGTGTCGACAACCCAGTCAAGCAGGACGTCGCTGCGGAGATCGAAGCGCCTGAAGACGAGCTGGAGCCAGACAAAGAAGTCTTCCCTTCGGAGACGGAGCTGGTGCCCGACTTCGAGTTTATGTGCCGAGAGAGGGTCTCAGACGACTCGGACGCAGATATAACAGTGGTGGAGAACCTTGAAGATGGTCCTAAGGATCCTTGAAAAAAAACCACTGAAAAGCAGCATCAGCTGCCCTCATACTCCGCTTGGACGCGAGCGGAGCCGACGTGTCCTAATCCAGGAGCCTTGGGTGGTAGGAAACAAGGTTTGTGGATTAGGGACGAAGGAATACAAGATCATTGCATTCCAAAATGAAGGTGAAACCCGGAAATGCATACTTGCGAGAAAGTACCTAAATATCTTTCTGCTCCATAATTATAGCGATGGTGACAACACGGTGGCAAGCCTACAGATAAAAGGGACTCATATCAGGCTGGTGTCGAACTATATGGCCCATGAGGAAAATTATCCTCCAAACAACCTTGTTCGCAAACTATCCAGCGACAGCCAAAGGTCGGATAGAGACCTGCTAATAGGTTGCGATGCTAACGCTCGCAACACCCAATGGGGGAGCACGGACACAAACGTAAGGGTTAAATCACTTTTCAGCTTCATCCTAGACTAGAACTGATTCATTTGTAATCGGGGCGACACCACTTTTACAATTAAAAATCGGCAGGAGGTTATCGACCTCACGCTAGTGTCAAACAAACTGCTAGACACAGTCAAGAGTTGGAAAATCCTAGAGGACCATTCCTTCTCGGACCACATGTACATCGAGACGATATTATCCCTCGAGATCCCTAAACCCACTGATTATATCAACCACAGAAAAGCCAACTGGGAAAAATATAGCACAACCCTGGAGAAACTACTCCCTCCTAACGCTCCTAAATGCACGAACACGAAAAACCTCCTAAACCGTCTTGTGAAAGGGATCATGGAAGCATGCAATAAAGCCTTCAAGGCAGCATGTCCTCCTAACAGACCAAGGGGGAAGAAGAAGCCCCCTTGGTGGTCAAAACAATTAGTGAGGATTCCCTACACATTCTACTCGACACGCATTTTCCCGGATGTGCAACCACCACACCGACACAGACCTCAGGGGAGGGACCGGTAAAATCGATGGGCCACATTCTAACAAAACGGAACATAAGCTGGGCAGTAAATAGCTTCAACACGTTTAAAGCACCAGGCCCGGACCAGGTAATCCCGGCCCAACCTCAGAAGGCCGGGGACACGGCCATCAACTGGCTAAAAAGTATCTTCAGGAAGATACTGGCGGTATGTTCAATACCACAAGCTTGGCTTAAGGCTAGGATAGTTTTCAGCTGTTTTCAGGATAGCTGCTAAAGCAGCTAAAACCTCACACTCAACCCCGAAAGACTTAAGACCAATCAGTTTATCGTCTTTCCTACTCAAAACCTTTGAGAGAGTAGTGGCATACGCGGACGACGTTGCAATTATCTTCGCGGGAAAATACCACCAAACGACTTAATGACGACTTAATGACTTAATGACCAAACGACTTAATGACTTAATGCGACTTAATGACCGCAAAGCTTGCTCGATTGCGAGTAAATCCCTCGAAAACGGAACTTTTGTTATTCACAAACAAATACAAGGTCTCGGCCTTCAACCCCCCAATACTAAATGGATACAGGCTCTTCTTCAGCGATAGTGCCAGTTACTTAGGGTTGGTAATTGAAAAAAAGCTTAATTGGAACCTGAACGTCAAGGATAAAGTGAAGAGGGCAACGACAGCACTCTTCACTTCCAAGCATAGTCCAATGGATGTATATAGTCAGAAATATACTCCTCTACGGAGTTACCGTGTGGTGGCCTGCCCTATCAAAAAAGACAATCACCAATCTGCTGAGCAAAGTTCAGCGAACTGCCGCCGTTTGCATCAGTGGAGCTCTTTGCACCACTCCAAATGATGCGCTAAGTGCCATGTTATGCCTCCAGATCCTTGACCTTGCAGGAAAAGAGCGGGCAGAAATGGTCACTCATCCAAACAAAACAACAGCAATATTTCCCTGCTAAAACGGACTATCGAGTTCCAGGGGAGTACACAGAGACTCCCTTCAACACAATCATCCCCCACAGAGACGAATGGCTCGAGGGACTCCCAGGCCCAAATTGGGTCATAAGCATCTTCACGGATGGCTCGAAGCTGGACGGTAGGGTCGGAGGAGGAATCTACTCTGAACAGCTAAACATAAGGCACTCTTTCAGGCTTCCAAATCACTGTAGCGTCTTCCAAGCGGAAGTTACAGCAATCAGGGAGGCTCTGTACTGCCTTCAAACGGTCACAGCCACGGCAACCCAGATAAACATCTATAGCGACAGCCAAGCTGCGATCAAATCAGTTAATGCGATTTCGTAGAGCTCGGCTACCGTGGCAAACTGCCGCAAATCTCTTCACGAGATGGCTCAGCAATTTGCTATCAACCTTATATGAGTTTCGGGCCACCGGGACATTGAGGGCAACTGTATAGCGGATGAGCTGGCCAGAACTGGTATTACAGCCCCCTTTCACAAGGTAAGGAGGATATTTGTGTGCCTATGGCAACCTGTAACCTTATCATAAAGGAGCAATACAAGCGAATGGCAGACGTTAAGTGGCGAATGGGGCCACGCTGTCGCACAACTCGGTTAACATGGCCGACCATAGATAAGAAGCAATAGGCATCCACGCCAACAGGCTGGGTGCCCTACATAATGATTTCTACCGTAGCTGCAGAGACGAGGACGAGGAGGAGACAGTGGAACACCTGTTCTGCTCCTATCCAGCTCTCAGCAGAAGAAGGCTAAAATACTAAGGCTCTGCCTTTCTAACCGACATCTCGGAGATGTCTACACTTTGGCCCAGAAAGATCGCTAATTTTATAAGAGCATCTGGATGGACCAACTGCTGACATAAAGTCTCACTTTGCAGGAAGGGAATGATCGGCCGAAACCGGCCTAAGTGTGGCGGGCTCCGAGCGAGCCTGGCAACCGCCTCTACCTAACCACCTAACAGATATCGGAAACTGCACTACCACTCTTACAACAACATTCTGTAAAAAAACTTCCCTACACAACTTGTGCGCAGAAACTACACTCCAGTGTCATCGCGCACTGTTCAACTCGGCCCATCCATCTCGAACCTGTAACACGTATCAATGATGGCATAATCATCAGTAACGACGTAATGGCTACAATCGATAAACAGGTGGTGAACCGAACATTCCTCCTTACCTTTGACGACGAGATGAAGGTAAATAATAATAAAAATCTCAAAAACTACGTGAGGAAGTCTCCAGGAACAGCAGTACCCACACTCCTCAACATAACAAGCCATGAAGACGTACCAAGCCTTCCGTACTTACAAAGGTTAAGTATGGAAAACTTACGACACATCGACCAACTGGAAACCGGACTCGCAAAAAGACCGATAATATCTGGACTGTCAGTAATCGTTTTTATACTTCCTACTTCCTTCTCTTTGCCTCATCGAAACTCTACCAAAGTGCTCTCAGAAACAAACGGCAACGTGACCTCCAAGAGCTAATTGACGGCTTCAAGAAATCCGAGGACGTCGTCCACATAAGTAAAGGAGGAGTTAACACAATCGATCGGCAAGATGGATTTCTAGTTATCTTTGTTCCAGGTCTCAAAGAGTCCTCTTCAAAAACTCCTTCTCTTTACCAGTAAAGGTTTCTTCGGGAGTACCACAGGGCAGCCTTCTAGGCCCCTTACTCTTCACACCCTGTATTAATGACTTGCCTTCGGTATTAACATACTCTCGAGTACTTATGTATGCGGATGATGTTAAACTCTGTGTCCAGTATAAGGACATTTCATTCTCGCTTGCAATCCGATCTCAATAGCTTTCAGTCATGGTGTTGCGCAAACTTGTTCTAGCCCCTCTTTGGCTCCCTATACCCTATTTGGTGGTTCTCTTGAGAGAATTACCCTGGTGGATGAACTTGGTGTTACGTTGGACCCCAAGTTAAAGTTTTCCGAACACATTTCTACCATGGTAAATAATGCCATGGGCTTGCTTGGGTTTATAAAGAGGTGGTCAAAGGAATTTGACGTCCCCTATATACGTAGCAAAGACTCTCTATACCTCGCTTGTTCTTCAGATCTTAGAATACGGCTCTTGTGTATGGTGCCCTCAGTACAAAGTACACCAGGACCGTATAGAATCAGTACAGAAAAACTTTTTAATCTTTGCTCTGCGGGGCCTTAACTGGGATGCGGGTGTGAGACTCCCATCTTACTCTAGTAGACTGCTATTAGTGAACCTCCCATCTTTAGTTAACCGTAGAAAAATTTTTGGTGTGATTTTTATGCACAACTTGATCAGAGGTGACATAGACAGCCCTGATCTGTTGGGCCGCATAAACTTCACGATTCTTATTAGACTCACTAGAAATTTTATACCGTTGTTTCTTCCACTTTGTAGGTCGAATTATTCCTAGCATGAACCGTTTAGGGTCTTATGCTCGGATTATAATTCCCTCTACCATATTATATCCACCACTAATTCTCTTCCTCTTATTAAATTACTACATGCTCGCGTAACAGCCTTCTGCTTGTTTCAGACGGGCCACTTGACGGTGCAGTAATTGCATCGCCTTTTGCAACATGCAGTCATTGAATGTCAACGTCCAATTACACAGAAGCAGCCGAGTGGATAGGGCATCGCAATGAAGTAACTAACGCAAGATCAGCTGTTATGCAGCGGATATTGCCCAGCGAAACCGGAGGCTTAGGTGCGCAACAATGTTGCAGAATGTGTAGCGTCAGTGTCTGGAGTGCTTAGGGCTAGCTTACTTGTAAGAATAAAATGTCTAGAAGCAATTCTTTTCGAGAAGTCAACCGCGTCGGCCGTCGCCACGCCACTCTTAATAACTCAGTGCGAAACACTGTGCTCTTAAATATCTAATTATAGACATACAAATACCTAAGCTCATAGCGCTCTCTCTCTCTTTCTCTCATTTTCGTGCTAGTTGTTGCCTCGCTCAATACGAGTGTACCCGCTTCCAGGGCAAGCAGTGCAAGAACAACTGTAAAGGCCACAAGCGACCAAAGATTGATAAATATATAGAGAGCAAGGGATTGCAAAGAGCGCAAAAGAAATATAGAATCGAATGAAAGACGTAAAAATATAATTTACATACATATGTAGGCAACATAAATTTCCAAATTGACCGCGTCGTGTATGTAAAAGAACACTGCAAAAAATAAAAACTACAAATCACCGCGTCTGTCGTGCCATACCCTGTCTTCAGCTACATATACCGCCAAGGTACACATTCTACTCGACACGCATTTTCCCGGATGCGCAACCACCACGCCGACACAGACCTCAGGGGAGGGACCGGTAAAATCGATGGGCCACATTCTAATATATAATATAAATATATAATAGCTTCAACACGTTTAAAGCACCAGGCCCGGACCAGGTAATCCCGGCCCAACCTCAGAAGGCCGGGGACACGGCCATCAACTGGCTAAAAAGTATCTTCAGGAAGATACTGGCGGTATGTACAATACCACAAGCTTGGCTTAAGGCTAGGATAGTTTTCAGCTGTTTTCAGGATAGCTGCTAAAGCAGCTTAAACCTCACACTCAACCCCGAAAGACTTTAGACCAATCAGTTTATCGTCTTTCCTACTCAAAACCTTTGAGAGAGTAGTGGCATACGCGGACGACGTTGCAATTATCTTCGCGGGAAAATACCACCAAACGACTTAATGACGACTTAATGACTTAATGGCCAAACGACTTAATGACTTAATGCGACTTAATGACCGCAAAGCTTGCTCGATTGCGAGTAAATCCCTCGAAAACGGAACTTTTGTTATTCACAAACAAATACAAGGTCTCGGCCTTCAACCCCCAATACTAAATGGATACAGGCTCTTCTTCAGCGATAGTGCCAGTTACTTAGGGTTGGTAATTGAAAAAAAGCTTAATTGGAACCTGAACGTCAAGGATAAAGTGAAGAGGGCAACGACAGCACTCTTCACTTCCAAGCATAGTCCAATGGATGTATATAGTCAGAAATATACTCCTCTACGGAGTTACCGTGTGGTGGCCTGCCCTATCAAAAAAGACAATCACCAATCTGCTGAGCAAAGTTCAGCGAACTGCCGCCGTTTGCATCAGTGGAGCTCTTTGCACCACTCCAAATGATGCGCTAAGTGCCATGTTATGCCTCCAGATCCTTGACCTTGCAGGAAAAGAGCGGGCAGAAATGGTCACTCATCCAAACAAAACAACAGCAATATTTCCCTGCTAAAACGGACTATCGAGTTCCAGGGGAGTACACAGAGACTCCCTTCAACACAATCATCCCCCACAGAGACGAATGGCTCGAGGGACTCCCAGGCCCAAATTGGGTCATAAGCATCTTCACGGATGGCTCGAAGCTGGACGGTAGGGTCGGAGGAGGAATCTACTCTGAACAGCTAAACATAAGGCACTCTTTCAGGCTTCCAAATCACTGTAGCGTCTTCCAAGCGGAAGTTACAGCAATCAGGGAGGCTCTGTACTGCCTTCAAACGGTCACAGCCACGGCAACCCAGATAAACATCTATAGCGACAGCCAAGCTGCGATCAAATCAGTTAATGCGATTTCGTAGAGCTCGGCTACCGTGGCAAACTGCCGCAAATCTCTTCACGAGATGGCTCAGCAATTTGCTATCAACCTTATATGAGTTTCGGGCCACCGGGACATTGAGGTCAACTGTATAGCGGATGAGCTGGCCAGATCTGGTATTACAGCCCCCCTTTTACAAGATAAGGAGGATATTTGTGTGCCTATGGCAACCTGTAACCTAATCATAAAGGAGCAATACAAGCGAATGGCAGACGTTAAGTGGCGAATGGGGCCACGCTGTCGCACAACTCGGTTAACATGGCCGACCATAGATAAGAAGCAATAGGCATCCACGCCAACAGGCTGGGTGCCCCACATAATGATTTCTACCGTAGCTGCAGAGACGAGGACGAGGAGGAGACAGTGGAACACCTGTTCTGCTCCTGTCCAGCTCTCAGCAGAAGAAGGCTACAATACTTAGGCTCTGCCTTTCTAACCGACATCTCGGAGATGTCTACACTTTGGCCCAGAAAGATCGCTAATTTTACAAGAGCATCTGGATGGAACAACTGCTGACATAAAGTCTCACTTTGCAGGAAGGGAATGATCGGCCGAAACCGGCCTAAGTGTGGCGGGCTCCGAGCGAGCCTGGCAACCGCCTCTACCTAACCACCTAACAGATATCGGAAACTGCACTACCACTCTTACAACAACATTCTGTAAAAAAACTTCCCTACACAACTTGTGCGCAGAAACTACACTCCAGTGTCATCGCGCACTGTTCAACTCGGCGCATCCATCTCGAACCTGTAACACGTATCAATGATGGCATAATCATCATTAACGACGTAATGGCTACAATCGATAAACAGGTGGTGAACCGAACATTCCTCCTTACCTTTGACGACGAGATGAAGGTAAATAATAATAAAAATCTCAAAAACTACGTGAGGAAGTCTCCAGGAACAGCAGTACCCACACTCCTCAACATAACAAGCCATGAAGACGTACCAAGCCTTCCGTACTTACAAAGGTTAAGTATGGAAAACTTACGACACATCGACCAACTGGAAACCGGACTCGCAAAAAGACCGATAATATCTGGACTGTCAGTAATCGTTTTTATACTTCCTACTTCCTTCTCTTTGCCTCATCGAAACTCTACCAAAGTGCTCTCAGAAACAAACGGCAACGTGACCTCCAAGAGCTAATTGACGGCTTCAAGAAATCCGAGGACGTCGTCCACATAAGTAAAGGAGGAGTTAACACAATCGATCGGCACTTTGTTGACGGCTTTCTTGACCTTTCCCTGTCTCAAGTCAACCATGCAAAAAATTACTTGGGTCGATTGCTTGATCTGTACTTTGTATCGGATCCGACCTTCGTGTTGTTAACCCGAGCCCTTCCGCTCACTATACCTGAAGACGCCTTCCATCCTACTTTCGAAGTGTCGCTAGATATAGGATCAACTGTATTGGATCGGTCGTGTAGGCTACCTGAACGTGTCCGCTGCTTTCGAAACGCCGATCTTGCGAAGCTTAATAACCCCATTAGGGATTTTGATTGGTCCGCTTTTTACTTGTGCACTGATGTCATAAAAGGCACAAACATTTTTTACAATGCTCTTGACACATTCTTTTATTCTTGTGTCCCGCTTTCTTGTCCGACTAGATCTGGAAAACCCCCTTGGGTTACCAAAGAGTTATCCAGCCTAAAAAACTTAAAATCAAGACTTTTTAAAAAATTTCAAGAAGTTGGTTCTCCTACTTCTCATTCTCGCTATGTAATAGCTCGATCAAACTTTTCAGTTCATAATGCACAATGCTATAAGAACTACCTACCTCGATGCAGGATACGTTTTTATCAGGACCCTAAACAGTTTTACTGCTTTGTAAACAGTAAGCGTAGAACGCCCGCACACCCATCCTCGCTATCATTTCGTAATACGTCGGCAAATAATGATCAGGCAATTGCCGATCTTTTTGCCCAATTTTTCCAAACGACCTATTCTGAGGAAAGCTACTCTGGTCACCCGTACCCATACGGTTTACCGAAGTCGAACGGCATTTTCAGTCCCTTGTTAAATGAATGTTCCTTACTTCATGATCTTCGACTAGTTAAGCCGGTGTTTTCACCGATTCCAGACGGGGTTCCATGTTTTGTACTCAGGTACTGCGCCGAGGCTCTGTGTGGACCCTTGCTTAAACTATTCACCCTGTCCATCGATTCTTCTTGCTTCCCCCTGATCTAGAAGGAATCGCTTATAATTGCTCTCCATAAAAAAGGTAGCAAGTCTGACTCAAAAAATTATAGAGGTATAGCAAAGTTATCCGCTATTTCTAAAATGTTCGAGAAGGTTTTAACTCCGCACTTGCAACATCTCTGCAAGTCACTTATATCTCCAACTCAGCATGGATTTATAAGGCGGCGATCAACCACCACGAACTTGTTAGAGTTTACCTCTTTCATTGTTAAGGGCTTTAAAGGTAACTTACAGACGGATGTTATTTACACCGACTTTAGTAAAGCATTCGACTCTGTAAGCCATTCCCTTCTAGCACATAAACTTGACCTTTTAGGGTTTCCGCCCAACCTCCTGAGATGGCTTTCTAGCTATCTTTGTTCCAGGTCTCAAAGAGTCCTCTTCAAAAATTCCCTCTCTTCACCAGTAAAGGTTTCTTTGGGAGTACCACAGGGCAGCCATCTAGGCCCCTTACTTTTCACACTCTTTATTAATGACTTGCCTTCGGTACTAACATACTCTCGAGTACTCATATATGCGGATGATGTTAAACTCTGTGTCAAGTATAAGGACATTTCATTTCATTCTCGCTTGCAATCCGATCTAAATATCTTTTAGTTATGGTGTTGTCCAAACTTGTTACACCTTAATGCCTCGAAATGCATGAACCGTTTAAGGTCTCATGCTCGGATATTCCCTCTACCAGATTATATCCACTACTAGTTCCCTTCCTCTTATGAAATTACTAATCCTCATACAACTTTACTAATTAGTAATTGTAGTAGTATATGTATTTTGAATGCATGCTTAGTTTCTTATTAAGTATAGTGCTAATTTTCCTCAAACATTAGTCTAACAGCTATCTTTCCTGCATGTTCGCCTCGGTTGGTTGGGCGGGAGAAGTGCTGCGTTTTGCCTGGTGTAGTAAGTGCATCACCTCTTGAAAGATGCAGTCATTGCATGTCAACGTCCAAGTGGTATTGAGAAAATGAAGAGCTTCGGCAGGGGGCACGCGCTTGTTCCGGTATTATTTCAGTTGAGAGATGGGATGAATTAGAGGAAGAAGCTGCAGCTCTATCGGTTCGCCTGTATATAAACCCATTGAGATTCGCGTGAGAAAAAGCAATTCGGATAGAATATATTAAAAACGAGGGTGAACGTTGTGAGTTGCTGCGACGACCGACACTCTACATTTATACCCGATACTTAGTCAGTTTGGCTCTATTCCGGCAGACGCCGGTAATATTAAACGACACGGCAAAGGGTGCGTGCGAGAGAGACAGAAAATCAGTCTGAGCGTATCGTCGGGTGCTGTGTAATCACTGCAAACTGATTTGTTACTTTTGGCTATAGAAATGATCCGATCTGATCAAGATTCAGTGATCTGATAGATATGGTCATTCTCTATGATTGCGCGTTTTTAGTTTTCTTGAATCTTCAATATTGTGGATGCCACTGATTTTCGTTCTTTGTTAGGGAGGTAGGGGGTGCGGCGAAATTTTTAAATATACATGTAACAGTGAGATCTAACAGGAGTGTGGATACCAAATCTGATTGCTCTAGCTTTAATAGTCTTTGAGATCTATTTGCTCACTTTTGGCAATAGGCAAAGCCGACCATTAGAACGTGTGTGTTAGAGAGAGATACAGAGCGAGAGAAAATGAAATTGTTTTCTTCATTCTGGCTATAATAAAAATACGATCTGGTTCAGATTCAGATTCAACTTCGTTGATCTAGCCCTAATAGTCTCTGAGTACTAGGCGCTCAAGTGGAAGGACAGACGGACGTACGGACAGACAGACATGGCTCAAAAACAACATGCAACAATGTCCAAAAATCATCCATTAACTCATTACTATTTTTATATAATTAATATTGTTCCACAGCTACCAAAGCGGTTCATTGGGCCCAGCGAGCTCGTCAAGGAAAGTGTTTGAATTGGGTAATATTCCATTATTTCGTATTGAATTGAAATGTTGACCTTCGTGAGTAAAAAGGCTCAGTTTTTGCTATGAATTGTATCTTATATTCTAAGGTTAATGAACCTTTTGTTATGTGCATCTCTTGAATCTTGATTAATAGAACCATTTTGAATTAACATGAATTTTGAATATATAACCACGGTTCTGTCTAAGTAAATAATGCCAATGATACATCGAGTGTAATAATGACGCGGTAGTTATGTTAAGGGCCATGCCAACATCGTTCCACGCATTGCCGAAGGTAGGGTGGGTATAGAGGAACTAGTGATCTCCTACACATATGATCACTAAATTAATTACGAGACTACCGGATTCCTTCTAGCCATCTATGCCGATCTGGGATTGATTACATTTGTTGTTTTTTTTTTGTTTTGTTTTGATTAAAGTAGAGTCTGTGTAAGTGCACTTAATTTGTTTATAATATGGCGAGCACAAGGAAGTATAGGGATAGGAAAGACCCCGACTACCGATAGTGCACTAAGCCCGATTCCATTCCCTGCCGAGGCTGCAATGCAAATAGACATAGACACCCGTGCCACTACATTATAAAAGTCAATCTGAGAAGGAGAGAAGAAGCATGTGCACGAACATTACCTCATTACATATTCTGCGATGGTACAACGACGGCAGGCCAATAAGATTTAGTCTAGATCGGTAGGGTGGCAAGATTCAACCCGAGTCCCATTTTAAGTTAGGCAGGGAAAAAATAAAAAATCGGACATACTAACGAGATATACAGTTGTTTCGTCACGTACGTGTCTTCAAACTCCTTGTACCAACGCTTGATGAACGCTAAAACACCCTTAGCTTTATTTACTGCTATATGGCAACATAAAACACATCTTTTGGTCAAATAGGACTCCGAGGACATTTGAACTCAAAATTCGCTCCAGGACATGATTGCCTAGAACGTATAAGACAAAATGTGGAGTTCGACGGTAAAATCTCATAATTTTGCATTTATAAAGGTCCAGAAAAGGAAGATTAGTTGAACACCACAATAGTAGTTTACTTAGATCCAGTTGAAGGCGTGTGTGTAAATACCAATCAGAGTAAGGCAGACAGATTTTAATATCATCAGCATACATTAGTGTAGTAGAGTATGCTATAACTTGAGGAAGGTCATTCACAAATAAAATAAACAGAAGCGGGCCCAGACAACTTCCCTGTGGCACTCCTGAAGTAACATTAACAATATTTGACAACACATTAGAAAACAAAACACGTTGAGTACGGCTAGAGAGATAGGACAAAATCCAATCTAGAAGATTCGTTGAGAACCCTAATAAAGAGAGCTTGTTAATAAGCAGAGCATGGTTCACAGAATCGAATGCCTTGCTGAAGTCCGTCAAAACTACATCCGTCTGCAAACCAATTTGAAAAATTAGAAGAGTTTTTCTAATCAATTACCGAAAACTTTGGGTGGCTGTAATTTAAATTATTTATTTGGCGGGGCGAAAAACTTGATACGCTCGATCTAATTCAAGGTTGGCGAACAACTATATTTTCTTCACGATTCAAATCTCTTACTCTAGCTAACCTACGGTGGCAAAGCGGGGCGAATTCGCCAAGAGCGAGAGAGCGAGCTTTTATTGCGCTCCCGTTTTGCCCTAGCCTAACTTACACTAGACTTCTTAATTCAGATCAATAACTAATAATTGTGGCCATGGATGGAAGGTCACGCAACACCGGCCCCGTTGAACGCCTGCATCGGCTTCAACACATTGGGAGCGGCGCTAATTTGTGTATGGGCCGCCGAAAAACCGCTCCAGTGCTAGTCCTTATTTCGACGACCCTGACCATGCCGTCCTCTCCTGCGTGCGTGGCGATGACCCTCCCCACGAGCCACTCCTGAGGCGGCAGATTGTCCTCGGCCACGATGACGAGGTCTCCTTCCTCGAGGTTCGGTTGCTGCTGGTGCCATTTGCCCCGAATTTGCAGCCCCAGGACATATTCGCGGGACCATCGCTGCCAAAACGCTTGCCTGACTGACGAGACAAGTCGCCATCGCCGCAAGCAACTGAGACTCTCCTGGTCCGGAATCCGCAGTGCTGGGGCGGCGATGAGCGACCCGCCTGTCAGCAGGTGCCCGGGTGTTAGGGCCTCGCCGTCGCTTGGATCTTGGCTGATGGCTCCCAGCGGCCTCGAGTTCATTATGGCCTCGATGCCGACGAGGACTGTGGCGAGCTCTTCGGCGGTTAGGAGCGCGCTGCCTACCGCCCGTAGGAGTAGGCTCTTGGCAGTTTTTACACCTGCCTCCCATAGCCCTCCCATGTGAGGAGCTCGCGGCGGTATGAACGCAAATTCGCATCCGTTCTTTGACGCGAAATCGCGAAGTCGCGAATTGCGTCTCCTTGCTCGTTGAGCCTGATCCGCAGAGCGCTGAGATGGCGGCTCGCTCCGACGAAGTTCGTCCCGTTGTTGCAATGAACGACTTGGGGATATCCTCGGCGCCCGAAAAGCCAACAAAAAACAATCAGTGGTTAGATCGGAAACTATTTCTAGGTGAACCGCCTTGGACGCAAAACAAACAAAAAGCGCAATGTATGACTTGTATGGGGGCCTTCCGCGAATTTTCAATGTCGTGTGCACTGGTCCACAAAAATCAACGCCGCAAATTGAAAATGGGCGGAGAGCACGGAGTCGATCTGCGGGTAAATTCCCCATGAGTTGCGTCAGCAATCGAGGCTTGCATTTAAAACAGCGCATACACGATCGAACTGTCTGACGGCAGACCTCCTGAGCGTTCACTATCCACACGCTCTGTCGAAGGATGCTCACAAGTGCTCGTGGGCCGACATGAAAATTCGAATGGTGCAGATGACGAATATAGCTTCGCACGAATTGCGAGCGCTTAGTCAAAAGCAGAGGAAACTTGGCATCGTATGATATAGGAGCTTTGGCTAGTCGCCCCCCCACTCGCAACAACGAAAAGTTGCACCAAGTCCCTGTGTCTTCATGGATGAATGGGTTCAACCGCTGAAGACTAGGACCAATTGTAGATCCTTTCCTAACCTTTTCAATTTCTCCTTGATACTCGTGATGCTGGATGATTTCGACAATTTTATAAAAAGCTTCATTGTATTCGGTCGGTGAGATAGTTTTTTCGAAATTTAGGCTTGGGTCTTTACATTTTCTTATAAAGCGGAACACATTCACGAACACTCTAAGCAGTTTGAGGTGTGACGAGAATCCCTCGATGACATCTAACAGCTCCGAACTTCGCACAGCCGCGGTCAACCCGACCGCAGTCTTCCTCTTTTCCAGCTGAAGATCATCGGAGTGTTCGAAATGAGCGTTCTTGGGCCAGTTTTCTTCTTCCTCTTTCAGAAATGATGGTCCTTCGAACCAAATTGACTGAACGATTTCGTCGACGTCACAACCTCTTGAGACAATATCTGCTGGGATCTGTTTCGTGGGTATATGCCGCCACGTAGCATCATGTGACCACTCTTGAATCTCAGCCACTCTATTTGAAACGAAAGTCGACAACGACGATGGATGAGACCGGATCCAATGGAGAGTTACCTCTGAATCCGACCAATAAACGACTCGTTCAATGGGCACGTTTAATAGGGGCTTGATTCTGTGACAGAGATCTGCGAGAAGGTGAGCGGCACATAACTCAAGCCTTGGGAGCGTTTTGGTCTTGAGCGGCGCTACTTTGGATTTCGAAGTCAACAATGATATTTTTAAACCTTCTGCAGTTCTGCTACGTATATAGACGCACGCTCCATACGCTCTCATGGAGGCGTCAGCAAAGGCATGTATTTGAACCGGTGACATCGGATCGGAATACACAAACCGAGATATGGATATGTCTTCCAATTGAGATAGTGTATTTTTCAACTTATTCCACGCTGTTTCCAAATGCAGCGGGATCGACTCATCCCAATCTAGTTTGTTAAGCCAAAGCTCCTGCAATAGGATCTTGCCTTTTATAACGATAGGACTTAATAAACCAAGGGGGTCAAACAACTTTGATGTCACCGATAGTATGTTCCGTTTTGTCGCTCGGAGACCCATAACTGAATTGTCAATTTTGAACTTAAAGGCATCGTCAGTAGGTAACCATGAGATTCCTAACGCCTTTGTCGACTCTGAATCCGAGATTGTTATGGGTTTGGCTGTGCTCTCAGATGCGGTGATCTCGGGTGAGTTTGAAAACCACTTAGTCAACTCAAACCCTGCGGTCTGAAGAACCTGAGACACTTCGGACTTAATTGCCCTTAGCTCCTCTACGCATGAAGCACCAGTCAACAAGTCATCGACGTAAAAGTCGGACCCAATAACGTTAGCAGCTCTAGGGAATGAGAGCTTCGCAGACTCACTCAACCTTTTTAAACACCGGATAGCTAAGAATGGGGCTGGTCCAGTCCCATAGGTTACAGTGTTCAGCTTGTATAATCTCAAGGATTCAGAAGGGTCTCTTCTCCACACTATGAGCTGAAACTGCCGATCCGCTTCGTTCACCATCACTTGGCGATACATCTTTTTAACATCAGCAGTCAGGGCAAACCTGTGCAGACGGAAACGGAGCAGTGTCGAGTATAATTTCTCTTGAATGGTAGGTCCCACCATCAGAACATTATTCAAGGCCACTTGTGAGGACGTCTTGGACGAAGCATCGAACACGACTCGGAGCTTGGTAGACGTACTTTGGGGCCTCAGAACACACTGATGAGGGATTACGTAGTGTGGAGTAGAAGGAATCGTATTGTCAGTAGGAGACATATGACCTAAGGAGAGGTACTCTTCCATGAATTCCAAGTACATTTTCTTCAACTCAGGGTCACGATGCAATCGTCTTTCAAGCGACAAAAACCGACGTTTAGCAAACTCAAAGGAGTTGCCTAAAAAATTTGGATCTGATTTAAACGGGAGCCTTACTTCGAACCGACCTGATGATAGTACCTGAGTCGTCTTACGATAGTGTTCTTCACATAGCTTGTGCTCAGGTGTGGCAATTTTCTTGGTAGATGGCATTTCTTCCAGTGACCAAAACTTTTTCAAGGTCCTATCGATGGATACTAGCAACTCTTCACTGCAACTCAAACTGTTTGTAATTTGAGGAGCAGAACTCATGGAAACATATTTTCCCGACACAACCCAACCAAGAAGGGTTTTCTGAAGAGTTGGAAAGTCAGGACCTTGTTTAATTTGACCAACAGCTAATAATTCAAAGAACGATTCTGCTCCAATTAACATATCTATTCTTTGTGGCTTGTAGAAATAAGGGTCTGCCAGTGGTAGGTTCTCTGGGATTCGCCAGTCAGTCACATTCACTGACTGGTCAGGGTGATAACCTGAAATTGATTTCAGGATCCAAAAATCAAAGGAGAACTCACTACCATTTATTCGCGCCTTCACCACTGTGTGTATTTTATCCTTTACTTGAGAATTAGATTCACCAATTCCAAGCAAGTTAATACAGGACTCCTCTCTACGGATCTGTAAGCGACTAGCGAGGTCCTCGGTAATAAAATTTGTTTGTGATCCAGAGTCGAGCAGAGCTCTGGCCAGAATGTGTTCACCGCTCTTAGTTCGGACGCTTACGATCGACGTAGCCAGAATTACCCTGTCCAACGCTGTCGCATGCAAAACATGTGACGTGGAAGGTTGATTCTGATTTGATGGAGGAGAAGGACTCTCTTGGGGTGGTGGCAACGCGAGACTATTAGCCGACACTGTGTATCGATGCAATAATGTTTGATGTGAGCGGCTGCATACTCGACATTTATTGGCTTTGCATTTTACAACAGCGTGGCCTTTTCGCAGACAATTAATGCATAAGGATGCCGACTTGGCAAACTCAAACCTTTGCATCACCGAGAGACGCGAAAATGGAGGGCAATTTGACACTACATGGTCTCCTGAATTGCAGTAGCTACAAGTTTGCTGAGTTCTACTGTTGGTGGAAGTGGAAGAACAAGCAAATGAACTGCGATTATGTTGCTTGCTTGGCATGACTTTGTCTTGTCTTGGCTTGGTCGATTCCTCAGCAGACAGATGCTGGTATCGACGATTTAAGACTTTCTCAAAGTCGGACCAAAGCGGCAACTTCTCATAAGTAAGCTGTTCATCCCACTTTTGTTTCGTCACTGGGTCGACTCTGTTTATGAATGAGCATTGCATTCGAAATTTTTGTATCATCTCCGATCGACAGTAACGATCCGTAAATCGACGAAAAAGTATCGATTAGATTTCTTAGAGATGATGCAGATTGATGCGATATTCTCGGCAGATTGAACAATGTGGAAATATTATTCGTGAAAATCAAATAATCGTTGTCATACACTCGTTTTAGGCCAGCCATGGCCTTTTCATAATTTGCCTCGGTGACTTGGAACGCCTTTATTGTTCCTAATGCTTCATCAGAGAAGCACGAAATCAAATGATTAAATTTTTCGATCACCGGTATGCTGTTGTCGCTATGGACTAGTCTCTCAAAAATGCTAATGAAATTTTTGAACTCCGAGTGTTTCCCACTAAATTTGGGTAATGCCAATTTCGGAAGTCTAGCATGAGTTGGGGCTGAAGAAGACACTGGCGTTCGAAATGAGCGTTCTTGGGCCAGTTTTCTTCTTCCTCTTTCAGAAATGATGGTCCTTCGAACCAAATTGACTGAACGATTTCGTCGACGTCACAACCTCTTGAGACAATATCTGCTGGGATCTGTTTCGTGGGTATATGCCGCCACGTAGCATCATCTGACCACTCTTGAATCTCAGCCACTCTATTTGAAACGAAAGTCGACAACGACGATGGATGAGACCGGATCCAATGGAGAGTTACCTCTGAATCCGACCAATAAACGACTCGTTCAATGGGCACGTTTAATAGGGGCTTGATTCTGTGACAGAGATCTGCGAGAAGGTGAGCGGCACATAACTCAAGCCTTGGGAGCGTTTTGGTCTTGAGCGGCGCTACTTTGGATTTCGAAGTCAACAATGATATTTTTAAACCTTCTGCAGTTCTGCTACGTATATAGACGCACGCTCCATACGCTCTCATGGAGGCGTCAGCAAAGGCATGTATTTGAACCGGTGACATCGGATCGGAATACACAAACCGAGATATGGATATGTCTTCCAATTGAGATAGTGTATTTTTCAACTTATTCCACGCTGTTTCCAAATGCAGCGGGATCGACTCATCCCAATCTAGTTTGTTAAGCCAAAGCTCCTGCAATAGGATCTTGCCTTTTATAACGATAGGACTTAATAAACCAAGGGGGTCAAACAACTTTGATGTCACCGATAGTATGTTCCGTTTTGTCGCTCGGAGACCCATAACTGAATTGTCAATTTTGAACTTAAAGGCATCGTCAGTAGGTAACCATGAGATTCCTAACGCCTTTGTCGACTCTGAATCCGAGATTGTTATGGGTTTGGCTGTGCTCTCAGATGCGGTGATCTCGGGTGAGTTTGAAAACCACTTAGTCAACTCAAACCCTGCGGTCTGAAGAACCTGAGACACTTCGGACTTAATTGCCCTTAGCTCCTCTACGCATGAAGCACCAGTCAACAAGTCATCGACGTAAAAGTCGGACCCAATAACGTTAGCAGCTCTAGGGAATGAGAGCTTCGCAGACTCACTCAACCTTTTTAAACACCGGATAGCTAAGAATGGGGCTGGTCCAGTCCCATAGGTTACAGTGTTGAGCTTGTATAATCTCAAGGATTCAGAAGGGTCTCTTCTCCACACTATGAGCTGAAACTGCCGATCCGCTTCGTTCACCATCACTTGGCGATACATCTTTTTAACATCAGCAGTCAGGGCAAACCTGTGCAGACGGAAACGGAGCAGTGTCGAGTATAATTTCTCTTGAATGGTAGGTCCCACCATCAGAACATTATTCAAGGCCACTTGTGAGGACGTCTTGGACGAAGCATCGAACACGACTCGGAGCTTGGTAGACGTACTTTGGGGCCTCAGAACACACTGATGAGGGATTACGTAGTGTGGAGTAGAAGGAATCGTATTGTCAGTAGGAGACATATGACCTAAGGAGAGGTACTCTTCCATGAATTCCAAGTACATTTTCTTCAACTCAGGGTCACGATGCAATCGTCTTTCAAGCGACAAAAACCGACGTTTAGCAAACTCAAAGGAGTTGCCTAAAAAATTTGGATCTGATTTAAACGGGAGCCTTACTTCGAACCGACCTGATGATAGTACCTGAGTCGTCTTACGATAGTGTTCTTCACATAGCTTGTGCTCAGGTGTGGCAATTTTCTTGGTAGATGGCATTTCTTCCAGTGACCAAAACTTTTTCAAGGTCCTATCGATGGATACTAGCAACTCTTCACTGCAACTCAAACTGTTTGTAATTTGAGGAGCAGAACTCATGGAAACATATTTTCCCGACACAACCCAACCAAGAAGGGTTTTCTGAAGAGTTGGAAAGTCAGGACCTTGTTTAATTTGACCAACAGCTAATAATTCAAAGAACGATTCTGCTCCAATTAACATATCTATTCTTTGTGGCTTGTAGAAATAAGGGTCTGCCAGTGGTAGGTTCTCTGGGATTCGCCAGTCAGTCACATTCACTGACTGGTCAGGGTGATAACCTGAAATTGATTTCAGGATCCAAAAATCAAAGGAGAACTCACTACCATTTATTCGCGCCTTCACCACTGTGTGTATTTTATCCTTTACTTGAGAATTAGATTCACCAATTCCAAGCAAGTTAATACAGGACTCCTCTCTACGGATCTGTAAGCGACTAGCGAGGTCCTCGGTAATAAAATTTGTTTGTGATCCAGAGTCGAGCAGAGCTCTGGCCAGAATGTGTTCACCGCTCTTAGTTCGGACGCTTACGATCGACGTAGCCAGAATTACCCTGTCCAACGCTGTCGCATGCAAAACATGTGACGTGGAAGGTTGATTCTGATTTGATGGAGGAGAAGGACTCTCTTGGGGTGGTGGCAACGCGAGACTATTAGCCGACACTGTGTATCGATGCAATAATGTTTGATGTGAGCGGCTGCATACTCGACATTTATTGGCTTTGCATTTTACAACAGCGTGGCCTTTTCGCAGACAATTAATGCATAAGGATGCCGACTTGGCAAACTCAAACCTTTGCATCACCGAGAGACGCGAAAATGGAGGGCAATTTGACACTACATGGTCTCCTGAATTGCAGTAGCTACAAGTTTGCTGAGTTCTACTGTTGGTGGAAGTGGAAGAACAAGCAAATGAACTGCGATTATGTTGCTTGCTTGGCATGACTTTGTCTTGTCTTGGCTTGGTCGATTCCTCAGCAGACAGATGCTGGTATCGACGATTTAAGACTTTCTCAAAGTCGGACCAAAGCGGCAACTTCTCATAAGTAAGCTGTTCATCCCACTTTTGTTTCGTCACTGGCTCGACTCTGTTTAAAACAAGATGAATGAGCATTGCATTCGAAATTTTTGTATCATCTCCGATCGACAGTAACGATCCGTAAATCGACGAAAAAGTATCGATTAGATTTCTTAGAGATGATGCAGATTGATGCGATATTCTCGGCAGATTGAACAATGTGGAAATATTATTCGTGAAAATCAAATAATCGTTGTCATACACTCGTTTTAGGCCAGCCATGGCCTTTTCATAATTTGCCTCGGTGACTTGGAACGCCTTTATTGTTCCTAATGCTTCATCAGAGAAGCACGAAATCAAATGATTAAATTTTTCGATCACCGGTATGCTGTTGTCGCTATGGACTAGTCTCTCAAAAATGCTAATGAAATTTTTGAACTCCGAGTGTTTCCCACTAAATTTGTGTAATGCCAATTTCGGAAGTCTAGCATGAGTTGGGGCTGAAGAAGACACTGGCTTCGTCTCTCTTGCTGCATCAAAGGCGGCGATAAGCGACATTATCTTTCCCTTGGTTACAATCGATAGCTCTTCCAACTCGGCTGCATATGCATCATCACCTGCTATGTCCTCGATTTGCTCCTGCAAACGGTTCGCCTTGTCAATTGAAGCATTCAAACAATCTAATCTACATTGTAATTCCGGTAATTGCAAAGGAATCGACCCTTGATCTAATCGATCCTCTAAGCGGCGAATGCTTTTTACTCGACTTTTGAGCTTAATCTTTAAGTCTTCAAGAGTGGATTTACTTTTTTCTGCCATAATGTTTGTGTATGAAGATTTTACACAACAAACCACTATTATTTCTATTTATTTATTTATTATTATTATTTTTTTTTTTTTTTTTATATGTTTGAACGAGAACGATAATCGAAAACGAATTTGAATTGAATGTCGAGGCACGAGGTATCAAGGGCAAGTGACGGCCGAAAACAATATACCCGTTAGATACAGGGTAGCGCGTCACTTGGCAAGTAACAGCCGAAAACAATATACCCGTTAGATACAGGGTAGCGCGTCACTTGGCGCACCGTTAAGCTCAAGAGCGGCAACGAAAATTCTCCCAACAAATAGAACGCAAGCAGCAGTGGAGAAGCGAAAGCGAAAACGAAATAATGCACCGGTGCTGCTGCTTGTATGTATGTGTGGGTATTTTCTATACGCCGTGGCTTGGGTGAACGGACGAACAAACTTTGTGAGGTTCTAACGACAAGAAAGGTAGAACAAAATAAAAGGGGGTGGGGGGGGGGGGGGGGGGGGATCCTCTTTTGGATCTTTGAATCCAACTGCTACTTTCCTGTCTTTATCCCAGGGCATCCCTCGGCGGAAGCAGAATTTGCACAAAAATTATTGTTGGCGCGACCGACGCGATGATATTTTACAAATTGATTGCCGATTGCACACACACACGACGCGGGCAACGAGTATGTTTGCATATGTATACTGCAATTTCTTGTGTCACTGTCACTTATTGTTGTTGCCTATAATTCACTTTACAGTCCACCCGGGGGCGCCATGAAAAATTAGAAGAGTTTTTCTAATCAATTACCGAAAACTTTGGGTGGCTGTAATTTAAATTATTTATTTGGCGGGGCGAAAAACTTGATACGCTCGATCTAATTCAAGGTTGGCGAACAACTATATTTTCTTCACAATTCAAATCCCTTACTCTAGCTAACCTACGGTGGCAAAGCGGGGCGAATTTGCCAAGAGCGAGAGAGCGAGCTTTTATTGCGCTCCCGCTTTGCCCTAGCCTAACTTACACTAGACTTCATAATTCAGATCAATAACTAATAATTGTGGCCATGGATGGAAGGTCACGCAACAACCACGGTGGATTAGGTTAGAAAACTCAAGACGGTTAGTCGATGTTGAACGATGTCTGAAAAAACCGTGTTGCGATGGAGATATCAAGCTGCAACAAAGATGTTGCAGTTGCCGGGTGACCAGGAAATCAAGAAGCTTCGGGATGGCGGAAAGCTTTGCGATACCACGATAGTTTTCAAAATTTGATCTTGAACCTTTTTTGTGAAGCGGAATGATGCAGGACTCATTCCAAATTACTGGTCACAAGACTGTTCCAAAGAGAGTTTGAAGAGGAAGGTCAAGGGTTTGCAAAGGGACTGAGCACAGTGTTTTAAAATGCAACTTGGTGCCTTATCTGGACCCGCAGAAAACGATATGTCCATAGATGACAAACATTCCAGAAAAACGCTTTCTTCGAAAATAGGGAGAAAAATGCTGTTAGCGTGAGGTAGATGGTAGTGTTTCCGATAAATTTGGATACAGAGTGGATGCTTTGTAAATATGAGTCGAGTACGTTGTTTGGAAAAAGGTAGCGAATAAAGTTGCAAGACCAACGGCAGAAGCTTCGGTTTTGTTCTGGAAATGAAGGGAAGGAGGAATAGAGGAGTATAGAGCGAAGGCCGACGTGGAGACCGTCTTCTGGTAATTTTTATAAAGCCTGGATTTATTGTTTTTTTAAGTATGACAAATACTTGGAGATCCAGGTAGACTTGGACGATACAGGCTATAATGTAATGGCACGGCTGGCTAAGTATTGTTTGCATTGCAGCCTCGGCAGGAAAGGGAATCGGGTTTAGTGCACTATACTGCGCTCTGGGCTCAGCTCGCCGGATGGGGTCGGGGTATTTCCTATCCCTATACTTCCTTGTGCTCGCCATATTATAAAAATTAAGTGCACTTACACAGACTCTACTTTAATCAAACAAAAGAGAAAAAAACAACAAATGTTCTCAATCCCCGATCGACATAGTTCGCAATAAGGAATCCGGTAGTCGCGTATTTTAATTTAGTGATCATAGCTATAGGAGATCACTAGTTTCTCTATACCCACCTTACCTTCGGCAATGCATGGAACGATGTTGGCATGGCCCCTGACGTAACTACCGCTTCATTATTACACTCGATGTATCATTGGCATTATATACTTAGACAGAATCGTATGAATTAAATTATAATTCATATTCGTTCAAAATAGTTATATTCATCAAGATTCCACAGGTTCATTATACAAAACGTTCATTAACCTTAGAATATAGGATACAATTCATAAAAACTGAGACTTTTTACTCACGAATGTCAACAAGTCAAATCAATACGAAAATAATGGATCTTTACCCAATTCAATCTGATCTGATGAGGTCGTGAGGTGGCCCAAAGGGGGCCTAGCTGAGGCCACCGGATGGGTCGCAGGTTGCGGATAGCGAACGGCCTACCTCGGTAGGTCAGCTGCGAATAAGCGGGCATCCCTTATGGGAGAGTACGGAAATAAGCAGTCCCGGACAGCCAGCGGGTGTTCGCGAAGAAGCAACACTGATGATGCGCTTATGGTGCCGCCTCAATAAATAGCTCACACACTCCCATCCCTACACGATATCTACCCCACACCCACCTCACACCGGGCCGGACTAAGTGTGTTACTCGACCAGTGCCGAGAGTCAGCCTGGCTGGGGGCCCGGTATAAAAACTAGCACAGTCGCTAACGGAGGGCTCAGGGACTTGGCAGCCCCCTGTTCTAATGATGCCTTACCCGGGCAACGTGGATCTCTGCCCGGGCTGACCGTTCCCATTCTCTGCATCCAAAATCTAAACAACAAAAAAAACAAATGAGTGCGGCTGTCCCCAAAGACCAACTGGGAGCAATCCCAAGCACGGGAAGGCAGCAGTCCAATGGCCTGGCTCTGGCAGGAAATACCTGCAAGGCGGAAGGTGCCTGTGCGAACCCGAGGGGGTCCCATCCCGAATCCGGAGTGGGTTCAAGGAAACATTGGAGAGGCAGCTAAGCACCGACTGGCTAAAGAAGGTGGAATGGGCCTCGGACTTGCTCCCGGAGCTCACCTTACAGCAGAAGATGGTGACTTCCCAATCTAAGAGGCAGCGCTCACAGGAGACACCTGTACCGGTCGCAAAGCGCTCCAGAGTGCTGCCCAATGTCTCCTTTGCGCAGATTGCCAAGGAGAGGATGCTAATCGGCGTCCTCGACAAAGGCAGCGCAGAGGGGAGGATACCAAGGAGTCAGTAGAAGTGGGTGGAAGTGGGCACTGGCCGACCGCTGCTTCGGTCTCCTCGACGAAGACACCGGACCACCACCAGTCTGCAAGGATATGGGGTGGTTCCAGGCCAGCATTAAGATAATTGCCTGCGAAGACGAGCGCTCCGTGAAGCTATACAAAGCGGCGGTGGCGCAGGTTAGACCTCACCGACCTGCGCCACCGCCGCTTTGGGTGGGGCGAAACTCGTCGCAGTCGACTGGAGCGAGGTGCCCAGCAGACCGAGGGCCAGAATTTGTGTGCCGGCTTCCTTCAAGGAGCCATAGAGCATCCTTAAGATGTTGCAGAGGTGCAATCCAAACCTGCCGACCTCTGACTGGAAGGTAGCCAGAGTAGAAGCGACGCAAGGGCCGAAAAACCAGGCAGTGCTCGTTCTAAACAAGGAGTCGCTGGAACCGATAGAGGCAGCTAAAAGTGAGCTGAATTTTGGCTTCAGCTCGGTCATCAAGGTGTACAAGTCGGATACGGCGGCCGCGGCGCGCCGTGTCGACAACCCAGTCAAGCAGGACGTCGCTGCGGAGATCGAAGCGCCTGACGACGAGCTGGAGCCAGACAAAGAAGTCTTCCCTTCGGAGACGGAGCTGGTGCCCGACTTCGAGTTTATGTGCCGAGAGAGGGTCTCAGACGACTCGGACGCAGATATAACAGTGGTGGAGAACCTTGAAGATGGTCCTAAGGATCCTTGAAAAAAAACCACTGAAAAGCAGCATCAGCTGCCCTCATACTCCGCTTGGACGCGAGCGGAGCCGACGTGTCCTAATCCAGGAGCCTTGGGTGGTAGGAAACAAGGTTTGTGGATTAGGGACGAAGGAATACAAGATCATTGCATTCCAAAATGAAGGTGAAACCCGGACCTGCATACTTGCGAGAAAGTACCTAAATATCTTTCTGCTCCATAATTATAGCGATGGTGACAACACGGTGGCAAGCCTACAGATAAAAGGGACTCATATCAGGCTGGTGTCGTCCTATATGGCCCATGAGGAAAATTATCCTCCAAACAACCTTGTTCGCAAACTAGCCAGCGACAGCCAAAGGTCGGATAGAGACCTGCTAATAGGTTGCGATGCTAGCGCTCGCAACACCCAATGGGGGAGCACGGACACAAACGTAAGGGTTAAATCACTTTTCAGCTTCATCCTAGACTAGAACTGATTCACTTGTAATCGGGGCGACACCACTTTTATAATTTAAAATCGGCAGGAGGTTATCGACCTCACGCTAGTGTCAAACAAACTGCTAGACACAGTCAAGAGTTGGAAAATCCTAGAGGACCATTCCTTCTCGGACCACAGGTACATCGAGACGATATTATCCCTCGAGATCCCTAAACCCACTGATTATATCAACCACAGAAAAGCCAACTGGGAAAAATATAGCACAACCCTGGAGAAACTACTCCCTCCTAACGCTCCTAAATGCACGAACACGAAAAACCTCCTAAACCGTCTTGTGAAAGGGATCATGGAAGCATGCAATAAAGCCTTCAAGGCAGCATGTCCTCCTAACAGACCAAGGGGGAAGAAGAAGCCCCCTTGGTGGTCAAAACAATTAGTGAGGATTCCCTACACATTCTACTCGACACGCATTTTCCCGGATGTGCAACCACCACACCGACACAGACCTCAGGGGAGGGACCGGTAAAATCGATGGGCCACATTCTAACAAAACGGAACATAAGCTGGGCAGTAAATAGCTTCAACACGTTTAAAGCACCAGGCCCGGACCAGGTAATCCCGGCCCAACCTCAGAAGGCCGGGGACACGGCCATCAACTGGCTAAAAAGTATCTTCAGGAAGATACTGGCGGTATGTACAATACCACAAGCTTGGCTTAAGGCTAGGATAGTTTTCAGCTGTTTTCAGGATAGCTGCTAAAGCAGCTAAAACCTCACACTCAACCCCGAAAGACTTAAGACCAATCAGTTTATCGTCTTTCCTACTCAAAACCTTTGAGAGAGTAGTGGCATACGCGGACGACGTTGCAATTATCTTCGCGGGAAAATACCACCAAACGACTTAATGACGACTTAATGACTTAATGACCAAACGACTTAATGACTTAATGCGACTTAATGACCGCAAAGCTTGCTCGATTGCGAGTAAATCCCTCGAAAACGGAACTTTTGTTATTCACAAACAAATACAAGGTCTCGGCCTTCAACCCCCCAATACTAAATGGATACAGGCTCTTCTTCAGCGATAGTGCCAGTTACTTAGGGTTGGTAATTGACAAAAAGCTTAATTGGAACCTGAATGTCAAGGATAAAGTGAAGAAGGCAACGACAGCACTCTTCACTTCCAAGCATAGTCCAATGGATGTATATAGTCAGAAATATACTACTCTACGGAGTTACCGTGTGGTGGCCTGCCCTATCAAAAAAGACAATCACCAATCTGCTGAGCAAAGTTCAGCGAACTGCCGCCGTTTGCATCAGTGGAGCTCTTTGAACCACTCCAAATGATGCGCTAAATGCCATGTTATGCCTCCAGATCCTTGACCTTGCAGGAAAAGAGCGGGCAGAAATGGTCACTCATCCAAACTAAACAACAGCAATATTTTCCCTGCTAAAACGGACTATCGAGTTCCAGGGGAGTACACAGAGACTCCCTTCAACACAATCATCCCCCACAGAGACGAATGGCTCGAGGGACTCCCAGGCCCAAATTGGGCGATAAGCATCTTCACAGATGGCTCGAAGCTGGACGGTGAGGTCGGAGGAGGAATCTACTCTGAACAGCTAAACATAAGGCACTCTTTCAGGCTTCCAGATCACTGTAACGTCTTCCAAGCGGAAGTTACAGCAATCAGGGAGGCTCTGTACTGCCTTCAAACGGTCACAGCCACGGCAACCCAGCTAAACATCTATAGCGACAGCCAAGCTGCGATCAAATCAGTTAATGCGATTTCGTAGAGCTCGGCTACCGTGGCAAACTGCCGCAAATCTCTTCACGAGATGGCTCAGCAATTTGCTATCAACCTTATATGAGTTTCGGGCCACCGGGACATTGAGGGAAACTGTATAGCGGATGAGCTGGCCAGAACTGGTATTACAGCCCCCCTTTCACAAGATAAGGAGGATATTTGTGTGCCTATGGCAACCTGTAACCTTATCATAAAGGAGCAATACAAGCGAATGGCAGACGTTAAGTGGCGAATGGGGCCACGCTGTCGCACAGCTCGGTTAACATGGCCGACCATAAATAAGAAGCAATAGGCATCCACGCCAACAGGCTGGGTGCCCCACCGATAATATCTGGACTGTCAGTAATCGTTTTTATACTTCCTACTTCCTTCTCTTTGCCTCATCGAAACTCTACCAAAGTGCTCTCAGAAACAGACGCCAACGTGACCTCCAAGAGCTAATTGACGGCTTCAAGAAATCCGAGGACGTCGTCCACATAAGTAAAGGAGGAGTTAACACAATCGATCGGCAAGATGGATTTCTAGTTATCTTTGTTCCAGGTCTCAAAGAGTCCTCTTCAGAAACTCCTTCTCTTTACCAGTAAAGGTTTCTTCGGGAGTACCACAGGGCAGCCATCTAGGCCCCTTACTCTTCACACCCTGTATTAATGACTTGCCTTCGGTATTAACATACTCTCGAGTACTTATGTATGCGGATGATGTTAAACTCTGTGTCCAGTATAAGGACATTTCATTCTCGCTTGCAATCCGATCTCAATAGCAAACTGTTGCGCAAACTTGTTCTAGCCCCTCTTTGGCTCCCTATACCCTATTTGGTGGTTCTCTTGAGAGAATTACCCTGATGGATGATCTTGGTGTTATGTTGGACCCCAAGTTAAAGTTTTCCGAACACATTTCTACCATGGTAAATAAGGCCATGGGCTTGCTTGGGTTTATAAAGAGGTGGTCAAAGGAATTTGACGTCCCCTATATACGTAGCAAAGACTCTCTATACCTCGCTTGTTCTTCAGATCTTAGAATACGGCTCTTGCGTATGGTGCCCTCAGTACAAAGTACACCAGGACCGTATAGAATCAGTACAGAAAAACTTTTTACTCTTTGCTCTGCGGGGCCTCAACTGGGATGCAGGTGTGAGACTCCCATCTTACTCTAGTAGACTGCTATTAGTGAACCTCCCATCTTTAGTTAACCGTAGAAAAATTTTTGGTGTGATTTTTATGCACAACTTGATCAGGGGTGACATAGACAGCGCTGATCTGTTGGGCCGCATAAGCTTCACGATTCCTATTAGACTCACTAGAAATTTTATACCGTTGTTTCTTCCACTTTGTAGGTCGAATTATTCCTAGCATGAACCGTTTAGGGTCTTATGCTCGGATTATAATTCCCTCTACCATATTATATCCACCACTAATTCTCTTCCTCTTAATTAATTACTAATCCTTACACACCTCTCTAGTAATTAGTAATTGTAGTGGTATTTGTATTTTGAATGCATGCCTAGCTCTCTTAGTAGTACTAATTTTCCTCGAATATTAGTCTAACAGCTATCTTTCCTGCATGCTCGCGTAAATGTCTCTGCTGGTTTCAGACGGGCCACTTGACGGTGCAGTAATTGCATCACCTTTTGCAACATGCAGTCATTGAATGTCAATGTCCAATAAAATTGAAGCAGCCGAGTGGATAGGGCATCGCAATGAAATAACTAACGCAAGATCAGCTGTTATGCAGCGGATATTGCCCAGCGACACCGGAGGCTTAGGTGCGCAACAATGTTGCAGAATGTGTAGCGTCAGTGTCTGGAGTGCTTAGGGCTAGCTTACTTGTAAGAATAAAATGTCTAGAAGCAATTCTTTTCGAGAAGTCAACCGCGTCGGCCGTCGCCACGCCACTCTTAATAACTCAGTGCGAAACACTGTGCTCTTAAATATCTAATTATAGACACACAAATACCTAAGCTCATAGCGCTCTCTCTCTCTTTCTCTCATTTTCGTGCTAGTTGTTGCCTCGCTCAATACGAGTGTACCCGCTTCCAGGGCAAGCAGTGCAAGAACAACTGTAAAGGCCACAAACGACCAAAGATTGATAAATATATAGAGAGCAATTGAGGGATTGCAAAGAGCGCAAAAGTAATATAGAATCGAATGAAAGACGTAAAAATATAATTTACATACATATGTAGGCAACATAAATTTCCAAATTGACCGCGTCGTGTATGTAAAAGAACACTACAAAAAATAAAAACTACAAATCACCGCGTCTGTCGTGCCATACCCTGTCTTCAGCTACATATACCGCCAAGGGAGAGCCAATTAGTGGGAGAATCCAGCGCCAGAAGCGGAGAGTTGAACACCTGGAATTCCGATCTAATAAAGAAGTATTTGTGCAACAAATTAAAGCTCCAAAGAAAACGAAAATATTAAAAAACTCGCAATTATTGACTTGCGCTGAAACAATTGCACCTAGCTTTCAATTCTTGGCACATACGTATGACATAGTAGAGCTAGATTGCATGCTGTAGTTAGAGTTGAGCATATATGTATATATTAATACATATATACATATGTACATCTAACCCTCTTGGACGCAATAACTACACATATAACTCATTTTAACTGCAATCGCTGTCACCCCTTTCCCCTTTCTCGTTTTCGTTGTGTCAAATATATGTATAGTTGGGTCGTTGGCCAAGCACGCATACAAATACGCAGCTGCAGCGGTGAATTTTTTCGTCTCGCTTTCGCTCTTCACCGTTGCTTATCGTTGTTATTTTGTTGGGCGCGCTTGATCCAAACCAAACACCAAGTGACGCGCTACCCTGTTTTCGTCGGGTATATTCGTTTGGTGTCAGTAGGATCCAACTATCAATTAAGACAAAGTCGTGCCTCGCAAATCAATTTAGCGTCGATCGTTGTCGGTGCATACGTACATATACACAACATCCATTCTTCAGAACTGCAGCGGTGAAATTTTTCGTTTTCGCTTGTCACCAGTGCAGTTCGTTGCTATTCTTGTGTGGTTTTCGTGTACGCGCCAGCCAAGCGACGCTCTACCCTAAATTTGTCGGGTATATTGGTTTTTCACCTCGTTTGGGTACAATTACCCATTATTATTAGCCAACAATATTGCCCTTGAAGAGCTGAAGAAAAAGCGCAGTTGCCGTGTCAAAGGCATTCGTTTATTAGCGGACCGTTTAGAAGCGGGGGATATTCCGCTGGTATTGACGGAGCTCGAGTGCAGACTCGAAACGCTGATGCGTAGCATTGACACGGCACGCGAACTTCAAGAGAAGATTGAAGATATAGACATTGACGATGAATTTGGAGTCGAGTTGGAAGAACTCTCAATTGTCACAAAGGCAAAATTAATGTATCTCATTTGCGCATTAAAGACAGCTGATGAGACAATACCGGCAGTACCAGCTTATGGTGGCCCAACTCGTGCTCGCCTTCCGAAGTTAGCTCTGCCGCAGTTCAGCGGCAACTTTTCGAACTTTAAAAACTTCATAGGTTTATTTGAGACTCTAGTTCACAATGACCAAAGCATTCCAATTATCGAAAAGTTCAACCATTTGCTTTCGTGTCTCTCCGGTGAAGCGTTGGGAACAGTTAGGGCTTTCCAAGTAACCGAGACCAACTACGAGAAAGCAATGGCTAGCTTAAAACGGGTCTACGATAATGATTGTCTGATCTTTAAAAATCACATTGATGCCCTATTTAGTCTTCCCAAAATGACCCAGCAATCAGCATCGTCCTTAAGAAACCTTATCGATACCGCCTCATCCATATATGGTTCGTTGTTGTCGATAGGCGATGATAAAAAGATCTCGAATGCGATGATTATTCATCTCGTCTTGAGCAGAGTCGATCCGGTGACCAAAGAGAAATGGGAAGAACAGCTCGATTATGACAAACTGCCACTTTGGACGGACTGTGAAAAGTTGCTTAATCGCAGACATCAGCATCTTTCGGCCGAAAATTCGGACAAACCAAAGCAGGAGCAGAAAGCTGTGCCAAGCAAGCCGCATAATCGGAGCTCATTCGCGTGTTCCACCGCGAATACCAAAAACCAACAATGCAGCTACTGCAATGCAAAAGGCAATTTGTTGACAGATTGCAGTCCATTTGGTCGGTTGGCAGTAATGCAAAGGTTCGAATTCGCAAAAACTGCATCCTTGTGCATGAATTGTCTGCAGCCAGGCCACTCTGTAGTACGATGCAAAGCTAAGAAGTGTCGAGTGTGTGGCTGCTCACACCATACCTTATTGCATACATACACAGTGGCGAATAAAAGTCTAGCGTTACCATCACCCCCAGAGAATTCTTCTCCTCCTCCCAATCAGAATCAACCTTCCACTTCGCATGCTCTCTATGCGACAGCTATGGATAGAGTTATTCTGGCTACGTCGATCGTAAGCGTCCGAACAAATAATGGTGAACATGTTTTGGCCCGAGCTCTGCTTGACTCGGGGTCTCAAACCAATTTTATAACTGAGGACTTAGCACAGCGCTTACAGATCCGTAGGGAGGAGTCGTGTATCAACTTGCTTGGTATTGGTGAATCCGATTCACAATACAAGAAAAGGATACACACGGTGGTGAAGTCGCGAATTACTGGTAGTGAGTTTTCGGTTGATTTTTGGATTCTAAAGTCCATTTCGGGGTATCACCCTGATCAGACACTTAACGTGAGTGACTGGAAAATCCCGCAGAACTTACCACTTGCAGACCCATATTTCTTCAAGCCACAGAAGATAGATATGTTGATAGGTGCAGAAACATTTTTCGAACTTTTATCTGTTGGTCAGATTCGACAAGATCCTGACTATCCAACTCTGCAGAAAACGCTTCTCGGCTGGATTGTGTCGGGCAGATACACTCCAAAGGTGACTGCCACCCAAGAAGCTAGGAATTGTTTGAGTTGTCGAGAAGAGTCAGTGACCCACATCGACAATACATTACAAAAGTTTTGGTCACTGGAAGAATTGCCGTCTTCTAAAAAGTCTTTATCTCCTGAACACAAGTTATGTGAAAAGCATTATAGAAGGACTACTCAGGTCGTGCCTTCAGGTCGGTTTGAAGTAAGACTGCCGTTCAAATCAGATCCCAGTATCTTAGGCAACTCCTTTGAAGTGGCTAAACGGCGGTTTTTATCGCTTGAAAAAAGATTGTCTCGTGACCCCGAGTTGAAGAAAATGTACTTGGAGTTCATGGAAGAGTACCTCTCCTTGGGTCACATGTCTACCACAGACAACACAATCCCCAAAACTCCACATTATTTCATTCCACATCAGTGTGTGTTGAGGCCTCAAAGCACGTCGACCAAGCTCCGCGTCGTTTTCGATGCGTCTTGTAAAACGTCCTCTCAGGTGGCCTTGAACGACATATTGATGGTCGGTCCTACGATACAGGATGAGCTGTATTCGACATTGCTCCGATTCAGACTACACAGGTACACCTTGACAGCCGATGTCAAAAAGATGTATCGCCAAGTCTGGGTCGCTGATGCGGATAGACAATTCCAGCTCATAGTGTGGAGAAGAGACCCGTCTGAGTCCTTGAGAATATACCAGCTCAACACCGTAACATATGGGACTGGACCAGCCCCATTTTTGGCTATTCGGTATTTGAAGAGGTTGAGTGAGTGTGCAAAACTCTCATTCCCTAAAGCTGCTGAAGTTATTGACTCCGACTTCTATGTCGATGACATGTTGACTGGTGCTGGTTGCGTAGAGGAGCTAAAGACAATTAAGTCTGATGTGGCTCAGGTTTTTCAAACTGCTGGGTTTGAATTGAATAAATGGTTTTCGAACTCACCTGAGGTCACTGCATCCGAGAGCACAGTTAAACCGATAACGATCTCTTACTCAGAGTCAACTAAGGCGTTAGGAATATCGCGACTGCCACACGAAGACGTCTTTAAGTTCCGAATTGACACGTCAGTTATGGGTCTCCGAGCGACAAAACGGAACATATTATCGGTGACATCCAAGCTGTTTGGCCCCCTTGGCTTGTTAAGTCCTTTAGTAATTAAGGGAAAGATCCTACTGCAGGAGCTTTGGCTTAACAAGCTAGATTGGGATGAGTCAATTCCAATGAACTTGGAAACACCATGGAACTTATTAAAAGAATCCTTGGGTCAGTTGGAGAAGATTACCATACCTCGATTTTTGCATACTGATCCCATGTCACCGATTCAAGTACATGCCTTTGCCGACGCATCCATGAGAGCTTATGGAGCCTGCGTCTATATCCGTAGAAAGACTGCAGAAGGTTTCAAGGTCTCCTTGTTGACTGCAAAGTCGAAAGTAGCGCCACTCAAGACGAAAACGCTTCCAAGGCTTGAGTTATGTGCCGCTCACCTTCTAGCAGACCTTTGTCACCGAATCAAATCACTGCTCAAGGTTCCAATTGATAAAATGATATTCTGGTCAGATTCAGAAGTTACTCTTCATTGGATCAGATCCCACCCTTCGTCGTTGTCAACATTCGTTGCGAACCGAGTAGCGGAGATTCAAGAGTGGTCAAGTGAAGCTACGTGGCGGCATGTGCCAACAAAACAGAACCCAGCAGACATAGTTTCGAGAGGTTGTGACGTAGAGGAAATCGTGCAGTCGATCTGGTGGACCAGAGTTCTTAAAGTTTGAAGAAGAGAGCTGGCCCAGAAATCCACACTTCGAGCTTTCCGAAGAAGAGATACAGATGGAAAGTCGGAAGAAATCGGTCGGACTGACCGTCGCGGCCAAGCCAAATTACTTAGTGGATGTAATCGAGGGATACTCGTCACACCTCAAACTGCTAAGAGTGTTCGTTTTCGTGTTCCGCTTCATCCGAAAATGCAAAGACAAAAGTCTCAACTTTGGAAAAATTCCGTCATCCGTAGAATACGACGAGGCGTTTCTAAAAATAGTCGAAATAACACAGAAAAATGAGTCTCAAGAAGATAATGAAAGGGTTCGTAAAGGCACCAAGTTAGGCCCCAGTCTTCAGCGCTTGAATCCCTTCATCCATGAAGAGGCTGGGACATGGTGCTCTTTTTCGTTGTTGCGAGTTGGGGGGCGACTAGTCAACGCTCCTATGTCATATAATTCCAAGTTTCCCTTGTTATTGACAAAACGCTCGCAGTTTGTGCAGACATACGTTCGCTATCTGCATCAAACGAATTTTCATGCCGGCCCACGAGCACTCGTGAGTATCCTTAGACAGCGCATTTGGATAGTGAATGCTCAGGCGGTCTGCAGGGCGACAGTTAGGTCGTGTATTCGTTGCTTTAAATGCAAGCCGCTACTCCAGACCCAAATGATGGGCAACTTACCCGCAGACCGGCTCCGTGCTCTCCGCCCATTTTCAGTATGTGGCGTTGATTTTTGTGGCCCAGTCTATACGACTCTGAAAATTCGTGGAAGGCCCCCTTATAAGTCCTACATAGCGTTATTTGTCTTTTTTGCGTCCAAGGCGGTTCATTTAGAAATTTTCTCCGATTTGACGACTAATTCCTTCTTGTTGGCATTCCAAAGGTTCGTCGGTCGTCGACGATGTCCGCAACGCGTGAACTGCGACAACGCGACAAATTTCGTCGGAGCAAGTCGCCACTTCAGCGAACTGCGGAGGAAGATAGAGGCGGAAGCGGACGCGATACGCGAATTTGCGTCAAGAAGCGGGTGCGAGTTTGCCTTCATACCGCCTCGAGCACCGCACATGGGCGGACTTTGGGAGGCCGGTGTGAGGTCTGCCAAGGGCCTACTCCTACGGGCAGTCGGAAGCGCTCTCCTCACCGCAGAGGAGCTGGAGACCGTGCTGGTCGGGATCGAGGCGGTACTCGAGCCCGCTAGGACCCCTAAGCCCAGACCCAAGCGACGGAGACGCGCTGACTCCCGGGCACCTGCTGACATGCGGGCCGCTCATCGCACCCCCAGCACCCAGGACACCGGACCAGGAGGGTCTGAGCTGCTTAAAGCGATGGCGGCTTGTCTCGTCAGCCAGGCAAATGTTCTGGCAGCGATGGTCCCGGGAGTATGTGCTGGGATTGCAAATAAGATGCAAGTGGCACCAGGAGGAGCCAAACATAAAGGAAGGCGACCTCGTAATCGTCGCCGAGGACAACCTGCCCCCTCAACAGTGGCTCCTCGGAAGGGTGGTCGAAACAACCGCCGGGCAGGACGGAAGGGTCAGAGTGGTCGACCTAAGGACGAGCAGCGGAGCCACGTTCAGGAGGCCAATCCACAAATTGGCGCTTCTGCCAATAGTTTGAAGCCTTCCAGGCCCTCAACGGGGCCGGTGTAGCGCCATTTGGATAATAATAATTGTTATTAGGATAGTATTTCATGAAGTCTAGTGTAAGTTAGGCTAGGGCAAAGCGGGAGCGCAATAAAAGCTCGCTCTCTCGCTCTTGGCGAATTCGCCCCGCTTTGCCACCGTAGGTAAGGTAGGCACAGAAGAAATTTTTTTAATATATGAAAAAAGTCGAGAAAAATCCATGAAATCGAACGCACGCACTCCTTTTTTTTCGTCGTATTAAAATACAAAATTGCAGTCACCCAAGTTGTTTCGGTATCGTTATTTAGAAAAACTATTCTAAAATTTCATGGCGCCCCCGGGTGGACTTGCAATTTAAACGTATTAATTCAAGTGGAAGGCAAAAGTGACAGTGACACAGTGGAGAAAAGATAAATAGCCAAAATCTATTATACCTACATGTACATGCATATGTGCTGCAGCTAAACTGCCGAATTGACGCGACGTGTGTGCAAATAATTCAACAAACAAAATTAAAAATCACCGCGTCGGTCGTGCAATACCCTGTCTGCATCTATATACAAAAGGAGATACACATATACCATCTACCCAAGAAGATCCAAGTGGAGCATCCAGTATAAGAAGAGGAGAGTACAGCACCTGGAATTTCCAATCTTCTCAAGAGGTATTTGTGCAAAAAATTGAAAGCTCGAGTGAAGACGAAAAGATTAAAAAACTCGCAATTCTTGTCTTGTGCTGAAACAATTGCACCTCGCTTTCAATTCTTGGCACATACGTATGACATAGTAGAGCTAGATTGCATGCTGTAGTTAGAGTTGAGCATATGTATATATATAGTTAAATATGCGACACTTCAGTTTAAGTTTTAAAAAAGGTTTTATTCTTTCACTTAAACTTAGCGTACATTGGTTAGTTATTTCCCGACGATGACTGAGGTCTGATGTCTTGAACGGAATTAACTTTGGTTGAATTCTCCGACGGTGTCGCGATTGACGTTTGTCTTGAACAGAACCGAGTTGGCTTCTTAGATGTAGACTATTTATATTATGATGCTCGGTTTGGGATTCGGATTTGGATTCGGAGGCGTTGGCGTTGGCTTCGACTTCGGCTTCGGAGATGGAGTACGTGACTCGATCGATATGTGGGAAAGGCGGCTTTTGATGAAAGGCTTCCGCTGCGTATGATCGGTGTTGCATTACTTGGGGGTGGCTGAGAATAGGGCCTCTGATTGGTCAGCTAGGATGGTGTGATTCTTGAGAATCGATTAGTAATTGATCTCTGAAGAGTGGCGTGATTCTGGTGCGGCTGGATTCTAGTGCGGCTGGATTCTAGTGCGGCATCTATTGTTTTATGTTCAACTTCCAGTTTAGGGTGTTTGTTTACATTGCCTGCAATCGGCTACACGTGGTCCATTTCGAGCGTGAGATTGTTTATGAGGGTTCGAAGCTGAGGGTGTCGTATTGTTTATAGTATTGTGGGTGCAGGGTAATAGACATAGACAAGGGTATGCGGAGCATGGACTATAGATATGTCACTCCCCCATTGTTAGATTTAAGCCTGTCCTCAGGCGATTATCCTTGGATATAGTTCAGGTGCGTCTAAAACTGTGCCTGCTGGGGATTCCTCGTCTTCGTCTAAGGTTGTTTCTATGTGCGGGTCGGTTTTAGGCTTATTGCTTTTACTTAGATTAAACAATTTGTAGCTTAATCCTATTATGATTATGACAAATAGTAGTATTAAGCTTACATGTAATACATTATTTAATCGCGTATTTTCTATTACGATTTCTTTGGTTTGCAAATAAGACAATGGTTTAATTTTTGTTACGTTATTGTTGATGTAGATGCTTTGTGCAAATTCTGGTATGGAGTTGGATATTAAGAATTCATTTAACTGTATACTGCAATTATGTATTTTTATTAATGCGTTACCTTCTACTTTTATTTCTTGGTTTAGGCAATCTTGGTTTAATATGGTTTTTGGTAATTTCCAAGTTAACAATATATTGGGTTCTATGAAACTTATTTGAAAGTTTTGGTGTGCTTTGGTGTATGGACATTTTGTTTCTACTTGTTTGACTATTCCTGAAATACATTCGTCATTTATTTTTCGTTTTGATTCTTTTTCATATACCTCGTTTTCTAGAACGTAATAATTGTTTTGCGTTAGGTCAGTGAGGATGTTATTATCTTCATCTGGATATGGGACAATTTTAAGTATAGGAATATTTCTGATCTCTCGTGGGATGTTGGAAATTATTAGTATTTCGTTAGTGTCTGATTTCAACCAGGTAGATGTTTTGATATTTAATAATTTCTCTGAATCGATGTGTTTCAGGTAATCCTGCCTCAATAATTTTGGATTAAAGATCCCTAATCTTGTTAGCTGCATTCCTTATTCAATATCCTCTATGTACTCTGTAAAATGTTGAAGGTTAAATATTAATATCTCTAGTTGCTTATTTCTATCATTATCCTTGTTTAATTTATTGACAACTTCTATGCCAGAATTTACTGCTTGAATTACTAAGTTTAATTCGTTAGCTTGAACACTGTGGCTAGCCAGATTGTTTATTTTCCCTTCTAATTCGACTTTATCATCTTGATCTAATGTTCCAAATAGATATTTATATACTGTGCCTACTGCATTTATAAGGCCTCTTTTGTTTCTTTTGGCTATTTTGATGCCGTTGAATTCACGTTGCAATTTCTCGATTAAATATTGAACTTGGATTACGTTATTAAATTGGGTTGCCTGTTCTAGTAAACTCTGATATGTTTCATCTGTTCTTGTTATATTAATTGTTAGATAATGGTATTCATAATTAATGGGTATGTTAATGGTATTTGTTTTGAATATGAGATATCCATTCCTTGAGTTGATGGGATCTATTTCTATATTCTGTCCGGAAGACTGTAGGACGGTGAACATTAGTAAGATTATAATCTTAATCATGTTGTAGCTCCGGATTCCCAGTACTCTCTTCGGGTACTCTGCAATTATCGTATTTACTTTTATTAGATTTTTTTTTTCTTTTGAATTTCGTTTTATAGTGGGTGATTTTCCTCCCTCTATTTTTCTCTTCAAAGTGCTTTTCGTCTACCTGCCTAATTTCCCCTGTTCTTTTGAACGGGTTGGTTGTTTTTGTTTTAACTAGGGTTGCATTCTTGTAGCGTGTGTCTACTTCAAAGTCGATTCTATCGTTATTCAAATGATTGATCTTCCTAACTTTATTCAGTTGGGTGTTATAATCTGGTAGTCCGGCGTACAGGAAGATATCGGCTGGGGATCTTTTTGTAGTATTATGAACCGTTTTATGGTTATAAGTGTATAGAATTAACTCGAATTTGGTGAGCTTGTTTTCTATGTTATCCTCACTTGAAATGATTCTTAATTTTTCATTGATCGTTTTATGTAGTCGTTCTACATCAGAAACTCCGTTTTTACTGGTAGTGATTTCGATTTTCACATTTTCCGCATTCAACCCTGCTTGCAATGCTGCGCACATAAAGGCAGAATCTTTGTCGGCTTTAATTCCCTGTGGCTTGCCCATTTCGTTAAAGACTTTTATGATGGCTCTCTTGGTTTCTAACCAGTCACGACTCTTAACTTCTACAAGGGTAGCGAATTTAGAATATACATCAATGCATGATAGGAATTGTTGATTGCCTACCAAATAGAAATCCATGACATACTTTTCTCTGATATTTTGTATTTCAGGGGTGATTTCGAAGGTTAGATTGGTGTTACGATGCTCAGTTTTAGCAACGTTGCACGTAGGACATTCATTGATAATATTTTGGATTAACTTTTGATAATCGGGGTAGTAGAATTTTCCTTTAAACCAATTAGTGGTCTTTTCGATACCTGGGTGAAGTAGCTCTTTATGATTCTTCAATATTTGTTCTTTGAATTCGGAGTAGTTCGGAATATTTATGAGTTTGGTACTGGATTTAATCAGTTTAGTGAAGTGATTTGGACTGATTATCTCCAAGAATGCCCTTTGGAACAGTGGGAAGTCTACTTCGTTATATAAATATAGTGCACTCGTTTTGGTACACACATATTCCTTTATTATATCTTTTGCTAATGATTCTGTCATTTCGGTATATGTGATTTTTATCAGTATCTTGTGGAAATAGTGGGATGTTTCTACCTTATCCTCATTACCTTTAATCAGTTCTATTTGCCTATTATAGTAATTGATTGGTCGCTCTGTAAGTGGAATATAATTTGTATTATCTTCTTGCGCGCTATGGACCGTTGCACAATCACTATTAATGGTTTCTCCTAATAGGTTTTCGTTAATCTTTACTCTTGATAGCGCATCGGCTACATGGTTCTCCTTTCCGGGTAAATATTTTATTTTGAAGTCAAATTCATTTAATTTGATCTTCCATCGTTGTAGCTTCATATTTGGTTCCTTGAGGTTATTCAACCAAATCAAGGGTTTGTGATCACTTAATATCTCAAACGTTCTACCAAACAGGTATGATCTGAAATACTTAGTTGCCCAAACTATAGCTAGTAATTCCTTTTCTATTGCTGAATAATTGATTTCGTGTTCGTTTAAGGTTCTACTTGCATAGCAGATTGGTTTGTGGTCTTGCGACAACACTGCTCCTAATGCAATGTTACTTGCATCGGTTGTTACCGTGAACATTCTGTTGAAATCTGGGAATGCGAGGATGGGGTCTGAGGTGATAAGTACTTTCAATTTTTCGAAGGCCTCGACGTATTTTTCCTCTGTTGGGTCTATGACTGCTCGTTTCTTTAATTTGAGTGTCATAGGTTTTGCTATATTAGCGAAGTTGGGAATGAATTTCCTATAGAATCCACATAAACCTATGAATGATTTTATTTTTGTGGTTGTATTGGGTATTGGGAAGTTTATTATGGCAGATATTTTCTTTTTTTCGTTGGACGTTGACATGCAATGACTGCATCTTTCAAGAGGCGATGCAGTTACAGCACCGTCAAGTGGCCCGTGTGACACCAGCAGAAGGCTGTTACGCGCGGATCCCAGGCAAAACGCAGCCCTCCTCCTGCCCAACCGACCGAGGGGCGCTGCCGCATGACGCGCGGTGCGTAGCCGAACCAAACGCGAACATGCAAGAAAGATAGCTATTAGACTAACATTCGAGGAAAATTAGTACTAAACTTACTAAGAAACTAAGCATGCAATCAAAGTACAAATACCACTACAGTTACTAATTAATAGAAAGGTGTGTAAGGATTAATAATTTAATAAGAGGAAGAGATTTAGTGGTGGATATAATATGGTAGAGGGAATTATAATCCGAGCATAAGACCCTAAACGGTTCATGCAAGGAATAATTCGATCTACAAAGTGGAAGGAACAACGGTATAAAATTTCTAGTCAGTCTAATAGGAATCGTGAAGTTTATGCGGCTCAACAGATCAGGGCTGTCTATGTCACCCCTGATCAAGTTGTGCATAAATATCACACCAAGCATTTTTCTACGGTTAACTAAGGATGGGAGGTTTACTAATAGTAGTCTACTAGAGTAAGATGGGAGTCTTACACCCGCATCCCAGTTAAGGCCCCGCAGAGCAAAGAGTAAAAAGTTTTTCTGTACTGATTCTATACGGTCCTGGTGTACTTTGTACTGAGGGCACCATACACAGGAGCCGTATTCTAGGATCGGACGAACAAGCGAGGTATAGAGAGTCTTTGTTATATAGGGGTCGTCAAATTCCTTTGACCACCTCTTTATAAACCCAAGCACGCTCATGGCCTTATTTACCATGGTAGAAATGTGTTCGGAAAACTTTAACTTGGGGTCTAACATAGCACCCAGATCATCCACCAGGGTAATTCTCTCAAGAGAACCACCAAATAGGGTGTAAGGAGCCAACAAAGGGCTAGAACGATGAAATGTCATAACTTTGCATTTCGAGGCATTAAGGTGTAACAAGTTTGCACAACACCATGACTGAAAGTTATTGAGATCGGATTGCAAGCGAGAATGAAATGAAATGTCCTTGTACTGGACACAGAGTTTAACATCATCCGCATACATAAGTACTCGAGAGTATGTTAATACTGAAGGTAAGTCATTAATAAAGAGTGTGAAGAGTAAGGGGCCTAGATGGCTGCCTTGTGGTACTCCCGAAGAAACCTTTACTGGGAAAGAGAGGGAGTTTTTGAAGAGGACTCTTTGAGACCTAGAACAAAGATAGCTAGAAATCCATCTCAGGAGGTTGGGCGGAAACCCTAAAAGGTCAAGTTTATGCGCTAAAAGGGAATGGTTTACAGAGTCGAATGCTTTACTAAAGTCGGTGTAAATAACATCCGTCTGTAAGTTACCTTGAAAGCCTTTAATAATGAAAGAGGTAAACTCTAACAAGTTCGTGGTGGTTGATCGCCGCCTTATAAATCCATGCTGAGTTGGAGATATAAGTGACTTGCAGAGATGTTGCAAGTGCGGAGTTAAAACCCTCTCAAACATTTTAGGAATAGCGGATAACTTTGCTATACCTCTATAATTTTTTGCATCAGACTTGCTACCTTTTTTATGGAGAGGAATTATAAACGATTCCTTCCAGATCGGGGGGAAGCAAGAAGAATCAATGGATAGGGTGAATAGTTTAAGCAAAGGTCCACACAGAGCCTCGGCGCAGTACCTGAGTACACAACCTGGAACCCCGTCTGGACCCGGTGAAAACACCGGCTTAACTAGTCGAAGATCATGAAGTAAAGAACATTCATTTAACAAGGGACTGAAAATGCCGTTCGACCTCGGTAAACCGTATGGGTACGGATGACCAGAGTAGCTTTCCTCAGAATAGGTGGTTTGGAAGAATTGGGCAAAAAGATCGGCAATTGCCTGATCATTATTTGTCGACGTATTACAAAATGATAGCGAGGATGGGTGTGCGGACGTTCTACGCTTACTGTTTACGAAGCTGTAAAACTGTTTAGGGTCCTGAGAAAAACGTATCCTGCATCGAGATAGGTAGTTCTTATAGCATTGAGCATTAAGAACTGAAAAGTTTGACCGAGCTATTACATAGCGAGAGTGAGAAGTAGGAGAACCCACTTCTTGAAATTTTTTATAAAGTCTTGATTTTAAGTTTTTTAGCCTGGATAACTCTTTGGTAAACCAAGGGGGTTTTCCAGATCTAGTCGGACAAGAAAGCGGGACACAAGAATCGAAAAATGTGCCAAGAGCATTGTAAAAAATGTTTGTGCCTTTTATGATATCAGTGCACAAGTACAAAGCGGACCAATCAAAATCCCTAATGAGGTTATTAAGCTTCGCAAACTCGGCTTTACGAAAGCAGCGGACACGTTCGGGCAGCCTACTCGACCGATCCAATACAGTTGGTCCTATATCTAGCGACACCTCGAAAGTAGGGTGGTAGGCGTCTTCAGGTATAGTGAGCGGAAGGGCTCGGGTTAACAACACTATGGTCGGATCCGATACAAAGCACAGATCAAGCAATCGACCCAAGGAATTATTCACATGGTTGACTTGAGACAGGGATAGGTCAAGCAAGCCGTCAACAAAGTCATGTCGTGACATGGGCACTAGGATACTAGACTCGTTTACCGAAGACCAAACAGTTCCTGGCAAGTTGAAGTCACCAAGAACTATCATACGATCTTTATCAGATAGCGAGGAAGAAACAGCGGTTAAAGCGGACAAGTGCTGCTCATAAATTGAAATATCCGAAGAAGGTGGGATATACGAGCAAGTAATGAATATAGCGAAAGCGGGAAGAATCAGTTTTACACACAGGAATTCCAGTTCCTGTTGAACTTGGACTGTGAAGTGTTCCGACGTGAAGTAAGAGTCCACTGCAATTAGAACCCCCCCTGCCCGTCGAGACGAACGGTCCTTTCTAAAAGTTGTGTACCGACCTGCCAAAACCTCGGAACTAAGAATGTCCGGCTTTAACCAGGTTTCAGTAAACACAATAACGTGGGAAGCAAATGCAACACTATCCCGGAAAAGAATGCTGAGCTTACTACGCAAGCCTCTTACCTTCTGATAGGTTACTAAAAGAGAAGTTAGTTTTTTGGAAAGGTGGAAGCAAGACGGGAAGTTGAGGAAGAGGAAGTTGAGGTTGAGGTTGAGGGTGGCACACTGGAAAGGTTTGGAAGGGATATGGGGGGCCTATTCTTCTTCTTAGCCTTAAACTCCTTCACCACCAAATGCTCCGGCCAAAATTTGGCGGAGCAAATGGTGTCAAATTGAGTTGGGGAGATGCTTATCTTAAACGAGGCTATCTCCCTGGCATAAGAGAAGTTAAATTTCTCCACCTTTAAACCCACGGCTTTTATTTTGCTTTGAATAAAAGCAATTACATCATTAGATGTGAGGTCAGGGGCCAGCCGTGAAACAAAAACTTGTCGTTTTGGTGGGACTCCCACCAGTGGTTTAGTCACCACAGGCCTAGTACCTGTGGTGGCAATATCCGGAGGTCCGGAACGTCTATTTACTGGTGGGATCGGTATAGACGGGACAACTAGCGAACTTGCGGACACCACGGACACGGACGCTGCAGACGTACTTGGCTGCACATTCTCCGAGGCGATGAATTCGGCTACCGAATCTGCGTCGCCAGCAGCTGTCGTTGCCCTTGGAGTGGCAAACGAGATCAACTGCTGCACACTTGGAGTGGTCGGAGTCAGTTTTTCGGCGGCGCACGGCTGAGTGACGGTTGGCAATTGCAGATCACGCGGAGTGACCTTTTTGCGCCTCGGAGACTCATTCAGCAGTTTTAAACCGCTAAACTGAGCCTCCATGGCTAGGAGCCGATCGTATTGGTTTTTAAAACCAACGGTCAGCTCCTTAAAGCCACTCCGCGTCTGCCTCATGAAAGCCACCATGCCTTTCTCCACCGCACGGCATGCCTCGCAACTGTAATGCAAGCCATTACGTTTGGCTATAGCATCACTCACGAGGCCAGAAAATCCAGCGCATTTTGCGTGCACTACGCTGTCGCAGAGCCAGCAGGGGACATTCGGCTGATCGTGGGTGATCTGCTTCTTACAGCTTTTTTTGGCACAGACCACAGCGTATTCCATTTTATTTTATTATTTATTTATATATATAAATATATTAGGAACTATGCCGTTAGTTGTTACTACATGGCCTAGGAATTCCGTTTCTTTCTTCAGGAATTCACACTTATCCATTTGTAGCTTTAAGTTGGCGTCTCTCAACTTTCCAAATACTCTCCTTAGTGACAACAGGTGTTCTTCCAATGAAGTGGAAAATATAATGATGTCGTCTAAGTATACGAGGCAATCTTTGAAGATTAACTCTTCTAGCAGATTGTTCATACATCTTTGGAAGGTAGCGGGGGCAGTGGTTAGCCCAAAGGGCATACGAGTGAACTCGTAATGACCATGCTTCGTGGAGAAAGCTGTTTTTGGGATTGAGCTAGGTTCCATAGGAATTTGATGGAATCCCTTAGCTAAATCGATTGTTGTGAAATATTGGCACCTACCTAGTTTATCTAGTATTTCGTCCATTCTGGGTGTAGGAAATTTATCCTTGATTGTCACCTCGTTTAGACTTCTATAATCTACTACCATACGATATTTCTGCTTTCCTGAAGCATCTATTTTCTTTGGTATCATAGCGATGGGTGCACAATAGGGAGAGTTCGACTTACGAATGATTCCCTGTCTAATCATATCTTTGATTTGTTGAGTCACTTCTTGATCGTGTATTTGAGCATATTTATATGGTCGACGATATACAGGATCTTCGTGATGGTTTTTAATTTCGTGCTTTATAGTACTAGTGAAGGTCAAAATGTCACCTTCTTTATACTGCACGTCCTTAAATTCATAGAGAACTTTCTTTAGTTTCTCCTTTTCTTCGTCATTTAAATGTTCCAACCTTAGCTGGTTGCATTCCCTTAATTCATTCTCTAATGCGGAGGCGAAGTATTGCTCTCCTTCAGGAGATGGGTCAAGGCACTTAGGTGTAGTTATATCTTCCTTTGAAGATGGCTTAACACCTTTGTGTGCGGTCTTGCCGACGGCAATTGCTTCTCCACTTTGGATGATTGGGTATGACCTTTCTCCTAACGTTACCGTTTCATTTCGGTAATCGATGACGGCTTTGCTGGCCATCAAATATTCTCTGCCTAAGAGTATGTCATAATTTTCAGAAAAATTATGAATTTTAAATTTTTGTTTTGTCGGACAGTTTTTGGTTGCATTACGTGTAATGCTCTGAGTCAGACGGACGGGTCCATTGATGGTATGGACGGTGAGGTTGTCGCTATCGACTTTGGAATCTGTATAGTTTTCTTTTATTATATTTATTGACGATCCCGAGTCCGCGATACCTCTTAATTTTTTATTATTTACGATTATTTCTATATATGGTCTTCCTCGATTTCTTCCGAGGCACTCTGCTGAAAATTTACATCCAATTTCATTTGTCCGCTTTGGCTTTCCCTAAATCGTTTGACTGGCTGATTTGGTGCACTGCTACCTGCCTGAGTCTGATTGATTTGATAGTTTGTGGGATTCTGTACTCTGCCCTGGTTTAAGGAATTTCTAAATTCGTTAAATAATCCTTTATTATTTACGGCATTATTTCCTGAATTATTTCGATTCGATCCATGATTATTTCTGGAAGTACTTGGGTTTTGATTGTTATAATCGTTACTACTGTAGCGAGGGTAATAAGTTCCAACATTCCTACGATTGTTATTTCCGTTTCTTGAGTGTTCGTGATTCTTGTTATCAGTTACGAAATTTTCGTAGATTCCTAACTCTTGAGCTGATTTTTCTAGATTAGCCATAGTAGAAATGTCTTTCTTTGCTAAAATGATGAACAGTTTATTGGGTAGAGCATCTTCTATGGTATGTCTGGTGGCATTTGCCAGAGCGTTTTTAAAGATTATCTTATTTTCTGGGCTAGTCTCCAGATTTAGTTTACTTACTATAACATTTGACTTAATTTCTAGTTCCTCTACGAACTTACGAATATTCCCATTGAATTTGGTGTCGTGTAATTGTTGTAGCAGCGTTTCGTATGGAGTGTGGTTGTTGAATTTGCTGATTAGGGCTGCTTTTAGATCGGTCCAGGTGTTGGGTTGAAGGCTTTGTGATAAAAGTTGTGCTCGTCCGCACAGTTGACCTCAGTGGCTCCGTACATGATGCTTTGTTGCCGGATGTCTTCTGTTGGGTACAATTCGGAGATGTACTCAATCCTGCTTATGAACGAGCTTAGGCGTTCTTGGCATCCGTCGTATGGTGGAATTTGCCTGATTGACTTCAAGGCTTGGTTCAGGTGTATTTCTGTTAGCGGCATGTTGATTTCTTTTTATTTATTTATTTTTTTCTAATATTAATTGCGTTTCAATCGTGTGTAGATTCTTTGGCGGATCTCTTTAGTATTAGCGTTACTTTTTCTCTGATCACTGTAGGTTATTACGCACTGTAACTGTCACTACGCCAATTGATCGTCTTAAAAAAGGATTCACTTTTAACTGAGATCCTACCGACTGCGCCAGTTAAATATGCGACACTTCAGTTTAAGTTTTAAAAAAGGTTTTATTCTTTCACTTAAACTTAGCGTACATTGGTTAGTTATTTCCCCGACGATGACTGAGGTCTGATGTCTTGAACGGAATTAACTTTGGTTGAATTCTCCGACGGTGTCGCGATTGACGTTTGTCTTGAACAGAACCGAGTTGGCTTCTTAGATGTAGACTATTTATATTATGATGCTCGGTTTGGGATTCGGATTTGGATTCGGAGGCGTTGGCGTTGGCTTCGACTTCGGCTTCGGAGATGGAGTACGTGACTCGATCGATATGTGGGAAAGGCGGCTTTTGATGAAAGGCTTCCGCTGCGTATGATCGGTGTTGCATTACTTGGGGGTGGCTGAGAATAGGGCCTCTGATTGGTCAGCTAGGATGGTGTGATTCTTGAGAATCGATTAGTAATTGATCTCTGAAGAGTGGCGTGATTCTGGTGCGGCTGGATTCTAGTGCGGCTGGATTCTAGTGCGGCATCTATTGTTTTATGTTCAACTTCCAGTTTAGGGTGTTTGTTTACATTGCCTGCAATCGGCTACGCGTGGTCCATTTCGAGCGTGAGATTGTTTATGAGGGTTCGAAGCTGAGGGTGTCGTATTGTTTATAGTATTGTGGGTGCAGGGTAATAGACATAGACAAGGGTATGCGGAGCATGGACTATAGATATGTCACTATATTAATACATATGTATATACATATGTACATCTAACCCTCTTGGACGCAATAACTACACATAACTCATTTTAACTGCAATCGCTGTCACCCCTTTCCCCTTTCTCGTTTTCGTTGTGTCAAATATATGTATAGTTGGGTCGTTGGCCAAGCACGCATACAAATACGCAGCTGCAGCGGTGAATTTTTTCGTCTCGCTTTCGCTCTTCACCGTTGCTTATCGTTGTTATTTTGTTGGGCGCGCTTGATCCAAACCAAACACCAAGTGACGCGCTACCCTGTTTTCGTCGGGTATATTCGTTTGGTGTCAGTAGGATCCAACTATCAATTAAGACAAAGTCGTGCCTCGCAAATCAATTTAGCGTCGATCGTTGTCGGTGCATACGTACATATACACAACATCCATTCTTCAGAACTGCAGCGGTGAAATTTTTCGTTTTCGCTTGTCACCAGTGCAGTTCGTTGCTATTCTTGTGTGGTTTTCGTGTACGCGCCAGCCAAGCGACGCTCTACCCTAAATTTGTCGGGTATATTGGTTTTTCACCTCGTTTGGGTACAATTACCCATTATTATTAGCCAACAATATTGCCCTTGAAGAGCTGAAGAAAAAGCGCAGTTGCCGTGTCAAAGGCATTCGTTTATTAGCGGACCGTTTAGAAGCGGGGGATATTCCGCTGGTATTGACGGAGCTCGAGTGCAGACTCGAAACGCTGATGCGTAGCATTGACACGGCACGCGAACTTCAAGAGAAGATTGAAGATATAGACATTGACGATGAATTTGGAGTCGAGTTGGAAGAACTCTCAATTGTCACAAAGGCAAAATTAATGTATCTCATTTGCGCATTAAAGACAGCTGATGAGACAATACCGGCAGTACCAGCTTATGGTGGCCCAACTCGTGCTCGCCTTCCGAAGTTAGCTCTGCCGCAGTTCAGCGGCAACTTTTCGAACTTTAAAAACTTCATAGGTTTATTTGAGACTCTAGTTCACAATGACCAAAGCATTCCAATTATCGAAAAGTTCAACCATTTGCTTTCGTGTCTCTCCGGTGAAGCGTTGGGAACAGTTAGGGCTTTCCAAGTAACCGAGACCAACTACGAGAAAGCAATGGCTAGCTTAAAACGGGTCTACGATAATGATTGTCTGATCTTTAAAAATCACATTGATGCCCTATTTAGTCTTCCCAAAATGACCCAGCAATCAGCATCGTCCTTAAGAAACCTTATCGATACCGCCTCATCCATATATGGTTCGTTGTTGTCGATAGGCGATGATAAAAAGATCTCGAATGCGATGATTATTCATCTCGTCTTGAGCAGAGTCGATCCGGTGACCAAAGAGAAATGGGAAGAACAGCTCGATTATGACAAACTGCCACTTTGGACGGACTGTGAAAAGTTGCTTAATCGCAGACATCAGCATCTTTCGGCCGAAAATTCGGACAAACCAAAGCAGGAGCAGAAAGCTGTGCCAAGCAAGCCGCATAATCGGAGCTCATTCGCGTGTTCCACCGCGAATACCAAAAACCAACAATGCAGCTACTGCAATGCAAAAGGCAATTTGTTGACAGATTGCAGTCCATTTGGTCGGTTGGCAGTAATGCAAAGGTTCGAATTCGCAAAAACTGCATCCTTGTGCATGAATTGTCTGCAGCCAGGCCACTCTGTAGTACGATGCAAAGCTAAGAAGTGTCGAGTGTGTGGCTGCTCACACCATACCTTATTGCATACATACACAGTGGCGAATAAAAGTCTAGCGTTACCATCACCCCCAGAGAATTCTTCTCCTCCTCCCAATCAGAATCAACCTTCCACTTCGCATGCTCTCTATGCGACAGCTATGGATAGAGTTATTCTGGCTACGTCGATCGTAAGCGTCCGAACAAATAATGGTGAACATGTTTTGGCCCGAGCTCTGCTTGACTCGGGGTCTCAAACCAATTTTATAACTGAGGACTTAGCACAGCGCTTACAGATCCGTAGGGAGGAGTCGTGTATCAACTTGCTTGGTATTGGTGAATCCGATTCACAATACAAGAAAAAGATACACACGGTGGTGAAGTCGCGAATTACTGGTAGTGAGTTTTCGGTTGATTTTTGGATTCTAAAGTCCATTTCGGGGTATCACCCTGATCAGACACTTAACGTGAGTGACTGGAAAATCCCGCAGAACTTACCACTTGCAGACCCATATTTCTTCAAGCCACAGAAGATAGATATGTTGATAGGTGCAGAAACATTTTTCGAACTTTTATCTGCTGGTCAGATTCGAGAAGGTCCTGACTATCCAACTCTGCAGAAAACGCTTCTCGGCTGGATTGTGTCGGGCAGATACACTCCAAAGGTGACTGCCACCCAAGAAGCTAGGAATTGTTTGAGTTGTCGAGAAGTCAGTGACCCACATCGACAATACATTACAAAAGTTTTGGTCACTGGAAGAATTGCCGTCTTCTAAAAAGTCTTTATCTCCTGAACACAAGTTATGTGAAAAGCATTATAGAAGGACTACTCAGGTCGTGCCTTCAGGTCGGTTTGAAGTAAGACTGCCGTTCAAATCAGATCCCAGTATCTTAGGCAACTCCTTTGAAGTGGCTAAACGGCGGTTTTTATCGCTTGAAAAAAGATTGTCTCGTGACCCCGAGTTGAAGAAAATGTACTTGGAGTTCATGGAAGAGTACCTCTCCTTGGGTCACATGTCTACCACAGACAACACAATCCCCAAAACTCCACATTATTTCATTCCACATCAGTGTGTGTTGAGGCCTCAAAGCACGTCGACCAAGCTCCGCGTCGTTTTCGATGCGTCTTGTAAAACGTCCTCTCAGGTGGCCTTGAACGACATATTGATGGTCGGTCCTACGATACAGGATGAGCTGTATTCGACATTGCTCCGATTCAGACTACACAGGTACACCTTGACAGCCGATGTCAAGAAGATGTATCGCCAAGTCTGGGTCGCTGATGCGGATAGACAATTCCAGCTCATAGTGTGGAGAAGAGACCCGTCTGAGTCCTTGAGAATATACCAGCTCAACACCGTAACATATGGGACTGGACCAGCCCCATTTTTGGCTATTCGGTGTTTGAAGAGGTTGAGTGAGTCTGCAAAACTCTCATTCCCTAAAGCTGCTGAAGTTATTGACTCCGACTTCTATGTCGATGACATGTTGACTGGTGCTGGTTGCGTAGAGGAGTTAAAGACAATTAAGTCTGATGTGGCTCAGGTTCTTCAAACCGCTGGGTTTGAATTGACTAAATGGTTTTCGAACTCACCTGAGGTCACCGCATCCGAGAGCACAGTTAAACCGATAACGATCTCGGACTCAGAGTCAACTAAGGCGTTAGGAATATCGTGGCTGCCACACGAAGACGTCTTTAAGTTCCAAATTGACACGTCAGTTATGGGTCTCCGAGCGACAAAACGGAACATATTATCGGTGACTAGCGGATAACTTTGCTATACCTCTATAATTTTTTGCATCAGACTTGTTACCTTTTTTATGGAGAGGAATTATAAACGATTCCTTCCAGATCGGGGGGAAGCAAGAAGAATCGATGGACAGGGTGAAAAGTTTAAGCAAAGGTCCACACAAAGCCTCGGCGCAGTACCTGAGTACAAAACCTGGAAGCCCGTCTGGACCCGGTGAAAACACCGGCTTAACTAGTCGAAGATCATGAACTAAAGAACATTCATTTAACAAGGGACTGAAAGTGCCGTTCGACCTCGGTAAACCGTGTGAGTACGGATATCCAGAGTAGCTTTCCTCAGAATAGGTGGTTTGAAAAAATTGGGCAAAGAGATCGGCAATTGCCTGATCATTATTTGCCGACGCCTGCATCGAGATAAGTAGTTCTTATAGCATTGTGCATTAAGAACTGAAAAGTTTGACCGAGCTGTTACATAGCGAGAGTTAGAAGTAGGAGAACCAACTTCTTGAAATTTTTTATAAAGTCTTGATTTTAAGTTTTTTAGGCTGGATAACTCTTTGGTAAATCAAGGGGGTTTTCCAGATCTAATCGGACAAGAAAGCGGGACACAAGAATCAAAAATTGTAAAATTTGTGCATTGTAAAAAATGTTTGTGCTTTTAATGACATCAGTGCACAAGTACAAAGCGGACCAATCAAAATCCCTAATGAGGTTATTAAGCTTTACAAACTCGTCTTTACGAAAGCAGTGGACACGTTCAGGTAGCTTACTAGACAGATCAAATACAGTTGGTCAAATATCTAGCGACACTTCGAAAGTAGGATGGTAGTCGTCTTCAGGTATAGTGAGCGGAAGGGCTCGGGTTAGCAACACTATGGTCGGATTTTTTTTCTGAATTTTTCACTGATTGAGTTGAGACAGGGACAGGTCAAGCAAGCCGTCAACAAAGTCATGTCGTGCCATGGGCATTAGGATACTAGACTCGTTTACCGAGGACCAAACAGTTCCTGGCAAGTTGAAGTCACCAAGAACTATCATACGATCTTTATCTGATAGCGAGGAAGAAAGCGGTTAAAGCGGACAAGTGCTTCTCATAAAAAGAGATATCCGAAGAAGGATAAGTAATGAGCAAGTAATGAATATAGGAATTCCAGTTCGTGTTGAACCTGGACTGTGAAGTGTTCCGACGTGAAGTTAGAGTCCACTGAAATCAGAACCCCTCCTGCACGTCGAGACGAACGGTCCTTTCTAAAAGTTGTGTACCGTCCTGCAAAAACCTAGGAACTAAGAATCCGGCTTTAACCAGGTTTTTGTAAACACACTAACGTGGGAAGCAAGTGCAAGACTATCCCGAAAAAGAATGCTGAGCTTACTACGTAAGCCTCTAACATTCTGATACGTTACTAAAAGAGAAGTTGAGGTGATAGGGAAAGAGTGATAAAACAACAAAAGCTACAAGACGAGAGCTGTAATGCAATGCGTACTCACGGCAACAACACAAACACGACAAGCCGACGCCGAAAAATTAGAAGTTAAATAAATAATGTTTTAACACAAATCAAAAGGCATGCACCCGCGGAATAGAATAGATTTCCAGATTGTAGGCTGGTTAGGAAGTTAATTAAAGTTTATTTATGCAAAACAAAATGAAAATATGCGAAGCGCAAAACAAAAACGCGTCTGATCTACGAAGGAGAGCGAACGAAAGTTAAAAAAAAGGCTCGCGTCGATTGGAGTTTTCTTAATCCTTAAAAAGTTCGACCGTGGTGCTTCAAAAGTCGTTTATAAAATCGTGATAGGTGATGAATCATGGATATATGCGTATGAGCCGGAAACTAAACTTCTTGTTATTTTCTTTTTCTCACATCAAAAAAAAACTGCATGGTCAACGATTTACGAGCGCCGAAGTATTTCAAGAGTTCAAAACCATGTTTTGAAGATATTGATCATTAGAAAGAATATATTGAAAAAAAATAATGCCATTTTCATTTAAAAGTTTTGGTTCTTATTTGCTGTTCCCGAAATATAAATAGCAGCCCTCGTACATATATATATCTATAACTTCTCTCTCTATTCTTTAGTGATTAAGCCACATATTTTTCAATTCCATTAATTTTTTTCTTTTATTGATTTTCATACTGGTCGAATTTAAATACTTGTGTTTTTTTTTGGTAGGGAAACTTGTGTTTGCTAGTTTTTTCCTGATTATGTGGCAAAATGTCTAGTTTTAAGAACCGAAAAATATACTGAAGTTATGCTAGCAATGCTTGACTGTTCCGTTTAGTTTTCGTATATGCTCGGAATAGGCATATTGTTGTTTTCGGAGTTAGCTCCCGTTAATCCTGTCGGATTGTATTTTTTTTTAAGTTTTTGTGTAGTAGGAGTCGAGACGCGGTGAGACGCAAATAAAGGCTGAAAATTTAGAAAATGCATTTTAAGTTTCGAAGTAAATAATCTAAAAATTTGAATAAATGAACTATGAATAAAATATGCCTTCGATAGACCCAATTTTACTAATTTTTATCTAATTAAAGTCCATAACTATTCTAGCAGCTGTAGTAATCAAACAGAGTGAAGTAATCAAACTTGAATGACGTTTTATTATGCATTCGAGCTCTTGTGCGGTATGTACACAACTGACGAACTAGCACACACCCAGCATATTTAAAGCACTTAGCTTAGTATATTACACTTAGACGTATGATAAAAAAAACAACATAGAAAGAAAGACTTTGGAGCAAATGCTTTTTTTATTTGATATTTAAATACATATGTTTCAAATATTTGTTTAAAAAAAATCCAAAAAAAGTATCCAAAACCGACATATATAAAATGGTGTATTTGATGAAAACTATTAGACATAAGTTTTGATAAAATTCTGTATTTATAGAAGCACTTTGCCTTAAACACCGCAATTAACAATTAGTGGGACAATGGTAGTCCATTTATCAATAAACTATTATCGTCACTCAATTGACATGGTCCATCCCCAACCTTTGTGTGGATTATATACTTAAGTAGGTTTTTTGGTTGAACGTTTAACATTCCGTTAACTTTTCTGTGTTCTGCAGTTGTATGGATTGAATTGTCGGTTGCACCATCTGAATTTTGTTCTATATTCGATTCTGGTGAAACGGCAAGACCCCGTAAGTACTCAACAGTATCTATTGAATCATGGGGGAAAACTTTTTGAATTTCTGCTAGTAACTTTGCAACATTTTCCTTTAATACATAAATGCATGCGTTTGGACCAGCATCAAATGTGTACGCTGCATGCACTGTACCCGTAGTTTTATTGTATGTATGTACAAAATTAACTATAGCATGAGACACATCGTTCATATAAACGCATGGTGGATATGTGTCCAAGGCGATTGCATGAAACTGATTTGAGTCTTTCATCGTTATCTCAGCAAAGGATTGAAAATCACGAGCTTTTATGGCCTTTTTTAAATTCGCGATCCTTTCCGGAACTAGTTTATCAACTCGATGCTGAATTAACTGCGATGTAGTCACAGAACGTTGCATACCTTTAGTGGAGCTTGTTTTTTTTCGTTCATCGTTTACGACTAAAATGAGTACATGCATATTCGGCCAATGTTGGGCTGATGCAACTGGTTCAGCGACAGAGTCGCTGCCATCATCAAGAACTCCACGGTGCCATTGAACAAAACCACCAAATAAACTACGACATGCAGAACCACTACCTTGTCGAGCTATAGTCGTCAATTCTTCAGTAAGGGGGATACCATATAAACGTGCCAGGGAATATACCAGGCAAGCGTAACCAGCTGCGCTTGATGCAAGACCAGCAGCAGTAGGAAAATTGTTACGCGATGCAATATGTACTTTCCAAGAGAGTGAAGCTTCTTGAGAACCATTAATATGTGCTAGACGTTGAACTAAAAATAAAAAGAGATGTACAAAATAAATTAAAATTTCATTTTAAAAACTCACCTCCTTTTAAACAGCGCATAAGACGAGAGTCCTCCTCGAAAAGCAATTCCTCATCATTGAGCCACATTCGATTGTGTTGAAATTTTTCTGAAGCAGTTATTGTTGTCTTCGCGCAAAGCTGTAAAAACACACAAATATACAGGTCACAATACAGACAATATTATCATAGACAAGTAAGGTATCTAACTTCGCCCGCCGAAAATTATATTCCCTTGAAAGGCCGCGATTGCAACTACTACTTTATATAAATTATAGGAGAGGTGCTATTTATATTTCTGGGCTAGTTAACTTTTAGCTTTATTAGAACCTAATTGTCATTTACATTAAAAAGTTTGGAATTTTAACGATAAACGTAAAAATCATCTCAAGAAAAAACTTTAACTTTAAAAAAACGTAGGTTAGGTTAGGTAGAGGCGGTTGCCAAGCTCGCTCGGAGCCCGACACACTTAGGCCGGTTTCGGCCCGTTGTGATACCGCTTGGGATCATTCCCTCCCTGCAAGTGAGATTTCATGTCAACAGTTGTCCCATCCAGATGCTCTTATAATGTTTGCGACCTTTCTGGGACATAATGTAGACATCTCCGAGATGTCGTTCAGAAAGGCAGTGCCTAAGTATTGTAGCCTCCTTCTGCTGAGAGCTGGACAGGAGCAGAACAGGTGTTCCACTGTCTCCTCTTCGTCCTCGTCTCTGCAGCTGCGGCAGAAATCATTGTGTGGGGCACCCATTTGTTTGCGTGGATGCCTACTAGCCAATGTCCTGTGAGGGAACGTATGACTGCGCTGCACCTTTCCCTGCCTAGTTGGCAGAGCTCTGAGGTGCGCTTGTTATCTATGGTCGGCCATGTTTGCCGAGCTGTGCGACAACATGGCCCTATTTGCCACTTTTCGTCTGCCAGTCGCTTGTACTGCTCTTTTATAATGAGCTTGCAGGTGGCCATAGGCATACAAGTATCCTCCTTATCTTGGAGAAGGGGGGTCGTAGTACCATATCTGGCCAGCTCGTCCGCTATGCAGTTGCCCTCGATGTCCCGGTGGCCCGGGACCCATATAAGGCTGATAGCAAATTGCTGAGCCATCTCGTGAAGACATCTGCGGCAGTTCGCCACAGTAGCCGAGTTCGAGTAGATTGCGTTGAGTGATCTGATCGCAGCTTGGCTATAGCTGTAGATGTTTAGATTGGTTGCCGTGGCGGTAACCGTGTGAAGGCAGGACAGAGCCTCCCTGATTGCTGTAACTTCCGCTTGGAAGACGCCATTCGTCTCTGTGAGGGATGATGGTGCTGAATGGAGTATCAGTGTGCTCCCTTGGAACTTGATAGTCCGTTCTTACTGGGACAATGTTGTTTTTATTTAGTATCGATGAGTGACCTTAGTGCTGAGGTACCCATTGTTCAGAGTCTCTAAGACGTATTGCTGCCATTTCTGCCCGCTCCTTTGCTGTAAGGTCAAGGCTCTGGGGGCATAGCATGGTGGAGGTTCGAAGTGCTCCACTGATGCAGAGGGTGGCCGTTCGCTGAACTTTGCCCAGCTGATTGGTGATTGTCCTTTTTGTTAGGGCAGGCCACCACACAGTAACTCCGTAGAGTAATATAGGTCTGACTATTGCCAGATATATCCATAGGACTAAGCTTGGGTTAAAAAAAACGTAACACATGAAAATTTCTGTGTCATGATTTTCTACCATATTTTATGTCGATTTTTAAGCCAAGATCAGATTAGTTCAACCTTGCATTGCCAATGTGAAAAACCTTTCAACGAATTCAACCGTAAAGTCCTTCCTTGCAGGCCCAAAATCTCGATGATGTTCGCAAAATGATTGAGGCGGATCGTTATGTCACGGTCATGTACCGTGAGATTGAGACATCTTTGAGCATTAGAATGAAATCCATCAATAAGATTTTCCATGATGACCTCCGGGTAAATCAGTTCTGTTCGCTTTGAATCCCACACAATGTAAAAATTGGCCAACATAAGACTCATGTCGATTGGTGTAAGAGAATTATCAAAAAAAACATTATCATTGTGCATAACATCTACACAGCTTACGAATGTAACGAAGTGTAGATATACGAATTTGAGCCTTGTTTCAGAGATACTTCCTTCTGAGTTCCAAAGTGCTGAGTTCCAATGTATTCGTCTTCATAAACACTATTCAGTTAGCAAAGTTTGTTTTTTCATTGTTGGGCCAGAAATATAAATATAAATAGCAACTTTGTGAAATATGAAGGCCGTCGGAATCTGCCGATTATATAGCCATATCATATAGCCATAACCATAAGGTCAATCGGTCAAAAGTCGTTCTTTCCATATACTTTTTTCCTGATATATATATCATGTTCTAAATTTATTCAAACTTAGCTAACTTAAACAATATATACAGTATGTCTATTAATTGTTTGCAAAATGTAAAAAGGCACATAAGTTTGACTTCAACATGGAAAATATGAGTAAAGGCATAAGTTGGGGGAATTTTTTTTATTAACTGTTATCAAAATGTGTTTAAGCTGTAGGTATGACGAAAAAAAAGGGCAAAATTCCAAGACAAACGGTAAAGAAATTAAAAAAAACAAAAAAGCGGCATGTATGACTCTGTCTATTAATTCTTTGCAATATGTAAACACTGATTGAAAGAAGACGAAGGAAAAACAAACGGGACATCAAAATCAAAAACGATCAGACGCGTGCTTTTCTTAAGTCTTCTTTGCAGTCATTCGTTTACAAATTTTCTTGCATTCAGTTCAGTTTCTTGTGTTATTTGAAGTTTTAGCAATGCCCGGTAAACGAACCGAAGATAATCTGATACAATTGGTTTATTTTAATTATGGCAAAGGAAAGACAGCTAAAGAGTTGGCCAAGATGTTCAATATTAAGTTGAGAACAGTCTATAATATTATTAATCGTGCGGAAAAAGAAAATAGGCTGGAATTGCAGACCTCTACCGGCAGACCAAAGAAGCTTTCTCGGCGGGATTGCTCGAAAATATTGAAAACCGTGGAAAATAAGCCTCAAACAAGCCTCAGAGAGTTGGTCAATGATATAAAAATTAATCTAAACAAGACCGTTTGCCCTGAGACTGTGCGAAAAGTTTTAAATGTCCACAGATATTCCTCACACGTGGCAAGGAAGAAGCCGTTGCTATCCACAGCTTGCCAAATTTCACAGTGGGCACAATGTTCTTTGACTGGAGGGCTGTATTCGGCTTACGCCAAACTTTTCCAGGCCCATCATTATAATACAGCATGATCTTGGTTTCGTCACAAAAAATCACGTCGTTCCAGTACTCGAGAGACTTGTCAACATTAAATATCGCAAAGTTTAAGCGTTTCTCAATATTAGCTGTGGATAGCAACGGCTTCTTCCTTGCCACGTGTGAGGAATATCTGTGGACATTTAAAACTTTTCGCACAGTCTCAGGGCAAACGGTCTTGTTTAGATTAATTTTTATATCATTGACCAACTCTCTGAGGCTTGTTTGAGGCTTATTTTCCACGGTTTTCAATATTTTCGAGCAATCCCGCCGAGAAAGCTTCTTTGGTCTGCCGGTAGAGGTCTGCAATTCCAGCCTATTTTCTTTTTCCGCACGATTAATAATATTATAGACTGTTCTCAACTTAATATTGAACATCTTGGCCAACTCTTTAGCTGTCTTTCCTTTGCCATAATTAAAATAAACCAATTGTATCAGATTATCTTCGGTTCGTTTACCGGGCATTGCTAAAACTTCAAATAACACAAGAAACTGAACTGAATGCAAGAAAATTTGTAAACGAATGACTGCAAAGAAGACTTAAGAAAAGCACGCGTCTGATCGTTTTTGATTTTGATGTCCCGTTTGTTTTTCCTTCGTCTTCTTTCAATCAGTGTTTACATATTGCAAAGAATTAATAGACAGAGTCATACATGCCGCTTTTTTGTTTTTTTAAATTTCTTTACCGTTTGTCTTGGAATTTTGCCCTTTTTTTTCGTCATACCTACAGCTTAAACACATTTTGATAACAGTTAATAAAAAAAATTCCCCCAACTTATGCCTTTACTCATATTTTCCATGTTGAAGTCAAACTTATGTGCCTTTTTACATTTTGCAAACAATTAATAGACATACTGTATATCATTTTGTTAAATTTGATGTAACAACTATTATTGCCGCGCTGGGCAACGCCTCAAAATCTGGGGCCGTACGTTTGTTAAGCCTCCCGCGTTTAATAGGCCTCCCGTTGTTTGTTCTTCAAGTTTTGGTTTTATTCAGGTGTTTTCAGTTACAAAGCTCGGGGCAGAGTATTAAATTAGGGGGAGAAGCGAGCTAAAAAACTTGTACCGCTTCAGTTTAACTTTTCGCCGCTGCCTTTCTTTTCGTTCTTGTTCTTCCTTGCCTTGTCTATGGCTACCATTCGCCATGGTTAACCCTTTGCTGAGTGCTGTTAATGTCTGTGCTGTTAGGCGCAGTGATATTTAGAGCTGCCACTGCGATTTCTGCCGTAACATTCCCCCCTTCGAAAACTTCGTCGCTTGTCATGATGTTTGCCAAACTTTTGGTTAAGCGTTGGATCATGGGTGGATTCGTTGTCTTTACGTCTAACTTGGTCAGTTTAACTATTGGCCGAGTTAGCAGTCCAGATGCAGTGCGGATCACCACGCTGCGGGCGATCCCGTCCTTGGCTACTCGAAGGTCCATGATGATGCCTTTTCTCCACTGCACTTTGGGGCTTGTTTCGTCCGCTAGAACCACGACATCTCCGAGTTGGCTAGGGTTGATTGGAGGTCCATGCCATTTGGTTCGTGGCGTCAGGCACGGTAGGTATTCCTTCAGCCATGGTTTTCTGAAGCTGTCCACGATCTGCCTTGCAATGCGAAAACTCTTACCAAGCATAACTCCTATTACGCTGCTGTCACCCTTTGTTGCCATCGAGCTAGTTTCTGCTCTCAGAAAGTGATTCGGTGTAAGTACGTCGGCTTCCGGACACTCCACAGCACATAAGTCAGGGGTGGGGAATTCAGCATATTTTCTATCCTTGCTAGTGCTGTTCTCAGAACTGGTTTTTGTACGTGTGTCTCTAATATTTCGGCTAGTATGGATTTCACCGATCTGATCATCCTCTCCCACGCACCTCCCATATGGGGTGCTCCTGGGGTTATGAAGGACCATTCTATTTGCGGCAACTTGGTTTCCAGTTCGTTCGGTTCGTTCTTTCAATTTAGTCTCGTAGAAAGCGGCTGGCTCCCCGGAAGTTCGTCCCATTGTCCAACACGATTCTCTTGGGGACTCTTCGACGGGCTACGAATATTTCCAATGCTAGCATGAAGGCGTCTGTTGACAGGAAGTTTGCCACTTCGATTTGTACTGCTCGCACGGTGAGGCACGTGAATAGTACTCCCCATCGTTTCTCGCGTCGTCTTCCTACGTTAACCTCCAGTGGTCCAAAGTAGTCGATACCTGTGTTTGTGAATGGCAATTCGCTGATTGCTAGCCTCTCTGGTGATAAGCTTCCCATTTTCCCGACGAACACGTCGCTTGATCTCGACGGAGAGCTCCTGTGTTATGAGTTTAGTCAGTCGTAGGCCGAGGATTGCTGCCATAAGCTCCATCCTGGGAATCGAAAATGGTTTCAATAGTGCCACTCTTGTCTTGGATGCGAGTAGTGTGCATCGTACTTCTTCTCTTTGTTCGATCCTTATGTAGGCGACGGCTGCAAAGGCGTTTATGCTCGCGTCTGTAAAGATGTGTAATTGAATATTAGATGTTTGTATCGTTAGACCGAGATATCGTGAAACCCTTAATTCTTCGATGTTTTTAGGTTGCCGTGCCCGTATTGTCCAATTGCTGACCTCCATACGTCCTGCAGTTTTATCTCTGCCTGTATTATATAGAAGCCCAATAGTCCTAAGGGATCGAAGATGGTCATGACTATACGTAGAATTGACCGCTTCATCATAGTTTTCGTTTCGTAGTATATGTCATCTCGAAACTTATTGACGAAGGTGAAGTAATCATGCCACCACACACCAAGCACTCGTTCTCGTCTTCTTGAGTCCGTCATCTCGATGGGGCGTTCTTGATGATATCCATCTCTTGAGAGCGCTCTCATCACGGTGTTTGAGTTAGATATCCAACCTCTCATCTCGAAGCCTCCTTCTTTGTGTATGTTATGCGCTAGGCGGACCATTTCGTCTTCCGAGTCCCAGCTTTGGAGCCAGTAATCTACAAAGGTGTTGCGAAGTATAGCCTGTACTGCCTTTCTTTGTTCCTTGATGAACCTTTCTTCGTTTCTATCTCTCACGTAGGTCGCTGCTGCTGGGAACAAGAAACACCAAAGGTCATTACGCTCATTACGTGCCTATCCGGTTCTCGACTGGTGTCACCATATCTCCAGAGAACCTGCTGTGAGCTTTGATCATCCGCACATATCCTGACCTGGTGAAACATTTCTCTAATATCTCCGCAGATTCCAATAGACATCTGTCAAAATCGCGATATTACTCCTAGAAGCGATGGCAATTGGTCCGGGCCTTTTAGTAGCATTGAATTCCACTTTGGCTGCTGCGTCCCATACGAGTCTTAATTGGCCTTTGTTCGGGTCGGATCGCGAATGAAGGGGTTTTGCCCATGCAGGTTGGTAGCCGGCGCCGGTGCGGCCATTGGATACCACATAGCGCCAGCTGGTATTGTCTCGTTCGGATTCAGCCCATTAGACATTCCAATCCGCGTTGCTTCCATGGGTCCTTACATGTGAACTCATTAGGCCTCCTGCTTGAGGTAGTCTGGAATGCGTCGGGATGGGGCGCCTTCCCTCGCTAGATTCCGACTAACGCCGTTTATTTTACTCCGGTGTCTTTTTTCGCACAGTCCTGGTTTGTGGTTATACACGAACCTCGTGTCGCTTGAATGAAAGAGATTAGCCTTTCCGTCCAACTGTATGAGGATATCTCACCTGCAAAGTCGAATCTGTCGTGATGCAGCTGATGTTACAACTATTATTGCCACGCCGGGCAACGCCTATTCGCTTCTAGCTCTTGCTTAAGCCGGTTGTGTTTTTTTCTTGCTCCTGCGTTCTCCGCCCTTTGCTTCAATATCATTCAACATTGTTGTAACTTTGTTTTGATATATCATCGAATCTCTTTAATTTGATTATACTTTGTGTTAATCACCAGTGTTTCGTTTGTAAAAAAGTGTTTAATATAAATACAATATCGCAACGTAACGCATCGGACTCGTGCAGGCAATTTGTTATTGTTTTTTACCCAGCCTGCTTTTCGTTGTCGTTTCTTCGGTATGCACTGTTCTCGCGCATCAGCGTTTGCATCGCCCACACTCTCTCGAAAGCATAAGCGGGCCTGCTGCTCGCATTGTTGCTCTCACTCGCTCTGGATTGCCTATGCTCTCCCTCTTTGTGTTTCTGCTTTGGTGAGTTTACTGCTCGTTTTCTGCACTTCGTTGGATCATCTGCTGAATTGGATCTGAATTATTGCCTCTGCTGCTGATTGTCGGGCTCGCTCTGGTGTCTGCTGTCCCATTTTGCCTGCGCTCTCACTCTGTTCTTTTATTATTCGTGCACAGTGATTGTACTACTGTCAATAATGGCAATTGTTTGCAGTGCAAAGAAATGTGAATTCGGTGGTGTAATCATTTGTGATTCATTCCTTAGCTGCTGGCTGTGCGAAAATTTTGCCCACATAAAATGTGCTGGTGGCGGAAATTTTGGCCGGCTAAACGATCTGAACTCGAAACCTTCATCCCTGCCTCCCACCTTCATCTATCGAAAGCATTTGTTACTCCATGAGGTCATGCCTCGCCATTATCTGTAAATCCGCCAACGGCGGCTCCGGCTGTTGCTGCCAATTCTTCTGCCCCAGGACGGAGATCTCTTTTAGGAGTGGCAACACCATCACGATCTCGCTCGGGACTTCAACTTAGAGCAGTGGTCCCTCGGAAAGCAATATTTATTTCCCGTCTTATTGCTAAGGCTACAACGGAGGACGTTAAACAACATATTTCCTCTAAACTTAACGCTTCGCCTGATGATATAGGTGTGACTAAATTTACATTTAAACATAAGAGCAACATATCATCCTTTAAAATTCTTCTCCATGATTCTTTACTATCCAAATCTCTTGAACCGTCAATATGGCCTGAGCATACAATTATGCATGAGTTCCTTCACAAAGATTCGAGCCCGAGTCCCAGAATTACCGAACCTGCTGCTCCAAAATACTGATGTACGATTTTTCTATTCACTATCAGAACGTTCGCAGTTTTTTTGGCAAATTGCGTCAAATTCATACAAATAGTGCGTCTTTTGATTTCGATGCCATCGCTTTTACCGAAACCTGGCTTAACTCTTCTATCAATGATCATGAAATTTTCATTGAAAAATTCACTATTTGTAGAATGGACCGCCCATCTTTAGCAGGTGGGGTTCTCCAAGTATTTGTCATACTTAAAAAATAATAAATCTAGGCTCTATAAAAAGTACCAGAAGGCGGGCTCCACGTCGGCCTTAGCTTTATACTCCTTCGCTCGCTCTCTGTTCCTTGCCGTTAATAGTCAGTGTTATAATCATTACTTTTCACAATGTAGTAGAAACTTTCAAAGTGATTCTAAACGAGGGGGAACGTTGTGAGTTGCTGCGTACACCGCAACTCTACAGTTATACCCGATACTAAGTCAGTATAACTCTCCTCCGGCAGACGCCGCTAATATTAAACGACACGACAAAGAGTGCGTGCGAGAGAGACAGAAAATCAGTCTGAGCGTGACGTCGGGCGCTGCGTAGCCACTGAAAATTGATTTCTTGCTTTTGGCTACAAAAATGATCCGATCTGATCCAGTTTCAGCAATCTGATAGATATGGTCATTATCTATGATTCTGCGTTTTTAGTTTTCTCGAATGTTCAATATTGTGGATGCAACAGATTTTCGTCTTTTGTGGGGGCGGAAGGGGGTGAGGCGAAATTCTGAGATATACGTTTTATAGTGAGATCTAACAGAAGTGCGGATACCAAATTTGGTTATTCTAGCCTTAATAGTCTCTGAGATTTGTGGATGCCCCAGATTTTCGTCCTTTGCGGGGGCGGAAGGGGGTGTGGCGAAATTTTGACACGAAACGGTCAAGGTCCGATATCACAGGAGTGTGGATACCAAATTTGGTTGCTCTGGCTCTTATAGGTTCTGAGATCCTTGAACTCATATTTTGCAATTGACAAAACCGACCATGAAACCTGTGTGTTAGAGAGAGACAGAGCGAGAAAGAATGAAATTGTTTTCTTGATTCTGGCTATAATCATTATACGATCTGGTTCAGATTTTGCACTGTAGAAGATATGGTCATCCTCACCGATTCTGCGTTTTTGGTTTTATCGTATCTTTAAAAATGTGGATGCCACAGATTTTCGTCCTTTGTGGGGGCGGAAGTGGGCGGGGCGAAGTTTTGAAATATTTTTGTAGCAGTGACATATCACAGAAGTCTGGATCCAAAACATCGTTGCTCTAGCTCTTATAGTCTTTGAGCACTAGGCGCTGAAGGGGACGGACGGACGGACGGACGGACAGACGGACAGACAGACAGGGCTCAATCGACTCGGCTATTGATGCTGATCAAGAATATATATACTTTATGGGGTCGGAAACGATTCCTTCTGGACGTTACACACATCCACTTTTACCACAAATCTAATATACCCCAATACTCATTTTGAGTATCGGGTATAAAAACAGAAGCATCTGCGGTTGGCATTGCAAATTTATTCTAACCTAATCCACCGTGGTTTTCAAATTGGTTTGCAGACGGATGTAGTTTTTACGGACTTCAGCAAGGCATTCGATTCTGTGAACCATGCTCTGCTTATTCACAAGCTCTCTTTATTAGGGTTCCCAACGAATCTTCTAGATTGGATTTTGTCCTATCTCTCTAACCGTACTCAACGTGTTTTGTTTTCTAACGTGTTGTTAAATACTGTTAATGTTACTTCAGGTGTGCCACAGGGAAGTCATCTGAGCCCGCCTCTGTTTATTTTATTTTTGAATGACCTTCCTCAAGTTATAACATACTCTACTACACTAATGTATGCTGATGATGTTAAAATCTGTCTGCCTTAATCTGATTGGTATTTGCACACACGCCTTCAACTTGATCTAAGTGAACTACTACTGTGGTGTTCAACTAATCTTCCTTTTCTGGACCTTTATAAATGCAAAATTATGAGATTTTACCGTCGCGCTCCACATTTTGTCTTATACGTTCTAGGCAATCATGTCCTGGAGCGAATTTTGAGTTCAAATGACCTCGGAGTCTTATTTGACCATAAGATGTGTTTTAACTGCCATATAGCAGTAAATAAAGCAAAGGGTGTTTTAGCGTTCATCAAGCGTTGGTACAAGGAGTTTGAAGACACGTACGTGACGAAACAACTGTATATCTCGTTAGTATGTCCGATTTTTTATTTTTTCCCTGCCTAACTTAAAATGGGACTCGGGTTGAATCTTGCCACCCTACCGATCTAGACTAAATCTTATTGGCCTGCCGTCGTTGCAATATCGCAGAATATGTAATGAGGTAATGTTCGTGCACATGCTTCTTCTCTCCTTCTCAGATTGACTTTTATAATGTAGTGGCACGGGTGTCTATGTCTATTTGCATTGCAGCCTCGGCAGGGAATGGAATCGGGCTTAGTGCACTATCGGTAGTCGGGGTCTTTCCTATCCCTATACTTCCTTGTGCTCGCCATATTATAAACAAATTAAGTGCACTTACACAGACTCTACTTTAATCAAAACAAAACAAAAAAAAGACAACAAATGTAATCAATCCCCGATCGGCATAGATGGCTAGAAGGAATCCGGTAGTCTCGTAATTAATTTAGTGATCATATGTGTAGGAGATCACTAGTTCCTCTATACCCACCCTACCTTCGGCAATGCGTGGAACGATGTTGGCATGGCCCTTATCATAACTACCGCGTCATTATTACACTCGATGTATCATTGGCATTATGCACTTAGACAGAATCGTGGTTATATATTCAAAATTCATGTTAATTCAAAATGGTTCTATTAATCAAGATTCAAGAGATGCACATAACAAAAGGTTCATTAACCTTAGAATATAAGATACAATTCATAGCAAAAACCGAGCCTTTTTACTCACGAAGGTCAACATTTCAATTCAATACGAAATAATGGAATATTACCCAATTCAAACACTTTCCTTGACGAGCTCGCTGGGCCCAATGAACCGCTTTGGTAGCTGTGGAACAATATTAATAATATAAAACGAGGGGGAACGTTGTGAGTTGCTGCGGACACCGCAACTCTACGGTTATACCCGATACTAAGTCAGTATGGCTCTTCTCCGGCAGACGCCGCTAATATTAAACGACACGACAAAGAGTGCGTGCGAGAGAGACAGAAAATCAGTCTGAGCGTGACGTCGGGCGCTGCGTAGCCACTGCAAATTGATTTGTTCCTATTGGCTATTAAAATGATCTGATCTGATCCAGATTCAGCAATCTGATAGATATGGTCAATATCTATGATTCTGCGTTTTTAGTTTTCTCGAATGTGCAATATTGTGGATGCAACAGATTTTCGTCTTTTGCGTGGGCGGAAGGGGGTGGGGCGAAACTTTGAGATACACGTTTTATAGTAAGATCTAACAGGAGTGCGGATACTAAATTTGGTTACTCTAGCCTTAATAGTCTCTGAGATTTTTGAATATCCCTAGATTTTCGTCCTTTGCGGGGGTGGAAGGGGGTGTGGGGAAATTTGGACACGAAACGGTCAAGGTCCGATATCACAGGAGTGTGGATACCAAATTTGGTTGCTCTGGCTCTTATAGGTTCTGAGATCCTTGAACTCATATTTTGCAATTGGCAAAGCCGACCATGAAACCTGTGTGTTAGAGAGAGACAGAGCGAGAAAGAATGAAATTGTTTTCTTGATTCTGGCTATAATAATTATACGATCTGGTTCAGATTTTACACTCTAGAACATATAGTAATCCTCTACGATTCTGCGTTTTTGGTTTTATCGTATCTTTAAAAATGTGGATGCCACAGATTTTCGTCCTTTGTGTGGGCGGAAGTGGGCGGGGCGAAGTTTTGAAATATTTTTGTAGCAGTGACATATCACAGAAGTCTGGATCCAAAACATCGTTGCTCTAGCTCTTATAGTCTTTGAGCACTAGGCGCTGAAGGGGACGGACAGACGGACGGACGGACAGACGGACATGGCTCAATCGACTCGGCTATTGATGCTGATCAAGAATATATATACTTTATGGGGTCGGAAACGATTCCTTCTGGACGTTACACATATCCACTTTTACCACAAATCTAATATACCCCAATACTCATTTTGAGTATCGGGTATAAAAAAACAGTTGAAATAGCGCTTCAGCAGGTATGTAAAAAAATCAAAAAAAATTTACTTGCTTAACTTAACTTACGTAAACCCAAGCAACACCATATTTACGAACAAACCAGACTTCTTGGACGTTGACATGCAATGACTGCATCTTGCAAGAGGCGATGCAATTACTGCACCGTCAAGTGGCCTGTCTGAAACCAGCAGAAGGCTGTTACGCGCGGATCCCAGGCAACAGGCAGCCCTCCTCCCGCCCAACCGACCGAGGGGCGCTGCCGCATGACGCACGGTGCGTAGTCGAACCGAACGCGAACATGCAAGAAAGATAGCTATTAGACTAACATTCGAGGAAAATTAAGACTAAATTTACTAAGAAACTAAGCATGCAATCAAAATACAAATACCACTACAATTACTAATTACTAGAAAGGTGTGTAAGGATGAGTAATTTAATAAGAGGAGGAGAATTAGTGGTGGATATAATATGGTAGAAGGAATTATAATCCGAGCATAAGACCCTAAACGGTTCATGCAAGGAATAATTCGATCTACAAAGTGGAAGGAACAACGGTATAAAATTTCTAGTGAGTCTAATAGGAATCGTGAAGTTTATGCGGCCCAACAGATCAGCGCTGTCTATGTCACCCCTGATCAAGTTGTGCATAAAAATCACACCAAAAATTTTTCTACGGTTAACTAAAGATGGGAGGTTCACTAATAGCAGTCTACTAGAGTAAGATGGGAGTCTCACACCTGCATCCCAGTTAAGGCCCCGCAGAGCAAAGAGTAAAAAGTTTTTCTGTACTGATTCTATACGGTCCTGGTGTACTTTGTACTGAGGGCACCATACGCAAGAGCCGTATTCTAAGATCTGAAGAACAAGCGAGGTATAGAGAGTCTTTGCTACGTATATAGGGGACGTCAAATTCCTTTGACCACCTCTTTATAAACCCAAGCAAGCCCATGGCCTTATTTACCATGGTAGAAATGTGTTCGGAAAACTTTAACTTGGGGTCCAACATAACACCAAGATCATCCACCAGGGTAATTCTCCCAAGAGAACCACCAAATAGGGTATAGGGAGCCAAAGAGGGGCTAGAACAAGTTTGCGCAACAGTTTGCTATTGAGATCGGATTGCAAGCGAGAATGAAATGTCCTTATACTGGACACAGAGTTTAACATCATCCGCATACATAAGTACTCGAGAGTATGTTAATACCGAAGGCAAGTCATTAATACAGGGTGTGAAGAGTAAGGGGCCTAGATGGCTGCCCTGTGGTACTCCCGAAGAAACCTTTACTGGTAAAGAGAAGGAGTTTCTGAAGAGGACTCTTTGAGACCTGGAACAAAGATAACTAGAAATCCATCTTGCCGATCGATTGTGTTAACTCCTCCTTTACTTATGTGGACGACGTCCTCGGATTTCTTGAAGCCGTCAATTAGCTCTTGGAGGTCACGTTGGCGTCTGTTTCTGAGAGCACTTTGGTAGAGTTTCGATGAGGCAAAGAGAAGGAAGTAGGAAGTATAAAAACGATTACTGACAGTCCAGATATTATCGGTGGGGCACCCAGCCTGTTGGCGTGGATGCCTATTGCTTCTTATTTATGGTCGGCCATGTTAACCGAGTTGTGCGACAGCGTGGCCCCATTCGCCACTTAACGTCTGCCATTCGCTTGTATTGCTCCTTTATGATAAGGTTACAGGTTGACATTTCATGTCAAAATTTCGCCACACCCCCTTCCGCCCCCGCAAAGGACGAAATCTGGGGCATCCACAAATTTCAGAGACTATTAACGCTAGAGTAACCAAATTTAGTATCCGCACTCCTGTTAGATCTCACTATAAAACGTATATCTCAAAATTTCGCACCACCCCCTTCCGCCCACACAAAGGACGAAAATCTGTTGCATCCACAATATTGCAGATTCGAGAAAACTAAAAACGCAGAATCATAGATAACGACCATATCTATCAGATTCCTGAATCTGGATCAGATCAGATAATTTTTATAGCCAAAAGGAACAAATTAATTTTCAGTGGCTACGCAGCGCCCGACGTCACGCTCAGACTGATTTTCTGTCTCTCTCGCACGCACTCTTTGTCGTGTCGTTTAATATTAACGGCGTCTGCCGGAGGAGAGCCATACTGACTTAGTATCGGGTATAACCGTAGAGTTGCGGTGTCCGCAGCAACTCACAACGTTCCCCCTCGTTTTTTTTTTATACCCGATACTCAAAATGAGTATTGGGGTATATTAGATTTGTGGTAAAAGTGGATGTGTGTAACGTCCAGAAGGAATCGTTTCCGACCCCATAAAGTATATATATTCTTGATCAGCATCAATAGCCGAGTCGATTGAGCCCTGTCTGTCTGTCCGTCTGTCCGTCCGTCCGTCTGTCCGTCCCCTTCAGCGCCTAGTGCTCAAAGACTATAAGAGCTAGAGCAACGATGTTTTGGACCCAGACTTCTGTGATATGTCACTGCTACAAAAATATTTCAAAACTTCGCCCCGCCCACTTCCGACCCCACAGTGGACGAAAATCTGTGGCATCCACAATTTTAAAGATATGAGAAAACCAAAAACGTAGAATTGTAGAGAATGACCATATCTTTAAGACTGCGGAATCTGAACTGGATCGTATTATTATTATAGCCAGCATCAAGAAAACAATTTCATTTTTTCTCGCCCTGTCTCTCTCTAACACACACATAGGCGGCTTTGCTTAGAGTAAAACATTAGCACCTAGATCTCAGAGACTATAAAAGCTAGAGCAACCAAATTTGGTATCCACACTCCTTATATATCGGACCGAGACGAGTTTGTTTCAAAATTTCGCCACACCCCCTTCCGCCCCCGCAAAGGACGAAAACCTGGGGATATTCAAAAATCTCAGAGACTATTAAGGCCAGAGTAACCAAATTTGGTATCCGCACTCCTGTTAGATCTTACTATAAAACGTGTATCTCAAAATTTCACCACACCCCCTTCCGCCACAACAAAGGACGAAAATCTGTTGCATCCACAATATTGCACATTCGAGAAAACTAAAAACGCAGAATCATAGATAATGACCATATCTATCAGATTGCTGAATCTGGATCAGATCAGATCATTTTTATAGCCAATAGGAACAAATCAATTTGCAGTGGCTACGCAGCGCCCGACGTCACGCTCAGACTGATTTTCTGTCTCTCTCGCACGCACTCTTTGTCGTGTCGTTTAATATTAGCGGCGTCTGCCGGAGGAGAGCCATACTGACTTAGTATCGGGTATAACTGTAGAGTTGCGGTGTCCGCAGCAACTCACAACGTTCCCCCTCGTTTTTTTTTAATCTTAGAGAAAAACATTAACTTTAAATTTTGTTAATAAATTAAAAAAAATGTCTAGCCTCTTATTTTTAATCGAATTTTTTGCTTAACACCGCTCATTAAGTTCTGCACACACTCGTTGGTAATCCTACGGGTTGCACGCATCCAGTTTTTTTTCATATCTTGCATGTTTTCGGAGGCCCAATATCGCTCAATTGGCCGGAGCTCTGGGCAATTTGGTGGGTTCTCCTCTTTTGACACGAAATTGATGCGTTTTGAATCAAGTAGCGCTAAAGTTGAGCGGGCATAGTGCGCGGACGCCAGATCTGGCCAAAATATTCTGGACACATTGTGTTTTTCATAAAAAGGTATAAGATGCTTTTTCAAACACTCCTTCATGAACACATCGGCGTTGATTGTCCCTTTTGTGAAAAAAGCACTGGTTCTTAGGCCACAGGTGCAAATGGCCTGCAATATTAGCACTTTCTCCCCAAATTTATCGACTTGAATTGTTGACACCGACTCGTCAACAGTTCCACCTTTAACTTTTGTATAAAACTGAGGGCCGGGTAAAGTTTTCGAGTCCAATTTGACATAAGTTTTTTCCCGTCCATCCCGGTCCCACCAGTAAATAGACGTTCCGGACCTCCGGATATTGCCACCACAGGTACTAGGCCTGTGGTGCCCAAACCACTGGTGGGAGTCCCACCAAAACGACAAGTTTTTGTCTCACGGCTGGCCCCTGACCTCACATCTAATGATGTAATTGCTTTCATTCAAAGCAAAATAAAAGCCGTGGGTTTAAAGGTGGAGAAATTCAACTTCTCTTATGCCAGGGAGATAGCCTCGTTTAAGATAAGCATCTCCCCAACTCAATTTGACACCATTTGCTTCGCCAAATTTTGGCCGGAGCATTTGGTGGTGAAGGAGTTTAAGGCTAAGAAGAAGAATAGGCCCCGCATATCCCTTAAAAATCTTTCCAGTGTGCCACCCTCAACCTCAACTTCCTCTTCCTCAACTTCCCGTCTTGCTTCCACTTTTCCAAAAAACTAACTTCTCTTTTAGTAACCTATCAGAATGTAAGAGGCTTGCGTAGTAAGCTCAGCATTCTTTTCCGGGATAGTGTTGCATTTGCTTCCCACGTTATTGTGTTTAATGAAACCTGGTTAAAGCCGGACATTCTTAGTTCCGAGGTTTTGGCAGGTCGGTACACAACTTTTAGAAAGGACCGTTCGTCTCGACGTGCAGGGGGGGTTCTAATTGCAGTGGACTCTTACTTCACGTCGGAACACTTCACAGTCCAAGTTCAACAGGAACTGGAATTCCTGTGTGTAAAACTGATTCTTAACGCTTTCGCTATATTCATTACTTGCTCGTATATCCCACCTTCTTCGGATATTTCAATTTATGAGAAGCACTTGTCCGCTTTACCCGCTGTTTCTTCCTCGCTATCTGATAAAGATCGTATGATAGTTCTTGGTGACTTCAACTTGCCAGGAACTGTTTGGTCTCCGGTAAACGAGTCTAGTATCCTAGTGCCCATGTCACGACATGACTTTGTTGACGGCTTGCTTGACCTGTCCCTGTCTCAAGTCAATCATGTGAAAAATTCCTTGGGTCGATTGCTTGATCTGTGCTTTGTATCGGATCCGACCATAGTGTTGTTAACCCGAGCCCTTCCGCTCACTATACCTGAAGACGCCTACCACCCTACTTTCGAGGTGTCGCTAGATATAGGACCAACTGTATTGGATCGGTCGAGTAGGCTACCTGAGCGTGTCCGCTGCTTTCGTAAAGCCGAGTTTGCGAAGCTTAATAGCCTGATTAGGGATTTTGATTGGTCCGCTTTGTACTTGTGCACTGATGTCATAAAAGGCACAAACATTTTTTACAATGCTCTTGGTACATTTTTTGATTCTTGTGTCCCGCTTTCTTGTCCGACTAGATCTGGAAAACCCCCTTGGTTTACCAAAGAGTTATCCAGGCTAAATAACTTAAAATCAAGGCTTTATAAAAATTTTCAAGAAGTGGGTTCTCCTACTTCTCACTCTCGCTATGTAATAGCTCGATCAAACTTTTCAGTTCTTAATGCTCAATGCTATAAGAACTACCTATCTCGATGCAGGATACGTTTTTCTCAGGACCCTAAACAGTTTTACTGCTTCGTAAACAGTAAGCGTAGAACGTCCGCACACCCATCCTCGCTATCATTTTGTAATACGTCGACAAATAATGATCAGGCAATTGCCGATCTTTTTGCCCAATTTTTCCAAACCACCTATTCTGAGGAGATTTATAAGGGGGCGATCAACCACCACGAACTTGTTAGAGCTTACCTCTTTCATTATTAAAGGCTTTCAAGGTAACTTACAGACGGATGTTATTTACACCGACTTTAGTAAAGCATTCGACTCTGTAAACCATTCCCTTTTAGCGCATAAACTTGACCTTTTAGGGTTTCCGCCCAACCTCCTGAGATGGATTTCTAGCTATCTTTGTTCCAGGTCTCAAAGAGTCCTCTTCAAAAACTCCCTCTCTTTACCAGTAAAGGTTTCTTCGGGAGTACCACAGGGCAGCCATCTAGACCCCTTACTCTTCACACTCTTTATTAATGACTTGCCTTCGGTATTAACATACTATCGAGTACTACATATGTATGCGGATGATGTTAAACTCTGTGTCCAGTACAAGAACATTTCATTTCATTATCGCTTGCAATCCGATCTCAATAACTTTCAGTCATGGTGCTGTGCAAACTTGTTACACCTTAATGCCTCGAAATGCAAAGTTATGACATTTCATCGTTCTAGCCCTTTGTTGGCTCCCTATGCCCTATTTGGTGGTTCTCTTGAGAGAATTACCCTGGTGGATGATCTGGGTGTTATGTTATACCCCAAGTTAAAGTTTTCTGAACACATTTCTACCATGGTAAATAGGGCCATGGGCGTGCTTGGGTTTATAAAGAGGTGGTCAAAGGAATTTGACGACCCTTATACAACAAAGACTCTCTATACCTCTCTTGTTCGTCCGATCTTAGAATACGGCTCCTGCGTATGGTGGCCTCAGTACAAAGTACACCGTATAGGACCGTATAGAATCAGTACAGAAAAACTTTTTACTCTTTGCTCTGCGGGGCCTTAACTGGGATGCGGGTGTATTACTCCCATCTTACTCTAGTAGACTACTATTAGTAAAACTCCCATCCTTAGTTAACCGTAGAACCGTCAGGGGTGACATAGACAGCCCTGATCTGTTGAGCCGCATAAACTTCACGATTCCTATTAGACTCACTAGAAATTTTATACCGTTGTTCCTTCCACTTTGTAGATCGAATTATTCCTTGCATGAACCGTTTAGGGTCTTATGCTCGGATTATAATTCCTTCTACCATATTATATCCACCACTAATTCTCCTCCTCTTATTAAATTACTCATCCTTACACACCTTTCTAGTAATTAGTAATTGTAGTGGTATTTGTATTTTGATTGCATGCTTAGTTTCTTAGTAAATTTAGTCTTAATTTTCCTCGAATGTTAGTCTAATAGCTATCTTTCTTGCATGTTCGCGTTCGGTTCGACTACGCACCGTGCGTCATGCGGCAGCGCCCCTCGGTCGGTTGGGCGGGAGGAGGGCTGCCTTTTGCCTGGGATCCGCGCGTAACAGCCTATTGCTGGTTTCACACGGGCCACTTGACGGTGCAGTAACTGCATCGCCTCTTGAAAGATACAATCATTGCACGTCAACGTCCAAGTAAATGTAGAGTTGCGGTGTCCGCAGCAACTCACAACGTTCCCCCTCGTTTTTGTCTGAGGTTGTGACACAGATCGCTCTAAGATGAAGCGTGTTGTAGAACTTTCGACACTTCATCCTCATCATACCTTCATATATGGAAGGCGAACCATTTCTAAGAGAACCAAAAATAATTTTATCTACTGAAGTGTAAATATTAAACACAACTTTGAACTTGTTGGGGAAGTGGAAAGAATGAGAAATTTTTGATAAAATCAAAGCATTCTGTTTGATACAGCTGCATCCAATTCTATAGAATTTAACAGCGCTGTTTTCCTCCTAGACAAAAATATGAAACCGAAACCTCTTATACCTCCCGTGCAGAAATAACATCAGTGAAATATATTTGCGGGCAGCTTTTGAGCCATGTGCCTAGCTAAATCAGGAACAAACGTTCAGCTTTTTGCCAGATTTTAAAATTCCTGGAACACTATTGAACAAACAAACTGTACGTTGGCACGCATTCAAATGGAAGAAGAAATATAATAACTTATATCTCGCAATTTGAATTGACATGACATCATGCGCGTACACACTCGTTCGTTTACACTTATTCAGTATCTCATTCTAGTTCATGGATGAGAGAACTAAGACCAAGAGGAGAGGGGAGACCCAGACTGGCAAGAGTAGACCGTGATAAAACACCAAGTTTTGGCAAGATTATTTTTGAGGTGTTATATTTCTTTCAGACTTCTTAAGAGTATGAATGGGGAGAAATTGCAAAAATAAATTTTGTCGATAATGATGTGAAAACGACAACGACAGGCGAACATACAATATACAGTGGTGAGCACGTGTGGATACATGTTTATCACTTTTCACTTTAAGCGCCTGTAAAATCTTTAAAAATGAATCAATCCTTGTGATTTTTTTTTTTTAAAGATTCATTAATTTATTGAGATTGAAAAAAGACAACAATTTCAATTCAAAGAGATCCTTTTCCTTAAGAGATTTTAATTTTTTCAAAAAAAGAGCATGTATCCACTTTTGCACGTTTCAAATTTTTTTACTTTAATAATTTTTTAAAAATATTTGTTCCAAAGGGCCTTAGCTTCTATCATATTCCGAATAAGTATTGGCATGCTCTCGACTAAATTTAGTAGGTGCTGGCAAGGTATCATGCGCCACTCCGACCTCTCGCGCTCCCAAAGACTCACCCAATCCCTTTGGTGCAGACTCGTACTTTTCCAATGTTTTTTAAACAGAGCCCATCGATTTGCAATGGGATTTAGATCTGGACTATTCAGCAGGCCACTGGATTAAGTGAAAACTCGAATTATTGGGACGATTTTTCACGAATTTAGCCGTGAGATCTGAGATCTAGGCGCTAATGTTTTACTCTAAGCAAAGCCGGCTATGCTACGTGTGTGTTAGAGACAGGGCGAGAAAAAATGAAATTGTTTTCTTGACGCTGGCTATAATAATAAGACGATCTTATTCAAATTCTGCAGTCTAAAAAATATGGTCATTCTCTACGATTCTGCGTTTTTGGTTTTCTCGTATCTTTAAAATTGTGGATGCCACAGATTTTCGTCCTTTGTGGGGGCGGAAGTGGGCGGGGCGGAATTTTGAAATATTTTTGTAGCAGTGACATATCACAGAAGTCTGGATCCAAAACATCGTTGCTCTAGCTCTTATAATCTTTGAGCACTAGGCGCTAATAGGGACGGACAGACGGACGGACGGACAGACGGACAGAAAGACATGGCTCAATCGACTCGGCTATTGATGCTGATCAAGAATATATATACTTTATGGGGTCGGAAACGATTCCTTCTGGACGTTACACACATCCACTTTTACCACAAATCTAATATACCCCAATACTCATTTTGAGTATCGGGTATAAAAATCACAAGGATTCTTCGTTTTTAAAAATTTTACAGGCGCTTAAAGTGAAAAGTGATAAACATGTATCCACATGTGCTCGCCACTGTATACAGTATGGCTACATTAAACGACAAAGAGTGCGTTCGAGAGAGACAGAAAATCAGTCAGAGCGTGTCGACGTTTTCGTCTTTTGTGGGGGCGGATGGAGGTGGGACTCGAATTATTGGGACGATTTTTCACGAATTTAGCCGTGAGATCTGAGATCTAGGCGCTAATGTTTTACTCTAAGCAAAGCCGGCTATGCTACGTGTGTGTTAGAGACAGGGCGAGAAAAAATGAAATTGTTTTCTTGACGCTGGCTATAATAATAAGACGATCTTATTCAAATTCTGCAGTCTAAAAAATATGGTCATTCTCTACGATTCTGCGTTTTTGGTTTTCTCGTATCTTTAAAATTGTGGATGCCACAGATTTTCGTCCTTTGTGGGGGCGGAAGTGGGCGGGGCGAAGTTTTGAAATATTTTTGTAGCAGTGTCATATCACAGAAGTCTGGATCCAAAACATCGTTGCTCTAGCTCTTATAATCTTTGAGCACTAGGCGCTAATAGGGACGGACAGACGGACGGACGGACAGACGGACAGAAAGACATGGCTCAATCGACTCGGCTATTGATGCTGATCAAGAATATATATACTTTATGGGGTCGGAAACGATTCCTTCTGGACGTTACACTCATCCACTTTTACCACAAATCTAATATACCCCAATACTCATTTTGAGTATCGGGTATAAAAATCACAAGGATTCTTCGTTTTTAAAAATTTTACAGGCGCTTAAAGTGAAAAGTGATAAACATGTATCCACATGTGCTCGCCACTGTATACAGTATGGCTACATTAAACGACAAAGAGTGCGTTCGAGAGAGACAGAAAATCAGTCAGAGCGTGTCGACGTTTTCGTCTTTTGTGGGGGCGGATGGAGGTGGGGCGAGATTTTGAAACACACTTGTAGCAGTGAGCTCTCTACAGTGAGCAAAAAGAAATACACTTGTAACAGTGAGTTCTGCAGTGAAAATTTACAAATAGTTTTTTAACAGTGAGAGCTCTACAGTCAGGTCTAATAGTCTCTAAGATCTGTGGATGCCACAGATTTTTTTCCTTTGCGGGGGCGGAAGGGGGTGGGGCGAAGTTTTGAAATGTACTTGTGCAGGTTCGAGACAGGGCGAGAAAAAATGAAACTGTTTTCTTGATTCTGGCTAAAATAATAATACGATCCAATTCAGTTTCTGCAGTCTAGAAGATATGGTCATTCGCTACGATTCTGCGTTTTTGGTTTTCTAGTATCTTTTAAATTGTGAATGCCAAAGATTTTCGTCCTTTGTGGGGGCGGAAGTAGGCGGGGCGGAGTTTTGAAATATACTTGTAACAGTGACATATCACAGAAGTCTGGATACAAAATTTAGTTGCTCTAGATTTTATAGTCCTTGAGCACTAGGCGTTCTTAGGGAGGGAGGGACGGACGGACGGACAGACAGACATGGCTCAATCGACTCGGCTATAGATGCTGATCAAGAATACATACTTTATGGGGTCGGAAACGCTTCCTTCTGGACGTTACACACATCCACTTTTACCACAAATCTAATATACCCCTATACTCATTTTGAGTATCGGGTATAACGAAGGGTAACGTTGTAACCTTGCTGCTACGGCCGCAACTCTACATTTATACCCGATACTCATTTAGTATGGCTCCCCTCCGGTAGAGGGCGCTTACATTGACAAATAGTGTGTTCGATAGAGACAGAAAATAAATCAGAACGTGTAGGGCACTGCAAATTGATTTGTTCCTTTTGGCTTTAATAATGATTCCATCTGATCCAGCTTCGGCAATCTAGTAGATAAGGTAATTGTCTATGATTGTGCGTTTTTAATTTACTCGTTTTTTCAAAATTGTGGATGCCACCGATTTTCGTCCTTTGTGGTGTCGAAAGTGGGTGGGGCGAAATTTTGAACTACACTTGTAACAGTGAGATCTAACAGGAGTGTGGACATTAAATTTGATTTCTCTAGCCTTAATAGTCTGTGAGATCTGTATATGCCACAGATTTTCGGCCTTTGCGGGGGCGGGAGGGGGTGAGCGAAATTTTGAAATACACTTCTGAAACTTCGATATCACAGAAGCGTGGATACCAAATTTGGTTGCTCTAACTCTTCTAGTCTCTGAGATCTAGGCGCTCACTTTTTGCGATAGGCAAAGCCGACTATGAAACGTGTGTGTAGAGTGTGTAGAGAGAGACAGAGCGAGAGAAAATGAAATTGTTTTCTTCAAACAATTCGTCTTCACAGATTTTCGCCCTTTGTGGGGGCGTGGCGAAGTTTTGAAATACACTTGTAACAGTGACATATCATATCACACAAGTCTGGATACAAAATGTCGTTGCTCTAGCTCTCATAGTCTTTGAGCACTAGGCCGTCATACGGACGAACAGACGGACAGACATGGCTTAATCGACTCGGCGATTGATGCTGATCAAGAATACATATATATAACTTGTCAGGTTTGAAACGCTTCCTTCTGGACGTTACACACATCCATTTTCACCACAAATCTAATATACCCCTATACTCATTTTAAGTATCGGGTAGAACAACATAGATTGACCGCTTGAGATACTAGTCAAAAATCAACCACCACCTACAGACCAAGCCGGTTGGGGGCGGCTTTAAACGAGTTTATTAACATACATTCTTTAATATACCCGATAGTCAAAGAGTACATACATAGGTATTTTAAATTCTTATCATGTGCTCGCTCTTTCTCTCACACTCTCTCTTTCTCGTCTAGTGTGGTGGCCCCTAGCGGAGTGAGCGAGAATTAACGGACTGTGCAGTATGGAAACAGAAAGAATATTAGCCTGCATAAGTGCAGATAAAAATCTGAAAAATCGTTCAGAAAACTTCGAAAGCCTTTGCAGCACATACAATGCACATAAATTGAGCGGCACCTGTTCATATCATTTACGTGTACATGACAAAATTGGAATCCGCACTGTTATACATCAATTGCAAGAATAGAAAATAGGCCCTCAAATTCTACAATGCGTCAAAAACTCTACCAAAAACCTTGGCATTTAGCAATAGGATTCCCCAAGGAGCTCCCATATCTCCGTTATCCTATTTTTGTATAGCTTATAGCTCTCACTGAAATCATCTTTTTGCACCACTAGGCATTGTTAAACATCTCTCTTCGTTAAAATACAATAGTTACCCCACAATACTGATCCGAATTATTAGATCCACAATCATAACCAGAATAGATTTATGTTTACCTGTATATGGATATGCACCGAAATTACAACTCAAATCACAAATGCAGCATTGATAGCCGGCCTAGGCGCATTTCAAGCGACACCTACTAATAACCTGCTAACCGAAGCTTAAATTAAGACATTTAAATTATCGATATTAATTTCGGAGAGCAATTAGGTGGACGATATTTTGTTCAGTCCGTCCTTACCCAACTGAAATAAGCTCGAGGTTTGCCCACGCAAGAACATGTGTAAAAATCAAGGCCTTGTGATTTGTTGATTGTCATTGCGAATGCCAATCTAATAAGAAATTCAATTAAACTGAATTTTACTTCTCTAAATTTCCATGCCATCAATTATATTTCTTGAGATCTTTAATCTTTTGTGATTTATACTTGTTGGATTCGATGGGCTTAGAAAAGAAGAAAAGGAAGAAAATCAAGCACTGGAACGACTTTGTAGTTCAAAGGCACGACAAGAAATTTCTCATCCCGGAAAAGAAGCGCTGGATGCGACTTCTCAAGTTATATAAGGACGACACACGGAAGTTAAAGGGATATTTTATATGTAGTATAGACACCTGTAGATTCTTTGAAATTAGGCAGGAAACATCGAAACAAATTATGTGTAAATTCCCTGCACTCTATAGAAGATCTATAGAACATTTTAAGGGAGCACCGATCCAGAAATTAAATAACCATACTACTAGAGTTTTTAAAACCTACTGTGCATGCTGTAGCATCTAGAAATGATATCGCATTCGAGTCAAATGCGAGACTTAGCCCGGCAAAACGCTCGCATTGGACCCGCCATGAAAGCTCACAAACGGATCGTTTATGAGCATTTTGCGGGACTCTTGTACGTGGACGTGAGCAGAATACTCTCATATTTACTGTGAGAAAAGTGTGGCTTTCATTGAATTTTTAGATAAAACTTTGTTTGCTAAAATTACATTCTTAAAGCTGGTTGTAAAGGATGCATCAGGAGCATGTGGAGCTTTTTTGACTCTAAGGATGCAGGTTTTGTCCGCACGCTGCAGCATTCAGTTGCGCTATTCTACATATTTTCGTTTGTATATTCCGCAAGTTAAGCAAATAAACACTCACTCACTCAAGAAATACGTATATGTATACCCGATACTCAGTTAGTATGGCTCTTCTCCGGCAGAGAGAAAGAGAGAGAGTGCGCGGCTGGGTTTTCACAGAAACTGCAAATTGATTTGTTCTTTCTAGATATAATAACAATCTGATCTGATCCAGTCAAAAGGATATGGTCATTCTCTACGATTCTACGTTTTTGATTTTCTCGTATCTTCAAAATTGTGGATGCCACAGATTTTCGTCCTGTGCGAGGGCGGAAGGGAGTGGGACATTTTGAAATACACTTGTGCAGGTGCGATATCACAAGAGTGTGGATGCCAAATTTGGTTGCTCTAGCTCTTAATTTCCGAGATATAGGCGCTCATCTGGAGCCGACGAGGAAACGTGGCGTAACTAGAGGGCGACAGAGCGAGAGAGAATGAAATTTTTGTACTTCATTCTTGCTATAATAATGATATGATCTGGTTCATATTCTGCAGTCTAGAAGATATAGTAATTCAGTATAATTTGTTTTTAATTTTCTTTTGACTTCAAACATGTGGATGCCACAGATTTTCGTCCTTCGTGGGGGCGGGGCGAAGTTTTGAAATACACTTGTAACAGTGACATATCTCATTGGCGCTCATTGGGACGGACATACAGACATGGCTTAATCTACTCTGCTATTGATGCTGATCAAGAATATATATACTTTATGGGGTCGGAAACGATTCCTTCTGGACGTTACACACATCCATTTTCACCACAAATCTAATATACCCCAATACTCATTTTGAGTATCGGGTATAAAAACGACCTTTGCAGTATTCCTCTGCTGAAAGGTGTTGGTGTATGTACATATGTACATATGTACATACATATTAGAGCCCTGCACGAGTACACACTAATTCGTATTAACAGTTAGGAGCCACACTGTGCACAGTATCAAAACATGATTCATGTATCCTTTTCACACTATCTTTCAATTCATTTTCTTTCCTTCATTTGCTGACTCATTGACTCAAGGCATAATTGTCGAGTGACTCCTGTCAAATCGTATGACTCGCACTCACACTGTTACGAAAAACGTTGTGACAGAGAGAGAGTGTATGAGGTGTCTCTCTCGCTCAATTTGTTGTGCATTGTTTTGCTCACTGCAGTGTGGAATGTGTGAGTCAAACGAATCGAAAGAAAAGAAAACGTCAAAAAGCTAACGAGAAGGACATTTTCATTTAATTTTCTGTCGGTGCTTGTAATGTTTGCTAATTACTGAAAATGGAAAATTCGATTGTTGGTTCTTTTGATTATGTAAGTTTAGTAGAAAAATGTATGCGTGTGTTTCTATTCGAATATTATGTGCACATTTAATTCGCAGTCCTTGTCACCATCTGGCTTCAAATTACCAGCCGATATAAAAGCAAAATTAATGGCTGGCCAATACAAAATTAGCCAAAAACGTGGCAAAAGCAAGGTGTGGGAAGTTTTTGGTCCTGCCGTTGGAGAGGACAGCAATGTTATTCCAAACATTGTGGCATGTCGAAATTGTTTTCAAGTTTACTGGTGCCACGTCCAATTTGGTCCGGCATAAGTGCTATAAGGTTACCAAATCTGGTTTTAACACAGTGTTCACAGTGCACAGTTCAACAATATCGACTGTTGCTTGTGGAATGACAGTAGCAGCGTAGCCTTTCTGCTTTTGCTGTGATGTGTATCTAAATCATTTGCTGGGAATCGCACTCACACTGGCTTTTTTTGACAGTTCAACTGAATCATGACTCTAGCTCATACATGAGAATGTTGTCAATGTGTTTTTGTAGACAGTGTGAAATATTGATAGTGTTCGAGTGCACACGATTCAGTTAAGCCAGATGGGATAATTTTTGTAATACTGTGCACTCATGCAGGGCTCTAATACATGTATACTTTATATACATACACTTGTTCGCATATCTCTGCGTACACTTAGAAAACGAACTACATACAGTATGTCTATTAATTGTTTGCAAAATGAAAAAAGTCACGCAAGTTCAACTTAAACATAATTATTTATTAGAAAAGGCACTTGTTTTCATGTTCAGTCCTATACAATGGTTTTCTTTAGTGTATTCTTAACAAAATAGGTAACAAAAGAAAATGAAAAAGAAACAAAAACATAAACAATTCATAAAAACAAAACAAATACAGCAAATATCGTGTGTCTATTAAATCTTTGCAAAATGCAAACAGTAATTTTAAAAAAGGTATATCTTTAAATTATGCAGCTCTATTTGGCTAATATTTTGTGTGTCCTCCATTAGCATCCAATACTCCTCTGAGACGTCGCGACATCGATGATATTAGGACATTTATGTCGTAATATTCGGGTATTTTTAGCCACTCCTCGTTTATACACAGAATCAAATTTCCTTTTGAGGTGGGGCGTCGTTTGGCCACCCTTTTCTTTAACAAGGCCCACAAATTCTCGATAGGATTAAGATCCGGACTCTGGGGGGGCGTGTCAATCACTTTGTTGCAATTGTAAAGTAGCCAAGTGCGGCAAATGAATGATTTGTGCTTTGGATCATTGTCCTGGTACAGCTTGTATTTAAGTTTGCTGGTGTTCTGTGGATCAACGAAGCCAAAATTCTGCGCACTTTTTGTCAATTCATTCTTTAAAATGTCCAAATAAAATTCTTTTGTCATAATGTCATTGAAAATGCGCAGCTCTCCAACACCTTTGGAAGAAATGCAGCCCCAAACCATCACTGAAAGCTTGCCAAATTTCACAGTGGGCACAATGTTCTTTGACTGGAGGGCTGTATTTGGCTTACGCCAAACTTTTCCAGGCCCATCATTATAATACAGCATGATCTTGGTTTCGTCACAAAAAATCACGTCGTTCCAGTACTCGAGAGACTTGTCAACATTAAATATCGCAAAGTTTAAGCGTTTCTCAATATTAGCTGTGGATAGCAACGGCTTCTTCCTTGCCACGTGTGAGGAATATCTGTGGACATTTAAAACTTTTCGCACAGTCTCAGGGCAAACGGTCTTGTTTAGATTAATTTTTATATCATTGACCAACTCTCTGAGGCTTGTTTGAGGCTTATTTTCCACGGTTTTCAATATTTTCGAGCAATCCCGCCGATAAAGCTTCTTTGGTCTGCCGGTAGAGGTCTGCAATTCCAGCCTATTTTCTTTTTCCGCACGATTAATAATATTATAGACTGTTCTCAACTTAATATTGAACATCTTGGCCAACTCTTTAGCTGTCTTTCCTTTGCCATAATTAAAATAAACCAATTGTATCAGATTATCTTCGGTTCGTTTACCGGGCATTGCTAAAACTTCAAATAACACAAGAAACTGAACTGAATGCAAGAAAATTTGTAAACGAATGACTGCAAAGAAGACTTAAGAAAAGCACGCGTCTGATCGTTTTTGATTTTGATGTCCCGTTTGTTTTTCCTTCGTCTTCTTTCAATCAGTGTTTACATATTGCAAAGAATTAATAGACAGAGTCATACATGCCGCTTTTTTGTTTTTTTTAATTTCTTTACCGTTTGTCTTGGAATTTTGCCCTTTTTTTTCGTCATACCTACAGCTTAAACACATTTTGATAACAGTTAATAAAAAAAATTCCCCCAACTTATGCCTTTACTCATATTTTCCATGTTGAAGTCAAACTTATGTGCCTTTTTACATTTTGCAAACAATTAATAGACATACTGTATGTACATTTTCATGTTTAGTTGCGGATAACTTCTAATATAAGGCACTTTGGGCAACGATTTTTTTAAAATAATATTCCTTGCTTATTTCTAAACCTATCTACATTTGTTTTTTATTCAATAAAACAAACTTAATAGGAACAAAAAATGTATGAGCCGAGCTTTTGTCAGAGAGTGCACAGAGAGAGAGCAGAAGCTCTAACGTCATGACTGAGCGAGAATATTTAAATGGATTTGATATTCTCTGCAGCATGGGAATATATGAATTATATTATTATTATTATATTATTATATATGAATTGAAATTGGGTTTTATGCGTCTCATTTAGACATGCTGCTGATGAATCGTTTATAACAAGCTTAAATCATCAAAAAATACATGTTTAATAATAATACTAATATAATAAAGTATTGGTGCAACGTAATCTTTTGTATTGCCTATTGTTGATTCGCTCAAATGCTTTGTCTCCACTGTAGTCAATATTTACCTCGTTTGTGCCAAGTGTCATACTAATTGAATCATTAATGGGTAGAATTAATTCTTCATGACGTTTTCCCCCTGGGAAATAGACGTAATTTTTTTAACTTGTACTCAAAAACTTAATGTGGTTTACTCACAATATTTAATAATTGCAATATTGACCGGAGCCTTACAAGTTACCGAAAGCATTGTTTTTTTCTTTATTTAAGAAACTCCTCTTTAAAACCATGGAATATACGAATGAACATTTCAAAAACTCGTCAAGTTAGCGGAGATGAGTTAGCTCGGAACAATAGAATGAAGCAATTAGCCAATTAATGTATACAAACGTTCTACTGAATATCTCATTAAGACCCAGTCTCAAATGTATACCAAGCAAATAGCTGTGAACAAATTTTTCTTCTGCGAATCTGTTGACTGAGAAAGCAGAAAAACACCACGCATACTCGCTCTCTCAATGAACAGAACCACTATCATTTGGTATAGTATAGACGTGCCAAATGAATTATTTGGATAGGATTCCAGGTTTTCAGCTCTGCCGTTCGGTTGGCGCCGCTCCACTTTGTTATACTATTCACACTGACGACCATCCACCATCCACTATCCATTTCGGGGATGGTCCGTAAGGTTTTGCCGCTCTGAAAATTTCCCAGCTAGTCCACCATCCATTTTGGATGTTCCTAAACCGCACGTTTCTATGCGATATTTAGCCGATGGTTTTCAAATGCAACTCTGAATAATTGTCATTCACAACGAAAAAAAGATATTCACTAACGTAAACGTAACGTAAACAACGATTGTGACAAAATAAACAAAAAAACAACAAAAATCATGCCCAATGGCTCGGATGCATTCAAGGCTGGCGATGAGATAGAATGCGCCGTGGCCGAGTCTGCCAGGCTGAAGTTGCAAGTGTGTGGCGAATAAATGGCAGACGACTGACCACATAAAACAAATATTTGTATGCTCTGTAAATGCTTTATGTTATGCATAATTTATCCCCCCCCCCCCCTCCCGGCTACCGCCTTAACCTAACCTAACCTATGCATAATTTATTCTTTAATAATGAGTTTTTTTCGGACATTATCGAGTTGAATCTGGACGGATCATGTAGCCCCATCACCCTTTCTGGCAAGAAGGGCATCCGCCAAAAAATACGACACTTCTTGGATGGCAGAGAGCGACTCGAAGAGCAGAAGGACCTTCACAGGAAGAAGGAAGAACATGAAATGAGGCAGGAAAAGATGGTCGCGGACGTCATCAGCACACAAAAAAAATTCCAGATGATTTATTGGAAGTGCTGAGAAATAAATATAAATAAGTTTATAATTTGCATTACGGTCTAAACAATATTTTGCGATGGCAGATCGTACCTGTTCTGCTGACTGATTAAAATCACCAGAACTGTTGCTGCTATCAGGCTGTTCGCATATTTTGCTGTTGAACCACGACCGGAATAATTGCTACACATCATCCATTATAAGAACAAAAATTAATAAATCTTCCGCTCAAATTTAATGCACTTGTTATTGGCATCAGCTGTTTTTGACGGATGGTGGTTGGTGGATGGTGCCAGTGTGAATCGGAGTTTCACATCTGCCAAAAATTCCACCATTCCCCCGGGATGGGCTCAGTGTGCAGAGCCTATTAGTCTAACAAACTCAATATGCCATATATAACTCTAGAATATACTAATATAGAAAACGCATATACGTTAAACTACATAGTCAGGCAGGCTCCGGTTCTTACTAACTTATGTACTTTGCGTTCTCAGCCGAAATGTTCCGTTTTTCCTCTTTAGGCGCTCACAAATTTTTGTCATCGATTTGTTTCATTTTATCATCATTACTGGCAAACACCAGCTTACCCGGTTGTTTTGTGAATAAACAGCGTGATAGTAGAGAAGTTGTAGTAGAAATAGAAGACGCAAAAAGAAGGCAGAAGGTGCGCGACTTGGGAGGATCAAGACATCTTAGTTGCAACACCCGTCTGTTTATCATATCTGACGAACTGTGAGTAAAACCATGCATATTAAAAACTTAAATTCTATTGATCAAGCTTTCAGATTTTTTAACTCAGATCAGATCGACAAACATACCTTCAAAATGATTTTGGAGAAAGTTGAACTACATCTGGCTTTTTCCTCACCTAATTTTGAAGACCGAATTTAATAAGATATTTATGCAAAACGTTTCCTTTACCGGATTCAGCTTTTATCACGAAGGCGCAAAGTGTTTTTGCATTGACCTATTATTTCAGAGCCAAATTTCAGGTTGCGTTAGAAGTAAAATATTTCTAATGAAGGAAAGGACATGCTAATTTGCAGTGGTACTGGTCATGTACAATTTATGTTAATGCTTCATTATGTCACATATATTTTTTTCCTCTTGCGATTAAGATTCGTTATGGTGTTAAAAAAGTCGTTTACTTTTTCATATCCTCAAGGAAAATATGTCCGTTTAGAAAACGGATACATCTAGCGTTATGTGAAACATGTGAGAGCAAAAATATTTTGCGTTTTCAAAAGTAAATCGGATACATTTTTCGAAAGTGAACACCAGATCCTAAATGATTATCTTTAAAAATAGTTTAGGTACAGCAGTTTGACAAAACCTTCTATTGCCGCATCTTAAAATTTAATTTGTTGACCATTAGCAATTTAATTTTCAAAATGCATGGTGCTACACCTCCGATGTCTTGATCTTAAATCGTGCACTTTCTACCTTTGTTTTCTTCAAAACAAGTAATTAAAAAAAAGTCATTTATATCAGGCTGTATTTTTACGGAACAGCCAGGTCAGCTGTTTTTTTTTTTGACAGAAACGGTGAAAAAAAGAAAAATATCGATCAAATAAATTTGTGAGAACTGGTTTCAGTTCTATATTTTTTGTTATCAAGAATAATGATTAAGTCTAAGTTTTATCAAATTATTCAAAAATATTGATTATCAGTGAAGAAAAATGTAATATATTGAAATATGATCATTACCTAGTAATTTTTATTTTATAACTTATAATGATTACGGTCCCTTCAACATAACATTAAATGTGGAAGGTGTTTTGCAAGTGCATTGTGTTTGTTTGTATGTTTTACATGTTTTACGTGGGCAGATCGCTGGCCGTGGCTGGTCAGCCAAATCTATATAGTTGCGTGTCGGTTTTAACCGGGTATATACGTGTGTGTGTGTGTATGTGTAGCGTTCCGGGCTCTGATGGGGTTCGCGAGACCATAAGTGGTTGCAGAGGCGCTGCAACAAGACAGGAATCGCCCTGGCACAACGCCGTTCTATGTAGTCGATACTCTCACGAACTCCAGAGTTCCTCTCCAGGAAACCTTCTGGCACGAATCTGGTGGCTGTAATGCCGGCCCGCAAAATTTACTGCATTAAACCCTATTTGGGTGGCCCGCCTTCCTTTTTCTTTCCTGTACTCACTTCCAAATTTCGGTTGTAACCTCAAAATTCACGTCGACTTAGCGACGTTACCATTGCGTCCACGCTCTACGATTTCTATAACTCACTCCAAGTTTTCTAATAACTTTCAAGTCTATTTATCCCTATTCACCCTTACTAATACATATAGATAGTCTTATCCTATTCCTTATATCAAGCCTGTCAAGCCTCCCTGGAATTCCTATAGATGGCGCGTCGCCCTCAGCCGTGGGCCAACTATCGCTCAGGTGGGACTGGAACATCTGTCACCGCTGATTGTCCGATTGATTGTCTGGGACGAGATAAGTCCCGCGCATTGGCAAATCGTTTTCTTTTTCACCGCTTTCGTTTACTTTATGGGTAATCTACGCTTCATTCTCTTCGGTCGGACCAGTGTCCAAGAATGGAAGACTCCAACAATAAGAAAGCTGCTGAGAGAGTAGAAGACGTTGCTGGGGATCAGTGAGTCCATCACGGAGTAGAGGATTGGATATAAATTATGAAACTCTTGTACCTTAAAGGGGAAGTGCATTCCATGGAATTGATCGATCGCAATTAGCATCGTATTACTAGCTAGACAAAGCGTTATATACTGTATACAAAAGGATTAAACTCTATTTAAGTAACAAGTACAAAAATACACCAGACACAAAACAAAATGGAGGGATCAGAAATGGATCAGATATTTATTTGATTTTGTTTTTATTTGTAGTTTGCAGCCATTTAATGGAATTAATGGAAAACGAGGTGGAACGTTGTGAGTTGCTGCGGAGAACGCAACTCTACACTTATACCCGATACTTAGTCTTACTAATATTAAGCAACACGACAAAGAGTGCGTGCGAGAGATACAGAAAATCCGTCTGAGCGTGACGTCGGGCGCTGCGTAGCCACTGCAAATTGATTTGTTGCTTTTGGCTATTAAAATGATCCGATCTGATCCAGATTCAGCAACCGGATAGATATGGTCATTATCTATGATTGTGCTTTTTTAGTTTTCTCGAATCTGCAATATTGTAAATGCAACAGACTTTCGTCTTTTGTGGGAGCGGAAGGGGATGGGGCGAAATTCTGAGATATACGTTTTATAGTGAGATCTAACAGAAGTGCGGATACCAAATTTGGTTACTCTAGCCTTAATAGTCTCTGAGATTTGTGGATGCCCCAGATTTTCGTCCTTTGCGGGGGCGGAAGGGGGTGTGGCGAAATTTGGACACGAAACGGTCAAGGTCCGATATCACAGGAGTGTGGATACCAAATTTGGTTGCTCTGGCTCTTATAGGTTCTGAGATCCTTGAACTCATATTTTGCAATTGGCAAAACCGACCATGAAACCTGTGTGTTAGAGAGAGACAGAGCGAGAAAGAATGAAATTGTTTTCTTGATTCTGGCTATAATAATTATACGATCTGGTTCAGATTTTACATTCTAGAACATATAGTCATCGTCTACGATTCTGCGGATGTGGATTTTGGATGCCACAGATTTTCGCCCTTTTTGGAGGCGGAAGTGGGTGGGGCAAAGTTTTGAAATATACTTGTAGCAGTGACATATTACAGAAGTCCGGATATAAAACGTCGTTGCTCTAGCTTTTATAGTCTCTGAGCACTAGGCGCTGATAGGGACGGACAGACGGACGGACGGACAGACAGACAGGGCTCAATCGACTCCGCTATTGATGCTGATCAAGAATATATATATATTTTACGTGGTCGGAAACGATTCCTTCCTTCCTTCACCACAAATCTAATATACCCCAATACTCATTTTGAGTATCGGGTATAAAAATACACGTTGAAGTGAACTGCGTAGATGGAAAATCTCGTTATAATCATTAGGCTTTATAATACTGCGGATTTCCGGGGGTCCCGAAAGGATTTCATTAATATCGACCAGGACAGGTCGAACTATGGTTCTAGTACGGATTAAATTGGAATATCCTATAGAGATTTTTCTGAAATGCTTGAAGTCCAGAAGGAGCATCAGAAATTTCATGAAGAGTACCAGGAAGCCAAGCTAGAGGTACGCCATTAAATTGCGAGCAGCCAAGGCCAAACCAACTTTTAAACAGAGCTGCAGCAATTTTTTAAGGGAGTCCAAATAGTAACGCTTATCGTTCATATATGTATGTATTGTTTTATTATAACCAATAAAAAAGTTCATTTACTAATTTAAACTTGTTGAAATTGCACGATTCAGACCAAAACTTTATTAAATTATGTGCATTAGCTGTTTTTTGACGGATGGTGGAGTGCGTCTGTGCATGCCAGTGTGAATCGGTGTTTCACATCTGTCGAAAGTTTCCACCGTTCCGCCGGGATGTTTTCAGTGTGCTTAGAATATTACGCTTTCGTACGAATATTTCACTGTGCCAACATAGAGCTTATTTGAACTTACGATAGTAAGTCCCACACTTCTAACATCCCTATTTTGACCTTTAGTCTGCTACAAAACAACAGTCACTATTCATATAGTTACAATTTTAATAAACCAATTTTGTAAATCAGTATTTATTATTACACGTTTCCATAGTTAAAACTGGTATGGTTACTAAAGAATACACGTATTTATCTATTTTAGACCTGTGTTTATAAGGTAAGTTTAGTTATCGGGGCGCATAGAGTGTATGTACATATATATGTAATTGTGTATGTAAATGGCATGCATGCAGATAAGAGAAGTTGCATTCATGTTTGCAATATACATACATATGTATGTAAATGTATATATATGTGAGCAGTCATCCATGCGAATGTATAGTACTGTGTTTTTATAACTGATACATAGCCTATAGCACAGTTTATCATTTTTTAAATGGCTGAAATTTAGAAATATCTAGAAATTCTTTAGTGTACATATGTAAATGAATTCGACTATGAAAATGAAAGGATTCTGGAGTGTAGTAGTGTTGGGTAAACATTGCTCATTTTGATGAACATTTTCACTTGTTCTTTTTTAGTAAGTGAGTCAACTCACTTAGATTGCTCAGTTGCTCACTTGCTCACTTAGATTGCTCAGTTGCTCACTTGCTTACTGTTCACGCAGATCACTAAGCACCACAGATTTTGACACAAATAAAATACGTTACATTTAAATTTTAAACAAACATTTATAACTAAAAAAAAATTGCAATGATTCCAAATTTTACTATGCTTTGAAGTATCGAATATACTTTGAATTGGCGTCATACTGAATTTTCAAAAGAATAAACCGTTTTGCCGGTAATACAAAAAGTGTGAAGTAAAAGCAGTTATGAGCAACTGCCAGAATGCAAAATGCTCTTTGAGGAGCAAAATTGCGCAAAAAGTGAGTAGAGAACAAGTGAGCAAAAAAGAACAAGTGAGCAACAAATAACAAGTGAGCAACAAAGAACAAGTGATCAAGAAAGAACAAGTGAGCAAGAAAGAACAAGTGAGCAAAAAAGAGCAAGTGAGCAACAAAGAACAAGTGAACAAAAAAGAACAGTTTGGAAGGAACATGTTCAGTTGCTCACTTAAGTGAACAACTCTTTTTTGTTTACTCACTCATGAGCAACACAACACTACATAAGACTTGTTCGCACAACGTTTAATCGAAAAGGCAAAGCCTATAGTTTTTCGCCTGCATTTTTAAATGTTCAGTCGTGTTAATGGACATAGTAGTGCCGCACATTACAAAAATCAAAATCCTTTATATACATTTCGTTTAGAATGAATGTCAATAGAAAACAAAAAATCACGTTACTTAACAGTACTTTTTTTTCATGACTTTCGACAAATACACATGAACTCATTTCCTCATGCAAAAAGACCTAGAAAGCTAAGCGTTTGTGTCAAAAAGTACAAGGGTGCACGACTCAAGTTTGCAAAACGCATACATATGCAGTGGACTGTGTCACATTGTCGAAACATGCTGTGACTGATTAGAGTAATGTAGTATATGGTCAGATAGACTACAAAAAATTTGTTTGGCGTTCACAGAAACCCGAGTACCTCCCAAAATATTGAAAAAATACCGTTAGGCTATATAGGCTAATACATCATATTCTGTCGTTAACGTATTGAGCTAAAACGTATACATCGGCAAACTTGCGAATACTTTCATCCATATTTCAGTTGAAAAATACCTGTTAAAAGGATCTTTAAGCAGCATAATGATTCCAAACACTTAAGAAAGGCCGGTATGGATTGGGTTGCATCCAAAGAGTTTGACTTTTTGCCATGTCCAGTCGCTGCATCTTAATCCCACCTAAAAAGGGAGTGTCAAACGCATTGTACCAACTGGTTAAAAAATTAGTGGGTCAAATCCTATCGAAGCGTTGTCACGACCTGGTCAATATGGCCATGCCATGCCAGAGCAAGGACCAAATAAAGAACAAAAATGATTAAAAACTTAATATCAAACCTCAAGAAACGTGTAAAAAATGTAAGAGGCTTTAATTTAAGTTCCATTATTTTTTTCGACTTTTTTAAAAATCACTATTTCAATGAAATTTTATGGTTATTTCTTGTAAAGTCATAATAAACAAGATTTAATTTAACGGTATTTTTTCTGGATCTAGCGAAATCTTTTAATCATTGTGTTTCTAAGAAACACACAAGAAAAGAAGAACTTTATCAATTTAGTAATAAAGGAAACAGTTCGCATACAATAATTAGAGTAATTAGAATGTCTTTGGTTATGTCAAATTATTCATTTCGTTTTCTTAAGTCCTTTACAGAATGCCGAACGCTGTGAGGTTCAACACACACTCACATTGATATCAATTCGTTTCATTATGCGTTTCGCACTGACTCAATTAAATTTGAACTCATTCTATTAGACTGTAGTTGTGCGTGAAGCCATTCAGGTCTCTTATAAATACTTATTATTGATGAAATCGGCAATCATTATTAACACCTGAGTTGATTTAGCCATTTTACCCGACTGTCTGTTTCTATGCTTAGTGCTCCATCATCCATATACCTAAAACTTCTCACAGAAGCCAAAAAGACATTGTCACGGTTATATAAACCTAGCTAGTCATCCTGTCAAAGAATATTTATATACAAGTTAAGTTTCAGAGTATCAGCTCCATCATAGCACACCAGAAACCATAGATTACGATTGGAGAAATGGCAACAAAAACGCTTACCATTCAGAAAAAATTATGACCGTTATTTATACCCGTGAGAAATATTTTTCCGAGCTGAGAGTGAGTAAGCGCGTGGAAGGCGTTAAAATTGTATTTATTCCTTCTGTCTATAAAGATCCGATCTGATCTGACTTGGCAATCTGCTTGATATGGGAATTACGATTCCGGATTTCTAGTATCTTCACAACAATGGATTCCACAGATTTGTGTCCTTTATGGGGGTCAGTCTGATATCGCAGGACTCTGTACATCAAATTGGTTTTCATCAGCTTTTATAGAAGAGAACGAGGCGTGAAAAGATGGACGGTCCGACAGACATGGCTATATCGACTCGGCTATTGATGCTGATCAAGAATATATATATATATATACAGTGGTGCTCATACACTTAAGCCACAAGAACTACACCAAGATTTTTTTATTTATTTATTTATTTATTAAATTAACAATTATCTGTTAATAATGGTAGATAATTACAAAAGAAGGAAAAAAGTTAAAAGTTATTTTAATTTAGGTGATTATAAATATTGCATGCTATTAGTTTAAGGGATAGTTCAGGGGATAAGGTATGACAGAGGGAGTTATAATTGGGGCGGATTGGCCTAAAAATACGGGTAGGTCTAGATGGGACGGCCAAGTCAATCTGACCCAAGAGAGTTTGGGAGTCAAAAATCCAGAGAAGGAGCTTATGCACGAACATTACGCCATTGCATATTCTGCGATGGTGCAAGGACGGCAAGTCAATTAGATTTAGCCTAGACCGGTAGGGTGGCAAGACTCTACCCGAGTCCCAGTTAAAGTTACGAAGGGCAAAAATTAAAAATTTCTTTTGCACGGATTCACTAACAACCTGCTGCTCTTTACACTGCCGGCTCCACACAGAAGAACAATACTCAAATATAGGACGTACTAACGAGATATACAGTTGTTTCGTAACGTACGGGTCGTCAAACTCCTTGGACCAACGCTTGATGAACTCTAAAACACCCTTAGCTTTATTTACTGTTGCAGCTATATGGCTGTTAAAACACATCAAAAAGGACTCCGAGGTCATTCGAACTCGAAATTCGCTCGAGGACATGATTTCCTAGAACGTATGAGACAAAATGTGGAGCGCGACGGTAAAATGTCATAAGTTTGCATTTAGAAATGTTCAGAAAAAGAAGATAAGTTGAACACTACAATAGTAGTTCACTTAGATCCAGTTGAAGTCGTGTGTGCAAATACCAATCAGAGTAAGGCAGACAGATTTTAACATCATCAGCATACATTAGTGTAGTAGAGTATGAGGAAGGTCATTCACAAATAAAACGAGGTGGAACGTTGTGAGTTGCTGCGGACACCGCAACTCTACAGTTATACCCGATACTAAGTCAGTATGGCTCTCTCCGGCAGACGCCGCTAATATTGAACGACACGACAAAGAGTGCGTGCGAGAGAGACAGAAAATCAGTCTGAGCGTGACGTCGGGGTCCAGATTCAGCAATCTGATAGATATGGTCATTATCTATGATTCTGCGTTTTTAATTTTCTCGAATGTGCAATATTGTGGATGCAACAGATTTTCGTCTTTTGTGGGGGCGGAAGGGGGTGGGGCGAAATTCTGAGATATACGTTTTATAGTGAGATCTAACAGAAGTGCGGATAACAAATTTGGTTACTCTAGCCTTAATAGTCTCTGAGATTTGTGGATGCCCCAGATTTTCGTCCTTTGCGGGGGCGGAAGGGGGTGTGGCGAAATTTGGACACGAAACGGTCAAGGTCCGATATCACAGGAGTGTGGATACCAAATTTGGTTGCTCTGGCTCTTATAGGTTCTGAGATCCTTGAACTCATATTTTGCAATTGGCAAAACCGACCATGAAACCTGTGTGTTAGAGAGAGACAGAGCGAGAAAGAATGAAATTGTTTTCTTGATTCTGGCTATAATAATTATACGATCTGGTTCAGATTTTGCACTCTAGAACATATAGTCATCTTCTACGATTCTGCGTTTTTAGTTTTATACTATCTTTAAAAATGTAGATGCCACAGATTTTCGTCCTTTGTGGGGGCGGAAGTGGGCGGGGCGAAGTTTTGAAATATTTTTGTAGCAGTGACATATCACAGAAGTCTGGATCCAAAACATCGTTGCTCTAGCTCCTATAGTCTTTGAGCACTAGGCGCTGAAGGGGACGGACGGACGGACGGACGGACGGACGGACGGACGGACGGACGGACGGACGGACGGACGGACGGACGGACGGACAGACGGACAGACAGACAGGGCTCAATCGACTCGGCTATTGATGCTGATCAAGAATATATATACTTTATGGGGTCGGAAACGATTCCTTCTGGACGTTACACACATCCACTTTTACCACAAATCTAATATACCCCAATACTCATTTTGAGTATCGGGTATAATAAACAGAAGCGGGCCCAGATGACTTCCATGTGGCACACCTGAAGTAACATTAACAATATTTGACAACACATTAGAAAACAAAACACGTTGAGTACGGTTAAAGAGATAGGACAAAATCCAATCTAGAAGATTCGTTGGGAACCCTAATAAAGGGAGCTTGTGAGTAAGCGGAGCATGGTTCACAGAATCGAATGCTTTGCTGAGGTCCGTAAAAACTACATCCGTCTGCAAACCACTAAGTAAACCTCACCATCAGACCTGGGAGGAATGTTGGAGCAGGTTAAATAGAAAAATGTCGAACCAACACGAACTTTGACTGCTACAAATTCAATTCCATTGATGTTATTGAATGGGAATAACTCAGATGAGAAATCAGATTTGACTGCAATCAGAACCCCACCTGCAAAAGATGGCCGGTCCATTCTATAAATAGTGAATTTGTCAATGAAAAATTCATGATCATTGATAGAAGAGTTAAGCCAGGTTTCGGTAAAAGTGATGGCATCGAAATCAAAAGACGCACTATTTGTATGAATTTGACGCAATTTGCCAAAAAAAACTGCGAACGTTGGATAGTGTATAGAAAAATGGTACATCAGTTTTTTGGAGCAGCAGGTTCGGTAATTCTGGGACTCGGGTTCGAATCTTTGTGAAGGAACTCATGCATAATTGTATGCTCAGGCCATATTGACGGTTCAAGAGATTTGGATAGTAAAGAATCAGGGAGAAGAATTTTAAAGGATGATATGTTGCTCTTATGTTTAAATGTAAATTTAGTCACACCTATATCATCAGGCGAAGCGTTAAGTTTAGAGGAAATATGTTGTTTAACGTCCTCCGTTGTAGCCTCAGGAATAAGACGGGAAATAAATATTGCTTTCCGAGGGACCACTGCTCTAAGTTGAATTGGCAGCAACAGCCGGAGCCGCCGTTGGCGGATTTACAGATAATGGCGAGGCATAACCACATGGAGTAACGATAGATGAGGGTGGGAGGCAGGCGTACCAATCGGATTAGGTTGCAAGAGATTATGCGGAATTGTCCGTCTAGGCGATTCGCTCAAGAGTTTGAGCCCAAGAAACTGCTATTCAAGGGCTAGAAATTTCTCGTTGAGAACCGAAAATTGTTTCCGGACATCCAGAAACCCCGTTCGAGTCTGTCTCATCAATGTGCGCATTTCGGCCTCATTCTCCCGACAAGACAAACATGACCAAGACAGGCCCATACGTTTCGAGATCAGATCATTTAGCCGGCCAAAATTTCCGCCAGCACATTTTATGTTGGCATAATTGTCGCACAGCCAGCAGTTAATGAATGAATCACCAATGATTACACTACCGAATTCACATTTCTTTGCACTGCAAACAATTGCCATTATTGACAGTAGTACAATCACTGTGCACGAATAATAAAAGTACAGAGTGAGAGCGCAGGCAAAATGGGAAAGCAGACACCAGAGCGAGCCCGACAATCAGCAGCAGCGGCAATAATTCAGATCCAATTCAGCAGATTATCCAACGAAGTGCAGGAAACGAGCAGTAAACTCACCAAAGCAGAGACATAAAAGAATAGTCCACAATGAGGGAGAGCATAGGCAATCCAGAGCGAGTGAGAGCAACAATGCGAGCAGCAGGCCCGCTTATGCTTTCGAGAGAGTGTGGGCGATGCAAACGCTGATGCGCGAGAACAGTGCACACCGAAGAAACGATAACGAAAAGCAGACTGTGTAAAAAACAATAACAAATTGCCTGCACGAGTCCGATGCGTTATGTTAATACATAAACAATTGTTTAATATAAATACAATATCGTTTGTTTACAAACGAAACACTGGTGATTAACACAAAGTATAATCAAATTAAAGAGAATCGATGCTATATCAAAACAAAGTGACAACAATGTTGAATGATATTTAAGCAAAGGGCGGAGAATGCAGGAGCAAGAAAAAAACAACCGGCTTAAGCAAGTGATAGAAGCGAATGAAATAATCGAAAATCAAGAAAAGTTTTTATTTTACAGCTCCCATTTTTTGTCTCAAGTATCTTAAGTATATGAGCAGGACATTTTGGAGATGGTTTCAGATTTTTAAATTATTTCGCTGAATATATATTTTCATAACTTGATTATTGTTGTATTAGAGCACTGGCATATAGAACTAATTTGAGACAAAAAATTGGAGCTGTCAAACTAAAACTTTTCTTGATTTTCGTTTAAATGCTTGGTGTAGTTCTTGTGGCGTAAGTGGCCACTGTACTTTATGGGTTCAGGAACTCTTCCTTCTGGGCGTTACACACATCCATTTTCCCCTACCCCTATACTCTTTTCGATTATCGGGTATAAAAATAAATTGAGTTTCTTACGTGCATGGCTTGTGAGTAGTGGGTGATAAAAAAAACTGACTAAATGGGGTGTTCTATTTAAGTAGATACATATAGATGCGTAAAAGGTGCGCCTTTTCTTATGTTGATATGTAAACATTGAATAACTTTTACATTTACCAACGTATATTAAGGTCTAAAATTTTGTTAGCCAATAAAGGCGGCCATTGATTGATTTTGTATTTAAAATCTAGTCACATAAACTGTTAGTGCTAGTAAACATCAAAGTTATTTAATGTTTAAATATCGACATGCATAAGAAATTACGCACCCTGTCTATATATGGGCAGATCTCACAAATAATGGTTGATTATTTCCCGGTATCTGGAAAAAAAACTTATTCACGGGAGTCGAAATTTTCCTTATTTATGAGTAACAAAAGTCCCGATAAAATCTGTTTTTCCTCAGTTAGCTCTACGCTCAAGCAAAGACCAATTTTAACACTTCTCTTTTGTTACTGTTTTTCATTAAGCACTTTGTAGCGAGCCAATGAAAAAAAGTTTGCAAATCTATAACCATCCATATGTATATTCCAATAAAATTCAAAATATGCAAAAAGTATAAATACATAAACGTAAACACGAACGAAACTACGCAGACACTTTTTTTGTTGTGCCCATCTACAGATACTTTCTGCGAGCGCTTGATCAAATGTTTCTCTTTAAGTTTTTATTGTGAGACACGATCGTGTGTCGGCTCAACCGAACACACGAAAAATATAACACAAGCGAAGAGACAAAGAGTGTTCTGTTCAGTGAGAGAGCCTTCGTGGTGTTTTTGTGCTTTGTCAGTGACCAGACCTCAAAGGGAAATTGTCTTGACCGTTATTTATATACATTTATTTACATAAATGTATGCGTTTAAGGTGAAAATAAGCAAAAAATACTAACAAGTCAATTTTCTTATAATAATACTATGACCGCAGTGAATTTACTTCGTAAAGAGGCGGTGAATATGGACTCAACGCAAAACCTTGGAACAACTGGAAATATTATTAGCCATGAAGCATTGGACGAGTCCTCGTTTGTTGGAAATATACTACGTGAAATTTTGTATAGTCCGATGAACCTAGCACTTTTAACTGTAATAGTCTTTCTTGTATACAAAATAGTGCGCGATCGCACCGAAGTACCAAGTTCTAGTGCTCAGAAACAAACTTTACCAGAACTTCCCAAAATACGACGCGACTTTACTGTTAAGGAACTACGACAGTACGATGGCAACCAACTTGATGGTCGAGTTTTAGTGGCAGTTAATGGAAATGTGTACGACGTTAGTAAAGGAAAACGCTTTTATGGGCCAGGTGAGACAATAGAACTTTATAAGACTTTTTACGTGCTTATATCTTTCACTACACTATTATTTTATCTCTAGTTTCGAGAGAAATAATCTACTTTATTCCAAGTTCATTACGGGAGACTTCTAGTCAAACGATTTATTTTTTAAGTTTCTTTAAATTCCTTTACTTCATAAGACTAAGAAAATAATTCCGATTGGAATTATTAATGAGACCGGCTGGGGAACTCGATCTTAACGCTCCAAGAATAGAAAGCTCCATTCAAAGACCAAATTCTGTTGTCGCTCAAGAAAGCTAATCACCGCCTCGTGAAAGAAATCCTATCGCTCTTTTGCGATTGCATCACTGCTCAGTGACACAGTCGTGGACCGTATGAAAATATAGTCACTCCTGGACAGGATAGTTCTTGGTCTTTCCGACAACGCGTTTACAACGTAAACGTGCAATGACTGCGCCATCAAGTGGCCCAAGTGACACTAAGTCGAAGCCCATTACGTGAAGTTCGCAGGCTGAAACGTTGCCCCATTTCTGAGCTGTATTTGAAAAAAAATCTTCCAAAATTTAGTTCGCACAAGTACATGGAGGATGTACAATACATTGTCAAAATTGAATATTTGCTTTAATTACACTAGGCAACAAAATTGAACTTTTTATGTACGCTCCGAACCAAAACGCATTTTTCTAATAGATTTGGTACCTTTTTTTTTTTAAAGAAATGGTTTTTTATACTGGATACTCAAAATGAGTATAGGGGTATATTAGATTTGTGGTAAAAATGAATGTGTGTAACGACCAGAAGGAAGCGTTTCCGACCCCATAAGATATATATATTCTTGATCAGCATCAATAGCCATGTCTGTCTGTACGTCCGTACCTCCGTCGGTCCTTATGAACGCCTAGTGCTCAAAGACTCAAAGCAAGAGCACCGACATTTTGTATCCGGACTTCTGTGATATGTCACTGTTACAAGTGTTTTCAAAACTTCGCTACGCCACCTTTCGCCCCCACAAAACACGAAAATCTATGGCCTCCACAATTTAAAATATACGAGAAAATCAAAAACGCAGAATAGAAGAGAATGACTATATTTTCTAGACTGCAGAATCTGAACTAAATCGTATTATTATTATAGCCAGAATGAAGAAAGCAATTTTATTTTCTTTATTTAATTTAATTTTCAAGTGGATTTCAAAATTTCGTCCCACCTTCTTCCGCCCCCACAAAGGACGAAAATTTGTGGCATCCACAATATTGAAGATACGAGAAAACTAAAAACGCATTATCATAGAGAATGCCCATATCTACCAGTTTGCCGAATCTGAATCAGATCGGATCATTTTTATAGCCAAAAGTAACAAATAAATTTGCAGTGGCTACGCAACGCCCGACGACATGCTCAGACACATACTGACTATGTTAGGGTATAAATGTAGAGTTGCGGTCGCAGCAGCAACTCACCTCGTTCCCGCTCGTTTTCTATTGCAAGGTTTTTTTTTAAATTTATTGTACTGTTTCTTTTCTTTTTCAAATAACTAAGGTATCTTACATCTGGTTGTATTGAACTTTGCTATTCTGAAAAGCTGATAAGTGCTATAAGTGCAGCTATAAATCGGACCCAAACAATTGAAACAATTGAAGCTTCAGCTTCTCGCCGTAGGCTGTAAAAATTAATAGCTATAAAAATAAAAAATAAAAATTTTAATTTTTTCGACTTTTGCAGAATACAAATTTTGATAATAATAATCTATAAGGGCAATAAGATTGCAGGCGGTAGTGCTATATTTCATTAAATAAATTTAAAGTTCGAAGCCTAAATATGGTGTTGAATAGTTTTACCTATGCAAAATGCTAAATTTTTATTTTTTTTGTTTAACCTAAACAACTTTAAATGCTTAATTTCACTATACATAATAATTTTGTATTTAATTTTTTACTTAATTTGATTTCACAAAAATGGGGGGGAAAAAATTAAAAGTTCGTCAAATCACTTTTTTCCGTATTTTTATCATACGTACCTGTGGCGGCGCTATTTTTCCTTTTTTTTGTGCAAGGTTGTACAAAATATCGCTCTAAAATTAAGCCTCTTGTAGAAGTTTCGACATCCTCATCATTATTTCATATATGAAAGGTGAACAATTTCTGAGAGTACCAAAAATATTTTTACCTACTGAAGTGTAAATATTAAACACAACTTTGAACTTGTTGGGGAAATGGGAAGAATGGGAAATTCTTGATAAAATCAAAGCAGTCTGTTTGATACAGCTGCATCCAATTCCATAGAACTTAACGGCGCTGTTTTCCTCCTAGACAAAAATATGAAACGGAAATCTCTTATACGTGCAGAAATAACATCAGTGAAATATATTTGCGGGCAGCTTTTGAGCCATGTGCCGAGCTAAATCAGGAACAAACGTTCTGCTTTTTGCCAGATTTTAAAATTCCTGGAACACTATTGAACAAACAAACAGTACGTTGGCACGCATTCAAGTGAAAGAAGAAATATAATAACTCATTTCTGGCAAGTTGAATTGACATGACATCATGCGCGTACACACTAGTTCGATCACACTTATTCAGTATCTCATTCTAATTCATGAATGAGAGAACTAAAACCAAGAGGAGAGGGGAGACCAAGACTGGCAAGAGTAGACCGTGATAAAACACCAAGTTTTGGCAAGATTATTTTTGAGGTGTTATATTTCTTTCAGACTTCTTAAGAGTATGAATGGGGAGAAATTGCAAAAATAAATTTAGTCGATAATGATGTGAAAACGACAGCGACAGGCGAACATACAATATATGTATATATTTTTATTATGCTAGATACTCAAAATGTATAGGGATATACTAGTTTTTTTATACAGTGCATCATTTCTGACTTTCCGTTTGTCTGTCTATCCGTCTGTCCATCTGGTTTGTCGACTAGTTATCAGAGACAATTAAAGCTAAGGCAACCACTCCTGTAATATCACACTGAATCAAGTTTGTTTAAAAATTGTTGTAAATCCGTGGCATCCAAAAAATTTGAAGATACGAGAAAACCGAAAACGGAGAACCATAAAGAATGACCACATCTATCAGATTGCTGGATTATATTGGATCATTATTATAGCCGAAAGGAATAAATAAATTTGACCCTGGTGGAGGTGAGCGAAATATAATGGCTGATTATGGTGTGAGAAGGGAGACAGGGATATATGTATTATATATCAGAATAAAAAACAGTAGTGGAGAAATGGAAACAGATCAAATATTCTAAAATGATGATCTAATGGTGGAAAAAAATGGTCATTAAGACTATAAATGGTGAGCAAGAATTAATGTTAGAACATAACTAACGGTTGTTGTTCCTTTTTTTCTCTCTGTTTCTCGCCTTATATGACTGTCGCGAAATTGAGATATTCACCTCTCACTGCATTAACAACCAAATCAATCTGTCTCTTTTGCGAACAGCGATAAAAAAAAACTATACCAACTCCGGCACATACGTATAATTACGTTTAAAATATATTGAATACGTTACATAAATTATAAGATTACATATGTACATATACATTGCCTAGGTATCCGGTGTATTGGTCCTTGCCGCGGCTCACAATTTACCCGATCGTTACATTTCGTTTTAGCTCGGGCAATTCATTTAAATTTAAGTTGAATAAATACAAATTTAAACGAGGGGTAACGTTGTAACCTTGCTGCTACGGCCGATAATCATTTAGTATGGCTCCCCTCCGGTAGAGGGCGCTTACATTGAACGGCAAATAGTGTGTTAGATAGAGACAGAAAATAAATCAGAACGCGTAGGGCACTGCAAATTGATTTGTTTCTTTTGGCTTTAATAATGATTCCATCTGATCCAGCTTCGGCAATCTAGTAGATAAGGTAACTTTCTATGATTGTGCGTTTTTAATTTACTCGTTTTTTCAAAATTGTGGATGCCACAGATTTTCGTCCTTTGTGGTGTCGAAAGTGGGTGGGGCGAAATTGAATTTCTTAAAAGCTATTGACGGCTGCTGATCTGAACATACTCCCCCTCACTCCAACGCTTCCAAAAGATCTGTTGGGTACAGGTGACTCGTTGCCTGCGATCAAGTCTATTGAAGTTAAGACCCGTAACGTCGCTGAGGAAACTCAATCAGCGGACGACAAATTAAAAACTTTCCTGGTGGAGCAACATTTTTCATGCCGCCGATGGACCAAAACTGTAAGCGAAGTACCAAGTACCGACTACGGACCAGCATGGTAATGCTTCCCATAAAACTGCGTAATGATGGCGATCCCTTGGATGATCCCTTGGATGATCCCTTGGAAAAATGATTGGGTGGCGTGCATCGAAGCCGAGAGGTGAGTGCCGTGCGACCACTAACACGAATGAGACCAAAGCCACCTATTAAAGGCGATAGCGAGGAAATTCTGCTGGAAGCCTCCACGCACTTCCCTTCCGCAGAGCAAGGTACTCAGAATACAGGTGGGCTTGTTGAACGATGCGATATAATGCGATCTTTTGCGAAGGTCCTGAGATGAGAGATCCGGTGACTTCGTCCTACTGATGAACTTCTGAATGTAGCCAAAAATATGCATCATGACTCCAAATGAGTTGATGTGCTTAAACGAAAGCGAATTGTCGAAACGCTCAGACGAAAGCAATACCATATGTCGAATTTCTGGAAGATTGACTTCTGGCGAGCACGGTTCTGGCTAGCAACTTTTTTCGCCTTGAATACAAGAGCTCCTGAGGCGCGGCACCCTTTGACAGAATGTCAGCTGGGTTCATTTCAGTTGGCACATAGCGCCAATCCATGCCCCTGGTAAGTTATTGTATGAACGAGATCTTGTTAGAGACAAAAACGTTGAATTTGGGTGGTTCCTCTCATTGTCAAGACAGGACCACAGTTGAATCCGACCAACAAATGATTGGGAAGTCAAAGGAATCCATTTTCCTGATTTCGCCAAGCAAATTGGCCAATAAGAACGCTGCGCATAGTTCAAGCTTAGGCACCGTGAGTGTTTTCAGTGGGGCAACCCTAGCCTTCGAACAAGGCAAATGAACCGAAAACGAACGAGCCTGATACAAGCCCCATAGTCTTGGCATCATAGAAGCAATGTAATTCAAACCTGATCTTAGGTTGCAGTACGTATCGAGGAAATATAGCGTTGACCCACAGTACCGAAATCCTTGCAAGCCCAGTCCAGGCCGACTCCAAAGGCTGATGAAGACTTTCATCCCAATGCAGCTTGTCCCTCCACATGCGCTGCATTCTTATTTTCGCTCTTGTCAATGTAGGTCCGATCAATCCAATGGGATTATAGCACTGTGCAATGGTTGACTACACCGAACGCTTTGTTTGATTGCCAACACAGATTTGAGGAGCAAATGTGGCTCCCAAATATGCCCAAGCGCTTTGGTTATATCACTGCCATCATCCAGCTTCAGAAAACTTTCCCCTTCGGCCTCTGGGACTTTACGAAGGATATCAGGGGAATTGGAGTACCATTTCCGCAGTTGCAAATTCCCTCGAGCAAGAAGATCCGTTGTTTGACGCAAAATATCTAGTACTTCCTCGACCGAATTGGCTTTAGATAAAATGTACGAAAACGGATGAGTGTTTGAAAAAGCTTGGCTTGAATGGTGGGACCAGACATAGGCAGATCATTTAGACCAGATGTGCTAGCTGCAGAGCCGTCGAATACAACCCTCAGCTTTGTTGTGGAGCTATCCTCTTTGATGACGCAATGATGTGGCAAGAAATATTTGATCTTGTGGCTGGAGGCTGGCATCAAAGAAGGCATTATGGGAATTCAAACCTTAGACGAGGAAATATAGCGTGACCTACAGTAGCGAAGGCCTTGCAAAACTCAGTTCATGCCGATTCCAACGGTTGAGAAAAAATCCCAATGCAGCTTGTCTGTCCGCATGCGCTGCATGGTTATTTTCGCTCTTGTCACCGTGCAATGGTTGAAAACACCGAACGCTTAGTGTTCTTTCCAACACCGATTAGAAGAGCAAATGTAAACAAAAATATGTCGCTATGGGGATCCAAAATGAGCTCAAGCGCTTTGGTTACATCACTCTCATTATTCAGCTTCAGACAAATTTCCCTTTCGGCATCTAGGTCTTTACGAAGTACATCAGGGGAATTTAATTTGTAGATCTGTATGTCCTCAAGAGAGTCCCGCTACAATATGCATTGATGCATGGCATTGGGACACCCACAAGTTGGGAGCCGAATGCCCGCCACCAGATAGAATCCATCCGAGATGGCTGCAGCAAAGCTAATCCAGCGCCAGCTGCTTTTGTCCCACACACAGCAACTCAAAGAAAAGTCCGGCACTGATGAGCGGATCAATCCGCTGCGGCTTATGGAGCAAATTGTCAGCAAGCTGGATATTCGAAGGTACTGGCCAATGAGTAGTGCTAATTGAGACGCAAGGTTGATTGTCCATAATCTTCTGGGCAACGACGACAGTGATGTATTTGGTGAAATCTGAAATTCGCGATTTCAGATCCACCGAGAACTCTTCAGTTGAGAAGCTGTCATCTCCTATGTCAGAGATTGCGGTAGACTAGTTACGAACAGCAATTGCGATCCCGATGGCTAATAGCACAGGATAAGCCGGACTCTGGTATTAAAGAGCTTACGGCAATGAAGGCGACAATGCAACCATGACGGTATGACTTGGTTGTGCTTGTGAGGGTTTACTTGGAAAAACAGATTGGAATGTCTCTGAACGAAGGAAATGCAGAAGAGTGTGGTGCTCCAATTGGCAAGTGCGACAGTGACCTGATTTACAATCTTTCACGTAATGGCCCTTTCATAGGCAATTGACGCATGACAAGAGCCTCTTTGCTTCCTTGTGACGATTATTCGGCGATAAACTCTTGAACTGTTGACAATAATATGGTTTGTGCCCTTGCAAAAAATCACAGGAAGCGGGAGCACACGATGCTACGAAAGTTTTTTTATGATCCATACTCACGGTTTTTAACGACTTGCCAACCTGACCATCTTGCCCTTGCATGGAGTGATACGGATTCATCATCAAGGGTACATCTTTGTTCCAGAAAGGCAGAAAATTTCTGCCAGGATGGAAAATCGAGATTCAACGAAGGTGCTGCCCATTTAGATTAAGTCGTCCTGTCCAAATTATATTTCTTCTTTTGTTGTCGGCGCTTCCAATGCGCGAAAATGTGAGGTGGCGGCGTCCGTAAACGCCAGCCCAAATATCTCTCTAATGTGTGCTTGTAGAATGAGATTGTTATTAGCAAATCGTTTTTTGAAGGGAATGCAGTGTCAGTGAAAACTACGAAAGCGTCACAAGTCGAGCTTCCAGAACGAGCTCCCAGGGACTTCGGCTCTGGCGTCCGGTACCGCCGTGTCATCATGAGCCAAGCGCAGAGAGAACATTTTGCATGTGTTAGTACACACGCAATATATTTCGAAATAATTATGTGATTGTATGCTTTTTTCGTTTTCACTTGCATTCTAACGTACTTTGCGTGAGTGTTTAGTATTGCTGGCCGCTAGAACTGAAATTCGAGTTTAGTTCTTTTTTTGGGTCTTTTGATGAACTGACCTACCGCCACAAAATTAATGAAGAATGGGCAGGGGGTGGGGGTATGGTACTCTAGGCCGCGGAAAATTAAATAAAAACTTTTATTTTTTTTGTATACTACAAAAAATAAAATACATACATATTACAATAATTATATCCTTATTTTGGACATGTTGGTTGGTTATTTTGTTGATTTTTTTGTATAAAAACAAAGTATACCTCATTTATAGACATATGTTAATACATATATATATATACAATACATATGTACATACAGTCGCCTCTCAAATTTACTCCCGATTGAAGATCGGGACCCAGGAAACACCACGAGGAGGCCATTATAATTAAAATGATGTCAAAAATTAATCTGACCTTTGAGTCGACTTGTTATGACTTAATTTAAAAACTTTTAAGTAATTAAGTCACATCCATGTTCGCCGCTCTAAATTAAATCTATTAGATACATGTACATATAATTGAAAAATAAAAAATGAAAAATAAACAAAAAATAGTAAACTTATGCATGTATATTACAAAATCCCTGCCGCAAAATGTTGAGCTTCTTCTTGTATGATTTTGTATTTTGATTCCCTATCATCCTTTCTGTTAGCCATTAATAATTTTTCTTAAAAAAAACAATACAAACAAATTAAGCAGATGGTTACGGTGTGAAAAACACGCATCTAAAAATGTAAACTAGTCTGCATATTTATCTATTTTTGACGTTAAAATTATACATTTTTGACTATGCTTCAACTCAAATGGCGCTTTAAGTTCTAAACTACTGCTGACATAGCCAACAGCTTATGGAATAAATACTCTGCATAATATCTTAATGCATTCTCCTTGAATGCGGCTTGGATACTTAAATCTGTTGCTTCTATGGAAAGCTCTAACTCTGAATCTTCATCAGTGGAAATCTAGATATCGTTATCAAAAGTTGTAATCTCTGCTGCCGATTCACTTGACACATTATTATTTATAATGTTAATCAACAGTTCCCAGATACTATAGTTGCTCAAACATGAACATATTATCGTCAAGACCATGCCAATTTCGGCCCCCTTACAGAATGTTCAAACATAAATATATTATTGTACATATTCACTCATGTATCCAAAAAACTTATCTCAAAAGAAATCACATAAAGTAGACAAGTTATGACTGTTCGGGTGTAAACAGAGATCTGTAGCCCATTAGAAAATACTACAAAAAAACACAAGTGGAGAAAACACTTAACCAAGGCAGTCCTAAAATAACACTTATGTAAGCATGCACTCTAATAGACACCCGCAGTAAAATGTATCCTTTGCGTAGGTCTAACGATAGTTATAGAATACAAAATTGTACCTACTGACTCATTGTCAAATCACATAAAAGGCTCTGGTTTTAAGAATACAATTTAGTTTGAATTTACAACTCAACTCGCATATGTCTAGAATTTTCTTTTAAGGTCTTAACATTTTGGTCCTTCGAGACTCTCCGTTGTTTCCCCCTGTGGTAAGAGCACGGAGTTAAACCAGCTTCTTTGAGACTGAACAAGTGTCTAGTTCACTGACAGCTCAAGGTAGCGAAATAAAAAGTTCTGATTTCCCTCCTGTAGGAAGGAACAGAGTATAAAATAAATTAATGAAACGTAAGTTTCAACTAATAATTTGGAAAAGTACGAGCTGGACAGTACATCGAAAGAACAAAAAATATATAATTCGAAATATCCGAAAATTCGTAATGGCCAGCAATTGAAAAAAAATAGAAGTGGCAAAGTGACTGTGACTGTAAAAAAATAGATGCATAAATTGGTTTGTGTGTGCCCACTGTGCCAGTGACAATAACTACAGCGACCCTAGCAGCAGCGACATCAGCAGCATCGACACCAGCAGCATCGACATCAGCAGCAGTGACAATAGCTGCGATTCAGCGAAACATATTAAATGGTTTTATGATTCTATACAATACATTTAATAAAATTAAAATCACAATTAACAGAATAAGTTGATGTTATATTCGCGCATATAGTGTTGAAAAAATTCACCAATGATGCCTTACAACTATATGAAAGTCATATAAAAAGGACAAAAGAGATCCAAGCATTGGATTCCAGATGTAATGGAATTTTTGGAACAACGGTTTTTTGTACACGTCGCAAGATAAAGAGTGGAAACCGTTGAAAAAAGTAGTGCAATATGGCGAAATGGCAGGACATACCGTAATTCACTGCTATAGGTTTAAGGGAATGAGTCCGATAGATAGAGGCCAGTTTATTTAAAAACAGAGTCTTTGCACAAAATGCTGTAGGCATGCTGCGTATAGATTAAATAATTGGGATAGATTTGTATACCCATATTTAAAAATGCGGAGGAGTAAAAATATTCTAGCTACTTGGTCAAAATACAGAATTCGGATGGATATATACGGATATAGTTTGAACCAAATCAAAAGGTGATAAATTTATTCTTGCGACAACATTTGAAGTTGGGGACTTAGAGCGGTTCTGGGAATTGGAAAGTGAAAAGAATGACGTAGAAGAAGATGTGTGCGATAAGCATTTCTTCGAAACAACAAGAAGAGATGAGAATGGCAAGAATGTGGTCATACCATTTAAAAAAGAAAAGGATCTAGGAAATGGAGAACCACAAGCTATAGCGCGATTTTGCAGTTTAGAAAGAAAGCTCAGCAATAATAAAAAATTAAATGAAAATTACATAAAGTTCATGCATGAATATTAAAACTTAGGACATATGGTAGAGTCCAAAGAAGATGGGAAATATTATTTGCCCCATCAAGGAGTCATAAGAGATTCCAGTCTAACGACAAAGCTGAGGGAGGTTTTCAATGCTTCAGCAAAAACCACAAACAATAAAAGTTTAAATGATATCATGTGGGTTGGACCAAGAATCCAAATATATATTTTCGGTATTATGAAGAAATGGCGTAAATGACCATTTGTAATATCTGCGGACATTGGAAAAATGTACCGGCAAATTAATGTTGATAAAGACGATCAACAATATTTGCATATCATTTGGAGTGATAATCCAAACGAAAAGTTAATAGAGTATAAACTCACAACCATTACGTACGGCACAGCTTCAGCACCCCACTTAGCAAACAGGGTGCTTGCTGCAATAGCAGATAATTGCAAAAATCAAGTAATTAAGGATATCATAAAGAATGATTTTTATATGGACGACCTGATGACAGGTGCCGACTCGATACTGGATGCTAAAAAGCATGTAAAGGAAGTTACGCGAGAGTTTAATAAGGTTGGGAAATTATAGAAGGCGTTAGAGATGACCAAGAGAATAATGTATTAACCATTGAGGAGAATGAATCCGTCAAAACATTAGGACTCCAATGGGAACCGGTTAAAGACGATTTTATGTTCAATTTCCATTATGAACCAATTAAGAAAAATAAGAAGAGAATAGTATCATCTACCTTAGCCAAGATGTATAACCCCTTAGGCTGGTTGTCTCTAGTGACACTTATCGGAAAATTATTTATTCAAAAACTTTGGCTAGCAGACAAAAATTGGGATGAAGAATTATCAGAACAGGATACTCGGGAATGGAATTCGTTTAAAAATAGTTTAACAGAGTTAGAGAATATTCGGATTCCAAGATGACTAAATTCTCAGCACAATAAGTCGATGCAAATTCATGGGTTTGACGATGCATCCGAAAAGGCTTATGCTGCCGTATTGTATGCCAAGGTAGACATTTCTACAATTATAATAGCCAGCAAAGCAAAGTTATTCCGAAAAAGAATCGCAAAACTATTCCTAAATTAGAACTCTGTGCTGCACATCTTCTGGCAAAATTAATTCAACGGTTGAGAATAGCGGTTGGAAGTAATGTAGAGTGCCTGGAGTGATTCTACTATTACTCTGGATAAAAAATGGAGACAATAAAAACATGTTTATCAGGCGTCGAACTGACGAAGTATAAAAATAAAATAAATTAAATGGGGACTGTTAAGCTATTAAGCGTTTTTAAAACCTGTTGCAAGTTTGATTTAAATAAAAGGTAGAGCGGGTTTAAATAAGAGGCACAATTTATTGTTATATGTGGACCGACGTATGCGTATGTACACATGTTGCCATTTATTGATACACGAAAGCGAAAGTATGTATGTTAGTTGTATTTATGTGGGTATATGTGTGCGATTCTGATGGCTACGAACATCAACTCCAGACTAACTAAGGCAGGCGGACCGACTTGGCCGTGCCCTAATGCAGGCGATCGTACAAAGAGAGCGATAGAAGGAGAGCGCTATAGCTGCAGCTAATCCCATAGCTCGGGCTGAAGCTAAGCCGAAAACGAAACAATAGATAGAGCGCGAGAGAACGGCAGGAACGAAGAAGGCGGACAGAGAGTCGAAAGAACGGCTGCTGCTGTGCGTAAGCATTGCGCCAAGCAATGATTTTGTACAGTGGGCAGTGCAAATATCGAACAGTAATGGTGATTTACGTAAGGCTGCACCACTGACTATAATTTAAAGTATTTATGCTGCTTGACCCGACAGGGACATTTTAGAACTGAAGACAATCCAGCAGATGTAGCATCAAGGGGCATTAGTGCAGATAAGCTAAAATATTTTAAGATTTGGTGGGAAGGGCCTCAATGGTTGGCGAAATCTAAGGAACATTGGCGAAAAGTGGAAATTGAAAAAAAATAAGTTGTTGGCACAACAATTTTAATAGCAAAAAATAACATTTTTAATGAATTATTACAAAAATATTCGTCTATGCATAAACTAGAAAGAGTCATTGCATATGTATTGAGGTTTATTCAAATCAAAATAAAAAAAAAAATAAAAAATTTCCTCCATTTTTGAATGTAAAGGAGATTAAGAGCGCCAAAATATTAATAGTAAAACAACAACAAGTAATCCAATTCAGTTCCGAAATAGCTAGCCTAATTAATAAAAAGGAAATAGAAACAAAAAATAAATTATTAAGCTTAAATCCGTTTTTAGACAAAGATGGATTGTTAAGAGTTGGAGGTAGATTGCAAAACTCCAACGCGGAATTTGAAGTTAAAAATCCCTTGATTTTAGATAAGATAATTATCAAGAATGCACATAAAGAAACATTGCACGGTGGAATTAATCTGATGCGAAACTATATCCAGCGAAAATTTTGGATATTTCGGTTAAGACATTGCTTAAAGAAAAAACTTAAAGAGTGCGTCACCTGTGCTAGGCATCGACAGAATACTGCAGAACAAATTATGGGAAATCTGCCGGAACACAGAGCTACAATGTCGCACCCGTTTACAAATACAGGGGTAGACTTTGCCGGGTCTTATCATATCCGATGCTCTAAAAACCGGGGGCAGAAATCCTATAAGGGATATATTGCCGTAGTCGTATACATGGCGACAAAGGCTATTCATTTGGAAGTAGTCAGCGATCTTACTTCAGATGCATTTCTAGCTGCACTTAGAAAATGTGAAAAAATGTTTTCCGATAATTGAACCAACTTTGTGAGAGCTTCGCGCAAATTAGACGAGGAATACCAAAGAGCCCTCAGAAACAACATTAAAGTGGTTCCAATATTAGAAAAAGAACAGATCGAGTGGCATTTTATTCCCCCGGCAGGACCTCACTTCGGAGGTATTTGGGAAGCTGGGGTAAAATCAGTGAAATATCACTTAAAAAGGGTAATTGGGGACAATAATTTAACCTATGAGGAAATGGCAACTCTATTATGTCAAATTGAAGCGGTACGAAATTCACGCCTTTTGTATACAGCTAAAAATGATATTGACGATCTGGATGTATTAACACTAGGTCATTTTACTATTGGAAGACCCATATTTGGCCCGATTGAGACAATTTCAGAGGAACAAACGGGGAATCTGGATTGGTAGAGATTAACTCAGGAAATGAAAAGAGAATTTTGGATTAAATGGAAAGAAGAAATAAATGGAAAATAGGAATGCAGACTATTTAAAAAAAAAAAAAGATTGTATTAATAAAAGATAAAAACTATTACCCAGCTAGATGGCCCTTGGGAAAAATAGAAGAAAAACATAAAGGTAGGGACGATAGAGTCAGAGTAGTAGCTATAAAACATCAAGATGGTTTGATAAAACGACCTATAACTAAAATTTGTCCATTAGCTGGAATTGAGTCAGAAGAGCAAGACTCAGAAATGATTCCAAAAGAAACCAAAAAAATCATTAAAATTGCTTAAATAGAAGGATAGCAGGGTCATTTTGGGTCGAATTAGAAAGGCAGGGTAGTTGTCTCTTCAAAGTTCCAGTAAACACTAATGCTAGAATTTAATGTAGTAACTCAAATCAAGAACTAATTGATCATCCGCAACAAGGAATTTTAACAATAATACATGGTTGGACTGTGCGAACCGAAGATAAAATACTACCTTAGTAAAATGGCTATATGTGCATTGCTTTGAATGACGTTTTTTTTCAACACGTGTTTTCTTGATTTATTTTATATTTTTATTTGGGTAGCTGTTAATAAGTACAAAACAAAAAGGCATCAAGAAATTCAATATCAATTTTTTAATAACAAAAATAAATTAATTGTACATTTTTCACATAGAAAATGGGTATAACAGCAAAAAATATTTTGTATGAAAAAAATTTCCAAGGAACAAGTTTATGGGAATATGTACTCTTTTAATAATTAATAGAGTTAAACTTATGCTCCTGAAGCTTTTGCAGCCTACTGGGCATTGAGTTCGCAAAGTTTTTTAGTGCTGTTATTTCTATCCTGTTCCATTTTGCAACTATCGCTGGTTTTAATTGCTTCAATGTATCGTTCTGCCTTGTACAGGCATAGACTTTTGCTGCAAGGATTCCCCACAGATCCTCAATTGGATTTAAGTCCGGACTCATTGAAGCCCACTTAATCAACGGTTTATTGTGGGTCTCAAAATAGTCCATTGAGGCCCGGGAAACATGAATTGGCGCATTATCCTGCTGAAATGTCTATTGATCACCATGGAAATGCTCAGCAAATGAAAAAGGTTCACTATCTATCAATTCTATCTATGCTTGAGCATTCATCCGGCCGGATATTAAACATATTGGAGACCTCCCTTTAGCACTAAAGGCAGCCCATATCATTAGCGATCCATCACCATGGTTTGGCTTGTAGCAAGTTGCCCGTGGATGACGCGGGTCTCTCCAATATTTATGATGGACATCTGAACCGTGTAAACTCATTTTTTTTTCATCACTTAAAATGAAATTTTCTAATTTGGGGTCCCAGAACTTGTGTTTTTCAAAAATGACATGCGCGCATCATTATGACGTTTAGTTTAGAGGAGTTTGCCCACTTTCTTTTGATATGCCAGGTTAAAATTTTCGTTCAAAATTTGGCTCACACGTTGCCTGGGGATTGTTCTGCCTTGATTTTGTTGCAGCTCATTAGGTCTTCAGTTGCAAACTGCCCCAAGTGCCGTTTTGTCAATTCTATTATGGTTGATACTGGGCCAAGTCGACGATTTATGCGGTAACCGTCTGGATCTATGAAAATGTTTGAAATAGTATTTTGATGTCGATACATTAGCGAAGCTATTCGACCAGTTTTTATGCCGGCTAATTTCATTCTTTTGATCCTTCCCTGTTCTTCCTCAGAAAATGATTTACCATGTGGCATTTTTAACTAAAATGCAATTTTTTTTTTAAATTTGTATTGCATTGAAGCAATAATGAGTGCTTACGTACAGAATCAATGAGCTTGTCACTTTTACTGAAAAGATGCTAACACTGCGACTCTCAAAACATGAATAGACATGATTGCACATATATCTATTTTCTACGTAGAGCGCGAGCTTGATCTCTTATCTAAGCTAATGGTACCACAAATGGAGTTCAAAGAAGACGAAAATTTGTCATAACTGAGCACAACAATAAGAGATAAGAACTGCATAGTCAAACCCAACAAGCATCTATTACTTTTTAAGAAAAATTGAAAATAAATTTTGCACATATAGCCATTTTACTAAGGTAGTACCTCATCACAGTATTCAAACAGAAAGCTTCGAGCCAATTTCATCATTTTATATAAGTAAAATACCAAAAATTGTTTGGAATCCATTAGCAGTACCATTAATTAACCATACAGAAGAAATGGATAAGTTAAGAAAAAAAGAATTAAAATTGTTAAAAGAAGGTCATCATGATTTAAAAGGACTTAAGTTCCATCATGCATCTGGACATGCGGCCTAGAGTATCGGAATCATAATAATAATAATATTAATAATCTATACCACAAGAAGAACTAAAGTAGCACGAAGACTGCAAACGAGAGCACTTCCCTACCCACTGTAATTGACTGTAAATGATTATCGGTACTTCTAATTATAGCTATAAGGAAAATGTACGCAAAAAAGATTCACAAGAATCAAAATACAAAACCATGCCACTTTCGGCCCTTTGCAGAATGTTCAAACATGAACATATTGTCGTCGAAACCATGCCACTTTCGGCCCCTTTCAGAATGTTCAAACATAAACATATTATTGTACACATTCACTCATGTATCCAAAAAACTGATCTCTAAAGAAATCACATAAAGTCAAAGCTCGCAAACGACGGTCAACACTTTTTCCCTTTGCTGTCTCGTCACTGACAAAATCGAAAAAGACCACGAACACACGGTCTCTCACTGAGCAGAACACTTTTTGTCTCTTCGCTTGTGTTATGTGTTTCGGGTTTTCGGTTGAGCCCGACACACGATCGTGTCTCACAATAACAACTTAGAGAGACACTTTGGTCAAGCGCTCACAGCAAAAGTGTCTTTAGATGAGCAGAACCAAAAAAGTGTCTGAGTAAAGTGTTTTTAGTTTTTTTCGTGTATATGTTTATTTATTCATGTTTTCCGCATCTTTTGGGCTATTGTATTGTAATATGTATATTTATTTGCAAAATTGGCAAACGAACATTTTCGTTTTGCTCTTTCCGATTCATTTTAAGCTCCAATAGTCAACCCGTATAGAACTCACAAAAATTGATAGTGGCCATAAGCATCACACGTACAAGCACGCATACATACGCAAAAGACACTTTGTTCGTTTGCTCGCGACAAGATACTCAGTGAAAAACAGGAACAAAAGAGAAGTGAAGAAATCGGTCTTTGCTTGAGCGAAGAGCGAGTTGAGCAAAAACAGATTTGATCGGGTCTTTTCAGTCCCTCTTCTCAATGTGTCCGTCAATGAGAGGTTTTTATCAGACACGCCGAAAGTGTCAACAGTTATTTGCGAGCTATGCATAAAGTAGATAAGTAATGACAGTTCGGGTGTAAACAAAGATCTGTAACCCATTAAAAGATACAAAAACAAAACACAAGTGGAGAACACACTTAACCAATGCAGTCCTAAAATAACACTAATGTAAGCACTCAAGTAGACACCCGCAGTAAAATGTATCCTTTGTGTAGGTCTAACGATAATTATAGAATACAAAATTGTACCTCCTACCTCATTGTCAAATCACATATAAGGCTCTCATTTAAAGAATAAAATTTAGTTTGAATTTATATCTCAACTCGCATATGTCTAGACTTTTCTTTTAAGGTCTTAACAACTGTAGTAAAGAAAGAAGGCAAAAGATCAAAACTTTGATTTCATAAGGCAAGACCTATATTAAGGTGGGGCAAATTGTCGATTGTTCAAATAAAACGAGGGGGAACGTTGTGAGTTGCTGCTGCGACCGCAACTCTACTATTATATCCGATACTTAGTCAGTATGGCTCTCCTTCGGCAGATGGCGCTTACATTGAGCGACAAAGAGGGCGTGCGAGAGAGACAGAAAATCAGTCTGAACGCGTCGTCGGGCGCTGCGCAGCGACCGAAAATGGATTTGTTACTTTTAACTATATTAATACTTAAATCTAATCAAGATTCGGTAATTAGATATGGTCATTCTCTATTATTGTGCGTTTTTAATTTTCCCGTATCTTCAAAACTGTGGATGCCACAGATCTTCGTCCTTTGCGGTGGCGGAAGGGGGTGAGCGAAATTTTGAAATACACTTGTGCCGGTTCGATATCACAGCAGTGTGGATACAAAATTTGGTTGCTCTAGCTTTTATAGTCTCTGAGGTCTAGGCGCTCACTTTTAGTGATAGGCACACCCGACCATGAAACAAGTGTGTTAGAGAGAGACGGAGCGACAGAGAATGAACTTGTTTTCTTTTTTCTGGCTATAATAATAATACGATCTGGTTCAGACTGCAGGCTAGAAGATATTGCCAGTCTCTGCAATTCTGCGTTTTTGGTTTTCTCGTATCTTTAAAATTGTGGATACCATACATGGAATAAATCGCTTATGGATCAATATGTCTATGTGATATATAGGAAACAGTGATACTGCCTCTTGGGAAATACGAAATGCCGATGTTTTATGTCTTTCAGCAAGACAATGACCCAAAACGTACCAGAAAGAAAGCTCGAAAGTGCTTCGAGAATAATTCACTTAATGCAATGGATTGGCCTGTTCAGTACCCAGACTCGAGCCGCATTGCAAATATTTTGGGTGAAGTTACAAAAAAGTTTTAAGTGCGAAACCAAAGGACAATAAAGATCTTTGGCGTGTACTGCATGATTCGTGGATCAATATCGCAAAGGAAAGATGCGAAAATTAGATTAACTTTAATGTCGCGATGTTGAGCTACTCTTGTGGGTGCAAAAGGCTTACCAACAAAATATTAACCTTTAAATCCGACTGAAACAACATATTTGAATAACAATTTTGGAAAATTTCTTTGTATTTTATAGAAAGTATAAGAGCTAGAGCAACGACATTTCAAAACTTCGCCCCGCCCCTTACCGCCATCACAAAGGACGAAAATCTGTGGCATCCACAATTTTAAAGATACGAGAGCACAGAAAATGTAGAATCGGCTGTTCCACTTTGTAGACACTTCTTCTTTCAAGCTGAACTTTTCTTTGGTTTGTTGCTCTGCTTTAAATTTTCTAAGTGCAATTGGACTAGACTTCAAATACGTGACAATCCGCTTGCACTTTCCGGTAATATACTTTAAGCAATCGAGCGCTAAACGGTCCTTCACAACTAAATTTACTGTGTGTGCAAAGCACGGTAGACGTTCTTTTTTCAACAGTTCACAAGCTTTCTTCATCGAATTGGCACTTTCAGTGCCAATGCCAGTGTAATCGCTAATATTTTATTAAAAATGTTCAACTCATTAAAGATCACCTGTAGGGAATCAGCTATGTTTTGAGTTGATTTATTTGAACTATAAAGTAATGGTTTGATGACCAATACTGCTGTGCGCAAAACAAAACCTTTCGTAATAAAGTGGCATGTAATCGTAATATATGCTTGGTTAGCTCTCGAAGTCCAACAGTCCGTTGTTATGGCGCAGCTTTCAATACTATTCAAAAGTGCATACAGTTTCGTCTTCATTTCATTGTACATGTCACTCATAAACACGTTTCTTAGTGTTTTTCGTGAAGGCAGGTTGTAGCGAGGATCAAGGATTTTTACAAAATCGCAAAACCCCCGGTCCTCCACAATCGAAAATATATTCATATCTTGCGAAACAGCCCTGTCAATCATTTTTTTCGTTCAGAAGAGAGGTCGTAATAGCCCGCCAAAAATGGAAAAGTGTCCTAGCCTTGTCGGCTCTTTTGGCGATTCGTCAAATGAAATGCCGGGATGCAGTCTTTTAACGTGGATGTGTTGCCACTTGTTCTATAATCATTGGAACAGTGTATGCACCTGGCGGTCTTGCCATCTTTGGACCTCTCAAATTCGCTGCATTTTTAAAGTAGGCGATTCTCCTTGCTCCTGCTGTTATCGGGATCTGCGTATGAACAAAACTAAAATGAAAATTTACACATAGCAATAATTAAATCATGGCACTTACCCTTGACACTTGCACTTCGCAGAAATTTGTTCATATTTGGAAAATAAAATGACACCAACACCAATTTACACGCGTCTGTTTGTGCTTTATGCAAATCAAATAGTGATGTGATAAAAAATTGTTTGGGTACTATCGCTTACTATCGAATTAAATCGAAATCAAAACATCGATAGTATATATCTCACACAAAAATTCGATGTATCGATGGTCGACCCAGCTCTAGTGCCCAGGTATTTTCGGTCAACATAGTTTGGTCAATTTTCGGGGGGTCCATGTTTGCACCTTGTACCTCTTGGTAAAGAGGTCCGTCTTGTAAAGGGCGTTCTCAATGGTAGCTACTACCGAATGTTGTGCATCGGTTGCTAGGTCCTGGTGATCTTTGGCATCCGCGACCTCGGTGCAACCAGGGAAGCGCTCCTCCATTAGTGCTGCTCGGGCTTCATCACTGCCGTCTGTCCACTGGCCGTCATCGAGCTTTAATTGACTTTGTATGGTGGGCTGCTTTGAGAGCAGCTTCCGAAGCCGTGCGGTTTCTGGTGTTGTTTCTCGATGTTGGAGCAGAAGGTCACCAACGAGTTCCGTTGTGCTTTGCGTATTTCCTTCTTGTAGCTATTAAGTTGGAGTTTGTATTACTCATAAACGATCCCTTCGTTCGCTTGTTTGGCGATCTTAAAGAATTCCTTGAGGTGGAGAAAGATCTCGGTTCCACCAGAGTGGCTTGGACCTCTTCTTCGTTCTCGACGGTTGGCACGATGTGTGGTAGGCGTCCAGTAACGCCTTTGATAGGGTCTCTAGGGACCTAACTGTCTTTTTAAACTTCTCCCAGTTTGTATTCCGGGGTTTCTATAGACTGTTATCTTCGAATAGTGTTTGAATTCGCACTTAAACTGAATGTACTTATGATCTGAGAAGGATGGTCTTTCAAGGACTCTCCAGCCAGATATGAGAGTACTATTTCCCGTTGCAAGCGTTAGGTCTAGCACGTTGGATGAGGTGGGACCTCCCAGCGTTTGCTATGTATAGATTAGTTGCTAATATAAAGTCTAAGAAGTGTCAGTCTATACTCCGTCAAGTAAAGACGCGCCAAATCTAAGCAGCATCGAGCGCACCGAAATCGAACACACAAAACCTATCACAAAAACATTCCAAAACAAACATTACATCCCAAAAAAACAAAAAAAACGAGGTGGAACGTTGTGAGTTGCTGCGGACACCGCAACTCTACAGTTATACCCGATACTAAGTTAGTATGGCTCTCCTGCGGCAGACGCCGCTAATATTAAACGACACGACAAAGAGTGCGTGCGAGAGAGACAGAAAATCAGTCTGAGCGTGACGTCGGGCGCTGCGTAGCCACTGCAAATTGATTTGTTCCTTTTGGCTACAAAAATGATCCGATCTGATCCAGATTCAGCAATCTGATAGATATGGTCATTATCTATGATTCTGCGTTTTTAGTTTTCTCGAATGTGCAATATTGTGGATGCAACAGATTTTCGTCTTTTGTGGGGGCGGAAGGGGGTGGGGCGAAGTTCTGAGATATACGTTTTATAGTGAGATCTAACAGAAGTGCGGATACCAAATTTGGTTACTCTAGCCTTAATAGTCTCTGAGATTTGTGGTTGCCCCAGATTTTCGTCCTTTGCGGGGGCGGAAGGGGGTGTGGCGAAATTTTGACACGAAACGGTCAAGGTCCGATATCACAGGAGTGTGGATACCAAATTTGGTTGCTCTGGCTCTTATAGGTTCTGAGATCCTTGAACTCATATTTTGCAATTGACAAAACCGACCATGAAACCTGTGTGTTAGAGAGAGACAGAGCGAGAAAGAATGAAATTGTTTTCTTGATTCTGGCTATAATAATTATACGATCTGGTTCAGATTTTGCACTGTAGAAGATATGGTCATCCTTACCGATTCTGCGTTTTTGGTTTTATCGTATCTTTAAAAATGTGGATGCCACAGATTTTCGTCCTTTGTGGGGGCGGAAGTGGGCGGGGCGAAGTTTTGAAATATTTTTGTAGCAGTGACATATCACAGAAGTCTGGATCCAAAACATCGTTGCTCTAGCTCTTATAGTCTTTGAGCACTAGGCGCTGAAGGGGACGGACGGACGGACGGACGGACGGACGGACGGACGGACGGACAGACGGACAGACAGACAGGGCTCAATCGACTCGGCTATTGATGCTGATCAAGAATATATATACTTTATGGGGTCGGAAACGATTCCTTCTGGACGTTACACACGTCCACTTTTACCACAAATCTAATATACCCCAATACTCATTTTGAGTATCGGGTATAAAAAAACACACCTAACGAACAAAAAGTGCAGCGGTCGTCAGCTATCCTGAAATGTCGCGACCACCAGACCCCACGCACCGTGGGACAAATCTTCGTTTCTCGACCCTAAATATATAACAATAAACAGAACAGAAAATAAAACCTTCGAAAACGTGCCCCCCTTCATTATCAAAAAAGTCATCGACTCTCAATGTGGAGGTGAAGTAGACTCAGTCAAGAAAATCAGGGACGGATCTCTGCTCATTAAAACAAAAGGAACAACCTAGGCAACAAAGCTCCTGAAAATCGTAAAATTCCACGATATTCCTGTCATCTACTCCAACGATTTGCGCAACATAGAAATATAATTCATCGAAAGCGATCTCAAAACACAAAAGGTCATCGACGCAACCAAAATTCACAAACACAAAGACTTCTTACTTCAAGAAACCGGACTGATCATCCTCACATTCGATACACCAACACTCCCCCAGCATATTATGATAGGATACGAACGAGTAAACGTTCGCCCCCAAACGCCGCGCCCCCTCAAATGCAATAATTGCCAGAAATTTAGTCACCCAACCAAATACTGCGCAACCACCAAAATCTGCAAAAACTACTCCGAAGTACACCCCGCCGACGACGATCTATGCTCCAAACCTAAATTCTGCAGCAACTGCAAACATAACACGAACATCCAAAACAACCACAGCCCACTAGACCCCAAATGCCCGGAATTTCTCAAGCAAAAAGATATTGCAATAATCAAATCCTCCAAAAAAGTCGACTTCTTCAAAAAAAATATATTTTCAACGCAACGCAACGAGATAGCTGCAAAAACACAAACAGTAGTATCGACCCCCAACCATCCCTCATTACCACACAACACTCAGATCACACAGCAAAAAAGTCCAATTACTAACTACGCAGACATCTCAGATTTAAACACACACAAATCCAAACCAATCCAGCAACCTACCGAAGAAGAAATGGCTATGGACACAGACCTCGAGGCAATAACGAAAACCAAAACCACCAAGGCCATCCCAGATACCGACCGCAAACTCCAAAGCTGGACTAAAGAAAAGGACAAACTCAACCTAGTCACCAAACCACTCAAGGCAAAAGATAAATCCGAAAACAAAAACTGCAAACCTAGCTTCACTATCCAACAATACCCTTTCTAACCAAATCTACAACGAAGAAGAAGTCTAAATAATAACAATAGTATTAACATTAATTTCAAGCCCCTTAGAAGTAAATACCAACACTAGTATGCAACTTAAAATAATGTAATGGAACATACACGGCTACAAAAACAACTACATTGAATTACAAAGTCTCATGAAAGCATATAACCCACTAATTGTTGCCCTACAAGAAACCCACATATCCAACCCCAACTATCTCCCTATCCCAACCAACTATTCAATATACTGCAGCTATAACCAGCTTAATGCTTTTGGTGGCACAGCCATCCCCATACACAACTCCATATCCCACACCCAAATCCCTCTCAACTCCGACTTTGACGCTGTGGGTGTCAAGATCAAATCAAAATCCAAAGTCAACATCATATCCTCATACATCTCCCCTAACAAACCATTCAACTCCCGCAATCTACATAACGTCCTAACCCTAACCACAAACGACCCCACTCTAGTCCTAGGAGACTTTAACAGCTGGCACCCCTACTGGGGCTTATCTAAAGCCAACCTAAGAGGGAAAACTTTAGCCTCCTTCCTAGACCATTCCAACTACATCCTCCTAAACGACAAATCCCCCACCCACTTCTCAAAACACAAGACATTCACCTACATTGACCTCTCCCTAGCATCAGCAACTATTGCTCCAGAACTCCTCTGGGAAGTAATAGACGACCTCCACGTTAGCGACCACTTCCCTATACTAATCTCCCTTTTCAACAACCCATCCCTCCCAAAATTTACCTCAAAACCGTCCTTCAAACTGAAAAGAGCCGACTGGGACCTCTACCAAAAACAAATCCATAAACTCAACTCCACTACTCAAACAAGCGACAACGTCAACAGGGAAAACGCTCTAATTAAAAAAATAATAATCCAAAGCGCCCAGCTTTGCATCCCCCAAAACACCACTTTCTCCCTTCTCCGTACCGTTCCCTGGTAAAACAAAGAACTAACAATTCTTAAAAGTGTAAAAGTCACTAAATGGAATAAACTCAAACGAGACATACACAATACCACCTACATAGAATATAAAAAAGCAAATGGCAAATTCAAAAGAGCAATCAGGGAAGCTAAACAGAAATCGATTCTTGGTTTCACAGTCCAAATACACCCTAACTCAGACACATCCTTAATATGGTCTAACATCAGACGACTATGCGGACTTTACCCTGTCAAAAACTTACACAATATTTATAACCCCCACACCAAAACAGACACAACCAACCAAACCGAAATAACCAACTCCTTCGCCCACACGTCGTCAGAAGAAGCTCACGATCGTAATTTCTCGCCAACATTCCGTACGAAAAAATCCCACACAGACTCCCTTATTAACTATACCCCTACTCCATCAGCACTAGAAATCGAAAAAGACAGTACACTCATGGAATTCTCATCAGCACTGTACTCCCTGAAAGGAAACACCCCCTGCCTCGACCGCATCTCCTACTCAATGTTAAAAAACGCACCCCCCACCCTTAAATTCAGAAAAATAAACCACTTTAACAAAAAACTCGACTCATACATCCCACAATCGCTCAAACTCAGCCTAGTCCTCCCGATTCTAAAACCACAAAAACCACTAACAGACATAAAATCCTAAAATCCATATCACTTAATTCATGCCTAGCCAAAACGCTCGATAAGATAGTGGCAAAAAGGTTATGGTGGTTTTTATACCCGATACTCAATATGAGTATTGGGGTATATTAGATTTGTGGTAAAAGTGGATGTGTGTAACGTCCAGAAGGAATCGTTTCCGACCCCATTAAGTATATATATTCCTGATCAGCATCAATAGCCGAGTCGATTGAGCCCTGTCTGTCTGTCCGTCTGTCCGTCCCTATTAGCGCCTAGTGCTCAAAGACTATAAAAGCTAGAGCAACGATGTTTTGGATCCAGACTTCTGTGATATGTCACTGCTACAAAAATATTTCAAAACTTCGCCCCGCCCACTTCAGCCCCCACAAAGGACGAAAATCTGTGGCATCCACAATTTTAAAGATATGAGAAAACCAAAAACGCAGAATCGTAGAGAATGACCATATCTTTTAGACTGCAGAATCTGAATTGGATCGTATTATTATTATAGCCAGCATCAAGAAAACAATTTCATTTTTTCTCGCCCTGTCTCTCTCTAACACACACGTAGCATAGGCGGCTTTGCTTAGAGTAAAACATTAGCGCCTCGATCTGAGAGACTATAAAAGCTAGAGCAACCAAATTTGGTATCCACACTCCTAAGATATCGGACCGAGACGAGCTTGTTTCAAAATTTCGCCACACCCCTTCCGCCCCCGCAAAGGACGAAAATCTGGGGATATTCACAAATCTCAGAGACTATTAACGGTAGAGTAACCAAATTTGGTATCCGCACTCCTGTTAGATCTAACTATAAAACGTATATCTCAAAATATCGCCTCACCCCCTTCCGCCCCCCCAAAGTACAAAAACTTGTGGCATCCACAATTTTGAAGATACGAGAAAACCAAAAATGCAGAATCATAGATACCGATCATATCTATCAGGTTGCTGAATTTGGATCAGATCAGATCACTTTTATAGCCAAAGGGAACAAATCAATTTGCAGTGGCTACGCAGCGCCCGACGTCACGCTCAGACTGATTTTCTGTCTCTCTCGCACGCACTCTTTGTCGTGTCGTTTAATATTAGCGGCGTCTGCCGGAGGAGAGCCATACTGACTTAGTTTCGGGTATAACTGTAGAGTTGCGGTGCCCGCAGCAACTCACAACGTTCCCCCTCGTTTTTTAATAACAAATTAATCCACAACAGCTAACCTAGGCAAATAGGCAAATAGGCAAATCGGTACTACATAGTCTACTCTACGTGGACCACCTAGCTATCAGAGCCATTGCCCTAAAAAAACATCTAACCTTAATATCCCTTGACTTCACGAAAGCTTTCGACAAAATAGGTATCCACTCCATCATTCAACAACTAAAAAAATGGACAGTAGGTCCACGAATGTTACAATACGTCATAAACTTCATGTCAAACAGGAAAATCCTCGTGAAATCCTCGTGGCTCGAACCTCTCGAGCACTTTCCCACTCCCCAACGGCATATCCCAAGGCTTCCCCATCTCAGTTATCCTTTTCTGATAGCGTACAACACACTCACCGAAATCTTATCCTTTTACAAGCAGATCAAATTCAGTGCATACGCCGACGACTTCCTCCTTATCACACAACACAGCAAAAGGTAAAGCCACAACCGACATCCAAACAATTCTCAACCAAATAAACAACTGGTGCATTCAGTCAGGAGCAGACCTCTCCAAAGACAAAAGCCAACTCCTACACATATGTCGCAAACATAACTGCAAACCAAAATTCCTTACTGGCAACGGTTGATGGTTACCAAAACAGCTCACTCAGACTACTAGGCCTCACACTCAACTCCAGATACAACTGGAATTCGCATATCAATAAACTCAAAATAGACCTTGCCAAGCCACTGGGCATTATCAAACACCTCTCGCCCTTAAAATACAACTGCCACACCTCATCACTTGTACAAATTATGAAATCTCTAATCATATCCAAAGAAGACTTCTGCCTCCCCATATACGGTTACGCACCAAAAAGCCAGCTTAACCGCCTGAAAACTACGATTAATGCAGCAACAAGAGCCGCATTTCGCACCACACCCACTAACAACCTTCTATCCGAAGCCAACTTACACACCTTGGAAAACAAGCGAGATTTTCTAACTGGAAAAATATTTAAAAACCTCATCCACGCTAAAGACACCCCCCTAAACTCACTCCCAAAAAAACTAAAAAAAAAAAAACAGATTGCTTAGCACGATTGACAGAGCCAAACAAATATCGCAGAATAACCTCATACCGTTCTCCCCGATTAAAACCTCCAACACCAATAAATTCAACATGACAACCATCCTTAAATCAACCAACATCTCCCTAAAAGCACCCCCCAAACAACCCCTCATATATAACCCCAATCATTATTATTATTATTATTAAATAATGCTAATAGCTAGTTAAAACTAAATATTAACAGGAGTTGGAGCTATAGCTACTGAGGCCTTAAGCTCTAGGGTAATTGGGTCAGCTTTTATACATATATACAAAGATGTTGGGATGAGTATTTATTTACAGTATGTTCGGTTATATATTGTGAAGGATATTTGCGGTTTGTAGGAATTTGAGGATAATTTCGGAATTTGAGTTGGTGGGGTTTGCGATAAGTTGCATGGGGTCGTTGTTATTAAATGATAGGGACCTTTGTGGTGAGAGTGAGGGGCAGGTGTATAGTGTGTGTCGTAAGTCTTTGTTAGCGTTGTGGCACAATGGACATGTGTTGGGCAATGTTTTGTCAATGTAGTGGGCGTTGGTCAGCTTGGTGTGGCCCAGTCTCAGTCTATTAAATATGACCTGGTGCCTTCTATTAAGGATATTTTTTTTGGGCGGGTGTTCTTGGTAGCGAGGCTGCTAGTTTGTTGGTACCATGTAGAGGTGTTTGTGAGGAGGTCAGTATGTTTGGATTGGAGGATTCTTTTTAGGAAGTGTGCAATGTCGGTAGAGTTGTGGTTTGGGGTGTAAATGAGGGGAAATTTGGCGTTCAACTTGGCTGTAGAGTCGGCGAATTCGTTACCTTTTATGCCTATGTGACTGGGTATCAAGATTATTAGGATCTTAGGGAAGTGGGTGGATAATAAGTTTCTGATCGAGGAGGCGTAGTAGGAGTGATTGTTGGGGTTCCTGATTGAGGTGATAGAGGAGAGGGAGTCGGTGCAGATAGCATATTTTCCAGGTTTATTTCGGGCTAATAAGATGGCTTCGTGTATTGCAATTATTTCGCTGGAGAGTACAGATGAGTATGCTGGCAGCAATCCAGTTTTTATTACTGCTGACTCGTTTGTTATACAGTAGCTGGTAATGCCCCCGGCTTTGGAGCCGTCTGTGTAAAGGAAGTTGTGTTTTGGGGAGAGCTGATTTGATAGAGTGGAAAAGTTGGTGGAAGACTATTGTAGGGGTAGTGTTTTTGATGTGATTGGAGAGGTTGATGTTTGTTGATTTGTGGATGGTAAGGATGTTGAATTTTTTTGGATGTGGAGGTTCTGATTGGGGAAAAAGGGATGAGGTGTTTTTGGGACACTTGTATGGCTCTGTCTACCGTGCTGAGGAGTCGGTGTTTTCTTTTATGGGTTTTGGTAAGGGTTTTTTTAGGGGGGTGGATTTACCGTGGATGAGGTTTTTTGAGATTTTCCCGGTTAGGTAGTCTCGTTTGCTTTCATGGGTGAAGATGTTGGTTTCAGCTAGCATATTATTTATGGGGGTGGTACGGAATGCTCCAAGGGCGGCTCTTATTGCTGTATTTAGGATGGTTTTTAGACGGTTAAGTTGGGATTTGGGAGCAAATCCATATATGGGAAGGCAGAAATCTATTTTGGAAATGATTATGGATTTTATGATTTGCACTAGTGATGAGGTGTGGCAGTTATATTTAAATGAAGACAGGTGTTTGATAATGCCTAGTGGCTTAGCAAGGTCAATTTTGAGTTTGTTGATGTGAGAGATCCAATTGTATTTGGTGTTGATTGTGAGCCCTAAGATTCTGAGTTTGTCGGTAGCTTGGATGGTTGTGCCACCGGTGAGTATCTTGGGTTTGCAGTTGTGTTTGCGGCATATATGAAGGAGTTGGGATTTTTGCTTAGAGAGGATTGAGCCTGAGTGATTGCACCAGTCGTCTATTTGGTTAAATATTGTTTGGATGTTAGTTGTGGGACTTTTTTGTTTGTTGTGATTGATGAGTAGGTGGAAGTCGTCGGCGTACGCGCAAAATTTGATTTTTTTGTGGAGGGAGATGATATCGGTGAGTGAGTTGTAGGCTATGTGGAAAAGGATAACGGAGATTGGGAGCCTTGGGGAATGCCATTATTTAGAGGGAAGATATTTGATAGGCTTCTGCCGGTTTTGACGAAGATTTTCCTGTTAGACATAAAGTTCTTAACATAATTGAGAATTAGTGGCCCTCCTTTCTTTTTTTTTAGTTGGTTTATTACGGTGTGAATACCAATTCTGTCGAAGGCTTTGGTGAAGTCCAGCGAGATGACTGAGGTGTTTTTTCAGGGCGATGGCTCTGGTAGCTAGGTGGTCTACATAAAGTAGACTGTCTAGTACAGATTTGCGTCTTTTGAACCCTAGTTGGTTGTTGTGGATCAGGCTGTTATTTAAAACAAACCACCACAACCTTTTAGCAACAATCTTGTCCAGAGTTTTGGCTAGGCATGAGTTTAGAGAGATGGGTCTGTATGATTTGATATCGGTTTGGGGTTTTTGTGGTTTTAAGATGGGAAGGACTAGTCTGAGTTTAAGGGATTGTGGGATGGAGGAGTCGAGTATCTTGTTGTAGAGGGTTAGGATTCTGGTTTTGAGGGGGTAGGGTGAGTTCTTTAGCATAGAGTAAGAAATACGGTCAAGACCATGAGTGTTTCCTTTCAAGGTGGACAGTGCTGATGTGTATTCGATTAGTGTTATGTTTTTTTTCGATTTCTAGGGCTGCTGGTGTTGGGTTATAGTTAGAAGGGGTATTAATGACGAGTTTGTTGGACAGGAATGTTGGGGAGAAGTTGAGGTCGTCTGCTTCTTCTGACCATGTCTGGGCAAAGGAGTTGGCTATTTCGGATTGGCAGGTTGTTTGTGATTGGGTGTAAGGGTTATGTATGGCATGGATATTTTTAGAGGGGTAAAGACCGTAGAGACGTCTGATGTTGGACCATGTTGTGGTTGGATCTGAGTTAGGGTGTATATGGGTTGTGAACTCAAGGATCGATTTTCGTTTGGCTTCTCTAATTGTTCTTTTAAAACTCGCTTTTGATTTTTTGTATTCTATGACTCCATTTTGCGACTTTGTCTCTTTTGAGGAGTGAAAGTTGTTTTTTCCACCAGGGAACAGTGCGGGTGAGAGAGAAGGTGGTGTTTTGTGGGATAGATAGGTGGGCACTTTGGATAAGTATTTTTTTTTATTAGGGCGGCATCTCTTTTGACATTGTTATTTGATTGGGTTGTGGAGATGAAGCTATATGTTTCCTGAAGAGATCCCAGTCAGCGTTTTTGAGATTGAAAGTCGGTTTAGGGGTGAAGGGGGAGGGGAGATAGGGAGTGTTGAAAAGTGAAAGTAAGATGGGAAAGTGGTCGGAACCGTAAAGGTCATCTATCACTTCCCAGAGGATCTCTGGAGCAATTCTGGATGTTGCAAGTGAGAGATCGATGTGGGTAAATGTATTGTGTGTTGAGAAGTGGGTCGGAGTATTGTCATTTAGTAGGATGAAGTTCGAGCGGTCTAGGAATGAGGCTATTGTTTTTCCTCTGCAGTTGACCTTAGGTGAGCCCCAGTAAGGGTGCTAACTGTTGAAGTCTCCTAGGACAATGGTGTGGTCGTTTGCCGGGGTGAGGACGTTTTGGAGGTTACGGGTGTTGAAGGATTTGTTAGGGGAGATATAGGCGGATATGATATTTGGGTATGGGAGATGGAGTTGTGAATGAGGAGAGCTGTGCCACCGAAAGCATTTTTGGGGTTGTTGTTGCAGTATAGGCTAAAGTTAATTGGGATTGGGAGTGAGATGGGGTTCGTTATGTGGGTTTCCTGTAATGCAATAATTTGAGGGTTGTGGGATTTCATGAGTGATTGTAGTTCTATATAATTATTCTTGTATCCGTGGATGTTCCATTGGATTATTTTGAGCATTATATGTTAGTGGGAGTAGTGTTTTGTTTTCTTAGTGCTAGGGCTTAGTGATAATTACTAGTTTGGGCTGATATTTAAAGATCGTCTTCGCTGTGAATTTGGTTTGCTAATGCATTATTAGATAAAAGGGCAAGGTTTGCGTTAGGGGTCTTATTTTTTTCAGTTTTATCTTTGGCTTTGAGGTGTTTGGTAACCAGGTTAGGGTGAGTTTACGGTCAGAATCTTGGATAGTTTTGGCGTGTTTGGTATTTTGAGTGGTTTCCGTAGTTTCGGTGTCCATATCCATTTCTTGTTGTTGACTGGGGGGGTGTAGTTGGGATGAACTTGGCTTAGGGTTGATTGCATGTGTGTTTGGGGTGATGTCTCCGTAGTCTTTAATTGGTCTTATTTGGTGTGATTGGTTATAGGTGGGCGATGATGAGGTAGATGTTTCAGTGTTATGAGGTTTTGGTTGTTGATGGCGGGCTACTTCAGCGTATGGTGTGGATTGATGGGGCTTCCGTTGGTGGTAAATTTTCTTTGCGGTAGTGAAATCTACTTTTTCGATTGTTTTGATTATTGTGATTTCTTTTTGTTTGAGGAACTCTGGGCAATTTTTGTCTATGGGGCTGTGGTTATTCTGAATGTCGGTGTTGAATTTGCAGTTACTGCAAAACTTTGGCTTAGAGCATAATTGATCGTCAGCAGGGTGTACTTCTGAGCAGTTAGTACAGATCTTTGGGGATCTGCAGTATTTAGAAGGGTGGCCATATTTTTGGCACTTGTGGCATTTAAGGGGGCGAGGCGTTTGGGGACGTACGTTCACTCGTTCGTAACCGATCATTAAATGTTGAGGTAGAGTTGGTGTGTCGAATGTGACGATGATGAGTCCGGTTTCATGGAGTAAGTTGTCTTTCTGTTTAAGTATTTTGGTTGCGTCAATGACTTTTTGAGGTTTGAGTTCTTTTTTGATTTCGTCTATATCAATGTTCCGCAAGTCGTTGGAGTAGATTACCCCTTTGGAGAAGCTTAGAGTTTTGTGTTCGGTTGCTATTACTTCGAAGTCGTGGAATTTGGTGATTTTCATAAGTCTAGTAGCCTGGGCTGTTCCTTTTGTTTTGACTAGAAGTGATCCGTCTCTGATTTTTTTAAACGAGTCTACTTCACCGCAACACTGGTAGTCTATGACTTTTTTTTATTATAAAAGGGGAGGTGTTTTCGAAAGATTTGTTGTCTGTTCTGATTATTGATATGTATTTTGTTTCTAAGAAAGCTGTTTTGTCCCACTGTGTGAGCAATTTTGGGTCTGGTGGTCGCGACATTGCGCTCGAGTTTGGGCTGCTGCCCGCTTCACTTGGAATTGTAACTGTTCACTTGGTGTGTTTGTTATTGGCTTCTTATACCCGATACTAGATATTAGATTTGTGGTAAAAGTGGATGTGTGTAACGTCCAGAAGGAATCGTTTCCGACCCCATAAAGTATATATATATTCTTGATCAACATCAATAGCCGAGTCGATTGAGCCCCGTCTTTCCGTCCGTCCGTCCGTCCGTCTGTCCGTCCCTATCAGTGCCTAGTGCTCAAAGACTATAAGAGCTAGAGCAACGACGTTTTATATCCGGACTTCTGCTATATGTCACTGCTACAAGTATATTTCAAAATTTTGCCCCGCCCACTTCCGCCCCCACAGAAGGAGAAAATCTGTGGCATCCACAAATTCAAAGATACGAGAAAACTGAAAACGCAGAATCGTAGAAGATGACTATATGTTCTAGAGTGCAAAATCTGAACCAGATCGTATAATTATTATAGCCAGAATCAAGAAAACAATTTCATTCTTTCTCGCTCTGTCTTTCTCTAACACACAGGTTTCATGGTCGGTTTTGCCAATTGCAAAATATGAGTTCAAGGATCTCAGATCCTATAAGAGCCAGAGCAACAAAATTTGGTATCCACACTACTGTGATATCGGACCTTGACCGTTTTGTATCACAATTTCGCCACACCCCCTTCCGCCCCCGCAAAGGACGAAAATCTGGGGCATCCACAAATCTCAAAGACTATTAACGCTAGAGTAACCAAATTTAGTATCCGCACTCCTGTTAGATCTCACTATAAAACGTATATCTCAAAATTTCGCCCCACCCCCTTCCGCCCCCACAAAAGACGAAAATCTGTTGCGTCAACAATATTGCAGATTCGAGAAAACTAAAAACGCAGAATCATAGAGAATGACCATATCTATCCGGTTGCTGAATCTGGATCAGATCGGATAATTTGCCAAAAGCAAGAAATCAATTTGCAGTGGCTACGCAGCGCCCGACGTCACGCTCAGACTGATTTTCTGTCTCTCTCGCACGCATTCTTTGTCGTGTCGTTTAATATTAGCGGCGACTGCCGGAGGAGAGCCACACTGACTTAGTATCGGGTATAACTGTAGAGTTGCGGTGTCCGCAGCAACTCACAACGTTCCCCCTCGTGATTATTTATTTATTTAAAAATTTGCAACAAAAAATTTCAAACAAATTGGTATCAGAACAATGTGCCAGACAACGCTCAAAGCGGAATTAGTAAAAAAAAAGAGAGCAGGTTGGAGAGCGGTTATAGAGAGAGCGCTATTGCTCAGAAAGTTTAAAGAGCGAGAGAGAAAGAACAGTTGTTTGAGTTAGGGAGAGAGTGATAGCTACAGCAAAGGCTACGGGATAAGAGCGGGCTAAACTCAACTTGAGCGTACTTACAGAAAGCGCACAAACAAACGATTAACAAACGCACAGAATGTATATCAAAAAGTATCTTAGGTGCGACTGGCATCTAAATTTTTGTTTCGCACATTCCAGTCGTATTGACAATTGATTTTAAAAATATATGTAAAACCAATTTCATTTATATGTATGCATATTTATTTTAGTATATACATATCTTTTTTTTCTTATATCGTACATTTAGATACATTATTATTTTAGTTTTAATAAACAAAGAAGTCGAGAACCGACGGCGTTTACATAATATTTATATAATGTATAATCAACCTTGTTCAAATAAGGATATAAATGTGTAATTATATTATTGTAATATTTTATATTTTGTAGTATAGGTACAGTGGCGAGCACGTGTGATTACATGTTTATCACTTTTCACTTTAAGCGCCTGTAAAATCTTTAAAAATGAATCAATCCTTGTGATTTTTTTTTTTTAAAGATTTATTAATTTATTGAGAATGAAAAAAGACAACAATTTCAATTCAAAGAGATCCGTTTCCTTAAGAGATTTTAATTTTTTCAAAAAAAGAGCATGTATCCACTTTTGCACGTTTCAAATTTGTTTACTTTAAAAATTTTGTAAAAATATTTGTTCCAAAGGGCCTTAGCTTTTATCATATTCCGAATAAGAATGGGCATGCTCTCGACTAAATTTAGTAGGTGCTGGCAAGGTATCATGCGCCACTCCGACCTCTCGCGCTCCCAAAGACTCACCCAATCCCTTTGGTGCAGACTCCTACTTTTCCAGTGTTTTTTAAACAGAGCCCATCGATTTTCAATGGGATTTAGATCTGGGCCATTGAGCAGGCCACTGGATTAAGTGAAAACTCGAGTTATTGGGAAGATTTTTTACGAATTTAGCCTTGTGCGTCGGGCTACCGTCTTGGTATAGAGTGATCTCGGATGTGGGAAAGACACATTTCTCTATAAAATTTTACAAAATGGGTTCCTAAATATGAAGATAATACTCTTTCTTCATTATTCCATCGATTTTAACCAATTGGAGAACGTTCCACCAAGTGCAGCAGCCCTACACCGTCAGGCTTCCTCGTCCATGCTTTATTGTTTCCTTGACTTGATGATTTTTCAGCTTTCCACTTGAGCGGTAACAGTAGTATTTATTTCGATCAGGCTTAAAACGGTTTATTTTGGTATATCTGACCCAATTACCTTCTTACAATCTTCCGTGGTCCAGTTCCTATTCTCCTCGCTAAATATAAGATGCGCAGCCACTTTTTGTGGGAGAGGGCAGGTTTTTTCTGGCTAACTGCCGGTGTCAGGCCGATCGTACGCAGAGCGTCCACTCATGGAACGTTCTCCAATTGGTTAAAATCGATGGAATAATGAAGAAAGAGTATTATCTTCATATTTAGGAACCCATTTTGTCAAATTTTATAGAGAAATGTGTCTTCCCCACATCCGAGATCACTTTATAGCAAGACGGTAGCCCGACGCACAAGGCTAAATTCGTGAAAAATCGTCCCAATAACTCGAGTTTTCACTTAATCCAGTGGCCTGCTCAATGGCCCAGATCTAAATCCCATTGAAAATCGATGGGCTCTGTTTACAAAACACTGGAAAAGTAGGAGTCTGCACCAAAGGGATTGGGTGAGTCTTTGGGAGCGCGAGAGGTCGGAGTGGCGCATGATACCTTGCCAGCACCTACTAAATTTAGTCGAGAGCATGCCCATACTTATTCGGAATATGATAAAAGCTAAGGCCCTTTGGAACAAATATTTTTTAAAAATTATTAAAGTAAAAAAATTTGATACGTGCAAAAGTGGATACATGCTCTTTTTTTGAAAAAATTAAAATCTCTTAAGGAAACGGATCTCTTTGAATTGAAATTGTTGTCTTTTTTCATTCTCAATAAATTAATGGATCTTTAAAAAAAAAAACTCACAAGGATTGATTCATTTTTAAAAATTTTACAGGCGCTTAAAGTGAAAAGTGATAAACATGTATCCACACGTGCTCGCCACTGTACATCAAACAAATAACAGTTATTATTTTATTTCCCGCGCCCTATTGTACCATACCCCCACCCCCTGCCCATTCTTCACTAATTTTGTGGCGGTAGGTCAGTTCATCAAAAGACCCAAAATAAGAACTAAACTCAAATTTCAGTTCTAGCGGCCAGCAATACTAAACATACACGCAAAGTACGTGAGAATGCATGTGCAACCATACATTAAAATATGCTGGTGGCACAACAGAACAATAAATACGATCACATATTTTTGTCAAATCATATTGCGTGTGTACTAACACATGCAAAGATGTTGTCTCTGCGTTTGGCTCATGATGTCGCGGCGGTACCGGACGCCAGAGCCGAAGTCCCTGGGAGCTCGTTCTGGGAGCTCGACGTGTGCTCGGCTCTCGTAGTAAGAACTGTTACATTTATATACTGTATGGTTAGTGGTTGTAGTTAGCCTCTGTCATCTCCAACGAACCAACTGCTTCGCTCAAACATGACCGCAATAGCTTTCACTTTTTGATAAAATTCAGCTCGGCTTCACTATCAATGACAGGTTTGAACATGGTATAGAAGCTTGTCCAAGCTGTTTAGGCTTCGCTAAACTTGGCCAGCTGCAGTTGTGGCATGTATGTACAACATGGTTTGGGATTCATTTGGTTCATTCGGAACGTGGAACAATGCGTGGGCTGAGAACGCTTGCGCAACTCACGCTGTAGAATAGTCCTCAGTTTTAGAGTCAGATAGAGTCAATTTGGCCACCAACTCTAGAAATCCTTTCAAGTTTTCATCCAAGCAGCGCGACCTTTCACCGTTCAATTGAGAAACGAGAAAGTCGTCGAAGATGGCCTTTTTCTTGAGTCTCAATAACGCAACCCGGCTAGAAGTTGGATCAGCCATTCGATGGTGTGCCATCCGAGGCGGACCCGATACTTGTCGTCTCTCATTTTATCTAAGTTTAATTTTAAATGTTTTTGTTTTATTTTTCGCTAAAGTATCTGAACCAGCAGAGTTTTTCGAGCCGGCTGCAGCGAAAAACGCGAAAGCGAAGATGAAGTGCACCGGCACATTTATATGCGGAATGTATGCGCCGGCAAAGCAAGGAAGCAACGTCCGAAAAAACAAAAATTATGCACAAGCGAGCGATCGAGATTTTGCTCTGTTTCATGTTTGGATTCCAGAGAGACTGGATTAAGAAATAGGCGAAGCAGAAGGCGCACCCAAGATTTCGCGAAGGGGGATCGTTAATGTTATTTGTATTGATTCTCAAAATCATATCAAATCAATTAAGCAAAAAATATTTTTTTTTTTTTTTATATGCAACGAAAATTAAATTCCAATTTGTTTTCTACTAATAAGCATGCACTTTCTTCCCCTGGGTACGCCCTTGAGCGAAGCTCGTCTTATGCTTACGGTTGGTTGTTTACGGTCTAAAACCATAAATACCACATCATTCGTAGTCACAACGGAAAGAAACACTTAAAAAATGGGCCTATTACAAAATTGTTATTCGATTAACTCTGCCGAATCAATAGCTACATATATAACATACAAAGCAATACAACTAATTAAATCTTATTAAATCAACAATGCCCCTTAAGTACACACACAATAACAATATATCAGGCATTAATAAACATTTCAAAATAAACATGATAAAAGGCAACCCTACAAAATTTTAACAAACATCGAACTGGTATCATCTTATCAATCCTAACGAAATAACAGCTGACCAATTCACCAAAAAAATTACACCAAAACACCACATCGAGGATTTAACAAACAAAAATAATTAGACAAAGACTAAAACATAACAAGATACCTCAGAAAAATTATCTCGATTCTACAAAAATAAATAATTGTACGCACTGCCAGAACAACATTCCATTAACTATAGAACATTTACTCAAAGAGTGCCCATCCTTACAATTTACAGACATACGCACCAAATATTCTCTAACAATAATCCACACAGTTTTTTTCTAAACCATCTAAAACTAAAATGGACCAAATCATAAACTATTACAAAAAAAAAACCAACTTTATATCAATTAATCTAATTCTTATTTAAAAGACATATAATATAGCTCATATATAATAAATATGAGTATGTAATATGATTAATAATATAAATAATATTACATATTATCATATTACAATAACATAGCCGAAAGTCATAGTAACCAGTGGTATTCTACAATAAGCTTGGTTAATAGTTTGCAACTCTAACATATAAATAAATAAATAACATATGTGTGCGTCTATGCATTGAGATCTTAATTTACATGAGCGCGACAACAGATAATTTAATTCCATTTGGATATCAGATGTTAGATGAGATAATTTAAATTTCTTAAGAGCTTTTGACGGCTGCTGCTCCGAACTGTTACTTTAATTGAGAAATGAGCAACGGTGAAACAATTCTTTAATATCCATTGATATATAATTGATTGATTAATTGATCTAATATATAATTGGAGTGTTAATTATTTATTGTTGGCTTAAATATTAACCTACCTAGCTTAAATTTTCGCGGCGAGATTATAGTTGAATATTCTAAAGCATAAAAGAAAATCAATTCGATCAGTTCCTGCTTTGTTAATCGATGACTTCAAAAAAATTAGAATCAAAGCTCTATCACTTCATTTTAAGATTCCGCGTGAAGATGGTTTATAATGTCATACCCCAAAGTACTGCTTTTTTATAGTGGATATGTGTAACACCCAGACGCATTTCTAACCCTATCAACTATGTATCTTCTTGATCCATTGATATCCATCTGTCCGTCTTGTGTGGCATCTTTTAACAACCAAAATTGTATATGCACAAGGAAACACTGAAAAAGTGGATCAAGAGCAATACGCTTCTATGGCTCTGTTGACGAATAATTAATGATGACAAAGTTACTTAAAGATCCACTCGTAATGGCATAATTTTGTTCCCAGCAATACAAAAATTCCGTATTACAACCTACCCAATGGTGAGCCCTTTTTTGTCGATCACGAAGCCCTTCGGCATAAATGCAGAACTTGCGTCTCGTGTGTGATATTCAGCGCATCCGGTGGTCGTCACGGTCTACTTACTTGACAAGATTTCAGAAATCGGAGCGAAAGTATGGCTACATCCGAGGAATATATCGATCAACGTTGACAGGTAGGCTGCTATGCTCCCTACGCTCTTTTACAACCTTTGCAGTTGTCCTGTTCCTTTGAAATGATTTATGTTTGAATTTGAGCATATGCCAATGCTAATATTCGTAGTCCATAGCACCTTCGGATGAATGGAATATCTTATATTTGGCTCGTACTCGAATGCGAGGCAAATAAATGAAATTGGCTTTGTCTGCTATTTTCTCTGTAAGAGTCAATTACGTATCGGCGCGCTGGTCTCTGTTCCGATTTTCTTTGTTGATTTCGTTCAGGCCTCTTGTAGTTGAGACTCACTGAATTTTTACATGTTCCCACGCACATTTTCGTTATCACCTTGGATTCGTTCGTCTGTTCTTTCTGATCTATTATTTCGAATGTTTCTTGCTTTATTCGTTCGACTGCTGAATGGCATTGTCACTGTAACACACAAATTTAACAAACTGCTATTCTTACTGATGAATATCCGTATGCAAGCCTTTCACAGTCATAAAAAACGTCCACGCACATACACAAAAAAGACAGAGGAAAATAGAAAACAAAAAATATGAAAATAAATTTTTTATTTTATAAATATATAATGTAAACATCAGCAAATATGTTTATATTTATTTTGAGCTCATTGATAATTATTAATTAATATTAATATTAAGCATGGTAACCTATGCTTCTGCCAAGGCATAAAACGGCTCGTATGTTATTTGCAGAATGTGATATTCGTACAATTGATTGAAAAAAAGTAACTTTCAGTGACAAAAAAGTCAGCTTGGTGGGTCTTGACGGAAAACTTATTTACTGGCTAGATTTACGCCGTGAACGAAAGTCTTGGTATACGCTCAATTTCGGAGGTGGCCTGCTTATAGTATATAGTATGGACTGCATTTGGGCACCGCGGAAGATCGCCTGGATGGCTTGTATCATTTCGAATGACTTCTCATATGTACATAAGACTTATGGAAGATGTATTAATACATATAGCAAAACATACTTGAAGGACGACTGAATACGTATCCACGTATCCAAAGGGACAAAGCAGTTCTTTGAGGGCCGAAAAATTGATATTTTATTGTGATCTGCTTGTGGGAGGTTATGTAGTAAGAAAACAATATTTTTTCCAAATTATACAATTAAAAAGAAAATTTTAATTTCAGTTTATTAATAGTTATTTCTAAGGTACTCACTTTAAGGTTATGGATTTTCCTAGAAAGGATCAGTAACTAAAATAAATTTCATCTCATTTCAATGTACATTTTCTTTGTACCTTAGTAAAATGGCTATATGTGCAAAAATTATTTTTCATTTTTCTTAAAAAGTAATAGATGCTTGTTTGGTTTGACTATGCAGTTCTTATCTCTCATTATTGTGCTCAGTTACTACAAATTTTCGTGTTCTTTGAACCACATTTGTGGTACCATTAGCTTAGATAAGAGATCAAAGTCGCGCTCTATGTAGAAAACAGATACATATGTATATGTGCAATCATGTTTTTTCATGTTTCAGTAAAACTGACAAGCGGACTGATTTAGTACGTAAGCACTCATTAATGTTTTAAACCAATACAAATTAAAAACGAGGGGGAACGTTGTGAGTTGCTGCGGACACCGCAACTCTACAGTTATACCCGATACTAAGTCAGTATGGCTCTCCTCCGGCAGACGCCGCTAATATTAAACGACACGACAAAGAATGCGTGCGAGAGAGACAGAAAATCAGTCTGAGCGTGACGTCGGGCGCTGCGTAGCCACTGCAAATTGATTTGTTCCTATTGGCTATAAAAGTGATCCGACCTGATCCAGATTCAGCAACCGGATAGATATGGTCATTATCTATGATTCTGCGTTTTTTGTTTTCTCGTTTCCTCAATATTGTGGATGCAACAGATTTTCGTCCTTTGCGGGGGCGGAAGGGGGTGTGGCGAAATTTTGAAACAAACTCGTCTCGGTCCGATATATTAGGAGTGTGGATACCAAATTTGGTTGCTCTAGCTTTTATAGTCTCTGAGATCTAGGCGCTAATGTTTTACTCTAAGCAAAGCCGGCTATGCTACGTGTGTGTTCGAGAGAGACAGGGCGAGAAAAAATGAAATTGTTTTCTTGATGCTGGCTATAATAATAATACGATCCAATTCAGATTCTGCAGTCTAAAAGATATGGTCATTCTCTACGATTCCTTTGTGGGGGCGGAAGTGGGCGGCGCGAAGTTTTGAAATATTTTTGTAGCAGTGACATATCACAGAAATCTGGATCCAAAATATCGTTGCTCTAGCTCTTATAGTCTTTGAGCACTTGGCGCTAATAGGGACGGACAGACGGACGGACGGACAGACGGACAGACAGACATGGCTCAATCGAGTCGGCTATTGATGCTGATCAAGAATATATATACTTTATGGGGTCGGAAACGATTCCTTCTGGACGTTACACACATCCACTTTTACCACAAATCTAATATACCCCAATACTCATTTTGAGTATCGGGTATAAAAATAATTGCATTTTAGTTAAAAATGCCACATGGTAAAGAATTTTCTGAGGAAGAACAGGGAAGGCTCAAGAGAATGAAATTAGCTGGCATAAAAACTGGTCGAATAGCTTCGCTAATGAATTGACATCGAAATACTATTTTAAAACTTTTCATAGATCCAGACGGTTACCGCGTAAGTCGTCGACTTGGCCCAGGTCAACCATAATAAATTGACAAAACGGCACTTGCGGCAGTTTGCAACTGAATGTTTAATGAGTTAAAAAAAATCAAGGCAGATCTCGGGCTAACAATCCCCAGGCAACGTGTGAGCCAAATTTTGAAAGAAAATTTTAACCTCACATATCAAAAGAAAGTTGGCAAACTCCGCTTAACTAAACGTTATAATGATGCGCGCATGTCCTTTTTAAAAAAACACATGTTCTGGCACCACGAAGCCAAACCATGGTGATAAATCGCTTATGATATGGGCTGCCTTAAGTGCTAAAGGAAACTCTCCAATATGTTTTATATCCAGCCGGATGAATGCTTAAGCATATATAGAATTGGTAGATAGTGAACCTTTTTCATTTGCTTAGCATTTCTATGGTGATCAATGGACGTTTCAGCAGGATAATGCGCTAATTCATGCTTCCCGGGCCTCAATTTGAGACCCATAATAAACCGTTGATTAAGTGGGCTTCAATGAGTCCAGACTTAAATCCAATTGAGGATCTGTGCGACTTCTTTGCAGCAAAAGCTTATGCCTGTACAACGCAGCACGAAACCTTAAAGGAATTAAAACAAGCGATCGTTGCAGAATGGAACAGGATAGAGCTATTAACTCTACAAAACTTGGCAGGCTCAATACCCAGTAGGCTGAATAAACTTCAGGAGCATAAGTTCAACAGCATTAATTATTAAGAGAGTTAATTTTCCCAAACATTTTTTTCCATACAAAATATATTTTGCTGTTATAGCCATTTTCTATGTCAAAAATATAAAAATATTTTTTTTTTGTTATTAAAAAAATTGATATGTAATTTGTTTATGCCTTTTTGTTTTGTACTTATTAACAGCTAACCAAATAAAAATATAAAATAAATCAAGAAAATACCTTTTGAAAAAAAACGTCATTCAAAGCAGTGCACATATATCTAATAAAAAAAAGATTATGTAAATCATTTGAAAAAAATCTGGAAGTACCAACATTTTTTTCAACCAGTTAGATACTCTGAGGGATATTCTACCGGAACCTGGACAGATTTCGGGTCATACTACTCGAGAAATTATCACTCTTTGTACCCTCCTTAGTCTGGGGACACTTTGACGACAAAAATAGCCACCACAATGGGCAGCCCCCCCTAGTGACCTCGGCATCGGTCGAGAAGCCCTACAAACCTAACATAATGTGGTTTTAATTTTTGTGTGTGTTGGGAACTGTAGCGCCTTGGTCTTCTGTAATTTATAACGCAAACAACTCAGTCAAGTTTTTCTCTCTGAATTAAATAAGGTTTTTTAAAATTTCTTTTAACGAAAAGTTGGGGGTTTCTAATTTCAGGAGGACCCTATGCTACGTTCGCTGGAAGAGACGCTTCACGAAATTTGGCAACATTTAGCGTGGTTTCAAATGATAAAGATGACTTTGATGACTTAAGCGACCTGAGTGCCGTAGAAATGGACTCGGTGCGAGAATGGGAAATGCAGTTTAAAGGTAATCACGGAACAAATTCGATTGTCAACTTTTAAGATTATCTTTTTATTTCTAGAGAAATATGAGCTTGTTGGCAAGCTGTTACGTACGGGAGAGGAGCCTACTAACTATGAAGATGACGAGGACGATGAAAATATTGTTAACAGTGATGGAACTGTTGTTGCTCAATCAGTTAATGTATTAAGCGAACAAAAAGATGTCTTGCGGGATCGGCAGTCTAAAAATGTTACATCGGAAACGGAGATATATGCTAAAAAAATCAGTGCGGTAGATCATCACAACTTCAAAGAAGATCAAATTTCTGGAAGTAACATTTCACTTTCCACACCTTCAACCGAAAACAGTTCATTAGGTGAATTACCCATAACCGATTTTTAGCAAGGGAAAGGCTCACAATTCAAGAACTGTTTGTAGCTTCAATACACAATCGTAACCTGAGAATCATTCAGCAATTTTGTCTTTAAAATTATTATTATTTTTTTTTTTAAGTTTAAAACAATTATATTTTGCATTATGAAAAAACTGAATGAGATCACTAAAACGGAGCGGTGTGAACTATGAAGGTAGAAACACTCATATTTTTGTTACAAATTTACTTACGTTATATGATTTTTTTCAATGGGAAAATAACAACAAAAAAATTTATCATGACTAACATAAAGTTTACAAAATATTGAATTAATGGTCATGGGAGAAATCATTTAATATCATAAAAATGAAAAATTGTATATAAATATTGCATATGTATGTATTTATATAAAAGCTATAAACATTTTTGGTGGGAATCTATGTATACAAGTTTAACATTATCTGCAATAAAAATAAAATTTAGAAAAACACACTTAATATGTTTAATGTATCAAAAATATAGTTATGTCAACAGAGAAATTGTTGAACAGTTTGCTTTAAAATATAAAATTTTCTATGGCATTAAATCTTGATTGGCTTCTGCCCATGTGGGAAGAGAATCGTCGGGTAACACAGATAGACAGATCCTGCAATAACCAATAAATCTGTGGCCGTTCGTCTTGTTTCACACCTAGTTCTCAGAGACAGAGAGCTAGAGCAACCAAATTTTGTGTGTACGCTTCTGTGATATCACACTGCATCAAGTTTGTTTCACGCCCATTTCCGCCCCCAAAAAGGACGAAAACCTGTGACATCCAAAATTTTAAAGATACAACAAAACTACTCAGCATCATAGGGAATGACAATGTTTAGCAGATTGCTGAAAATGGATCAGATCGGATTATTATTTGAGTCAGTAGGAGCAAATGAAACTGTAGTCGCTACGAAATGCACACACATCCTCGTTCAGTGTGCGCCTTCTGGCGGAGGGGAACCATACTGACTGAGTATCGTACAGACCTAGCAAATAACGGTTGACACTTTCGGCGTGTCTGATAAAAACCTCTCCTTTACGGACACATTCAGAAAAGGGACAGGAAAGTCCCGATCAAATCTGTTTTTGCTCAACTCGCTCTTCGCTCAGGCAAAGACCGATTTTTTCACTTCTCTTTTGTTCCTGTTTTTCACTGAGCATCTGGTCGCGAGCGAACGAAAAAAGTGTCTTGTACGTGTGGTGCATATAGCAACGATCGATTGCCTTTGTGAGTTGTATGCGCTTTGACTATTGGAGCTTAAAATTAATTGTGAAAAGAAAAAAACAAAAAAGGTCGTTTGCAAATTGCAAATAAATATACAGATTACAATAGAATAGCCCAAAAGATGCGGAAAACATGAATAAATAAATATAAACATGAACAAAAACTAAAAATACTTTACTCAGACACTTTTTTGGTTCTGCTCTTCTAAAGACACTTTTCTGTGAGCGCTTGATCAAAAGTGTCTCTCTAAGTTGTTATTGTGAGACACGATCGTGTGTCGGTTCAACCGAAAACCAGAAACACAACACAAGCGAAGAGACAAAAAGTATTCTGCTCAGTGAGAGACCGTGTCTGCCTGGTCTTTTTCTGTTTCGTCAGTGACGAGACAGCAAAGGGAAAAAGTGTTGACCGTTGTTTGCGAGCTAAGGTATCGTGTATATGTGTAGACTTGCGGCCTTAGCTGCGACTCACAACGTTCCCGCTCGTTTTTCGCTATCAATTTCTTTCATAAGAAGGATTGCTTTTTAAGGGGTCACACAAAAATTATTATATTTTGGCACTCAACGTTTCTAAGATGTAAAAAACTTGTAATCAACAAAATTTGACCAATTAAAGCGCTTGAATGACAAACTGGTAAACATATTTTTTTTGTTGCGATTTTTTGTAACTGGATTGCTTACAATTGCTTATATTTTAAATTGAGAATATATTCTAAGAAAAATGCAAATGTGTAAAGAAATAAACAGTAAACAGTAAGCGTAGAACGTCCGCACACCCATCCTCGCTATCATTTTGTAATACGTCGGCAAATAATGATCAGGCAATTGCCGATCTTTTTGCCCAATTTTTCCAAACCACCTATTCTGAGGAAAGCTACTCTGGTCATCCGTACCCATACGGTTTACCGAGGTCGAACGGCATTTTCAGTCCCTTGTTAAATGAATGTTCCCTACTTCATGATCTTCGACTAGTTAAGCCGGTGTTTTCACCGGGTCCAGACGGGGTTCCAGGTTGTGTACTCAGGTACTGCGCCGAGGCTCTGTGTGGACCTTTGCTTAAACTATTCACCCTATCCATTGATTCTTCTTGCTTCCCCCCGATCTGGAAGGAATCGTTTATAATTCCTCTCCATAAAAAAGGTAGCAAGTCTGATGCAAAAAATTATAGAGGTATAGCAAAGTTATCCGCTATTCCTAAAATGTTTGAGAAGGTTTTAACTCCGCACATGCAGCATCTCTGCAAGTCACTTATATCTCCAACTCAGCATGGATTTATAAGGCGGCGATCAACCACCACGAACTTGTTAGAGTTTACCTCTTTCATTATTAATAGCTTTCAAGGTAACTTACAGACGGATGTTAGTTACACCGACTTTAGTAAAGCATTCCCTTTTAGCGCATAAACTTGACCTTTTAGGGTTTCCGCCCAACCTCCTGAGATGGATTTCTAGCTATCTTTGTTCTAGGTCTCAAAGAGTCCTCTTCAAAAACTCCCTTTCTTTACCAGTAAAGGTTTCTTCGGGCGTACCACAGGGCAGCCATCTAGGCCCCTTACTATTCACACTCTTTATTAATGACTTGCCTTCAGTATTAACACACTCTCGAGTACTTATGTATGCGGATGATGTTAAACTCTGTGTCCAGTACAAGGACATTTCGTTTCATTCTCGCTTGCAATCCGATCTCAATAGCTTTCAGTCATGGTGTTGTGCAAACTTGTTACACCTTAATGCCTCGAAATGCAAAGTTATGACATTTCATCGTTCTAGCCCCTTGTTGGCTGCCTATACCCTATTTAATGGTTCTCTTGAGAGAATTACCCTGGTGGGTGATCTGGGTGTTATGTTAGACCCCAAGTTAAAGTTTTCCGAACACATTTCTACCATGGTAAATAAGGGCATGGGCGTGTTTGGGTTTATAAAGAGGTGGTCAAAGGAATTTGACGACCCCTATATAACAAAGACTCTCTATACCTCGCTTGTTCGTCCGATCTTAGAATACGGCTCCTGTGTATGGTGCCCTCAGTACAAAGTACACCAGGACCGTATAGAATCAGTACAGAAAAACTTTTTACTCTTTGCTCTGCGGGGCCTTAACTGGGATGCGGGTGTAAGACTCCCATCTTACTCTAGTAGACTACTATTAGTAAACCTCCCATCCTTAGTTAACCGTAGAAAAATGCTTGGTGTGATATTTATGCACAAATTGATCAGGGGTGACATAAACAGCCCTGATCTGTTGAGCCGCATAAACTTCACGATTCCTATTAGACTGACTAGAAATTTTATACCGTTGTTCCTTCCACTTTGTAGATCGAATTATTCCTAGCATGAACCGTTTAGGGTCTTATGCTCGGATTATAATTCCCTCTACCATATTATATCCACCACTAATTCTCTTCCTCTTATTAAATTACTAATCCTTACACACCTTTCTAGTAATTAGTAATTGTAGTGGTATTTGTATTTTGATTGCATGCTTAGTTTCTTAGTAAGTTTAGTGCTAATTTTCCTCGAATGTTAGTCTAATAGCTATCTTTCTTGCATGTTCGCGTTCGGTTCGGCTACGCACCGTGCGCCATGCGGCAGCGCCCCTTGGTCGGTTGGGCAAGAGGAGGGCTGCGTTTTGCCTGGGATCCGCGCGTAACAGCCTTCTGCTGGTTTCACACGGGCCACTTGACGGTGCAGTAACTGCATCGCCTCTTGAAAGATTGAGTCATTGCATGTCAACGTCCAAAGAACAAAAAAATAGAGGAATTATTTACATTTGTATGCACATCAGACCCGTTGTCTACTGCTGACTCAGCGTTGGATTTTTTGGTTTGAAGTAAGACTGCCGTTCAAATTAGATCACATTATTTCGGGCAGCTACTTTGAGGTTTTCAAACGGCGCACAGTTGCGGTTTCGACGAAAAGAGGTGGCAAAAGTCGCAGATTTTTTTAGCTTTAGATACAATAAATACACGCATCTAATAGAGAATTTTCCAGAGCTTTTAAAAATCAAACTTTCAAAAAATTCGTAAAAAACGGCTATCGCAGCTCTTAAATCCCATACAAAATCTTATTTTGACCATTTTTCGTGCGAGGCTGTGACAGGTAAATCGGTATAGAAGCCAAACGGCTCCAAAGCTAGAAACTTTCATATACCATTCCGCGAGGGGGAGAATCTTTTGTCAACAGCACGCCAGCCAAGGAAAGACAAAAGACTAGGAACAAAATTATTCAAGAAAAATTCGTAGACAAACTATTACTAAGGGTGGACTGCCCTAAACACGGATTTGGAAACACAAACGATGGCAACTCATCTCGGACATTCTTTGAGAAAAACAAAATTACTGCAGAAATAACTGGGATAGATATTGATATTATCAAAAGATTGGGTGTCATTTTGGGTGTCATTTACGCAGCAAAGAAAAAATAAATACCCGCAAGTTTGGTGAATATGCCTCGAAGACTGCAGAGCTGTAACTGGATAAATATCCTGAAAAAAAGCTAACTCCCACGCTTCATAAAATTCTCACACATTGTCAAATTTAAATTGAACATCAGAGCCTACCATTTGGAGTGATGTCTGAACAAGCCCGAGAAACAAAGTTTACAAAAAATACAGTAATATGAATACGTGCAACACACCACGAATTAAGCAAAACAACATGTTGGCAGCCTTTTCAGATCCATATATTTCATCCATTAGATATGTGAGATCACAAATTAAATCGGCAAGCAGTTATTCTTCAGAAATTATAAGTTTATTAGATATTCCTCCCACTAAACAGGAAGTAGAGTATTATTTTACAGAAATAAAAAAAACCAACCATTTTTCAAAGTAAAAAAAATAGTATTCTTGTTTTAAATTAGGTTAAGTTCAAAATTAAATACAAAATAATATTTTATTGTAAAAACAAGCATTAAAAGTACTTTATCGAAAAAAATAAAAAATAGTTCATTTTACATAGGAAAATATGCACCGGCAACAAAGTTCAACTTTAACCCATTATTGTGAAGCGTTTAGAAACTGTAGCATAATTTACTTAAGCAGATTAAATTTTGAAAGATTTTTCTTTCAAATGCTTTCGCTTGAAAAAAGATTGTCCCGTGATGCTGAATTGCAGAAAATGTAATTGGAATTCATTGAAGAGTCTCTTTTTGTCTCTCCCACAAACAACATAATTCCAAAAGCTCCACATTTTTGTATTCCACATCAGTGTGTGTTGAGGCCCTAAAGCACGTCGTACACAGGTACGCCTTGACAGCCGATGTTAAGAAGATTTATCGCGAAGTCTTGGTAGATGATGCGGATACACAATTTCAGCTCATAGTGTGGAGAAGAGACTCTTCTGAATCCTTGAGAGTATACCAGCTCAACACCGTAACATATGCTGGCGTAGAGGAGCTAAAGACAATTAAGTCTGATGTTTGTCAGGTTCTTAAAAGCGCTGGGTTTGAGTTGACTATGTGGTTCTCGAACTCACCTGAATTCACAAAGTTCCTACTACAGAAGCTTTTTATCTTAATAAGCTAGATTGGGATGAGTCAATTCCAATGAACTTGGAAACAGCATGGAACTTGCTAAAAGAAGCCTTGGGTCAGTTGGAGAAGATTTCCATACCTCGATTTGAGTATACTGATCTCAGGCCACCGATCTCTGTCACCAATCGAAAAAATGGTATACTGGTCAGATTTGGAAATTACCCTTCATTGGATCCGATCTTACGTTTCGTCGGTATCAACATTCGTTGCGAACCGAGTAGCGGAGGTTCAAGAGTGGTCAAGTGACGCTACATGTCGGTATGTGCCAACAAAACATAACTCAGCAAACATAGATTCGAGAAGTTTCAAGAAATTAAAATATAGAAGTCTCAGATACGACGAGGCGTTTCAAAAAATTGTCTAGGTAATACAAAAAATGAGTATTAGGAAAATACTGAAACCGCAAGGGCACCAGGTTAGGCCTCCTCGTTATTTCGTTATTGATATTGAAATGTGATCGAAAGATCTATCCTGAACTTGCTAGGTCACTAGAATATTTCTGGGCACCTTTATTATTAAAGGCTTTCAAGGTAATCTACAGACTCTTTAAACACTCCCTCCTAGCACTAAAACTTGACCTTTTATGGCTCCCGCCCAATTCTAACTACCTGTGTTCCAGATCTCAAAGAGTCCTCTTAAAAAACTCCGCCACTTCACCACTCAAGGTTACATTTGGAATACCACAGGGCAGCCATCTAGTCCCTTTCGGTTTTAACATACTCTCGTGTACTTATGTATGCGGATAATGTTAAGCTCTGTTTCCAGTATGAGGATATTTCATTTTAATCCCGCTTGCAATCGCAGCTTCGCTCGGCAGACGTCGGAGGGCAGACACAAAGCGGAGATAATGAAAAGCGAGTTTCGAGAGCAAGCCTAGTAGGGCAAGCAAGCGCAAAGCTTTAACAAAACAAAAGAAACTGAATGTCAATACGAAAGGACGATAAGACAATCGGACTCGTTAAGTTGGGACGAAACAGTTTGAAAATGGGCTGCGTGAAGCATATAGAGAGTCGTAGTTTAACCACTATAATTTCAATATTGTTATGAGCTTCGACAGAAAAAAGTTGGGATGTTATCAATTGCCGTTGTGAGTTGTATGCGCTTTGACTATATGAGCTTAAAATTAATCGTGAAAAGCAAAACAAAAAAGTTCGTTTGCAAATTTTGCAAATAAATAAACAGATTACAATAGAGTAGCCCAAAAGATGCGGTAAACATGAATAAATAAATATAAACATGAAAAAAAACTAAAAATACTTTACTCAGACACTTTTTTGGTTCTGTTCATCTAAAGACACTTCTGTGAGCTTGATCAAAAGTGTCTCTCTAAGTTGTTATTGTGAGACACAATCGTGTGTCGGTTCAAGCGAAAACCAGAAACACAACACAAGCGAAGAGACAAAAAGTATTCTGCTCAGTGAGAGATTTTTTTATTTTTTTTAGCGCTTTAGATACAATAAATACACGCATATAATAGAGAATTTTCCAGAGCTTTTAAAAATCAAACTTTCAAAAAATTCGTAAAAACGGCTATCACAGCTCTTAAATCCCATACAAAATCTTATTTTGACCATTTTCCGTGCGAGGTTGTGACAGGTAAATCGGTATAGAAGCCAAAAGGCTCCAAAGCGCAGAAAGGGCTTTTAGACTTAACTAATAAATAGTTCAAAGAACATATATAAAAAAAATCTCGGATTAGAATAATTTGCAATATTAGAATAACTTTCCATTTCGCGCTACCTCTATTATGTTGTTGGTTATGAATGAATATGCAGGCTAGTATTTCTACCTTTACCTGTCTTTTTGACCAGGTTTTGCATGCAAGAATTAGATGTATGTAGTTCATTTTAAAACTTTCATATCTTTTGACAACAGCACGCCAGCCAAGGAATGACAAAAGACTAGGAACAAAATTATTCAAGAAAAATTCGTAGACAAACTATTACTAAGGGTGGACTGCCCTTAACACGGATTTGGAAACACAAACGATGGCAACTCATCTTGGATATGCTTTGAGAAAAACGAAATTACTGCAGAAATAACTGGGGTGGATATTGATATTATCAAAAGATTGGGTGTCATTTTGGGTGTCATTTACGCAGCAAAGAAAAAATAAATACCCGCAAGTTTGGTGAATATGCCTCGAAGACTGCAGAGCTGTAACTGGAAAAATATCCTGAAAAAAGCTAACTCCCACGCTTCATAAAATTCTCACACATTGTCAAATTTAAATTGAACATCAGAGCCTACCATTTGGAGAGATGTCTGAACAAGCCCGAGAAACAAAGTTTACAAAAAATACAGTAATATGAATACGTGCAACACACCACGAATTAAGCAAAACAACATGTTGGCAGCCTTTTGAGATCCATATATTTCATACATTAGATATGTGAGATCACAAATTAAATCGGCATGCAGTTATTCTTCACAAATTATAAGTTTATTAGATATTCCTCCCACTAAACAGGAAGTAGAGTATTATTTTACAGAAATAAAAAAAACCAACCATTTTTCAAAGTAAAAAAAATAGTATTCTTGTTTTAAATTAGGTTAAGTTCAAAATTAAATACAAAATAATATTTTATAGTAAAAAAAAACATTAAAAGTACTTTATCGATAAAAAAAAAATAGAGCATTTTACATAGGAAAATATGCACCGGTAACAAAGTTAAACTTTAACCCATTATTGTGAAACTTTTAGAACCTGTAGCATAATTTACTTAAGCAGATTAAATTTTGAAAGATTTTTCTTTCAAATGCAGTCTGTTTCATGAAGATATTTTTATTTGTTCAGAAGCTATTAATTTAGCAAGCTGAAACGGCGGAATTCCACACTGTGCGGCGGTTTCGCTTGAAAAAAGATTGTCCCGTGATGCTGAATTGCAGAAAATGTAATTGGAATTCATTGAAGAGTCTCTTTTTGTCTCTCCCACAAACAACATAATTCCAAAAGCTCCACATTTTTGTATTCCACATCAGTGTGTGTTGAGGCCCTAAAGCACGTCGTACACAGGTACGCCTTGACAGCCGATGTTAAGAAGATTTATCGCGAAGTCTTGGTAGATGATGCGGATAGACAATTTCAGCTCATAGTGTGGAGAAGAGACGCTTCTGAATCCTTGAGAGTATACCAGCTCAACATCGTAACATATGCTGGCGTAGAGGAGCTAAAGACAATTAAGTCTGATGTTTGTCAGGTTCTTAAAAGCGCTGGGTTTGAGTTGACTATGTGGTTCTCGAACTCATCTGAATTCACAAAGTTCCTACTACAGAAGCTTTTTATCTTAATAAGCTAGATTGGGATGAGTCAATTCCAATGAACTTGGAAACAGCATGGAACTTGCTAAAAGAAGCCTTGGGTCAGTTGGAGAAGATTACCATACCTCGATTTGAGTATACTGATCTCAGGCCACCGATCTCTGTCACCAATCGAAAAAATGGTATACTGGTCAGATTTGGAAATTACCCTTCATTGGATCCGATCTTACGTTTCGTCGGTATCAACATTCGTTGCGAACCGAGTAGCGGAGGTTCAAGAGTGGTCAAGTGACGCTACATGTCGGTATGTGCCAACAAAACATAACTCAGCAAACATAGATTCGAGAAGTTTCGAGAAATTAAAATATAGAAGTCTCAGATACGACGAGGCGTTTCAAAAAATTGTCTAGGTAATACAAAAAATGAGTATTAGGAAAATACTGAAACCGCAAGGGCACCAGGTTAGGCCTCCTCGTTATTTCGTTATTGATATTGAAATGTGATCGAAAGATCTATCCTGAACTTGCTAGGTCACTAGAATATTTCTGGGCACCTTTATTATTAAAGGCTTTCAAGGTAATCTACAGACTCTTTAAACACTCCCTCCTAGCACTAAAACTTGACCTTTTATGGCTCCCGCCCAATTTTAACTACCTGTGTTCCAGATCTCAAAGAGTCCTCTTAAAAAACTCCGCCACTTCACCACTCAAGGTTACATTTGGAATACCACAGGGCAGCCATCTAGTCCCTTTCGGTTTTAACATACTCTCGTGTACTTATGTATTTATTTATTTATTTAATTAACAAATTATCTGTTAATAATGGTACTTAGTTACTAAAGGCGGAAAAAGATAAGTTAAAAGTTAGCTAAATTTAAATGATTATAAATATTGCATGCAATTAGTTTAAGAGATAGTTCAGGGGATAGGGTTTGACAGAGGGAGTTATAATTATGGCATAAAACCCTAAAAAGTTCATGATCAGCATAATTAGACCTACAAATGGGTAGACGGATAGGCCTAGATGGATAGATGGAACGGCCAAGTCAATCTGACCCAAGAGAGTTTGGGAGAAGAAGGCTGTTACGCGCGGATCCCAGGCAAAACGCAGCCCTCCTCTTGCCCAACCGACCAAGGGGCGCTGCCGCATGGCGCACGGTGCGTAGCCGAACCGAACGCGAACATGCAAGAAAGATAGCTATTAGACTAACATTCGAGGAAAATTAGCACTAAACTTACTAAGAAACTAAGCATGCAATCAAAATACAAATACCACTACAATTACTAATTACTAGAAAGGTGTGTAAGGATTAGTAATTTAATAAGAGGAAGAGAATTAGTGGTGGATATAATATGGTAGAGGGAATTATAATCCGAGCATAAGACCCTAAACGGTTCATGCTAGGAATAATTCGATCTACAAAGTGGAAGGAACAACGGTATCAAATTTTCAGTCTAATAGGAATCGTGAAGTTTATGCGGCTCAACAGATCAGGGCTGTTTATGTCACCCCTGATCAATTTGTGCATAAATATCACACCAAGCATTTTTCTACGGTTAACTAAGGATGGGAGGTTTACTAATAGTAGTCTACTAGAGTAAGATGGGAGTCTTACACCCGCATCCCAGTTAAGGCCCCGCAGAGCAAAGAGTAAAAAGTTTTTCTGTACTGATTCTATACGGTCCTGGTGTACTTTGTACTGAGGGCACCATACACAGGAGCCGTATTCTAAGATCGGACGAACAAGCGAGGTATAGAGAGTCTTTGTTATATAGGGGTCGTCAAATTCCTTTGACCACCTCTTTATAAACCCAAACACGCCCATGCCCTTATTTACCATGGTAGAAATGTGTTCGGAAAACTTTAACTTGGGGTCTAACATAACACCCAGATCACCCACCAGGGTAATTCTCTCAAGAGAACCATTAAATAGGGTATAGGCAGCCAACAAGGGGCTAGAACGATGAAATGTCATAACTTTGCATTTCGAGGCATTAAGGTGTAACAAGTTTGCACAACACCATGACTGAAAGCTATTGAGATCGGATTGCAAGCGAGAATGAAACGAAATGTCCTTGTACTGGACACAGAGTTTAACATCATCCGCATACATAAGTACTCGAGAGTGTGTTAATACTGAAGGCAAGTCATTAATAAAGAGTGTGAATAGTAAGGGGCCTAGATGGCTGCCCTGTGGTACGCCCGAAGAAACCTTTACTGGTAAAGAAAGGGAGTTTTTGAAGAGGACTCTTTGAGACCTAGAACAAAGATAGCTAGAAATCCATCTCAGGAGGTTGGGCGGAAACCCTAAAAGGTCAAGTTTATGCGCTAAAAGGGAATGCTTTACTAAAGACGGTGTAACTAACATCCGTCTGTAAGTTACCTTGAAAGCTATTAATAATGAAAGAGGTAAACTCTAACAAGTAAAAAAAATAGTATTCTTGTTTTAAATTAGGTTAAGTTCAAAATTAAATACAAAATAATATTTTATTGTAAAAACAAGCATTAAAAGTACTTTATCGAATAATAAAAAAAAATAGTGCATTTTACATAGGAAAATATGCACCGGCAACAAAGTTCAACTTTAACCCATTATTGTGAAGCGTTTAGAAACTGTAGCATAATTTACTTAAGCAGATTAAATTTTGAAAGATTTTTCTTTCAAATGCTTTCGCTTGAAAAAAGATTGTCCCGTGATGCTGAATTGCAGAAAATGTAATTGGAATTCATTGAAGAGTCTCTTTTTGTCTCTCCCACAAACAACATAATTCCAAAAGCTCCACATTTTTGTATTCCACATCAGTGTGTGTTGAGGCCCTAAAGCACGTCGTACACAGGTACGCCTTGACAGCCGATGTTAAGAAGATTTATCGCGAAGTCTTGGTAGATGATGCGGATAGACAATTTCAGCTCATAGTGTGGAGAAGAGACTCTTCTGAATCCTTGAGAGTATACCAGCTCAACACCGTAACATATGCTGGCGTAGAGGAGCTAAAGACAATTAAGTCTGATGTTTGTCAGGTTCTTAAAAGCGCTGGGTTTGAGTTGACTATGTGGTTCTCGAACTCACCTGAATTCACAAAGTTCCTACTACAGAAGCTTTTTATCTTAATAAGCTAGATTGGGATGAGTCAATTCCAATGAACTTGGAAACAGCATGGAACTTGCTAAAAGAAGCCTTGGGTCAGTTGGAGAAGATTTCCATACCTCGATTTGAGTATACTGATCTCAGGCCACCGATCTCTGTCACCAATCGAAAAAATGGTATACTGGTCAGATTTGGAAATTACCCTTCATTGGATCCGATCTTACGTTTCGTCGGTATCAACATTCGTTGCGAACCGAGTAGCGGAGGTTCAAGAGTGGTCAAGTGACGCTACATGTCGGTATGTGCCAACAAAACATAACTCAGCAAACATAGATTCGAGAAGTTTCGAGAAATTAAAATATAGAAGTCTCAGATACGACGAGGCGTTTCAAAAAATTGTCTAGGTAATACAAAAAATGAGTATTAGGAAAATACTGAAACCGCAAGGGCACCAGGTTAGGCCTCCTCGTTATTTCGTTATTGATATTGAAATGTGATCGAAAGATCTATCCTGAACTTGCTAGGTCACTAGAATATTTCTGGGCACCTTTATTATTAAAGGCTTTCAAGGTAATCTACAGACTCTTTAAACACTCCCTCCTAGCACTAAAACTTGACCTTTTATGGCTCCCGCCCAATTCTAACTACCTGTGTTCCAGATCTCAAAGAGTCCTCTTAAAAAACTCCGCCACTTCACCGCTCAAGGTTACATTTGGAATACCACAGGGCAGCCATCTAGTCCCTTTCGGTTTTAACATACTCTCGTGTACTTATGTATGCGGATAATGTTAAGCTCTGTTTCCAGTATGAGGATATTTCATTTAAATCCCGCTTGCAATCGCAGCTTCGCTCGGCAGACGTCGGAGGGCAGACACAAAGCGGAGATAATGAAAAGCGAGTTTCGAGAGCAAGCCTAGTAGGGCAAGCAAGCGCAAAGCTTTAACAAAACAAAAGAAACTGAATGTCAATACGAAAGGACGATAAGACAATCGGACTCGTTAAGTTGGGACGAAACAGTTTGAAAATGGGCTGCGTGAAGCATATAGAGAGTCGTAGTTTGACCACTATAATTTCAATATTGTTATGAGCTTCGACAGAAAAAAGTTGAGATGTTATCAATTGCCGTTGTGAGTTGTATGCGCTTTGACTATATGAGCTTAAAATTAATCGTGAAAAGCAAAACAAAAAAGTTCGTTTGCAAATTTTGCAAATAAATAAACAGATTACAATAGAGTAGCCCAAAAGATGCGGTAAACATGAATAAATAAATATAAACATGAAAAAAAACTAAAAATACTTTACTCAGACACTTTTTTGGTTCTGTTCATCTAAAGACACTTCTGTGAGCTTGATCAAAAGTGTCTCTCTAAGTTGTTATTGTGAGACACGATCGTGTGTCGGTTCAACCGAAAACCAGAAACACAACACAAGCGAAGAGACAAAAAGTATTCTTCTCAGTGAGAGATTTTTTTATTTTTTTTAGCGCTTTAGATACAATAAATACACGCATATAATAGAGAATTTTCCAGAGCTTTTAAAAATCAAACTTTCAAAAAATTCGTAAAAACGGCTATCACAGCTCTTAAATCCCATACAAAATCTTATTTTGACCATTTTCCGTGCGAGGTTGTGAAGGTTTCCGTGTCCAAAGCGCAGAAAGGGCTTTTAGACTTAGGTAATAAATAGTTCAAGGAACATATATAAAAAAATCTCGGATTAGAATAATTTGCAATATTAGAATAACTTTCCATTTCGCGCTACCTCTATTATGTTGTTGGCTATGAATGAATATGCAGGCTAGTATTTCTACCTTTACCTGTCTTTTTGACCAGGTTTTGCATGCAAGAATTAGATGTATGTAGTTCATTTTAAAACTTTCATATCTTTTGACAACAGCACGCCAGCCAAGGAATGACAAAAGACTAGGAACAAAATTATTCAAGAAAAATTCGTAGACAAACTATTACTAAGGGTGGACTGCCCTTAACACGGATTTGGAAACACAAACGATGGCAACTCATCTCGGATATGCTTTGAGAAAAACGAAATTACTGCAGAAATAACTGGGGTGGATATTGATATTATCAAAAGATTGGGTGTCATTTTGGGTGTCATTTACGCAGCAAAGAAAAAATAAATACCCGCAAGTTTGGTGAATATGCCTCGAAGACTGCAGAGCTGTAACTGGAAAAATATCCTGAAAAAAGCTAACTCCCACGCTTCATAAAATTCTCACACATTGTCAAATTTAAATTGAACATCAGAGCCTACCATTTGGAGAGATGTCTGAACAAGCCCGAGAAACAAAGTTTACAAAAAATACAGTAATATGAATACGTGCAACACACCACGAATTAAGCAAAACAACATGTTGGCAGCCTTTTGAGATCCATATATTTCATACATTAGATATGTGAGATCAGCCGTCAGCCATTGGGTGCTACAGGGGGACAAACGGATGACGGGTCGGCTCGCACAACTGTGAACTCGGCGCAGGCGCAGCCGCTCCGGTTAGTAATACCCGGTGCGGTCTGCGTCTCACACCCCCCCCTAGGACACAGAGGGTTGCGAGCGAACCGTCACCCGCCGTAACTGTGCACACCGGTGGAAGTGCGACTATACTCTCCCCGTGAGGGCGGCTGGAAACAGGTCCTAGCACGGTCATGTCTCTGCTAGGATGCTGGCGAATGGTAGTCGGGCGGAGAGAAGAAAACTCTCAGTGAAATTACCCCAATCCAAGGTGACACTGTTATATGCCGAGGGATGCATGGCCGGGGGGGTGCCCGGTCGCTAATATGCGGACTCTGGATACCTGCCGACCTCCAGTTTAAATCAGGCTTCCCGGGGCAAGCGGGCTATGCCTCGGGTGACCAACCCCTTCCCGCCTACTCGTGGGAACAAAAATGCCAAACATATCAAAAATACCAAATAAAAACACCGCAAAGGAGCTCGGTACTCCTCTTAAAGTACCGGAGGGACAAGCCAATCCCTCTGCACCAGCGCCTGGGAAACCGGGTCCAAAGAAGACGGGGAAGGAGACTGAGTCGGTCCACCGTCTTCAGGCAGCAGCCGCAGCGAGGGGGGGCCCGAAAAGCCAATCGGGTCCTTCCAAGTCGGGTGGCTCCAAGGGCGAAGCGGATACCGGGGCGGCTGCCAAGCAGAGCGTAATCGCGGCTGGTAAGCGCACCGGGACCGAAGAACCCATGGGAGCCCCGGCGGGCAGCGTCTCTGCACCACGGGGTGGAAAGCCGTCGTACCAGGACAGGAGACGAGCGGCTTTCATCCTGTCCAACGAAGACCCGAACTTCAAGGCGTCAGCCGAAGGAAAGGAGCAGAGGCTGTGGGCCTGCTCAATCCTTCCACTGTTCCAGCCAGCCAAAGCCGGAAAGGGCGCAGCCAAGGCCGCCAACAAGCGGCAACGCTCAGCGGAGGACCCCGCAAATCAGCCAGGCCAAGCCCAGCAAGCCAAGCGGGTGAAGACCCACCTCACGAACCGGTCGTTCGCTGAGGTGGCGAGGGGCAGGACCCTGATCGGGGTCCTGGACAGGGGCGCCGAGGACGGCCATGTCCCTCGCGATAAGTGGCACCTGGTGGAGAACGAGCTCCAGGACCGGTTCCTACTGGAACTGGAGGAGAACGGCGGACCACCGCCAAAGTGTGAGGACGCAGGGTGGCATCAAGGCAAGGTGAAAGCCATCGCCTGCCAAGACGCTCGCTCTGCGGCCCTCTACATGAAGGCGGTGGCGGCCCTAAAAGAGGTCTATCCAGGGGCGAAACTGGAGGCCGTGAAGTGGGAAGATGTCCCTAGTCGCCCGAGAGCCAGAGCGTGGGTCTCGGCTAAGCCTGCAGAGCCTGAGAAGATCCTCAGGTTACTGCAGGTCTGCAACCCCCACCTTCCTACAGCCGATTGGAAGGTGGCAAAGGTGGAGGATATCCAAGGGCAGAGGCGCCAGATTATCCTCGTCCTAAATGAGGAATCCATTGATCTCCTCGCAAAGTCGGACGGTGTAGTGGATTATGGCTACAAGAAGGTCACCATATCCACTTACAAGTCCGATCGCAAGGGCAGGCAAGCGGAGGTCGAGCCAGACCCGGAGCTGCCGGAGATCCCGAAAGAGGGGGCCTCGTGCGAGGAAGACAACCCGGCGTCGGATGCGGCGTCCATGATGTCGGACGATATCTTGGACGACTACGCGTTCGACGAGAGCGACCTAGCCAGAGGTCTCAGCCACATCGTTGTCGGGGAGGAGCCGGAGTCCCCTGACAGCGATCTAGAAGCAACAATGGTGGAGGCGAGCCTCAGGAATGTCGTTGACGCTCCTGCAGATAAACCTCCACCATTGTAAGGCAGCATGCGCTGCTCTACTGCTCCACCTGGCCAAGGGTGGAGCCGACATAGTCCTCATTCAGGAGCCCTGGATCCTCGGAAACAGGGTCTCCGGTCTGAGGACTTCTGACTACAAGCTATATGTAGCTGAAACCGCAGGTAAAATTCGTACCTGCATTCTTGCAAAAAGAGAGTTGCACCTATTTTTGCTCCCAAATTTCAGCAATGAAGACCACACCGCAGTGAGCCTCGAAGGCCAGGAGCGCTCACTGAGGATCTGCTCCGCATACATGGGGCATGAACAACCAGACCCCCCTCCACACGCGCCTCTCCGGGCTCTAATCGCAGACTGCTCGGCCAAGGACATCGGCCTAATTGTGGGGTGCGATGCCAATGCACATCACTGTCAGTGGGGAAGCACTGACACAAACGAAAGGGGTGAGTACCTTTTCAGTTACTTACTGACCACTCAGATGGTCTTACTAAACCGGGGTAGTGATCCCACCTTTATCATTAAAAACCGCAAGGAGGTCCTGGACCTCACGCTTGCCTCTCATGAGATACAGCGTAACATTGTATCCTGGAGGGTCCTGGAAGAGCACTCCTTCTCGGACCACAGGTACGTGGAAACTGTCTTCTCCTTCTCAGTACCGAAGCCAGTCCGATTCCGAAACATCAGGCGGACAAACTGGACTCGGTACTCTGATTACCTCTGTCGTGTTCTCCCTGAGCCCCCATCTGAGGAGGAGTTCTCCACGGAGGCCACGACTCGTCTTCTTAAGATCTTTACCGACGCCTGCAATAAGGCGCTCGACAAAGCATGCCCCTCTGGCAAGAACAGAGGCCGGAAGAAACCTGAATGGTGGAATCCGAAACTGGGTGAACTCCGGAAAGCCTCCCGGAGACTCTTCAATAAAGCTAAGGCTGAAAACGTTGAGCAAAACTGGGCCGAATACAAGGCCAGTCTGTCAACCTACAACAAAGAACTTAGAAAAGCCAAACGCGCCTCCTGGCGTAAGTTCTGCAGCGAAATCGAGAGTAACTCAGAAGCCTCACGCTTGCGCAGAGTTCTCTCGAAGACAACACCCACCCTGGGCTACTTGAAGAACACCGACCAGTCGTGGACTACGTCCAGCGAGGAGTCGCTAAATCTTCTCCTAAATACCCACTTCCCTGGCTGCGATGAAAACAGACCCAACTACCTCGCGCCTCCTTCTGTCGCCTCAAATGCCATCTTGGGACTGCTAAGCCAGGAGAACATTTCCTGGGCGATCAGAAGCTTTAAACCCTACAAGTCCGCGGGGCCAGACGGCATTTTCCCTGCCCAACTGATTCACGCGGGACATAAAGCCATTAACTGGCTCAAAATAATTTACGAGGGAATCTTCTCCCACGGGTGCATTCCTGACACCTGGCTTCAGACCAAAGTCGTATTCATACCCAAGGCAGGCAAGCCCTCGCACACTGCCCCAAAGGATTTCAGACCCATAAGTCTATCGTCTTTTCTTCTAAAGGCGATGGAGCGGCTCCTGGGGCTGCATCTAACGGCGTGCATTCCGTCCAGTCTGATCTCAGACTCCCAGCATGCCTATCGGAAGGGAAGATCCACCGAAACGGCCCTACACTCGATCACATCGATCATCGAAGCATCCCTTAATTTTAAGGAGTACACCCTAGTAGCCTTCCTCGACATAGAAGGCGCCTTTAACAACATCCTTCCGACCGCCATCACGGGCGCACTGACGGATCTGGGCGTTGACTCCAGGACGGTGAGCCTGATCGATCAGATGCTACAATGCAGGACGGTTGAGGCATCACTGGGGACGTCAACGTGTACCAGATTTGTCAGCAGAGGCACACCGCAGGGCGGAGTCCTCTCGCCCCTCCTATGGAACGTGGCAGTGAACACACTGCTGCGGGAGATAGAGGGGGGTGGCTGCCGTGTGGTGGCGTACGCGGACGATGTTGCCATAGCATTCTCCGGAAAATTTCCGCAGACATTGTGTGAGTGCATGACAAGTACTCTCACGAAAATGTCGAAATGGGCAGACAAATGCGGGTTAGACGGCGTCAACCCGTCTAAAACGGAACTGGTGCTTTTCACTAGGAAGTACAAAGTTCCGGTACTGATTCCCCCAAGACTATGTGGGGAAACGCTAGTCTTCAGCAACAACGCCAAGTATCTTGGCCTAATCCTCGATAGAAAGCTCGATTGGAAATTGAGCATAGAGGATAGAGTAAAGAAGGCCACAGTGGCCCTCTATACTTGCAGGAAAGCCATCGGACTAAAATGGGGAATGACCCCCTATATAGTTCGGTGGCTCTACACCGCCATCATACGACCAATCATGCTCTATGGAGTGGTGGTATGGTGGCCAGCCTTGGACAGAAGGACATGCCTCAATAAACTCAGCAGAGTTCAACGCATGGCAGAGCTATGCATAACTGGCGGGCTACGCACTACTCCAGGGGAAGCCCTGGATACTGTGCTGGACCTCCTCCCTGTGGATCTCATGGGAAAGAAGGTGGCCTCAGAATGAGAGAAGCCAGACTGTGGAAAGCATCCGCGGTTGGGCACTCGGGAATCCTGATGAGACTCCCGCAATTACCAGAGAGGACAGATTACTGTATCCCCAGTGATCACCTCTCGACGCCCTTCCAGGTATCAATCCCATCTAGGGAGGACTGGGAGATGGGCGAACCAGGACCTGCAAATGCGGTCCACTTCTACACTGATGGCTCAAAGCTAGACGGCCGCGTGGGAGGCGGAGTCTACTGCAGCGAGCTGAACATCAGTCATTGCTTCAGGCTCCCGGATCACTGTAGTGTGTTCCAAGCGGAGGTTGAAGCCATCAAGGAGGCCATTTCGATCGTCTCCAAATTACTTCTAGATACGCACTTAGTGTGCGTCTTCTCGGACAGCCAAGCAGCTATCAAAGCTCTAGGCTCAATATCGTCGAACTCAGCGACTGTAAATGACTGCCGCAGGTCTCTGCACGAGATCGCAGAGCAGTTAGATCTCTTCCTTATATGGGTCCCCGGCCACAGGGACATCGAGGGGAATGACGCCGCCGACGAGCTAGCCAGGCAGGGTACTACGATTCCTCTCCTACCGGAGAGGGAGCAAGTAGCGATGCCCTTGGCTACGTGCAGGCTCCTAACGAGTTCGAGTACGAATTGTTCGAGCAAAATGCCAATAGGAGATGGCAGCAAACCGTTTCCTGTAAAGTCTCAAGATTGATATGGCCATATCGATCGAAGAAGCGCTCAGCAGAGCTGTATAAACTCAGCAGAGCACAGTGCTCTGCAGTTACTAGAGCCATTACGGGACACTGGCAGATCGGCACTCACGCCTCTAGACTGTCAATCCCTCATAACGACTTCTGCAGGAGTTGTCGCGACGAGGAGGAGGAGGAATCGGTCCCCCACTTCTTCTGCCACTGCCCAGCCCTTGGAAATCGTCGTCTTTGAATTCTCGGGGCCGCTTTCCTCACGGACATTTCGGACCTGTCCGTAATCAAACCAGGGACCTTGTCCAAATACATCCAAGCCACCGGATGGGACTGCCCTTAACCTGCAGTAGTATGCTCTCACGGTTCGGGCAACGCGAAGGGGCACATGCCCATGCGGCAACACAACGGACCTTTTATAGGTCCAAGTGAGCTTGGGGGCGGGAGGCTCTTATCCCCCCCCTCCCGGCTACCGCCTTAACCTAACCTAACCTATGTGAGATCACAAATTAAATCGGCATGCAGTTATTCTTCACAAATTATAAGTTTATTAGATATTCCTCCCACTAAACAGGAAGTAGAGTATTATTTTACAGAAATAAAAAAAACCAACCATTTTTCAAAGTTAAACAAATAGTATTCTTGTTTGAAATTAGGTTAAGTTGAAAATTAAATACAAAATAATATTTTATAGTAAAAAAAAACATTAAAAGTACTTTATCGATAAAAAAAAAATAGAGCATTTTACATAGGAAAATATGCACCGGTAACAAAGTTAAACTTTAACCCATTATTGTGAAACTTTTAGAACCTGTAGCATAATTTACTTAAGCAGATTAAATTTTGAAAGATTTTTCTTTCAAATGCAGTCTGTTTCATGAAGATATTTTTATTTGTTCAGAAGCTATTAATTTAGCAAGCTGAAACGGCGGAATTCCACACTGTGCGGCGGTTTCGCTTGAAAAAAGATTGTCCCGTGATGCTGAATTGCAGAACATGTAATTGGAATTCATTGAAGAGTCTCTTTTTGTCTCTCCCACAAACAACATAATTCCAAAAGCTCCACATTTTTGTATTCCACATCAGTGTGTGTTGAGGCCCTAAAGCACGTCGTACACAGGTACGCCTTGACAGCCGATGTTAAGAAGATTTATCGCGAAGTCTTGGTAGATGATGCGGATACACAATTTCAGCTCACAGTGTGGAGAAGAGACGCTTCTGAATCCTTGAGAGTATACCAGCTCAACACCGTAACATATGCTGGCGTAGAGGAGCTAAAGACAATTAAGTCTGATGTTTGTCAGGTTCTTAAAAGCGCTGGGTTTGAGTTGACTATGTGGTTCTCGAACTCATCTGAATTCACAAAGTTCCTACTACAGAAGCTTTTTATCTTAATAAGCTAGATTGGGATGAGTCAATTCCAATGAACTTGGAAACAGCATGGAACTTGCTAAAAGAAGCCTTGGGTCAGTTGGAGAAGATTACCATACCTCGATTTGAGTATACTGATCTCAGGCCACCGATCTCTGTCACCAATCGAAAAAATGGTATACTGGTCAGATTTGGAAATTACCCTTCATTGGATCCGATCTTACGTTTCGTCGGTATCAACATTCGTTGCGAACCGAGTAGCGGAGGTTCAAGAGTGGTCAAGTGACGCTACATGTCGGTATGTGCCAACAAAACATAACTCAGCAAACATAGATTCGAGAAGTTTCGAGAAATTAAAATATAGAAGTCTCAGATACGACGAGGCGTTTCAAAAAATTGTCTAGGTAATACAAAAAATGAGTATTAGGAAAATACTGAAACCGCAAGGGCACCAGGTTAGGCCTCCTCGTTATTTCGTTATTGATATTGAAATGTGATCGAAAGATCTATCCTGAACTTGCTAGGTCACTAGAATATTTCTGGGCACCTTTATTATTAAAGGCTTTCAAGGTAATCTACAGACTCTTTAAACACTCCCTCCTAGCACTAAAACTTGACCTTTTATGGCTCCCGCCCAATTTTAACTACCTGTGTTCCAGATCTCAAAGAGTCCTCTTAAAAAACTCCGCCACTTCACCACTCAAGGTTACATTTGGAATACCACAGGGCAGCCATCTAGTCCCTTTCGGTTTTAACATACTCTCGTGTACTTATGTATTTATTTATTTATTTAATTAACAAATTATCTGTTAATAATGGTACTTAGTTACTAAAGGCGGAAAAAGATAAGTTAAAAGTTAGCTAAATTTAAATGATTATAAATATTGCATGCAATTAGTTTAAGAGATAGTTCAGGGGATAGGGTTTGACAGAGGGAGTTATAATTATGGCATAAAACCCTAAAAGGTTCATGATCAGCATAATTAGACCTACAAATGGGTAGACGGATAGGCCTAGATGGATAGATGGAACGGCCAAGTCAATCTGACCCAAGAGAGTTTGGGAGTCAACAGTCCCAAGAAGGAGCTTGTGCACGAACATTACGCCATTGCATATTCTGCGATGGTGCAACGACGGCAGGTCAATAAGATTTAGCCTAGACCGGTAGGGTGGCAAGATTCTACCCGAATCCCAGTTAAAGTTCCGAAGGGCAAAAATTAAAAATTGCTTTTGCACGGATTCAATAACAGCCTGCTGCTCTTTATACTGCGGGCTCCACACACAAGAACAATACTCCAATATAGGACGTACTAACGAGATGTACAGTTGTTTCGTAACGTACGGGTCGTCAAACTCCTTGGACCAACGCTTGATGAACGCTAAAACACCCTTAGCTTTATTTACAGTTGCAGCTATATGGGTGTTAAAACACATCTTATGATCAAAAAGGACTCCGAGGTCATTTGAACTCGAAATTCGCTCAAGGACATGATTTCCTAGAACATATGGGACAAAATGAGGAGCGCGACGGTAAAATGTCATAAGTTTGCATTTGGAAAGGTTCAGAAAAAGAAGATTAGTTGAACACCACAATAGTAGTTCACTTAGATCAAGTTGAAGGCGTGTGTGCAAATACCAATCAGAGTAAGAAAGACAGATTTTGACATCATCAGCATACATTAGTGTAGTAGAGTATGTTATAACTTGAGGAAGGTCATTCACAAATAAAATAAACAGAAGCGGGCCCAGATGACTTCCCTGTGGCACACCTGAAGTAACATTAACAGTATTTGACAACACGTTAGAAAACAAAACACGTTGAGTACGGTTAGAGAGATAGGACAAAATCCAATCTAGAAGATTCGTTGGGAACCCTAATAAAGAGAGCTTGTGAATAAGCAGAGCATGGTTCACAGAATCGAATGCCTTGCTGAAGTCCGTAAAAACTACATCCGTCTGCAAACCAATTTGAAAACCACGGTGGATTAGGATAGAAAACTCAAGAAGGTTAGTCGATGTTGAACGATGTCTGAAAAAACCGTGTTGCGACGGAGGTATCAAGCTGCAACAAAGATGTTGCAGTTGCCGGGTGACCAGGAACTCAAGAAGCTTCGGGATGGCGGAAAGCTTTGCGATACCACGATAGTTTTCAATGTTTGATCTTGAACCTTTTTTGTGAAGCGGAATGATGTAGGACTCATTCCAAATTACTGGGAGACAAGACTGTTCCAAGGAGAGGTTGAAGAGAAAGGTCAAGGGTTTGCAACGGGACTGGGCACAGTGTTTTAAGATGCAACTTGGTACCTTATCTGGACCCGCAGAAAACGATATGTCCATAGATGACAAACCTTCCAGAACAACGCTTTCCTCGAAAAAGGGCAGAAAAATGCTGTTAGCTTGAGGTAGCTGGTACGGATACGGAGTGGATGCGTTGTAAATATGAGACGAGTACGTTGTTTGGAAAAAGTTAGCGAATAAATTTGCAATACCAACAGCAGAAGCTTCTGTTTTGTTCTGGTAATGAAGGGACGGAGGAAAAACGTTTGACTTGCGCTTAGAGTTAACGAACGAATAGAATTTTTTAGGATCACTACGAAAGTTACTACTACATTGTGAAAGGTAATGATTATAACACTGACTATTTACGGCAAGGAACAGAGAGCGAGCGAAGGAGTATAGAGCTAAGGCCAACGTGGAGCCCGACTTCTGGTACTTTTTATAGAGCCGGGATTTATTATTTTTTAAGTATGACAAATACTTGGAGAACCAGGGAGACTTGGACGCATACTTATGTATGCGGATAATGTTAAGCTCTGTTTCCAGTATGAGGATATTTCGTTTCAATTCCGCTTGCAATCGCAGCTTCGCTTGGCAGACGTCGGAGGGCAGACACAAAGCGGAGATAATGAAAAGCGAGTTTCGAGAGCAAGCCTAGTAGGGCAAGCAAGCGCAAAGCTTTAACAAAACAAAAGAAACTGAATGTCAATACGAAAGGACGATAAGACAATCGGACTCGTTAAGTTGGGACGAAACAGTTTGAAAATGGGCTGCGTGAAGCATGTAGGTTGAAGATTCAGAGGATGGTGGGATGTAAGAACACGATATAAATAGATTTATTGAGGAGAGTCGTAGTTTAACCACTATAATTTCAATATTGTTATGAGCTTCGACAGAAAAAAGTTGGGATGTTATCAATTGCCTTTTGTGAGTTGTATGCGCTTTGACTATTGGAGCTTAAAATTAATCGTGAAAAACAAAACAAAAAAGTTCGTTTGCAAATAAATATACAGATTACAATAGAATAGCCCAAAAGATGCGGAAAACATGAATAAATAAATATAAACATGAAAAAAAACTAAAAATACTTTACTCAGACAACGTAGTGTAGACGTAAGTGTAGACTTGCGGCCTTAGCTGCGACTCACAACGTTCCCGCTCGTTTTTCGCTATCAATTTCTTTCGTAAGAAGGATTGCTTTTTAAGGGGTCACACAAAAATTATTATATTTTGGCACTCAACGTTTCTAAGATGTAATAAACTTGTAATCAACAAAAATTGACGAATTAAAGCGCTTGAATGACAAACTGGTCAACATTTATTTTTTTTTGCGATTTTTTGAACAGGATTCCTTACAATTGCTTATATTTTAAATTGAGAATATATTCTAAGAAAAATGCAAATGTGTAAAGAAATAGAGGAATTATTTACATTTGTATGCACATCAGACCCGTTGTCTACTGCTGACTCAGCGTTGGATTTTTTGATTTGAAGTAAGACTGCCGTTCAAATTAGATCACATTATTTCGGGCAGCTACTTTGAGGTTTTCAAACGGCGCACAGTTGCGGTTTCGACGAAAAGAGGTGGCAAAAGTCGCAGATTTTTTTAGCTTTAGATACAATAAATATACGCATCTAATAGAGAATTTTCCAGAGCTTTTAAAAATCAAACTTTCAAAAAATTCGTAAAAAACGGCTATCGCAGCTCTTAAATCCCATACAAAATCTTATTTTGACCATTTTTCGTGCGAGGCTGTGACAGGTAAATCGGTATAGAAGCCAAACGGCTCCAAAGCTAGAAACTTTCATATACCATTCCGCGAGGGGGAGAATCTTTTGTCAACAGCACGCCAGCCAAGGAAAGACAAAAGACTAGGAACAAAATTATTCAAGAAAAATTCGTAGACAAACTATTACTAAGGGTGGACTGCCCTAAACACGGATTTGGAAACACAAACGATGGCAACTCATCTCGGACATTCTTTGAGAAAAACAAAATTACTGCAGAAATAACTGGGATAGATATTGATATTATCAAAAGATTGGGTGTCATTTTGGGTGTCATTTACGCAGCAAAGAAAAAATAAATACCCGCAAGTTTGGTGAATATGCCTCGAAGACTGCAGAGCTGTAACTGGAGAAATATCCTGAAAAAAAGCTAACTCCCACGCTTCATAAAATTCTCACACATTGTCAAATTTAAATTGAACATCAGAGCCTACCATTTGGAGAGATGTCTGAACAAGCCCGAGAAACAAAGTTTACAAAAAATACAGTAATATGAATACGTGCAACACACCACGAATTAAGCAAAACAATATGTTTGCAGCCTTTTGAGATCCATATATTTCATCCATTAGATATGTGAGATCACAAATTAAATCGGCAAGCAGTTATTCTTCAGAAATTATAAGTTTATTAGATATTCCTCCCACTAAACAGGAAGTAGAGTATTATTTTACAGAAATAAAAAAAACCAACCATTTTTCAAAGTAAAACAAATAGTATTCTTGTTTGAAATTAGGTTAAGTTGAAAATTAAATACAAAATAATATTTTATAGTAAAAACAAGCATTAAAAGTACTTTATCGATAAAAAAAAATAGAGCATTTTACATAGGAAAATATGCACCGGCAACAAAGTTAAACTTTAACCCATTATTGTGAAGCTTTTAGAAACTGTAGCATAATTTACTTAAGCAGATTAAATTTTGAAAGATTTTTCTTTCAAATACAGTTGGTTTCATGAAGATATTTTTATTTGTTCAGAAGTTATTAATTTAGCAAGCTGAAACGGCGGAATTCCACACTGTGCGGCGGTTTCGCTTGAAAAAAGATTGTCCCGTGATGCTGAATTGCAGAAAATGTAATTGGAATTCATTGAAGAGTCTCTTTTTGTCTCTCCCATAAACAACATAATTCCAAAAGCTCCACATTTTTGTATTCCACATCAGTGTGTGTTGAGGCCCTAAAGCACGTCGTACACAGGTACGCCTTGACAGCCGATGTTAAGAAGATTTATCGCGAAGTCTTGGTAGATGATGCGGATAGACAATTTCAGCTCATAGTGTGGAGAAGAGACTCTTCTGAATCCTTGAGAGTATACCAGCTCAACACCGTAACATATGCTGGCGTAGAGGAGCTAAAGACAATTAAGTCTGATGTTTGTCAGGTTCTTAAAAGCGCTGGGTTTGAGTTGACTATGTGGTTCTCGAACTCACCTGAATTCACAAAGTTCCTACTACAGAAGCTTTTTATCTTAATAAGCTAGATTGGGATGAGTCAATTCCAATGAACTTGGAAACAGCATGGAACTTGCTAAAAGAAGCCTTGGGTCAGTTGGAGAAGATTACCATACCTCGATTTGAGTATACTGATCTCAGGCCACCGATCTCTGTCACCAATCGAAAAAATGGTATACTGGTCAGATTTGGAAATTACCCTTCATTGGATCCGATCTTACGTTTCGTCGGTATCAACATTCGTTGCGAACCGAGTAGCGGAGGTTCAAGAGTGGTCAAGTGACGCTACATGTCGGTATGTGCCAACAAAACATAACTCAGCAAACATAGATTCGAGAAGTTTCAAGAAATTAAAATATAGAAGTCTCAGATACGACGAGGCGTTTCAAAAAATTGTCTAGGTAATACAAAAAATGAGTATTAGGAAAATACTGAAACCGCAAGGGCACCAGGTTAGGCCTCCTCGTTATTTCGTTATTGATATTGAAATGTGATCGAAAGATCTATCCTGAACTTGCTAGGTCACTAGAATATTTCTGGGCACCTTTATTATTAAAGGCTTTCAAGGTAATCTACAGACTCTTTAAACACTCCCTCCTAGCACTAAAACTTGACCTTTTATGGCTCCCGCCCAATTCTAACTACCTGTGTTCCAGATCTCAAAGAGTCCTCTTAAAAAACTCCCCCACTTCACCACTCGAGGTTACATTTGGAATACCATAGGGCAGCCATCTAGTCCCTTTCGGTTTTAACATACTCTCGAGTACAGACAAAAAGCGGAGATAATGAAAAGCGAGTTTCGAGAGCAAGCCTAGTAGGGCAAGCAAGCGCAAAGCTTTAACAAAACAAAACAAACTGAATGTCAATACGAAAGGACGATAAGACAATCGGGCTCGTTAAGTTGGGACGAAACAGTTTGAAAATGGGCTGCGTGAAGCATATAGGTTGAAAATTCAGAGGACGGTGGGATGTAAGAACACGATATAAATAGATTTATTGAGGAGAGTCGTAGTTTAACCACTATAATTTCAATATTGTTATGAGCTTCGACAGAAAAAGGTTGGGATGTTATGTCAGAGCGGACAGTAATCAGGACACCTCCGCCACGAGTTGGACGATCCGATCTATAAATGTTTAATTTGTCAATAATGATCTCGGAATCAGAGATTGAGGAATGAAGCTAGGTTTCGGAGAAAGCGATAATGTCGGCCTCAAAAGTTGCACTATCAGTATGTAACTTTTTGAGCTTGCTGCCCAAACCACGAACGTTCTGATAGGCAATCTTTAACGAACTAGGAGAAGCTAGTTTTTTGCTACAGAGGATGTAGCAGACGGAGATAGAATAGGAAGAATACAGCAGCGTTAGCGGCTTCAAGTATGACCACAGAAGCGCTTGCGGCGGCTTCCTCGTTGATTTTCGGGCCGACATCCTGGTCAGACACAGGCGCGGAAGGTGCGCCAGGTGCTACTGCAGAAGAGACTGTAGATGAGGCCGCCGTCGTAGTCGGTGCAATGGAACCATTAGAACAAAAGTCCGTGGCATCAAAATTTATTAGTGACGGTGATCGCGATTGTGGTGCAGGTGATCCCGGGACTGGAAGAGAAATGACCGGATTAGAGTTTGTCCAATTATTGTTAGCCTTCTTTTGCCTTGGCGACTCAGTCAAAATTTTAAAGTTTTTGAAATGACTCCATCGCTAGACACTTATCCTGTAGCATTTTGAATCCAGAGTTGAGCGCAGCGAATTCATTATGAGTCTGTCTCATAAAAATCCGCATGTCGTTCTCAATAGCTCTGCAGTCCCAACAGGTCCAGTTGAGACCGCAGCGAGTCTTTATGAGGTCGACTACGCGTCCTCCAATTTGGCCAAAGTCGGCGCAAACAGTGTGTGCCATGTTATCACACAACCAACAGAAGGTGAATGTTTGCCGTGTGGCAGCCGAACGACAGCGTTTAGCACAACAAATACTCATATTGAAACGATGGTAAAAAGAAATATGAGAAAAAATTTCTGTTCGAAGACTGGGTTTTCGAGCACTGGAGCAGAAGTCAACACGGTTTTTAAAGAGTTCATTGCGACTTGGGCTTCCGAGGTCCAAATAAACTTCTTTTTGTTGGAAAGAAGCTCGGGGATAGGACAGAATAGCTCAAAGAAATTCTGGATGAATCTACGATACCAGCTACAAACCCCAAGAAAGCCGCGAGCCTGTTTTAGATTCCTCGGCGGCCAGTTCACTATACAAGCTACTTTGGAGGGATCAGTGCAAATACATCCATTACTGATCACGTATCCAAAATAATTTACGCTGGTGACACAGAACTGACTCTTCTTAATATTCAGAGTCAGGTTGGCTTTTCTGAACTGTTCAGCGAGTCGTACCAGCACTGCTAGATGGGAAGAGAAATCTGCAGATACAATGCAAAGATCGTCCAAGTATCCAAACACGCAATAACGCAAGTCCGGGGGAATGATCTCATCCATCAAACGACACATAGTGGATGGAGCGTTGCACAGGCCAAAAGGTATAACCTTAAACTGATATAAAGGCCTTCCCGGGACTGTAAAAGCAGTTAGTGACTTGGAATCCTTAGAGAGTTCGATCTGCCAATAAGCATCTTTTAGATCCAGCTTGGTTATGATATTTGCCTTGGGCAACCGGGCAAAAATACTATCGATACTTGGCAATGGATAGGCATCCTTACGGGTGACTTCATTCAGTCGTCGAGCATCGAGACACAGAAGGACTTTGTTGGTCTTGAGCACCAGTCGCATTGGCGAACTCCAAGCACTAGAGGACGGTTCAATAACGCCTAGTTGGAGCATGCGATCAACCTCAGCATAAAGCAATTTTTCTACCGCTGGATTAACCTGATAAAATATTTGTTTTACGGGGGCGGCCTGGCCTACATCAATATGATGCTTAAGCAAGGCCGTACGCCCTAGTCCCTCCGTCGCGTTAGGAAATAACTGTTTAACAACCTCGAGTTGTTGGTTTTGCTGCCTAGTTAACGGAGTACGTAGGGGATGGTTCGGCTGCCTCATCGTCCTTCGAGCTTATCTCGACAGCTGCAATGATGTCTGGGGCCAGCGAAAAGGATCTCCAAAAATCGTGACCGAGAATTAGATTTTGTTTCAGGGATGGAATAATATATAACTTCATGGGTTTCTCGATAGTTCGATACCGCATGATGACATTCAACACCCCGAGTATCGGTTTGGCCATCTACAGTTTTTGCAGTGGCTTTTATGAGTTTATATTCAGAAAAGGATGAAAAATCAGTCTGATTTACTTCAGCACCTATACAGCTTATACTTGCGCCGGTTTCTAACATACCCTGTTCTGTTCGATCCAGAAAGGATACTTCGGCATAACTGCGCATATCCTTGGGACTACTAATAATAGCGGAAACTAACAATCTACGGTTATTTTGAACCTTATCATAATATTTTCTTAAACGCTGGATTCGTTTTGGGACTTCATGTGGTTCTTCATTAATAATTCTATATCATGATTCGTTCGTTCTCTTTCGGAGATCAGACGCGTTTTTGTTTTGCGCTCCGCATATTTTCCCTTTGTTTTACATAAACAACCGGTGTTTTCTTAAATAAATATTAAATACCTTCCTAATCCACCTACTATCTTTGATGCCTTTTGATTTGTGTTTAATTATTATTTATTGAACTTAAAATTTTTCGGCGTCGGCTTGTTGTGCTTGTGTTGTTGGCGTGAGTAAATTACATTGCATTACAGATCTCGTCTCTCGCCTTGTAGCTTTTGTTGTTTTATCACTCTCTCGCTATCACCTCAACTTCAATAACTGTTCTTTCCCTCTCACTCTTTAAACTTTCTGAGCAATAGCGATCTCTACTCAGTACCGCTCGCTATAACCGCTCTCCACTCTGCTCTCATTTTTTACCAATTCCGCTTTGAGCGTTGTCTGGCACATTGGTCTGATACCAATTTGATTTGGAAATTTTCTTTTTTTTCGTAAATTTTCTTGAGTAAATAAATAAATAATAAAAAATGGAATACGCTGTGATCTGCGCCAAAAAGGCTGTAAGAAGCAGATCACCCACGATCAGCCGAATGTCCCCTGCTGGCTCTGCGACAGCGTAGTGCACGCAAAATGCGCTGGATTTTCTGGCCTCGTGAGTGATGCTATAGCCAAACGTAATGGGTTGCATTACAGTTGGGAGTCATGCCGTGCGGTGGAGAATGACATGGTTGCTTTTATGAGGCAGACGCGGAAGGGCTTTAGGGAGCTGACCGTTGGCTTTAAAAAGCAATACGATCGGCTCCTAGCCATGGAGTCTCAATTTGGCAGTCTGCAACTGCTGAATGAGTCTCCGAGGCGTAAAAGGGTCACCCCGCGGGATCTGCAAATGCCAGCCGTTACTCAGCCGTGCGCCGCCGAAAAAATCCATGACGTATTTCTCTCTGATGTTCAGTATTTCAGGTGTGGTTTCGAAAGCCAACTTCGTGTTTCTATGCTCTGTTTTGGCAATATTACAAGTAGGACATTCGTTTATGATGTTTTGGGTAATAGTATTTTCCCCTAAACCAATTGACGGTTTTCTCTATCCCTGGATGGAGTAAGCCTTTATGATTTTTATACCCGATACTCAAAATGAGTATTGGGGTATATTAGATTTGTGGTAAAAGTGGATGTGTGTAACGTCCAGAAGGAATCGTTTCCGAGCCCATAAAGTATATATATTCTTGATCAGCATCAATAGCCGAGTCGATTGAGCCCTGTCTGTCTGTCCGTCCGTCCGTCTGTCCGTCCGTCCGTCTGTCCGTCCGTCCGTCTGTCCGTCTGTCCGTCCCCTTCAGCGCCTAGTGCTCAAAGACTATAAGAGCTAGAGCAACGATGTTTTGGATCCAGACTTCTGTGATATGTCACTGCTACAAGAATATTTCAAAACTTTTCCCCGCCCACTTCCGCCCCCACAAAGGGCGAAAATCTGTGGCATCCACATTCTTTCTCGCTCTGTCTCTCTCTAACACACAGGTTTCATGGTCGGTTTTGCCAATTGCAAATTATGAGTTCAAAGATCTCAGAACCCATAAGAGCTAGAACAACCAAATTTGGTATCCACACTCCTGTGATATCGGACCTTGACCGTTTTGTGTAAAAATTTCGCCACACCCCCTTCCGCCCCCGCAAAGGACGAAAATCTGGGGCATCCACAAATCTCAGAGACTATTAACGCTAGAGTAACCAAATTTAGTATCTCGCACGCACTCTTTGTCGTGTCATTTAATATTAGCGGCGTCTGCCGGAGGAGTGCCGTACTGACTTAGTATCGGGCATAACTGTAGAGTTGCGGTGTCCGCAGCAACTCACAACGTTCCCCCTCGTTTAAAATGGTTTCTTTAAATTCAGCGTAATTTTGAATATCTAGGAGTTTTGTGCTTGATTTAATAGCTTTGGTTATATTGTTAGAGCTAATGATTTTTAAATAGGCCTTTTGGAAAGAAGGAAAATCTATTTCATTATGGAAATATAACGCACTCTTTTTGGTGCACAGATATTTCTTTGTTATATCCTTTGCTAAGGTGTTAGTCATTTCTTTATATGTGACCTTGATGATTAGCTTGTGGAAATAGCGAGTTGTTTCTACCTTATCTTCATTGCCTTTTAATAACTCAATTTGCCGATTGTAATAGTTAATTGGTCTTTCCGTGATGGCAATGTGATTGAGATTGTCTTCCTGTGCGCTATGTACAGTTGCACCAACGCTATTGGAAGCTTCTCCAAGGAGATTTTCATTAATCTTTACCCTTGATAAGGCATCCGCTACATGATTTTCTTTGCCTGGTAGATATTTTATTTTGAAATCAAACTCATTCAGTTTTATTTTCCACTTTTGTAATTTCATATTTGTCTCCTTGAGGTTGTTCAACCAAATCAAGGGTTTATGATCGCTTTGTGTCTCGAATGTTCTACCGAACAGGTATGAACGGAAATACTTGGTTGCCCATACGATCGCTAATAATTCCTTTTCGATGGCTGAATAGTTTATTTCATGTTCATTTAGGGTTCTGCTAGCGTAGCGATCGGTTTGTGTTCTTGTGACAAAACCGCTCCCAATGCTATATTACTAGCGTCGGTTGTTACCGTGAACATTTTGTCGAAGTCTGGGAACGCAAGGATAGGGTCTGAGGTGATGAGTACTTTTAGTCTCTCAAATGCCTCGACGTACTTTTCTTCCTTGGGGTCTATGACAGCTCCTTTCTTTAGTTTGAGTGTAATGGGTTTTGCTATGTTTGCAAAATTAGGAAAGAATTTCCTGTAGAATCCGCACAGACCTAAGAATGACTTTATTTGTTTAGTCGTTTCCGGTATTGGAAATTTGACGATGGCAGAGATTTTGCCTGGATTTGGTACTATTCCTTCAGTAGTGACTACATGACCTAGGAATTCAGTTTCTTTTTTCATGAATTCACATTTATCCATTTGCAGATTTAAGTTGGCGTCTCTCAACTTTCCAAATACTCTCCTTAGTGAAAACAGGTGTTCTTCCAATGAAGTGGAAAATATAACGATGTCGTCTAAGTATACGAAGCAATCTTTGAAGATTAACTCTTCTAGCAGATTGTTCATACATCTTTGGAAGGTAGCGGGGGCAGTGGTTAGCCCAAAGAGCATACGAGTGAACTCGTAATGTCCATGCTTAGTGGAGAACGCAGCTTTGGGGATTGAGCTAGGTTCCATGGGTATTTGAAGGAAACCTTTTGCTAAATCGATTGTCGTGAAATACTGACATTTACCTAGTTTGTCTAGGATTTCATCCATTCTTGGAGTTGGGAACTTGTCTTTAACTGTTATTTCATTTAGACTTCTATAGTCTACTACCATTCGGTATTTTTGATTTCCTGAAGCGTCTATCTTTTTCGGAATCATAGATATGGGCGAGCAGTAAGGAGAATTCGACTTTCGAATTATTCCCTGCCTGATCAACTCTTTGATTTGCTGTTTTACCTCCTGATCATGTATCTGGGCATATTTGTATGGTCGTCTGTAGACCGGGTCTTCATGTTGAGTTTTGATCTCGTGCTTGATTGTACTTGTGAAAGTCAAATTGTCACCTTCTCTGTACTGCACATCTTTAAACTCATACAAGACCTTTTTCAATGCCTCCCTTTCTTCGTCGTTTAAATGATCTAATCTTAACTGATTACATTCCCTTAATTCACTGTCTAGAGCGGGAGCGAAGTATTGATCTCCCTCTGGAGATGGGTCAAGGCACTTATGTGCGATCTTCTCTTCTTTTGTAGAGGGATCAGTGCACTTCTGTGCGATCTTGCCGGCTTCAATAGCTTCTCCACCCTGAATGATTGGGTACGACCTAGCTCCTAATGTTACAGTTTCATTTCTGTAATCGATGACGGCTTTACTTGCCATCAAGTATTCTCTTCCTAATAAAATATCGTAATTTTCAGAAAAGTTGTGAATGTAGAACTTTTGTTCGGACGGACATGTTTTGTTCGCATTCCTCATTATACTTTTGATTAAATGGACAGGTCCATTGATGGTATGGACTGTAAGGTTATCGTCTTTTATCTCGGAATCTGTATAATTTTCTTTCATGATGTTGATCGATGATCCCGAGTCAGCGATACCCCTTAATGTTCTTTTATTAATGGTAATGTTTATATAGGGTCCTCCTCGGTTTCTTCCGAGCCAAATGTTTAGCTTATTGTTTATTACTAATGCTTTTATCTCTTATTCTTCTATAAACTTACGAAGACTGCCGTTGAATCTGGTGGTGTATAGTTGTCGTAAGAGTTCTTCATATGGTGTGATTTTTGAGCTCGTTTATTAGCGCCGTCTTCAGTTCGTGCCAAGTGTTTGGTTGTATCATTTGCGATATGCGTTGTGCCTCTCCTGTCAGTTGAATCTCGGTCGCTCCAAATAGGATCCTTTGTTGTCGAAGATCTTCAGTTGGATATAAGCTGCATACATATTTGATTCGGTTGATGAACGAACTCAACTGTCCAGAAGAACCATCAAAGGCAGGTATTTGTCGGATCGACAGCAGTGCCTGGTTCAAGTGGATTTCGCTCAATGTTAGTGGTGGTAACGCCATGTTGTTGATGTTGATTGGGTTTTGTTTTGTTTTCAGTAGTTTTGAACTTTATTTTTGATTCCCTTGTAAGTTTTTATACCCGATACTCAAAATGAGTATTGGGGTATATTAGATTTGTGGTAAAAGTGGATGGGTGTAACGTCCAGAAGGAATCGTTTCCGAGCCCATAAAGTATATATATTCTTGATCAGCATCAATAGCCGAGTCGATTGAGCCATGTCTGTCTGTCCGTCTGTCCGTCTGTCCGTCCGTCCGTCTGTCCGTCTGTCCGTCCCCTTCAGCACCTAGTGCTCAAAGACTATAAGAGCTAGAGCAACAATGTTTTGGATCCAGACTTCTGTGATATGTCACTGCTACAAGAATTTTTCAAAACTTTGCCCCGCCCACTTCCGCCCCCACAAAGGGCGAAAATCTGTGGCATCCGCAATTTCGACGATACGAGAAAACTAAAAACGCATAATCGTAACAGATGACTATATCTTCTAGAGTGCAAAACCAGATCGTATAATTATTATAGCCAGAATCAAGAAAACAATTTCATTCTTTCTCGCTCTGTCTCTCTCTAACACACAGGTTTCATGGTCGGTTTTGCCAATTGCAAAATATGAGTTCAAGGATCTCAGAACCTATAAGAGCCAGAGCAACCAAATTTGGTATCCACACTCCTATGATATCGGACCTTGACCGTTTCGTGTCCAAATTTCGCCACACCCCCTTCCGCCCCCGCAAAGGACGAAAATCTGAGGCATCCACAAATCTCAGAGACTATTAACGCTAGAGTAACCAAATTTAGTATCCGCACTTCTGTTAGATCTCACTATAAAACGTATATCTCAAAATTTCGCCCCACCCCTTTCCGCCTCCACAAAGGACGAAAACCTGTTGCATCCACAATATTGCAGATTTGAGAAAACTAAAAACGCACAATCATAGATAACGACCATATCTATCAGATTGCTGAATCTAGATCAGATCAGATCATTTTTATAGCCAAAATGAACAAATCAATTTGCAGTGGCTACGCAGCGCCCGACGTCACGCTCAGACTGATTTTCTGTCTCTCTCGCACGCACTCTGTGTCGTGTCGTTTAATATTAGCGGCGTCTGCCGGAGGAGAGCCATACTGACTTAGTATCGGGTGTAACTGTAGAGTTGCGGTGTCCGCAGCAACTCACAACGTTCCCCCTCGTTTGATTTTGTATCTAGTGTTTCACTGTCCTTGGTGATTCACTATCTCCGCTTATGTTCAGTTCACTTAAATTTAGTTTTGCAAATCGTATGTGCTTGTAGCACATAGGTTCTTTGGCGGATTTCACAATTTTTTTTAACGATTCCGGGATTACGTGATCACAGTAATTATAAATTACACAAGCTGACTGTGGAGATAATGTTTTTTATCCCCAATCGGCCGACTAATTATTTCGAATTAAATAAAACTCGGCGCAGAAATAAAATTACGATATGTTCTTTAATGCGTGACATCCAAATTGCAAGTGTGGCTTGCCTGCCCTTTACATTGCCGCTCCGATCGCTAAGCGCAGCTTCGCTCGGCCGACGTCGGTAGGCAAAGCGGAGATAGCGAAGAGCGAGCTGGCAGAGAGCGTTTAGCAGGGCAAGCAAGCGCAGAGCTTTAACAAACAAATGAGTGACATAGACATAAGTAACAAACAAAATAAGCGGCTGAGGGCCAAGAATTAGGTGCTATTTGGCAAGCAGCTAATCGGCTGGGTTCTGCTCCGAACATTCACCCCCCGTTGGAAGGCAAAGGCTTTCAAAAGATCCATCCTGAAGGGGGAGAACCGCTATTTTTCCAACGGCCCTCTTGAAAAGGCCTTTTTGAGTGCGGATGACGGCTACTCTGATGGTTCCATCTTTTCCTGGTATGACGCTCTCAATGCGGCCAAGCGGCCACCTTAATGGTGGCAGCGTTTCCTCCTTGATCATGACGAGCGCTCCTAGCTTGATGTTTGGAGACGATGACCGCCACTTGCTCCGCTCCTGAAGAATCGAAAGATACGCCGTGCTCCATTTTCTCCAAAACGCCTGCTTCATTTGACACAGCCGCTGCCATCGACTAAGTAGGTTGACCCGGAGATGCGCCACATCTGGCTCGTCGAATGCAGCTTTCGGGACTCCATTGAGAAAGTGGTTTGGCGTGAGCACATCTAGATCATCGGGACTTTCTGTAATTGCATAAAGCGGACGGGAATTTAACAAAGCAGAGATTTCACAAGCCAAGGTCTGAATTTCATCAAGAGTAAAAATGTAGGTCCCGACGATGCGATGAAAATTATATTTAGCTGCTTTAACAGCCGCCTCCCACAAACCCCCAAAATGAGGTGAGCGAGGGGGGATGAATTTCCAGTCGATTCCACTAGAAACGCAGAGATGTGACACAGCCGACGTATGAGGATCACTGAGGAACATTTGCCGAAGCTCCAAAAGCTCATTTTTTGCTCCTACAAAATTTGTAGCGTTGTCTGACCAGATGATTCGAGGTTTGGGACGTAGACTTATAAAACGCCTTAATGCTGCCAGAAAGGATTCTGTAGATAGATCCCGAGCGACTTCCAAATGAGTTGCTTTGGTGCTAAAGCATACGAAGACAGCGATGTAACATTTGATAGGAGGCCTGCTTTTGACTTCCGACTTGTGATAAAAGGGTCCGCAAAAATCAACGCCCGTTGTGTGGAATGCTGGATTAGTCCTTACGCGATCCGCAGGCAAGTTTCCCATGATATGTTCCCTCAGCACTGGCTTCAAACGAAAGCATCTAACACATTTGATTCCCGCAACATATTTGCGTCCACCAATAGGCCAGAATTTTTGCCGAAGCAGTCCGAGCAATCCTTGAGCTCCTGCGTGCAGAAACCTTTCGTGAAAGAAGATAATAATAGAGACAGTGACAGGATGTCCCTTAGGAAGCAGGATCGGGTGCTTCGCGTCGTAGTCCAATTCGGCATTTTGGAGGCGGCCTCCAACACGCAGCAATCCAAAGCTATCCAGAAATGGATTCAGTGAGGCCATCGTGCTTTTTGGGGGTAGGGCCTGTTTGCTGGCGAGGGCCCTTATCTCTTCCGAAAATTGTTGCTGCTGTATTGCCCTTATGAGCAAATGCGTACCATTTTTGATGTCGATTACGGTAAGTTGACCCTTCGACCGCGCTATGCCTTTGTCCTTGAGAATGTAGAATCGATATATGTAAGCAAAGACGCGCTGCATGGATCCGAATGAGTTTTGAAATTTGCAATCGTACGATACATCCCTTTCGTTTGAAACAACCAATGCTGCATGACGACGTTCTGGTACATCGTTCGGCAATTGCAAGCCTGCAGGCCACTCTGAGCTCTCAAGACGCAAGAATGGTGGTCCAGAGATCCAAAGGCTGCTATCCATTAGTTCAGCGGGCGTGGATCCACGTGATATGATGTCGGCAGGATTCAACTTTGTGGGCACGTGATGCCAAGTCATTCCAGCGGTGAGCTCCTGAATCCGCTGAACTCGATTAGAAACAAATATATTAAAATTCAATGGTGATTCTCGAATCCAGGCAAGGGCTATGGACGAATCCGACCAGCAATGTATTTGGCATGGAGCTGATAATCCCTTAACTATGGTGGACACTAGTTCGGCTAATACGAGGGCAGCGGACAGCTCAAGCTTGGGGATAGTCATACTTTTCAAGGGCGCGACTCTGGATTTAGAGCATAAGAGATGACTTTGCACAATGCCAAGAGCTTCCGAACGCATGTATACACAGGCGCCATATGCTGCTTGGCTCGCATCACAAAAGGCGTGCATTTCTAATCTGGCTTGCTGCCGAAGCACGTAACGTGGAAACTTAAAGTTTTTAACCATCGACAACTGCGAAGTCAGCTCAATCCAAGTCGTATGTAGATCCTGGGGCAGGCTTTCGTCCCAATTCAACTTTAGGCTTTCGTTCCATAGCGACTGCATAAATATTTTAGCTTTTGTGATGATGGGAGAGATGAGCCCTAGAGGATCGTAGAACCTAGCTAGTGTAGACAGGACCGAACGCTTCGAGGTTGGGCCTGCAGCGGTTCCGACGTGAGCGAAGCTAAACAGAAGATTGTCCGTGGTGGGATCCCAAACTAGACCAAGCGCCTTGATTACTTCAGTCCCGTCATGAAAGGTAAGGAACTTTTCGCGATCCGCCTCCGATACGCCTTCCAAAGCAGCGGGTTCATTGGAACACCATTTACGTATGGGAAAACATCCTTTCGAAAGTAGCTCCTTTACCTGCTGACGAATCTTGATGACAGAATCAATGCTGTCCCCTCCAGATATGAGATCATCGACATAGAAATCTCTTCGAACAACATCAGCGCCAAGCGGAAAACGCAACTCTTCATCATTTGCCAATTGATGCATAGCACGAATTGCTCAGAAAGCGGCAGGTTTGGTTCCGTAAGTAACAGTCTCCAACTTGAACACCTGAATCTCCTCCTTCGGGTCATTGCGCCATAGGATGCACTGCACGTGCGTATCGGGATGGGAAACGCGTACACAGCGGTACATTTTGCAGATATCGCCACACAAGGCGACTTTAAAAAAGCGGAAACGAAGCAGAGTTATCAGAATTTTAGGTTGGATGGTGGGTCCAGCCATTAGCGCATCATTCAGTGATACTCCAGACGCTGTTTTGGCAAATCCATCGAACACTACGCGTAATTTGGTGGTTGTACTATCCTGCTTGTGGACGCAATGGTGAGGCAAGAAGTACAGCGGGAGGTCTGACTGACGCGAAGCTGCCGACATGTGTCCTAAATCACGATACTCCTGGAGAAACTCCATATATTTTGCCTTAAGCTGTGCATTTTTTGCTAGCTTCCTCTCCAAATTGAGAAATCTACGTAGCGCCTGCTGATACGATTCTCCTAATTCCTCTAGACTGAATTTGGTTGGCAAACGCACGGAGTAAGCTCCGGACTCTAGGCGAATGCAGTTTGTGACAAAATGCTGTTCGCAATGAACATCTTCCTCCGAAATTGATGAGGGCGAATAATCTCCATCGACTTCCCAAAACCGCCTTACAATATCGCACAAATTAGTCTCGCAAGCGGAGATGACAGGGGGATCTTCAACGGCTGCTAGCGCCGCACGGGCTCAGAGTTTTTAATACTTCCTGACACTATCCAGCCAAGTTTCGTCTTCTGCAATGTTGGCAATTGGTCTGACAGTCGAATCTGTCCAACGCACATTAATTCGAAGAACAAACCAGCACCTATCAACAGATCGACACGCTGGGGCTTGGCGAAATTAGGATCAGCCAGTTTTAGATTATTTGGCATTGGCCAATCCTTTGCGTCTAGGCCGAAGTTAGGCTGCATTCCTGTGATTGAGGCAGTGATAATTGCAGAGAGGAATCCGCGATAGCTTTCGTCTTGAGATTGCAGGACGATGTCCACAGCCTTGCTGGATGGTAGAATTGACTCTCCAATACCGGCGATTTTAACGTGAGACGGGTGAGGATCTAACTGCAGCTGATTGGCGAGTCTCGATGTTATAAAGTTAACCTGAGAAGCGGAATCTAAAATGGCACGACATGGAATAAGCGATCCAAAACGGCCCCTGACATATACGATTGCAGTAGCTAACAGCACGTTTTGGCTAGGCAGAGATTTTTGACTCGAGGGGGGAGGGCTAATATATTTGCTTGCTACTAGGGCACTTGCAGGATCATGCTGGGTCGATTCCGTGCTCGGCGACGGCAACTCAGCGTCAGCGCCCGACTGCATGTGGAGCAGTGTGTGATGCTTGGCTTGGCAATTTCTACATGCCCCTGACTTGCAGCGTTGCAATGAATGGCCTTTGTTGAGGCAGTTTAGACATAAATGGCGCTTCTTCACCTCCTTGTATCGAGAAAAAACAGGGAGATCTATAAATGCCTGGCATCGGGATATGTAGTGATCGGAGGATTTGCAATACTTGCATGTTGAGCTATTATGATCGTTAATGGAGGTGATTAGGTTGCTAGGTTTACTTTCTCCCACCTGCTGGCTAGGAATTGTTACCATAGCCGATCCCAAATTTTCCAGCATCCGACATCTTGCTTCCAAGAATGAGGCCATGCTTGACCACCGAGGCAATCCTGACGTCGGCAAGTTCTCTTCCCATTTCTCCTTGGTCTTGTGGTCCAATTTCGTGCCTATGATGAAGATCAGCAACCCATCGGAAATCTCCTGCGGGGTCGCCAAGGTCTGAAGTGCACGCAAGTGCGAATTGATTTTATCGCTGAGCGCGCGCAAGCCGATAGCCGAGCCCTTCTCCACCCCTTGCAGCCCGAAAATAGCCTTGACGTGTGCCTGAAAATGTAACAGTTTATTATCGAATCGCAACATTAGTAAATTCAACGCCTTGTCGTAATTCTCCTCAGAAAGTTCCAAGGAACGAATCGTATCCAGCGCAGCACCATCTAGACATCCACGAAGATATTGGAATTTTTCGATGATTGGTATACGATGGTCTTTGTGCACCATTGTCGAAAACATAGCGTGGAATTCTGGCCAATCCATGTAGCTCCCACCGAATCGCGGAAGCTGCAACTCGGGCATTCGAGAACGGCCTATACTATTATAGGCGAACAACGACGAATTCCCCTCGAGAGTATGCCGAGCCGTTGAATTGGCAACATTTACCGTGCGAGCAGCCATCAACTCCCGCGACAGCCTGGACCTAACCTTGACATAAACATTCGAAAAGTCCAGCCGGGCATCATGGGCTAACTGCAGGAAATCCAGCCTTTCAAGGCTCGTTTGAGCGGCATCGAAATCCGCATTCATTCGCGCGATCTGCTCTAAGCGAGCTTGAAGTTCTGCCTCATCTAACTCGGCAAGCTCTTCCTTGGTGAGAAAGCGATCCATGGCCTTTAGCTGGCGCGCGATGGACTCGGCCTTGTGCTTGTAGAAATCTACATCACTCGGCATTGCTGCGTTCGCGACATTGGTAGGCTCAGGTGCTGCCATGTTGAGGTTTTAAAAGAGTCACTCAGCACGACCGAAAAAGACACCCTGTAAACGTATACACGTGGGAACCGAAAGCAAAGGGATTACAGCTAATGCCTTTAGCTGTGCGGCTGTGCGAGCTGTCCGATTCCGCTTTGTACTCCGCTTGTGTGTATTAGTGAGTTCGCTGCACTGCCTACCGCACTGCACTGACCGAATTGTCGCGACAGAGAAATTAATAGCCAGCAATGCGTGTATGTAGGTGTATGTAAGTGTGTTTTAGCACCGAATTGTGCTTAACCGCCGAAAACTTGCTAGGGCTAACGAATGTCGATCGCGAATGATTATTAATTGACACTGCATCTCAGAGATCACGTCGGGGTCACCAAATTTTATGTGGAGATAATGTTTTTTATCCCCAATCGGCCGACTAATTATTTCGAATTAAATAAAACTCGGCGCAGAAATAAAATTACGATATGTTCTTTAATGCGTGACATCCAAATTGCAAGTGTGGCTTGCCTGCCCTTTACATTGCCGCTCCGATCGCTAAGCGCAGCTTCGCTCGGCCGACGTCGGTAGGCAGACGCAAAGCGGAGATAGCGAAGAGCGAGCTGGCAGAGAGCGTTTAGCAGGGCAAGCAAGCGCAGAGCTTTAACAAACAAATGAGTGACATAGACATAAGTAACAAACAAAATAAGCGGCTGAGGGCCAAGAATTAGGTGCTATTTGGCAAGCAGCTAATCGGCTGGGTTCTGCTCCGAACACTGACCATTACCGAAATATAGGTGTTAATTTTAAACGAAATCCTACCGACTGCGCCAGTTAAATATGCGACACTTCAGTTTAAGTTTTAAAAAAGGTTTTATTCTTTCACTTAAACTTAGCGTACATTGGTTAGTTATTTCCCCGACGATGACTGAGGTCTGATGTCTTGAACGGAATTAACTTTGGTTGAATTCTCCGACGGTGTCGCGATTGACGTTTGTCTTGAACAGAACTGACTTGGCTTCTTAGATGTAGACTATTTATATTATGATGCTCGGTTTGGGATTCGGATTTGGATTCGGAGGCGTTGGCTTCGACTTCGGCTTCGGAGATGGAGTACGTGACTCGATCGATATGTGGGAAAGGCGGCTTTTGATGAAAGGCTTCCGCTGCGTATGATCGGTGTTGCATTACTTGGGGGTGGCTGAAAATAGGGCCTCTGATTGGTCAGCTAGGATGGCGCGGTTCTTGAGAATCGATTAGTAATTGATCTCTGAAGAGTGGCGTGATTCTGGTGCGGCTGGATTCAAGTGCGGCTGGATTCTAGTGCGGCATCTATTGTTTTATGTTCAACTTCTAGTTTAGGGTGTTTGTTTACATTGCCTGCAATCGGCTACGCGTGGTCCATTTCGAGCGTGAGATTGTTTATGGGGGTTCGAAGCTGAGGGTGTCGGATTGTTTATAGTATTGTGGGTGCAGGGTAATAGACATAGACAAGGGTATGCGGAGCATGGACTATAGATATGTCACTATATTTATATAGTTAAATATCCGCAACTCGAAATTAAGTTTTTAAAAAAAGATTTTATTTTTACAACTTAATATCTTTATGTCACAAGATTATGTTTAATTCCCCGACGTAACTTTACATCTGCTTGTCTCAAACGGAACTGATTTGTCTATTGCTGGCTAGTTTCCATGAGCCCTTCTCTCGACTCTGGCTTCGGGTGCTGCTTTCCTCGGCTGCATCTTCGTGTCGGTGGCGTACATGCCTGGACCGATATTTGGGGATGCGTCGGCTTTTGATCAAAGGCATCCGCTGCTGGCGATCGGTGTTGCATTACATAAGGGAGCTAGGAATGTGATACTCCTTGGTTTTATGACTAGCTCTGATTGGTCCTCATGAGTGGCATGATTCTACGAATCGATTTCTCGAGAGTGGCGTGATTCTGGCGTTGATGAATCAATGGGGTCCATTGTTTATATTATGGGGCCCTAGCTTGGAGTGTGCGAAGAATCAGTTATTGATTCTTGAGTGGTGTCCTGTTACTTGTGTGAATGGGGTGGATGAATTGGACATAAACATAATGTGTATGGGACGTGTAGAATTATGGATATGTCACTCCCCCAACGTTTGTTATTAGTCTGTCCCTAGGCGATTAACCTCGGGTATCGTGACGGGGTGTCAAGTGCGGTGGCTGAGGTTGTTTCCTCTTCTGCTTCTATTATGGGGTTAATAAATTTAACCGTGACTCTTTTAGAAGTTTTCTTAAATTTAACAGCTAAATAACTTAGTAGTACTAATATAATTACGACAAATGAAGTTAGTAGACTTATTTGTATTAGGTTACTATATTTGGTGTATTGCATAATTATTTCATTAGTTGGGACATACGACAATGGTTTTATTTTAGTTATGTTGTTGTTGACATAAACATTCTGGGCAAAATCTAACATTGTGTTTGATTTTGTAAATTCATTTAATTGGATTGAACAGTTGCAGATTTTTATTATGGTATTTCCTTCCGTTATGATTTTTTGGTTTACACAATTCTGGTTTAGCGTTGTTTTTTGAAGATTCTATGTGATATTGGGTTCTATAAAGTTTATTTGAAAGTTTTGAAAAGATTTTGAATATGGACATTTAGTGGGAGTTTGCACTAAAATTCCTTTTATACAATTGTCATTGGTTTTCAGTTTAGTTTCTTTAACAAATACTTCTTAATTTTGTATGTAGTACTTGTCGTATGTCATATCTGTTAACATGTTATTTAATTCGTCTGGATACGGAACGATTTTATAGATTGGTACTTTTGTAATGTCTTTGGGAATGTTGGAAATTATTAAAATTTCGTTAGTATCGGTTTTTAGCCATGTGGAGGTTTTTATATTTAGTATTTTCTCAGAATTTATTTGTTCCAGGTAGTCTTGCTGTAATAATTTTGGATTAAATATACCGAGCCTAGTTAATTGCATACCTAGTTCTATATCTTCGATATATTCTGTTGATTCCTGTCTTTTTCTTCATTTAGTTTGTTTATGACGTTTATTCCGATATTTACTGCATCTATTACTAAATTTAGTTCATTCATTTGAATGCTGTGGCTGGATAAATTTTCTATTTTTTGTTCCAAATCGACTTTATCTTCCTGATCTAGTGTTCCAAAGAGATATTTGTAGGCTGTTCCTACTATATTGATTAGGCCTCTTTTATTTCTTTTGGTTATTTTTAGCCCGTTCATTTCTCTTTGCAATTTGTCTACTAGATATTTTATTTGGATTATGTCCTGGAATTTAGTGGCTTGCAATAACAAATTTTGGTATAGTTCTTCAGTTTTAGTTACATTAACAGTTAGATAATGGTATTCGTAATTGATAGGTATGTTAATCGATCCAGTTTTGAATATCATATATCCGTTTTGGGATTTTATAGGATTTATTTCTATGTTTTGGCCCTGTGCCATTACGATGGTAATTATGAGGAAGATGAGGATTTTAACTGTGTTGAAGTTCGCTGATTCCATTAACTTCCTCAGTTTCTCTGGAATTTTTTATATATGCTTGTATTAGATTTCTTCTTTTTCTTTAACTTTGATTTATAATGAGTTATTTTCCTACCCCTATTCTTTTCTTCATAATGTTTTTCGTCCACCTGTCTAATTTCGCCCGTCCTTTTGAAAGGATTTGTTACCTTAGACTTAACTAGAGGTGACAGTTTATTTCGGGTATCTACTTCATACTCTATGTGGTTTTTATTTAATTGAGTGGTTTTATTCACTTTATTTAGTTGGGTGTCATAATCAGGTGTGCCTGCATAAATGAATATATCAGCTGGAGTCCTATTTGTGGTATTATGTTTGGTTTTATGATTATAAGTATAAAGAATTAATTCAAACTTCGTGAATCTATCTTCTGGGTTATCCTCGCTAGCTATTATTCTAAATTATTCATTTACTGTTTTATGAAATCTTTCTACGTCAGATATTACATTTTTGCTGGAAGTGATCTCTATTTTGACGTTTTCCGCATTCAGCCATGCTTGCAATGCTGCGCACATAAAAGCTGAATCTTTGTCGGCTTTGATTTCAATTGGTTTGCCCATCTCGTTAAAAACTTTCATGATGGCTCTTTTTGTTTCTAACCAGTCACTTCTACTAGAGTGGCAAACTTCGAGCATACATCAACACATGATAGGAACTGTTGGTGGTGGTTACCAATCATATAGAAATCCATGACGTATTTCTCTCTGATGTTCAGTATTTCAGGTGTGGTTTCGAATGCCAACTTCGTATTTCTATGCTCTGTTTTGGCAATATTACAAGTAGGACCTTCGTTAATGATGTTTTTGATTAGTTTTTGATAATCCGGGTAATAGTATTTTCCCCTAAACCAATTGACGGTTTTCTCTATCCCTGGATGGAGTAAGCCTTTATGATTTTTATACCCGATACTCAAAATGAGTATTGGGGTATATTAGATTTGTGGTAAAAGTGGATGTGTGTAACGTCCAGAAGGAATCGTTTCCGAGCCCATAAAGTATATATATTCTTGATCAGCATCAATAGCCGAGTCGATTGAGCCCTGTCTGTCTGTCCGTCCGTCCGTCTGTCCGTCCGTCCGTCTGTCCGTCCCCTTCAGCGCCTAGTGCTCAAAGACTATAAGAGCTAGAGCAACAATGTTTTGGATCCAGACTTCTGTGATATGTCACTGCTACAAGAATATTTCAAAACTTTGCCCCGCCCACTTCCGCCCCCACAAAGGGCGAAAATCTGTGGCATCCACAATTTCGACGATACGAGAAAACTAAAAACGCATAATCGTAACAGATGACTATATCTTCTAGAGTGCAAAACCAGATCGTATAATTATTATAGCCAGAATCAAGAAAACAATTTCATTCTTTCTCGCTCTGTCTCTCTCTAACACACAGGTTTCACGGTCGGTTTTGCCAATTGCAGGATCTCAGAACCCATAAGAGCTAGAGCAACCAAATTTGGTATCCACACTCCTGTGATATCGGACCTTGACCGTTTTGTGTAAAAATTTCGCCACACCCTTTCCGCCCCCGCAAAGGACGAAAATATGGGGCATCCACAAATCTCAGAGACTATTAACGCTAGAGTAACCAAATTTGGTATCCGCACTTCTGTTAGATCTCACTATAAAACTTTTATCGCAGAATTTCGCATCACACCCTTCCGCCCACACAAAGGACGAAAATCTGTTGCATCCACAATATTGCAGATTCGAGAAAACTAAAAACGCAGAATCATAGATAACGACCATATCTATCAGATTGCTGAATCTGGATCAGATCAGATAATTTGTATAGCCAAAAGGATCAAATAATTTGCAGTGGCTACGCAGCGCCCGACGTCACGCTCAAACTGATTTTCTGTCTCTCTCGCACGCACTCTTTGTCGTGTCGTTTAATATTAGCGGCGTCTGCCGGAGAAGAGCCGTACTGACTTAGTATCGGCGCTGAGTCCACAAACTGAGCAATCAACTGTAGAGTTGCGGTGTCCGCAGCAACTCACAACGTTCCCCCTCGTTTAAAATGGTTTCTTTAAATTTAGCGTAATTTTGAATATCTAGAATATATCTAGCTCCCACCGAATCGCGGAAGCTGCAACTCGGGCATTCGAGAACGGCCTATACTATTATAGGCGAACAACGACGAATTCCCCTCGAGAGTATGCCGAGCCGTTGAATTGGCAACATTTACCGTGCGAGCAGCCATCAACTCCCGCGACAGCCTGGACCTAACCTTGACATAAACATTCGAAAAGTCCAGCCGGGCATCATGGGCTAACTGCAGGAAATCCAGCCTTTCAAGGCTCGTTTGAGCGGCATTGAAATCCGCATTCATTCGCGCGATCTGCTCTAAGCGAGCTTGAAGTTCTGCCTCATCTAACTCGGCAAGCTCTTCCTTGGTGAGAAAGCGATCCATGGCCTTTAGTTGGCGCGCGATGGACTCGGCCTTGTGCTTGTAGAAATCTACATCACTCGGCATTGCTGCGTTCGCGACATTGGTAGGCTCAGGTGCTGCCATGTTGAGGTTTTAAAAGAGTCACTCAGCACGACCGAAAAAGACACCCTGTATACGTATACACGTGGGAACCGAAAGCAAAGGGATTACAGCTAATGCCTTTAGCTGTGCGGCTGTGCGAGCTGTCCGATTCCGCTTTGTACTCCGCTTGTGTGTATTAGTGAGTTCGCTGCACTGCCTACCGCACTGCACTGACCGAATTGTCGCGACAGAGAAATTAATAGCCAGCAATGCGTGTATGTAGGTGTATGTAAGTGTGTTTTAGCACCGAATTGTGCTTAACCGCCGAAAATTTGCTAACGAATGTCGATCGCGAATGATTATTAATTGACACTGCAACTCAGAGATCACGTCGGGGTCACCAAATTTTATGTGGAGATAATGTTTTTTATCCCCAATCGGCCGACTAATTATTTCGAATTAAATAAAACTCGGCGCAGAAATAAAATTACGATATGTTCTTTAATGCGTGACATCCAAATTGCAAGTGTGGCTTGCCTGCCCTTTACATTGCCGCTCCGATCGCTAAGCGCAGATTCGCTCGGCCGACGTCGGTAGGCAAAGCGGAGATAGCGAAGAGCGAGCTGGCAAAGAGCGTTTAGCAGGGCAAGCAAGCGCAGAGCTTTAACAAACAAATGAGTGACATAGACATAAGTAACAAAAAAAATAAGCGGCTGAGGGCCAAGAATTAGGTGCTATTTGGCAAGCAGCTAATCGGCTGGGTTCTGCTCCGAACACTGACCATTACCGAAATATAGGTGTTAATTTTAAACGAAATCCTACCGACTGCGCCAGTTAAATATGCGACACTTCAGTTTAAGTTTTAAAAAAGGTTTTATTCTTTCACTTAAACTTAGCGTACATTGGTTAGTTATTTCCCCGACGATGACTGAGGTCTGATGTCTTGAACGGAATTAACTTTGGTTGAATTCTCCGACGGTGTCGCGATTGACGTTTGTCTTGAACAGAACTGACTTGGCTTCTTAGATGTAGACTATTTATATTATGATGCTCGGTTTGGGATTCGGATTTGGATTCGGAGGCGTTGGCTTCGACTTCGGCTTCGGAGATGGAGTACGTGACTCGATCGATATGTGGGAAAGGCGGCTTTTGATGAAAGGCTTCCGCTGCGTATGATCGGTGTTGCATTACTTGGGGGTGGCTGAAAATAGGGCCTCTGATTGGTCAGCTAGGATGGCGCGGTTCTTGAGATTCGATTAGTAATTGATCTCTGAAGAGTGGCGTGATTCTGGTGCGGCTGGATTCTAGTGCGGCTGGATTCTAGTGCGGCATCTATTGTTTTATGTTCAACTTCTAGTTTATGGTGTTTGTTTACATTGCCTGCAATCGGCTACGCGTGGTCCATTTCGAGCGTGAGATTGTTTATGGGGGTTCGAAGCTGAGGGTGTCGGATTGTTTATAGTATTGTGGGTGCAGGGTAATAGACATAGACAAGGGTATGCGGAGCATGGACTATAGATATGTCACTATATATATATAGTTAAATATCCGCAACTCGAAATTAAGTTTTTAAAACAAGATTTTATTTTTACAACTTAATATCTTTATGTCACAAGATTATGTTTAATTCCCCGACGTAACTTTACATCTGCTTGTCTCAAACGGAACTGATTTGTCTATTGCTGGCTAGTTTCCATGAGCCCTTCTCTCGACTCTGGCTTCGGGTGCTGCTTTCCTCGGCTGCATCTTCGTGTCGGTGGCGTACATGCCTGGACCGATATTTGGGGATGCGTCGGCTTTTGATCAAAGGCATCCGCTGCTGGCGATCGGTGTTGCATTACATAAGGGAGCTAGGAATGTGATACTCCTTGGTTTTATGACTAGCTCTGATTGGTCCTCATGAGTGGCATGATTCTACGAATCGATTTCTCGAGAGTGGCGTGATTCTGGCGTTGATGAATCAATGGGGTCCATTGTTTATATTATGGGGCCCTAGCTTGGAGTGTGCGAAGAATCAGTTATTGATTCTTGAGTGGTGTCCTGTTACTTGTGTGAATGGGGTGGATGAATTGGACATAAACATAATGTGTATGGGACGTGTAGAATTATGGATATGTCACTCCCCCAACGTTTGTTATTAGTCTGTCCCTAGGCGATTAACCTCGGGTATCGTGACGGGGTGTCAAGTGCGGTGGCTGAGGTTGTTTCCTCTTCTGCTTCTATTATGGGGTTAATAAATTTAACCGTGACTCTTTTAGAAGTTTTCTTAAATTTAACAGCTAAATAACTTAGTAGTACTAATATAATTACGACAAATGAAGTTAGTAGACTTATTTGTATTAGGTTACTATATTTGGTGTATTGCATAATTATTTCATTAGTTGGGACATACGACAATGGTTTTATTTTAGTTATGTTGTTGTTGACATAAACATTCTGGGCAAAATCTAACATTGTGTTTGATTTTGTAAATTCATTTAATTGGATTGAACAGTTGCAGATTTTTATTATGGTATTTCCTTCCGTTATGATTTTTTGGTTTACACAATTCTGGTTTAGCGTTGTTTTTTGAAGATTCTATGTGATATTGGGTTCTATAAAGTTTATTTGAAAGTTTTGAAAAGATTTTGAATATGGACATTTAGTGGGAGTTTGCACTAAAATTCCTTTTATACAATTGTCATTGGTTTTCAGTTTAGTTTCTTTAACAAATACTTCTTAATTTTGTATGTAGTACTTGTCGTATGTCATATCTGTTAACATGTTATTTAATTCGTCTGGATACGGAACGATTTTATAGATTGGTACTTTTGTAATGTCTTTGGGAATGTTGGAAATTATTAAAATTTCGTTAGTATCGGTTTTTAGCCATGTGGAGGTTTTTATATTTAGTATTTTCTCAGAATTTATTTGTTCCAGGTAGTCTTGCTTTAATAATTTTGGATTAAATATACCGAGCCTAGTTAATTGCATACCTAGTTCTATATCTTCGATATATTCTGTTGATTCCTGTCTTTTTCTTCATTTAGTTTGTTTATGACGTTTATTCCGATATTTACTGCATCTATTACTAAATTTAGTTCATTCATTTGAATGCTGTGGCTGGATAAATTTTCTATTTTTTGTTCCAAATCGACTTTATCTTCCTGATCTAGTGTTCCAAAGAGATATTTGTAGGCTGTTCCTACTATATTGATTAGGCCTCTTTTATTTCTTTTGGTTATTTTTAGCCCGTTCATTTCTCTTTGCAATTTGTCTACTAGATATTTTATTTGGATTATGTCCTGGAATTTAGTGGCTTGCAATAACAAATTTTGGTATAGTTCTTCAGTTTTAGTTACATTAACAGTTAGATAATGGTATTCGTAATTGATAGGTATGTTAATCGATCCAGTTTTGAATATCATATATCCGTTTTGGGATTTTATAGGATTTATTTCTATGTTTTGGCCCTGTGCCATTACGATGGTAATTATGAGGAAGATGAGGATTTTAACTGTGTTGAAGTTCGCTGATTCCATTAACTTCCTCAGTTTCTCTGGAATTTTTTATATATGCTTGTATTAGATTTCTTCTTTTTCTTTAACTTTGATTTATAATGAGTTATTTTCCTACCCCTATTCTTTTCTTCATAATGTTTTTCGTCCACCTGTCTAATTTCGCCCGTCCTTTTGAAAGGATTTGTTACCTTAGACTTAACTAGAGGTGACAGTTTATTTCGGGTATCTACTTCATACTCTATGTGGTTTTTATTTAATTGAGTGGTTTTATTCACTTTATTTAGTTGGGTGTCATAATCAGGTGTGCCTGCATAAATGAATATATCAGCTGGAGTCCTATTTGTGGTATTATGTTTGGTTTTATGATTATAAGTATAAAGAATTAATTCATACTTCGTGAATCTATCTTCTGGGTTATCCTCGCTAGCTATTATTCTAAATTATTCATTTACTGTTTTATGAAATCTTTCTACGTCAGATATTACATTTTTGCTGGAAGTGATCTCTATTTTGACGTTTTCCGCATTCAGCCATGCTTGCAATGCTGCGCACATAAAAGCTGAATCTTTGTCGGCTTTGATTTCAATTGGTTTGCCCATCTCGTTAAAAACTTTCATGATGGCTCTTTTTGTTTCTAACCAGTCACGACTTTTTACTTCTACTAGAGTGGCAAACTTCGAGCATACATCAACACATGATAGGAACTGTTGGTGGTGGTTACCAATCATATAGAAATCCATGACGTATTTCTCTCTGATGTTCAGTATTTCAGGTGTGGTTTCGAATGCCAACTTCGTATTTCTATGCTCTGTTTTGGCAATATTACAAGTAGGACCTTCGTTAATGATGTTTTTGATTAGTTTTTGATAATCCGGGTAATAGTATTTTCCCCTAAACCAATTGACGGTTTTCTCTATCCCTGGATGGAGTAAGCCTTTATGATTTTTATACCCGATACTCAAAATGAGTATTGGGGTATATTAGATTTGTGGTAAAAGTGGATGTGTGTAACGTCCAGAAGGAATCGTTTCCGAGCCCATAAAGTATATATATTCTTGATCAGCATCAATAGCCGAGTCGATTGAGCCCTGTCTGTCTGTCCGTCCGTCTGTCCGTCCGTCCGTCTGTCCGTCCGTCCGTCTGTCCGTCCCCTTCAGCGCCTAGTGCTCAAAGACTATAAGAGCTAGAGCAACGATGTTTTGGATCCAGACTTCTGTGATATGTCACTGCTACAAGAATATTTCAAAACTTTGCCCCGCCCACTTCCGCCCCCACCAAGGGCGAAAATCTGTGGCATCCACAATTTCGACGATACGAGAAAACTAAAAACGCATAATCGTAACAGATGACTATATCTTCTAGAGTGCAAAACCAGATCGTATAATTATTATAGCCAGAATCAAGAAAACAATTTCATTCTTTCTCGCTCTGTCTCTCTCTAACACACACGTTTCACGGTCGGTTTTGCCAATTGCAGGATCTCAGAACCCATAAGAGCTAGAGCAACCAAATTTGGTATCCACACTCCTGTGATATCGGACCTTGACCGTTTTGTGTAAAAATTTCGCCACACCCCCTTCCGCCCCCGCAAAGGACGAAAATCTGGGGCATCCACAAATCTCAGAGACTATTAACGCTAGAGTAACCAAATTTGGTATCCGCACTTCTGTTAGATCTCACTATAAAACGTATATCTCAAAATTTCGCCCCACACCCTTCCGCCCACACAAAGGACGAAAATCTGTTGCATCCACAATATTGCAGATTCGAGAAAACTAAAAACGCAGAATCATAGATAACGACCATATCTATCAGATTGCTGAATCTGGATCAGATCAGATAATTTGTATAGCCAAAAGGAACAAATAATTTGCAGTGGCTACGCAGCGCCCGACGTCACGCTCAAACTGATTTTCTGTCTCTCTCGCACGCACTCTTTGTCGTGTCGTTTAATATTAGCGGCGTCTGCCGGAGAAGAGCCGTACTGACTTAGTATCGGCGCTGAGTCCACAAACTGAGCAATCAACTGTAGAGTTGCGGTGTCCGCAGCAACTCACAACGTTCCCCCTCGTTTAAAATGGTTTCTTTAAATTCAGCGTAATTTTGAATATCTAGGAGTTTTGTGCTTGATTTAATAGCTTTGGTTATATTGTTAGAGTTAAAGATTTCTAAATAGGCCTTTTGGAAAGGAGGAAAATCTATTTCATTATGGAAATATAACGCACTCTTTTTGGTGCACAGATATTTCTTTGTTATATCCTTTGCTAAGGTGTTAGTCATTTCTTTATATGTGACCTTGATGATTAGCTTGTGGAAATAGCGAGTTGTTTCTATCCGTTCTCTTTCGTAGTGATCAGACGTGTTTTTGTTTTGCGCTCCGCATTTTTTCCTTTTGCTTTGAATAAACAGCCGGTGTTTTCCTAACTAAATTCTAATTATACTTCGTAACCAGACAACAATCTGGAAACCTATTCTATTACGCGAGTGTATGCCTTTTTATTTGTGTTAAAACATTATTTAACTTTTTATTTTTCGGCGTCGGCTTGTGCTTGTGCTTGTGTTGTGTTGTTGCAGTGAGTGAGTACGCATTACATTGCATTGCAGTCCGCTCTCGTCTGGTAGCTTTTGTTGTTTTATCACTCTCTCACTATCACCTCAACTTCAATAACTGTTCTTTCTCTCTCGCTCTTTAAACTTTCTGAGGAATAGCGCTCTCTGCTTAGTAGCTCTCGCTATAAGCGCTCTCCACTCTGCTCTCTTTTTTTACCAATTCCGCTTTGAGCGTTGTCTGGCACATTGGTCTAATACCAATTTGTTTTGCAAATAATAGTAAATAAATAAATAATAAAATGGAATACGCTGTGGTCTGTGCCAAAAAAAGCTGTAAGAAGCAGATCACCCACGATCAGCCGAATGTCCCCTGCTGGCTCTGCGACAGCGTAGTGCACGCAAAATGCGCTGGATTTTCTGGCCTCGTGAGTGATGCTATAGCCAAACGTAATGGCTTGCATTACAGTTGCGAGGCATGCCGTGCGGTGGAGAAAGACATGGTAGCTTTTATGAGGCAGACGCGGAGTGGCTTTAAGGAGCTGACCGTTGGTTTTAAAAACCAATACGATCGGCTCCTAGCCATGGAGGCTCAGTTTAGCGGTTTAAAACTGCTGAATGAGTCTCCGAGGCGCAAAAAGGTCACTCCGCGGGATCTGCAAGTGTCAACCGTCACTCAGCCGTGCGCCGCCGAAAAACTGTCTCCGACCGCTCCAAGTGTGCAAGTCTCGCTTCGGAGAATGTGCAGCCAAGTGTCCGTGGTGTCCGCAAGTTCGCTAGTTGTCCCATCTATACCGATCCCACCAGTAAATAGATGTTCCGGACCTCCGGATATTGCCACCACAGGTACTAGGCCTGTGGTGACTTAACCACTGCACAGTGGTTGCGCCCATTGGAGAAAAACCAGAAAACCAGAAAGAGGGGTCAAGCAAACTATTTACATGCTTATCCGGGACGAGAATTTTAAAAGAGGAGATGTTTCGCTTGACTTTGAAGTTAAATTTGGTAACTACAAGACCCGCAGAACTATCTATGATGATCTTAGAAAATATGAAGTTCCGAACCATGACCTCCGTAGCCGATGCCATTAGTCGAGAGACGAAAATAGGTTTTAGAGGAGCAACCGCAGTAAGAATAGATAGAGGGGTCACAGAATTATTTGTTAAGACGGGAGCAGTGGACGTAGAGGTGTTAGTTGGAAGAGTAGTAGTTATGGGAGTTGAGGTTGAGGGAGCCTCGACATTCCTCCGGACGGCATCGTTAGCGGCTTCAAGTATGACCATAGAAGCGCTTGCGTCGGCTTCCTCGTTGACTTTCGGGCCGACATCCTGATCAGACAGAGGCGCGGGAGGGGCGCCAGGTGCGAATGCAGTCAAAATTTTAAGGTTTTTGAAATGAGACTCCATCGCTAGAAACTTATCCTGTAGCATTTTGAATCCAGAGTTGAGCGCAGCGAATTCATTATGAGTCTGTCTCATAAAAACCCGCATGTCGTTCTCAATAGCTCTGCAGTCCCAACAGGTCCAGTTGAGGCCGCAGCGAGTCTTTATGAGGTAAACTACGCGTCCTCCAATTTGGCCAAAGTCGGCGCAAACAGTGTGTGCCATGTTATCACACAACCAACAGAAGGTGAATGTTTACCGTGTGGCAGCCGAGCGAAAGCGCTTAGCACAACAAACACTCATATTGAAACGATGGTAAAAAGAAATATGAGAAAAAATTTCTGTTCGAAGACTGGGTTTTCGAGCACTGGAGCAGAAGTCAACACGGTTTTTAAAGAGTTCATTGCGACTTGGGCTTCCGAGGTCCAAATAAACTTCTTTTTGTTGGAAAGAAGCTCGGGGATAGGACAGAATAGCTCAAAGAAATTCTGGATGAATCTACGATACCAGCTACAAACCCCAAGAAAGCCGCGAGCCTGTTTTAGATTCCTCGGCGGCCAGTTCACTATACAAGCTACTTTGGAGGGATCAGTGCAAATACATCCATTACTGATCACGTATCCAAAATAATTTACGCTGGTGACACAGAACTGACTCTTCTTAATATTCAGAGTCAGGTTGGCTTTTCTGAGCTGTTCAGCGAGTCGTACCAGCACTGCTAGATGGGAAGAGAAATCTGCAGATACAATGCAAAGATCGTCCAAGTATCCAAACACGCAATAACGCAAGTCCGGGGGAATGATCTCATCCATCAAACGACACATAGTGGATGGAGCGTTGCACAGGCCAAAAGGTATAACCTTAAACTGATATAAAGGCCTTCCCGGGACCGTAAAAGCAGTTAGTGTCTTGGAATCCTCAGAGAGTTCAATCTGCCAATAAGCATCTTTTAGATCCAGCTTGGTTATGATATTTGCCTTGGGCAACCGGGCAAAAATACTATCGATACTTGGCAATGGATAGGCATCCTTACGGGTGACTTCATTCAGTCGTCGAGCATCGAGACACAAAAGGACTTTGTTGGTCTTGAGCACCAGTCGCATTGGCGAACTCCAAGCACTAGAGGACGGTTCAATAACGCCTAGTTGGAGCATGCGATCTACCTCAGCATAAAGCAATTTTTCTACCGCTGGATTAACCTGATAAAATATTTGTTTTACGGGGGCGGCCTGGCCTACATCAATATGATGCTTAAGCAAGGCCGTACGCCCTAGTCCCTCCGTCGCGTTAGGAAATAACTGTTTAACAACCTCGAGTTGTTGGTTTTGCTGCCTAGTTAACGGAGTACGTAGGGGATGGTTCGGCTGCCTCATCGTCCTTCGAGCTTATCTCGACAGCTGCAATGATGTCTGGGGCCAGCGAAAAGGATCTCCAAAAATCGTGACCGAGAATTAGATTTTGTTTTAGGGATGGAATAATATATAACTTCATGGGTTTCTCGATAGTTCGATACCGCATGATGACATTCAATACCCCGAGTATCGGTTTGGCCATCTACAGTTTTTGCAGTGGCTTTTATGAGTTTATATTCAGAAAAGGATGAAAAATCAGTCTGAGTTACTTCAGCACCTATACAGCTTATACTTGCGCCGGTTTCTAACATACCCTGTTCTGTTCGATCCAGAAAGGATACTTCGGCATAACTGCGCATATCCTTGGGACTACTAATAATAGCGGAAACTAACAATCTACGGTTATTTTTAACCTTATCATAATATTTTCTTAAACGCTGGATTCGTTTTGGGACTTCATGTGGTTCTTCATTAATAATTCTTTATCATGATTCGTTCGTTCTCTTTCGGAGATCAGACGCGTTTTTGTTTTGCGCTCCGCATATTTTCCCTTTGTTTTACATAAACAACCGGTGTTTTCTTAAATAAATATTAAATACCTTCCTAATCCACCTACTATCTGCATGCCTTTTGATTTGTGTTTAATTATTATTTATTGAACTTAAAATTTTTCGGCGTCGGCTTGTTGTGTTGTTGGCGTGAGTAAATTACATTGCATTACAGCTCTCGTCTCTCGCCTTGTAGCTTTTGTTGTTTTATCACTCTCTCGCTATCACCTCGACTTCAATAACTGTTCTTTCCCTCTCACTCTTTAAACTTTCTGAGCAATAGCGATCTCTACTCAGTACCGCTCGCTATAACCGCTCTCCACTCTGCTCTCATTTTTTACCAATTCCGCTTTGAGCGTTGTCTGGCACATTGGTCTAATGCCAATTTGTTTTGCAAATAATAGTAAATAAATAAATAATAAAATGGAAACGCTGTGGTCTGTGCCAAAAAAAGCTGTAAGAAGCAGATCACCCACGATCAGCCGAATGTCCCCTGCTGGCTCTGCGACAGCGTAGTGCACGCAAAATGCGTTGGATTTTCTGGCCTCGTGAGTGATGCTATAGCCAAACGTAATGGGTTGCATTACAGTTGGGAGTCATGCCGTGCGGTGGAGAATGACATGGTTGCTTTTATGAGGCAGACGCGGAAGGGCTTTAGGGAGCTGACCGTTGGCTTTAAAAAGCAATACGATCGGCTCCTAGCCATGGAGTCTCAATTTGGCAGTCTGCAACTGCTGAATGAGTCTCCGAGGCGTAAAAGGGTCACCCCGCGGGATCTGCAAATGCCAGCCGTTACTCAGCCGTGCGCCGCCGAAAAAATCCATGACGTATTTCTCTCTGATGTTCAGTATTTTAGGTGTGGTTTCGAAAGCCAACTTCGTGTTTCTATGCTCTGTTTTGGCAATATTACAAGTAGGACATTCGTTTATGATGTTTTGGATTAGTTTTTGATAATCCGGGTAATAGTATTTTCCCCTAAACCAATTGACGGTTTTCTTTATCCCTGGATGGAGTAAGCCTTTATGATTTTTATACCCGATACTCAAAATGAGTACTGGGGTATATTAGATTTGTGGTAAAAGTGGATGTGTGTAACGTCCAGAAGGAATCGTTTCCGAGCCCATAAAGTATATATATTCTTGATCAGCATCAATAGCCGAGTCGATTGAGCCCTGTCTGTCTGTCCGTCCGTCCGTCTGTCCGTCTGTCTGTCCCCTTCAGCGCCTAGTGCTCAAAGACTATAAGAGCTAGAGCAACGATGTTTTGGATCCAGACTTCTGTGATATGTCACTGCTACAAGATTATTTCAAAACTTTGCCCCGCCCACTTCCGCCCCCACAAAGGGCGAAAATCTGTGGCATCCACATTCTTTCTCGCTCTGTCTCTCTCTAACACACAGGTTTCATGGTCGGTTTTGCCAATTGCAAAATATGAGTTCAAGGATCTCAGAACCCATAAGAGCTAGTACAACCAAATTTGGTATCCACACTCCTGTGATATCGGTCCTTGACCGTTTTGTGTAAAAATTTCGCCACACCCCCTTCCGCCCCCGCAAAGAACGAAAATCTGGGGCATCCACAAATCTCAGAGACTATTAACGCTAGAGTAACCAAATTTAGTATCCGCACGTATAAACGTATATCTCAAAATTTCGCCCCACACCCTTCCGCCCACACAAGGGACGAAAATCTGTTGCATCCACAATATTGCAGATTCGAGAAAACTAAAAACGCAGAATCATAGATAACGACCATATCTATCAGATTGCTGAATCTGGATCAGATCAGATAATTTGTATAGCCAAAAGGAACAAATAATTTGCAGTGGCTACGCAGCGCCCGACGTCACGCTCAAACTGATTTTCTGTCTCTCTCGCACGCACTCTTTGTCGTGTCGTTTAATATTAGCGGCGTCTGCCGGAGAAGAGCCGTACTGACTTAGTATCGGCGCTGAGTCCACAAACTGAGCAATCAACTGTAGAGTTGCGGTGTCCGCAGCAACTCACAACGTTCCCCCTCGTTTAAAATGGTTTCTTTAAATTCAGCGTAATTTTGAATATCTAGGAGTTTTGTGCTTGATTTAATAGCTTTGGTTATATTGTTAGAGTTAATGATTTCTAAATAGGCCTTTTGGAAAGGAGGAAAATCTATTTCATTATGGAAATATAACGCAGTCTTTTTGGTGCTCAGATATTTCTTTGTTATATCCTTTGCTAAGGTGTTAGTCATTTCTTTATATGTGACCTTGATGATTAGCTTGTGGAAATAGCGAGTTGTTTCTACCTTATCTTCATTGCCTTTTATTAACTCAATTTGCCGATTGTAATAGTTAATTGGTCTTTCCGTGATGGCAATGTGATTGAGATTGTCTTCCTGTGCGCTATGTACAGTTGCACCAACGCTATTGGAAGCTTCTCCAAGGAGATTTTCATTAATCTTTACCCTTGATAAGTCATCCGCTACATGATTTTCTTTGCCTGGTAGATATTTTATTTTGAAATCAAACTCATTCAGTTTTATTTTCCACTTTTGTAATTTCATATTTGTCTCCTTGAGGTTGTTCAACCAAATCAAGGGTTTATGATCGCTTTGTTTCTCGAATGTTCTACCGAACAGGTATGAACGGAAATACTTGGTTGCCCATACGATCGCTAATAATTCCTTTTCGATGGCTGAATAGTTTATTTCATGTTCATTTAGGGTTCTGCTAGCGTAGCGATCGGTTTGTGTTCTTGTGACAAAACCGCTTCCAATGCTATATTACTAGCGTCGGTTGTTACCGTGAACATTTTGCCGAAGTCTGGGAACGCAAGGATAGGGTCTGAGGTGATGAGTACTTTTAGCCTCTCAAATGCCTCGACGTACTTTTCTTCCTTGGGGTCCATGACAGCTCCTTTCTTTAGTTTGAGTGTCATGGGTTTTGCTATGTTTGCAAAATTAGGAAAGAATTTCCTGTAGAATCCGCACAGACCTAAGAATGACTTTATTTGTTTAGTCGTTTCCGGTATTGGAAATTTGACGATGGCAGAGATTTTGCCTGGATTTGGTACTATTCCTTCAGTAGTGACTACATGACCTAGGAATTCAGTTTCTTTTTTCATGAATTCACATTTATCCATTTGCAGATTTAAGTTGGCGTCTCTCAACTTTCCAAATACTCTCCTTAGTGAAAACAGGTGTTCTTCCAATGAAGTGGAAAATATAACGATGTCGTCTAAGTATACGAAGCAATCTTTGAAGATTAACTCTTCTAGCAGATTGTTCATACATCTTTGGAAGGTAGCGGGGGCAGTGGTTAGCCCAAAGGGCATACGAGTGAACTCGTAATGTCCATGCTTAGTGGAGAACGCAGCTTTGGGGATTGAGCTAGGTTCCATGGGTATTTGAAGGAAACCTTTTGCTAAATCGATTGTCGTGAAATACTGACATTTACCTAGTTTGTCTAGGATTTCATCCATTCTTGGAGTTGGGAACTTGTCTTTAATTGTTATTTCATTTAGACTTCTATAGTCTACTACCATTCGGTATTTTTGATTTCCTGAAGCGTCTATCATTTTCGGAATCATAGATATGTGCGAGCAGTAAGGAGAATTCGACTTTCGAATTATTCCCTGTCTGATCATCTCTTTGATTTGCTGTTTTACCTCCTGATCATGTATCTGGGCATATTTGTATGGTCGTCTGTAGACCGGGTCTTCATGTTGAGTTTTGATCTCGTGCTTGATTGTACTTGTGAATGTCAAATTGTCACCTTCTCTGTACTGCACATCTTTAAACTCATACAAGACCTTTTTCAATGCCTCCCTTTCTTCGTCGTTTAAATGATCTAATCTTAACTGATTACATTCCCTTAATTCACTGTCTAGAGCGGAAGCGAAGTATTGATCTCCCTCTGGAGATGGGTCAAGGCACTTATGTGCGATCTTCTCTTCTTTTGTAGAGGGATCAGTGCACTTCTGTGCGGTCTTGCCGGCTTCAATAGCTTCTCCACCCTGAATGATTGGGTACGACCTAACTCCTAATGTTACAGTTTCATTTCTGTAATCGATGACGGCTTTACTTGCCATCAAGTATTCTCTTCCTAATAAAATATCATAATTTTCAGAAAAGTTGTGAATGTAGAACTTTTGTTCGGACGGACATGTTTTGTTCGCATTCCTCATTATACTTTTGGTTAAATGGACAGGTCCATTGATGGTATGGACTGTAAGGTTATCGTCTTTTATCTCGGAATCTGTATAATTTTCTTTCATGATTTTGATCGATGATCCCGAGTCAGCGATACCCCTTAATGTTCTTTTATTAATGGTAATGTTTATATAGGGTCCTCCTCGGTTTCTTCCGAGCCAAATGTTTAGCTTATTGTTTATTACTAATGCTTTTATCTCTAATTCTTCTATAAACTTACGAAGACTGCCGTTGAATCTGGTGGTGTATAGTTGTCGTAAGAGTTCTTCATATGGTGTGATTTTTGAGCTCGTTGATTAGCGCCGTCTTCAGTTCGTGCCAAGTGTTGGGTTGTATCATTTGCGATATGCGTTGTGCCTCTCCTGTCAGTTGAATCTCGGTCGCTCCAAATAGGATCCTTTGTTGTCGAAGATCTTCAGTTGGATATAAGCTGCATACATATTTGATTCGGTTGATGAACGAACTCAACTGTCCAGAAGAACCATCAAAGGCAGGTATTTGTCGGATCGACAGCAGTGCCTGGTTCAAGTGGATTTCGCTCAATGTTAGTGGTGGTAACGCCATGTTGTTGATGTTGATTGGGTTTTGTTTTGTTTTCAGTAGTTTTAAACTTTATTTTTGATTCCCTTGTAAGTTTTTATACCCGATACTCAAAATGAGTATTGGGGTATATTAGATTTGTGGTAAAAGTGGATGTGTGTAACGTCCAGAAGGAATCGTTTCCGAGCCCATAAAGTATATATATTCTTGATCAGCATCAACAGCCGAGTCGATTGAGCCCTGTCTGTCTGTCCGTCCGTCCGTCTGTCCGTCCGTCCGTCTGTCTGTCCCCTTCAGCGCCTAGTGCTCAAAGACTATAAGAGCTAGAGCAACGATGTTTTGGATCCAGACTTCTGTGATATGTCACTGCTACAAGATTATTTCAAAACTTTTCCCCGCCCACTTCCGCCCCACAAAGGGCGAAAATCTGTGGCATCCACATTCTTTCTCGCTCTGTCTCTCTCTAACACACAGGTTTCATGGTCGGTTTTGCCAATTGCAAAATATGAGTTCAAGGATCTCAGAACCCATAAGAGCTAGTACAACCAAATTTGGTATCCACACTCCTGTGATATCGGACCTTGACCGTTTTGTGTAAAAATTTCGCCACACCCCCTTCCGCCCCCGCAAAGAACGAAAATCTGGGGCATCCACAAATCTCAGAGACTATTAACGCTAGAGTAACCAAATTTAGTATCCGCACGTATAAACGTATATCTCAAAATTTCGCCCCACACCCTTCCGCCCACACAAGGGACGAAAATCTGTTGCATCCACAATATTGCAGATTCGAGAAAACTAAAAACGCAGAATCATAGATAACGACCATATCTATCAGATTGCTGAATCTGGATCAGATCAGATAATTTGTATAGCCAAAAGGAACAAATAATTTGCAGTGGCTACGCAGCGCCCGACGTCACGCTCAAACTGATTTTCTGTCTCTCTCGCACGCACTCTTTGTCGTGTCGTTTAATATTAGCGGCGTCTGCCGGAGAAGAGCCGTACTGACTTAGTATCGGCGCTGAGTCCACAAACTGAGCAATCAACTGTAGAGTTGCGGTGTCCGCAGCAACTCACAACGTTCCCCTCGTTTAAAATGGTTTCTTTAAATTCAGCGTAATTTTGAATATCTAGGAGTTTTGTGCTTGATTTAATAGCTTTGGTTATATTGTTAGAGTTAATGATTTCTAAATAGGCCTTTTGGAAAGGAGGAAAATCTATTTCATTATGGAAATATAACGCAGTCTTTTTGGTGCTCAGATATTTCTTTGTTATATCCTTTGCTAAGGTGTTAGTCATTTCTTTATATGTGACCTTGATGATTAGCTTGTGGAAATAGCGAGTTGTTTCTACCTTATCTTCATTGCCTTTTATTAACTCAATTTGCCGATTGTAATAGTTAATTGGTCTTTCCGTGATGGCAATGTGATTGAGATTGTCTTCCTGTGCGCTATGTACAGTTGCACCAACGCTATTGGAAGCTTCTCCAAGGAGATTTTCATTAATCTTTACCCTTGATAAGTCATCCGCTACATGATTTTCTTTGCCTGGTAGATATTTTATTTTGAAATCAAACTCATTCAGTTTTATTTTCCACTTTTGTAATTTCATATTTGTCTCCTTGAGGTTGTTCAACCAAATCAAGGGTTTATGATCGCTTTGTTTCTCGAATGTTCTACCGAACAGGTATGAACGGAAATACTTGGTTGCCCATACGATCGCTAATAATTCCTTTTCGATGGCTGAATAGTTTATTTCATGTTCATTTAGGGTTCTGCTAGCGTAGCGATCGGTTTGTGTTCTTGTGACAAAACCGCTTCCAATGCTATATTACTAGCGTCGGTTGTTACCGTGAACATTTTGCCGAAGTCTGGGAACGCAAGGATAGGGTCTGAGGTGATGAGTACTTTTAGCCTCTCAAATGCCTCGACGTACTTTTCTTCCTTGGGGTCCATGACAGCTCCTTTCTTTAGTTTGAGTGTCATGGGTTTTGCTATGTTTGCAAAATTAGGAAAGAATTTCCTGTAGAATCCGCACAGACCTAAGAATGACTTTATTTGTTTAGTCGTTTCCGGTATTGGAAATTTGACGATGGCAGAGATTTTGCCTGGATTTGGTACTATTCCTTCAGTAGTGACTACATGACCTAGGAATTCAGTTTCTTTTTTCATGAATTCACATTTATCCATTTGCAGATTTAAGTTGGCGTCTCTCAACTTTCCAAATACTCTCCTTAGTGAAAACAGGTGTTCTTCCAATGAAGTGGAAAATATAACGATGTCGTCTAAGTATACGAAGCAATCTTTGAAGATTAACTCTTCTAGCAGATTGTTCATACATCTTTGGAAGGTAGCGGGGGCAGTGGTTAGCCCAAAGGGCATACGAGTGAACTCGTAATGTCCATGCTTAGTGGAGAACGCAGCTTTGGGGATTGAGCTAGGTTCCATGGGTATTTGAAGGAAACCTTTTGCTAAATCGATTGTCGTGAAATACTGACATTTACCTAGTTTGTCTAGGATTTCATCCATTCTTGGAGTTGGGAACTTGTCTTTAATTGTTATTTCATTTAGACTTCTATAGTCTACTACCATTCGGTATTTTTGATTTCCTGAAGCGTCTATCATTTTCGGAATCATAGATATGTGCGAGCAGTAAGGAGAATTCGACTTTCGAATTATTCCCTGTCTGATCATCTCTTTGATTTGCTGTTTTACCTCCTGATCATGTATCTGGGCATATTTGTATGGTCGTCTGTAGACCGGGTCTTCATGTTGAGTTTTGATCTCGTGCTTGATTGTACTTGTGAATGTCAAATTGTCACCTTCTCTGTACTGCACATCTTTAAACTCATACAAGACCTTTTTCAATGCCTCCCTTTCTTCGTCGTTTAAATGATCTAATCTTAACTGATTACATTCCCTTAATTCACTGTCTAGAGCGGAAGCGAAGTATTGATCTCCCTCTGGAGATGGGTCAAGGCACTTATGTGCGATCTTCTCTTCTTTTGTAGAGGGATCAGTGCACTTCTGTGCGGTCTTGCCGGCTTCAATAGCTTCTCCACCCTGAATGATTGGGTACGACCTAACTCCTAATGTTACAGTTTCATTTCTGTAATCGATGACGGCTTTACTTGCCATCAAGTATTCTCTTCCTAATAAAATATCATAATTTTCAGAAAAGTTGTGAATGTAGAACTTTTGTTCGGACGGACATGTTTTGTTCGCATTCCTCATTATACTTTTGGTTAAATGGACAGGTCCATTGATGGTATGGACTGTAAGGTTATCGTCTTTTATCTCGGAATCTGTATAATTTTCTTTCATGATTTTGATCGATGATCCCGAGTCAGCGATACCCCTTAATGTTCTTTTATTAATGGTAATGTTTATATAGGGTCCTCCTCGGTTTCTTCCGAGCCAAATGTTTAGCTTATTGTTTATTACTAATGCTTTTATCTCTAATTCTTCTATAAACTTACGAAGACTGCCGTTGAATCTGGTGGTGTATAGTTGTCGTAAGAGTTCTTCATATGGTGTGATTTTTGAGCTCGTTGATTAGCGCCGTCTTCAGTTCGTGCCAAGTGTTGGGTTGTATCATTTGCGATATGCGTTGTGCCTCTCCTGTCAGTTGAATCTCGGTCGCTCCAAATAGGATCCTTTGTTGTCGAAGATCTTCAGTTGGATATAAGCTGCATACATATTTGATTCGGTTGATGAACGAACTCAACTGTCCAGAAGAACCATCAAAGGCAGGTATTTGTCGGATCGACAGCAGTGCCTGGTTCAAGTGGATTTCGCTCAATGTTAGTGGTGGTAACGCCATGTTGTTGATGTTGATTGGGTTTTGTTTTGTTTTCAGTAGTTTTAAACTTTATTTTTGATTCCCTTGTAAGTTTTTATACCCGATACTCAAAATGAGTATTGGGGTATATTAGATTTGTGGTAAAAGTGGATGTGTGTAACGTCCAGAAGGAATCGTTTCCGAGCCCATAAAGTATATATATTCTTGATCAGCATCAACAGCCGAGTCGATTGAGCCCTGTCTGTCTGTCCGTCCGTCCGTCTGTCCGTCCGTCCGTCTGTCTGTCCCCTTCAGCGCCTAGTGCTCAAAGACTATAAGAGCTAGAGCAACGATGTTTTGGATCCAGACTTCTGTGATATGTCACTGCTACAAGATTATTTCAAAACTTTTCCCCGCCCACTTCCGCCCCCACAAAGGGCGAAAATCTGTGGCATCCACATTCTTTCTCGCTCTGTCTCTCTCTAACACACAGGTTTCATGGTCGGTTTTGCCAATTGCAAAATATGAGTTCAAGGATCTCAGAACCCACAAGAGCTAGTACAACCAAATTTGGTATCCACACTCCTGTGATATCGGACCTTGACCGTTTTGTGTAAAAATTTCGCCACACCCCTTCCGCCCCCGCAAAGAACGAAAATCTGGGGCATCCACAAATCTCAGAGACTATTAACGCTAGAGTAACCAAATTTAGTATCCGCACGTATAAACGTATATCTCAAAATTTCGCCCCACACCCTTCCGCCCACACAAGGGACGAAAATCTGTTGCATCCACAATATTGCAGATTCGAGAAAACTAAAAACGCAGAATCATAGATAACGACCATATCTATCAGATTGCTGAATCTGGATCAGATCAGATAATTTGTATAGCCAAAAGGAACAAATAATTTGCAGTGGCTACGCAGCGCCCGACGTCACGCTCAAACTGATTTTCTGTCTCTCTCGCACGCACTCTTTGTCGTGTCGTTTAATATTAGCGGCGTCTGCCGGAGAAGAGCCGTACTGACTTAGTATCGGCGCTGAGTCCACAAACTGAGCAATCAACTGTAGAGTTGCGGTGTCCGCAGCAACTCACAACGTTCCCCCTCGTTTAAAATGGTTTCTTTAAATTCAGCGTAATTTTGAATATCTAGGAGTTTTGTGCTTGATTTAATAGCTTTGGTTATATTGTTAGAGTTAATGATTTCTAAATAGGCCTTTTGGAAAGGAGGAAAATCTATTTCATTATGGAAATATAACGCAGTCTTTTTGGTGCTCAGATATTTCTTTGTTATATCCTTTGCTAAGGTGTTAGTCATTTCTTTATATGTGACCTTGATGATTAGCTTGTGGAAATAGCGAGTTGTTTCTACCTTATCTTCATTGCCTTTTATTAACTCAATTTGCCGATTGTAATAGTTAATTGGTCTTTCCGTGATGGCAATGTGATTGAGATTGTCTTCCTGTGCGCTATGTACAGTTGCACCAACGCTATTGGAAAAACTCATTCAGTTTTATTTTCCACTTTTGTAATTTCATATTTGTCTCCTTGAGGTTGTTCAACCAAATCAAGGGTTTATGATCGCTTTGTTTCTCGAATGTTCTACCGAACAGGTATGAACGGAAATACTTGGTTGCCCATACGATCGCTAATAATTCCTTTTCGGTGGCTGAATAGTTTATTTCATGTTCATTTAGGGTTCTGCTAGCGTAGCGATCGGTTTGTGTTCTTGTGACAAAACCGCTTCCAATGCTATATTACTAGCGTCGGTTGTTACCGTGAACATTTTGTCGAAGTCTGGGAACGCAAGGATAGGGTCTGAGGTGATGAGTACTTTTAGTCTCTCAAATGCCTCGACGTACTTTTCTTCCTTGGGGTCTATGACAGCTCCTTTCTTTAGTTTGAGTGTGATGGGTTTTGCTATGTTTGCAAAATTAGGAAAGAATTTCCTGTAGAATCCGCACAGACCTAAGAATGACTTTATTTGTTTAGTCGTTTCCGGTATTGGAAATTTGACGATGGCAGAGATTTTGCCTGGATTTGGTACTATTCCTTCAGTAGTGACTACATGACCTAGGAATTCAGTTTCTTTTTTCATGAATTCACATTTATCCATTTGCAGATTTAAGTTGGCGTCTCTCAACTTTCCAAATACTCTCCTTAGTGAAAACAGGTGTTCTTCCAATGAAGTGGAAAATATAACGATGTCGTCTAAGTATACGAAGCAATCTTTGAAGATTAACTCTTCTAGCAGATTGTTCATACATCTTTGGAAGGTAGCGGGGGCAGTGGTTAGCCCAAAGGGCATACGAGTGAACTCGTAATGTCCATGCTTAGTGGAGAACGCAGCTTTGGGGATTGAGCTAGGTTCCATGGGTATTTGAAGGAAACCTTTTGCTAAATCGATTGTCGTGAAATACTGACATTTACCTAGTTTGTCTAGGATTTCATCCATTCTTGGAGTTGGGAACTTGTCTTTAATTGTTATTTCATTTAGACTTCTATAGTCTACTACCATTCGGTATTTTTGATTTCCTGAAGCGTCTATCATTTTCGGAATCATAGATATGTGCGAGCAGTAAGGAGAATTCGACTTTCGAATTATTCCCTGTCTGATCATCTCTTTGATTTGCTGTTTTACCTCCTGATCATGTATCTGGGCATATTTGTATGGTCGTCTGTAGACCGGGTCTTCATGTTGAGTTTTGATCTCGTGCTTGATTGTACTTGTGAATGTCAAATTGTCACCTTCTCTGTACTGCACATCTTTAAACTCATACAAGACCTTTTTCAATGCCTCCCTTTCTTCGTCGTTTAAATGATCTAATCTTAACTGATTACATTCTCTTAATTCACTGTCTAGAGCGGAAGCGAAGTATTGATCTCCCTCTGGAGATGGGTCAAGGCACTTATGTGCGATCTTCTCTTCTTTTGTAGAGGGATCAGTGCACTTCTGTGCGGTCTTGCCGGCTTCAATAGCTTCTCCACCCTGAATGATTGGGTACGACCTAGCTCCTAATGTTACAGTTTCATTTCTGTAATCGATGACGGCTTTACTTGCCATCAAGTATTCTCTTCCTAATAAAATATCATAATTTTCAGAAAAGTTGTGAATGTAGAACTTTTGTTCGGACGGACATGTTTTGTTCGCATTCCTCATTATACTTTTGGTTAAATGGACAGGTCCATTGATGGTATTTTATTTATTTATTAAATTAACAAATTATCTGTTAATAATGGTACTTAGTTACTAAAGGCGGAAAAAGATAAGTTAAGTTAGCTAAATTTAAATGATTATAAATATTACATGCAATTAGTTTAAGAGACAGTTCAGGGGATAGGGTTTGACAGAGGGAGTTATAATTATGGCATAAAACCCTAAAAGGTTCATGATCAGCATAATTAGACCTACATATGGGTAGACGGATAGGCCTAAAAGTACGGGTAGGTCTGGATGGAACGGCCAAGTCAATCTGACCCAAGAGAGTTTGGGAGTCAACAGTCCCAAGAAGGAGCTTGTGCACGAACATTACGCCATTGCATATTCTGCGATGGTGCAACGACGGCAGGTCAATAAGATTTAGCCTAGACCGGTAGGGTGGCAAGATTCTACCCGAGTCCCAGTTAAAGTTCCGAAGGGCAAAAATTAAAAATTGCTTTTGCACGGATTCAATAACAACCTGCTGCTCTTTATACTGCGGGCTCCACACACAAGAACAATACTCCAATATAGGACGTACTAACGAGATGTACAGTTGTTTCGTAACGTACGGGTCGTCAAACTCCTTGGACCAACGCTTGATGAACGCTAAAACACCCTTAGCTTTATTTACAGTTGCAGCTATATGGGTGTTGAAACACATCTTATGATCAAAAAGGACTCCGAGGTCATTTGAACTCGAAATTCGCTCAAGGACATGATTTCCTAGAACATATGAGACAAAATGAGGAGCGCGACGGTAAAATGTCATTAGTTTGCATTTGGAAAGGTTCAGAAAAAGAAGATTAGTTGAACACCACAATAGTAGTTCACTTAGATCAAGTTGAAGGCGTGTGTGCAAATACCAATCAGAGTAAGAAAGACAGATTTTGACATCATCAGCATACATTAGTGTAGTAGAGTATGTTATAACTTGAGGAAGGTCGTTCACAAATAAAATAAACAGAAGCGGGCCCAGATGACTTCCCTGTGGCACACCTGAAGTAACATTAACAGTATTTGACAACACGTTAGAAAACAAAACACGTTGGGTACGGTTAGAGAGATAGGACAAAATCCAATCTAGAAGATTCGTTGGGAACCGTAATAAAGAGAGCTTTTGAATAAGCAGAGCATGGTTCACAGAATCGAATGCCTTGCTGAAGTCCGTAAAAACTACATCCGTCTGCAAACCAATTTGAAAACCCTGGTGGATTAGGTTAGAAAACTCAAGAAGGTTAGTCGATGTTGAACGATGTCTGAAAAAACCGTGTTGCGACGGAGATATCAAGCTGCAACAAAGATGTTGCAGTTGCCGGGTGACCAGGAACTCAAGAAGCTTCGGGATGGCGGAAAGCTTTGCGATACCACGATAGTTTTCAATGTTTGATCTTGAACCTTTTTTGTGAAGCGGAATGATGTAGGACTCATTCCAAATTACTGGGAGACAAGACTGTTCCAAGGAGAGGTTGAAGAGAAAGGTCAAGGGTTTGCAAAGGGACTGGGCACAGTGTTTTAAGATGCAACTTGGTACCTTATCTGGACCCGCAGAAAACGATATGTCCATAGATGACAAACCTTCCAGAACAACGCTTTCCTCGAAAAAGGGCAGAAAAATGCTGTTAGCTTGAGGTAGCTGGTACGGATACGGAGTGGATGCGTTGTAAATAAGAGACGAGTACGTTGTTTGGAAAAAGTTAGCGAATAAATTTGCAATACCAACAGCAGAAGCTTCTGTTTTGTTCTGGTAATGAAGGGACGGAGGAAAAACGTTTGACTTGCGCTTAGAGTTAACGAACGAATAGAATTTTTTAGGATCACTACGAAAGTTACTACTACATTGTGAAAGGTAATGATTATAACACTGACTATTGACGGAAAGGAACAGAGAGCGAGCGGAGGAGTATAGAGCTAAGGCCAACGTGGAGCCCGACTTCTGGTACTTTTTATAGAGCCGGGATTTATTATTTTTTAAGTATGACAAATACTTGGAGAACCAGGGAGGCTTGGACGATACAGGTACAGTGATATCTGGAACAAACGTATTAAGGGCGGTGTAGCGCCATTTGGATAATAATAATTGTTATTAGGATAGTATTTCATGAAGTCTAGTGTAAGTTAGGCTAGGGCAAAGCGGGAGCGCAATAAAAGCTCGCTCTCTCGCTCTTGGCGAATTCGCCCCGCTTTGCCACCGTTGGTAAGGTAGGCACAGAAGAAATTGTTTTAATATATGAAAAAAGTCGAGAAAAATCCATGAAATCGAACGCACGCACTCCTTTTTTTTCGTCGCATTAAAATACAAAATTGCAGTCACCCAAGTTGTTTCGGTATCGTTATTTAGAAAAACTATTTTAAAATTTCATGGCGCCCCCGGGTGGACTTGCAATTTAAACGTATTAATTCAAGTGGAAGGCAAAAGTGACAGTGACACAGTGGAGAAAAGATAAATAGCCAAAATCTATTATACCTACATGTACATGCATATGTGCTGCAGCTAAATTGCCGAATTGACCGCGACGTGTGTGCAAATAATTCAACAAACAAAACTAAAAATCACCGCGTCGGTCGTGCAATACCCTGTCTGCAGCTATATACAAAAGGAGATACACATATACCATCTACCCAAGAAGATCCAAGTGGAGCATCCAGTATAAGAAGAGGAGAGTACAGCACCTGGAATTTCCAATCTTCGCAAGAGGTATTTGTGCAAAAAATTGAAAGCTCGAGTGAAGACGAAAAGATTAAAAAACTCGCAATTATTGTCTTGTGCTGAAACAATTGCACCTCGCTTTCAATTCTTGGCACATACGTATGACATAGTAGAGCTAGATTGCATGCTGTAGTTAGAGTTGAGCATATATGTATATATTAATACATCTAACCCTCTTGGACGCAATAACTATACATATAACTCATTTTAACTGCAATCGCTGTCACCCCTTTCTCGTTTTCGTTGTGTCAAATATATAGTTGGGTCATTGGCCAAGCACGCATACCAATACGCAGCTGCAGCGGTGAATTTTTTCGTCTCGCTTTCGCTCCTCACCGTTGCTTATCGTTGTTCTTTTGTTTGGCGCGCTTGATCCAAACCAAACACCAAGTGACGCGCTACCCTGTTTTCGTCGGGTATATTCGTTTGGTGTCAGTAGTCGTGCTTCGCAAATCAATTTAGCGTCGATCGTTGTCGGTGCATACGTATACACAACATCCATTCTTCAGAACTACAGCGGTGAAATTTTTCGTTTTCGCTTGTCACCATTGCTGTTCGTTGCTATTCTTGTGTGGTTTTCGTGTACGCGCCAGCCAAGCGACGCTCTACCCTAAATTTGTCGGGTATATTGGTTTTTCACCTCGTTTGGGTACAATTACCCATTATTTCATTGAGTGCCTCGGTTTTCAGTTTCGCCTTCAGTTGCTTGTATTGAGAATCAATATGACCTCAAAAGCCAACAATATTGCCCTTGAAGAGCTGAAGAAAAAGCGCAGTTGCCGTGTCAAAGGCATTCGTTTATTAGCGGACCGTTTAGAAGCGGATATTCCGCTGGTATTGACGGAGCTCGAGTGCAGACTCGAAACGCTGATGCGTAGCATTGACACGGCACGCGAACTTCAAGAGAAGATTGAAGATATAGACATTGACGATGAATTTGGAGTCGAGTTGGAAGAACTCTCAATTGTCACAAAGGCAAAATGAATGTCTCTCATTTGCGCATTAAAGACAGCTGATGAGACAATACCGGCAGTACCAGCTTATGGTGGCCCAACTCGTGCGCGCCTTCCGAAGTTAGCTCTGCCGCAGTTCAGCGGCAACTTTTCGGACTTTAAAAACTTCATAGGTTTATTTGAGACTCTAGTTCACAATGACCAAAGCATTCCAATTATCGAAAAGTTCAACCATTTGCTTTCGTGTCTCTCCGGTGAAGCGTTGGGAACAGTTAGGGCTTTCCAAGTAACCGAGAACAACTACGAGAAAGCAATGGCTAGCTTAAAACGGGTCTACGATAATGATTGTCTGATCTTTAAAAATCACATTGATGCCCTATTTAGTCTTCCCAAAATGACCCAGCAATCAGCATCGTCCTTAAGGAACCTTATCGATACCGCCTCATCCATATATGGTTCGTTGTTGTCGATTGGCGATGATAAAAAGATCTCGAATGCGATGATTATTCATCTCGTCTTGAGCAGAGTCGATCCGGTGACCAAAGAGAAATGGGAAGAACAGCTCGATTATGACAAACTGCCACTTTGGACGGACTGTGAAAAGTTGCTTAATCGCAGACATCAGCATCTTTCGGCCGAAAATTCGGACAAACCAAAGCATGAGCAGAAAGCTGTGCCAAGCAAGCCGCATAATCGGAGCTCATTCGCGTGTTCCACCGCGAATACCAAAAACCAACAATGCAGCTACTGCAATGCGAAAGGCCATTTGTTGACAGATTGCAGTCCATTTGGTCGGCTGGCAGTAATGCAAAGGTTCGAATTCGCAAAAACTGCATCCCTGTGCATCAATTGCCTGCAACAAGGCCACTCTGTAGTACAATGTAAAGCTAAGAGGTGTCGAGTGTGTGGCTGCTCACACCATACCTTATTGCATAGGTACACAGTGGCGAATAAAAGTCTGGCGTTACCATCACCCCCAGAGAATTCTTCTCCTCCTCTCAATCAGAATCAACCTTCCACTTCGCATGCTCTCCATGCGACAGCTATGGATAGAGTTATTCTGGCTACGTCGATCGTAAGCGTCCGAACAAATAATGGTGAACATGTTTTGGCCCGAGCTCTGCTTGACTCGGGGTCTCAAACCAATTTTATAACTGAGGACTTAGCACAGCGCTTACAGATCCGTAGGGAGGAGTCGTGTATCAACTTGCTTGGTATTGGTGAATCCAATTCACAAGTCAAGAAAAAGATACACACGGTGGTGAAGTCGCGAATTACTGGTAGTGAGTTTTCGGTAGATTTCTGGATTCTAAGGTCCATTTCGGGGTATCACCCTAATCAGACACTTAACGTGAGTGACTGGAAAATCCCGCAGAACTTACCACTTGCAGACCCATATTTCTTCAAGCCACAGAAGATAGATATGTTGATAGGTGCAGAAACATTTTTCGAACTTTTATCTGTTGGTCAGATTCGACAAGATCCTGACTATCCAACTCTGCAGAAAACGCTTCTCGGCTGGATTGTGTCGGGCAGATACACTCCAAAGGTGACTGCCACCCAAGAAGCTAGGAATTGTTTGAGTTGTCGAGAAGAGTCAGTGACCCACATCGACAATACATTACAAAAGTTTTGGTCACTGGAAGAATTGCCGTCTTCTAAAAAGTCTTTATCTCCTGAACACAAGTTATGTGAAAAGCATTATAGAAGGACTACTCAGGTCGTGCCTTCAGGTCGGTTTGAAGTAAGACTGCCGTTCAAATCAGATCCCAGTATCTTAGGCAACTCCTTTGAAGTGGCTAAACGGCGGTTTTTATCGCTTGAAAAAAAATTGTCTCGTGACCCCGAGTTGAAGAAAATGTACTTGGAGTTCATGGAAGAGTACCTCTCCTTGGGTCACATGTCTACCACAGACAACACAATCCCCAAAACTCCACATTATTTCATTCCACATCAGTGTGTGTTGAGGCCCCAAAGTACGTCGACCAAGCTCCGCGTCGTTTTCGATGCGTCTTGTAAAACGTCCTCTCAGGTGGCCTTGAACGACATATTGATGGTCGGTCCTACGATACAGGATGAGCTGTATTCGACATTGCTCCGATTCAGACTACACAGGTACGCCTTGACAGCCGATGTCAAGAAGATGTATCGCCAAGTCTGGGTCGCTGATGCGGATAGACAATTTCAGCTCATAGTGTGGAGAAGAGCATTATAGAAGTCCTTGAGAATATACCAGCTCAACACCGTAACATATGGGACTGGACCAGCCCCATTTTTGGCTATTCGGTGTTTGAAGAGGTTGAGTGAGTCTGCAAAACTCTCATTCCCTAAAGCTGCTGAAGTTATTGACTCCGACTTCTATGTCGATGACATGTTGACTGGTGCTGGTTGCGTAGAGGAGTTAAAGACAATTAAGTCTGATGTGGCTCAGGTTCTTCAAACCGCTGGGTTTGAATTGACTAAATGGTTTTCGAACTCACCTGAGGTCACCGCATCCGAGAGCACAGTTAAACCGATAACGATCTCGGACTCAGAGTCAACTAAGGCGTTAGGAATATCGTGGCTGCCACACGAAGACGTCTTTAAGTTCCAAATTGACACGTCAGTTATGGGTCTCCGAGCGACAAAACGGAACATATTATCGGTGACATCAAAGCTGTTTGACCCCCTTGGCTTGTTAAGTCCTTTAGTAATTAAGGGAAAGATCCTACTGCAGGAGCTTTGGCTCAACAAGCTAGATTGGGATGAGTCAATTCCAATGAACTTGGAAACAGCATGGAACTTATTAAAAGAATACTTGGGTCAGTTGGAGAAGATTACCATACCTCGATTTGTGCATACTGATCCCATGTCACCGATTCAAGTACATGCCTTTGCCGACGCATCCATGAGAGCTTATGGAGCCTGCGTCTATATCCGTAGAAAGACTGCAGAAGGTTTCAAGGTCTCCTTGTTGAATGCAAAGTCGAAAGTAGCGCCACTCAAGACGAAAACGCTTCCAAGGCTTGAGTTATGTGCCGCTCACCTTCTAGCAGACCTTTGTCACCGAATCAAATTACTGCTCAAGGTTCCAATTGATAAAATGATATTCTGGTCAGATTCAGAAGTTACTCTTCATTGGATCAGATCCCACCCTTCGTCGTTGTCAACATTCGTTGCGAACCGAGTAGCGGAGATTCAAGAGTGGTCAAGTGAAGCTACGTGGCGGCATGTGCCAACAAAACAGAACCCAGCAGACATAGTTTCGAGAGGTTGTGACGTAGAGGAAATCGTGCAGTCGATCTGGTTTGGTGGACCAGAGTTCTTAAAGTTTGAAGAAGAGAGCTGGCCCAGAAATCCACACTTCGAGCTTTCCGAAGAAGAGATACAGATGGAAAGTCGGAAGAAATCGGTCGGACTGACCGTCGCGGCCAAGCCAAATTACTTAGTGGATGTAATCGAGGGATACTCGTCACACCTCAAACTGCTAAGAGTGTTCGTTTTCGTGTTCCGCTTCATCCGAAAATGCAAAGACAAAAGTCTCAACTTTGGAAAAATTCCGTCATCCGTAGAATACGACGAGGCGTTTCTAAAAATAGTCGAAATAACACAGAAAAATGAGTCTCAAGAAGATATTGAAAGGGTTCGTAAAGGCACCAAGTTAGGCCCCAGTCTTCAGCGCTTGAATCCCTTCATCCATGAAGAGGCTGGGACATGGTGCTCTTTTTCGTTGTTGCGAGTTGGGGGGCGACTAGTTAACGCTCCTATGTCATATAATGCCAAGTTTCCCTTGTTATTGACAAAACGCTCGCAGTTTGTGCAGACATACGTTCGCTATCTGCATCAAACGAATTTTCATGCCGGCCCACGAGCACTCGTGAGTATCCTTAGACAGCGCATTTGGATAGTGAATGCTCAGGCGGTCTGCAGGGCGACAGTTAGGTCGTGTATTCGTTGCTTTAAATGCAAGCCGCTACTCCAGACCCAAATGATGGGCAACTTACCCGCAGACCGGCTCCGTGCTCTCCGCCCATATTCAGTATGTGGCGTTGATTTTTGTGGCCCAGTCTATACGACTCTGAAAATTCGTGGAAGGCCCCCTTATAAGTCCTACATAGCGTTATTTGTCTGTTTTGCGTCCAAGGCGGTTCATTTCGAAATTTTCTCCGATTTGACGACTAATTCCTTCTTGTTGGCATTCCAAAGGTTCGTCGGTCGTCGAGGATGTCCGCAACGCGTGAACTGCGACAACGCGACAAATTTCGTCGGAGCAAGTCGCCACTTCAGCGAACTGCGGAGGAAGATAGAGGCGGAAGCGGACGCGATACGCGAATTTGCGCCAAGAAGCGGGTGCGAGTTTGCTTTCATACCGCCTCGAGCACCGCACATGGGCGGACTTTGGGAGGCCGGTGTGAAGTCTGCCAAGGGCCTACTCCTACGGGCAGTCGGAAGCGCTCTCCTCACCGCAGAGGAGCTGGAGACCGTGCTGGTCGGGATCGAGGCGGTACTCAACTCGCGCCCGCTAGGACCCCTAAGCCCAGACCCAAGCGACGGAGACGCGCTGACTCCCGGGCACCTGCTGACAGGCGGGCCGCTCATCGCACCCCCAGCACCCAGGACCCCGGACCAGGAGGGTCTGAGCTGCTTAAAGCGATGGCGGCTTGTCTCGTCAGCCAGGCAAATGTTCTGGCAGCGATGGTCCCGGGAGCTGGGATTGCAAATAAGATGCAAGTGGCACCAGGAGGAGCCAAACATAAAGGAAGGCGACCTCGTAATCGTCGCCGAGGACAACCTGCCCCCTCAACAGTGGCTCCTCGGAAGGGTGGTCGGAACAACCGCCGGGCAGGACGGAAGGGTCAGAGTGGTCGACCTAAGGACGAGCAGCGGAGCCACGTTCAGGAGGCCAATCCACAAATTGGCGCTTCTGCCAATAGTTTGAAGCCTTCCAGGCCCTCAACGGGGCCGGTGTAGCGCCATTTGGATAATAATAATTGTTATTAGGATAGTATTTCATGAAGTCTAGTGTAGGCAAAGCGGGAGCGCAATAAAAGCTCGCTCTCTCGCTCTTGGCGGATTCGCCCCGCTTTGCCACCGTAGGTAAGGTAGGTAAAAAATAAATTGTTTTAATATATGAAAAAAGTCGAGAAAAATCCATGAAATCGAACGCACGCACTCCTTTTTTTTTCGTCGTATTAAAATACAAAATTGCAGTCACCCAAGTTGTTTCGGTATCGTTATTTAGAAAAACTATTCTAAAATTTCAGGCGGAGTAAATAGAACTATAAAACGAGTTAACAGTTGCATCTATGTTCGGTAATGAATAAAGAAACGACCAATCAACACGCGAGAGATGTAGATCTAAATCAATAAAGTTTGTTTTGCGAAAACACTTTATGTGACAAGGAGCCATGGAACTGTCAGCACCTCCAGATTGTGTACACTCCAGTGATATCAACAAAGTTGGATGGTAAAGATCTTCAGGGAGAGATATTGGGCTTGCTCTAGATACAGTAGCAAGAGAACCATCGTTAACAAAAACGAGGTCAAGAAGTCTGTCCCTAATGTTTTTAACGGCATTAATTTGGACAAGGGAAATATCCGTTAGCCCATTGATAAAGTCATTATGGCAATTGGGAAACAACAGGTTAGCGTCATTACAAGGCAGCCAAGAAAGAAATGGGAGGTTAAAGTCCCCCATGACAATAATTCGATCATTGCACCCTAATGCAGAAACAACATTATTAATTGCTGAGAGGTGGTGCAAGTAAAGCTCAGCATCAGACCTGGGAGGAATGTAAGAGCAGGTTAAATAGAAAAATGCGGAGCCAACACGAACTTTGACTGCAACAAATTCAATTCCATGAATGTTATTGAATGGGAATAACTCAGATGAGAAAACAGATTTAACTACAATCAGAACCCCACCTGCAAAAGATGGGCGGTCCATTCTATAAATAGTGTAACTATCAATGAAAATTTCATGATCATTGACAGAGGAGTTAAGCCAGGTTTCGGTAAACGCGATGGCATCGAAATCAGCCCTACTTACACTAGACTTCATAATTACGACCAAATAACAGTAATCGCCGCATAGAGGGAAAGTCACGCAACACCGGCCCCGTTGAACGCTTGCATCGGCTTCAACACATTGGGAGCGACGCCAGCTTGTGTATGGCCCGCCAAAAAACTGCTCCAGTGCTAGTCCTTATTTCGACGACCCTGACCATGCCGTCCTCTCCTTTGTGCGTGGCGATGACCCTCCCCACGAGCCACTCCTGAGGCGGCAGATTGTCCTCAGTCACGATGACGAGGTCTCCTTCCTCGAGGTTCGGTTGCCGCTGGTGCCATTTGCCCCGAATTTGCAGCCCCAGGACATATTCGCGGGACCATCGCCGCCAAAACGCTTGCCTGACTGACGGGACAAGTCGCCATCGCCGCAAGCAACTGAGACTCTCCTGGTCCGGAGCCCGCAGGCCTGGGGGGGGCGATGAGCGACCCGCCTGGCAGCAGGTGCCCGGGTGTTAGGGCCGGGCCGTCGCTTGGATCTTGGCTGATAGCTCCCAGCGGCCTCGAGTTCATTATGGCCTCGATGCCGACGAGGATGGTGGCGAGCTCTTCGGCGGTTAGGAGCGCGCTGCCTACCGGCCGTAGGAGTAGGCTCTTGGCAGTTTTTACACCTGCCTCCCATAGCCCTCCCATGTGAGGAGCTCGCGGCGGTATGAACGCAAATTCGCATCCGTTCCTTGACGCGAAGTCGCGAATTGCGTCTCCTTGCTCCTTAAGCCTGATCCGCAGAGCGCTGAGATGGGGATGTCCTCGGCGACCGACGAACCTTTGGAAAGCCAACAAAAAACAGTCAGTGGTTAGATCGGAAACTATTTCTAGGTGAACCGCCTTGGACGCAAAACAAACAAAAAGCGCAATGTATGATTTGTATGGGGGCCTTCCGCGAATTTTCAATGTCGTGTGCACTGGTCCACAAAAATCAACGCCGCAAATTGAAAATGGGCGGAGAGCACAAGTCGATCTGCGGGTAAATTCCCCATGAGTTGCGTCAGCAATCGAGGCTTGCATTTAAAACAGCGCATACACGATCGAACTGTCTGACGGCAGACCTCCTGAGCGTGCACTATCCAAATGTCTGTCGAAGGATGCTCACAAGTGCTCGTGGGCCGACATGAAAATTCGAATGGTGCAGATGACGAATATATAGCTTCGCACGAATTGCGAGCGTTTAGTCAAAAGCAGAGGAATCTTGGCATCGTATGATATAGGAGCTTTGGCTAGTCGCCCCCCCCCCCCCACTCGCAACAACGAAAAGTTACACCAAGTCCCTGTGTCTTCATGGATGAATGGGTTCAACCGCTGAAGACTAGGACCAATTGTAGATCCTTTCCTAACCTTTTCGATTTCTCCTTGATACTCGTGATGCTGGACGATTTCGGCAGTTTTATAAAAGGCTTCATTGTATTCGGTCGGTGAGATAGTTTTTTCGAAAGTTAGGCGTGGGTCTTTACATTTTCTTATAAAGCGGAACACATACACGAACACTCTAAGCAGTTTGAGGTGTGACGAGAATCCCTCGATGACATCTAATAGCTCCAAACTTCGCACAGCAGCGGTCAGCCCGACCCGGCCTGGGTTGGTTCGGAGGCCGGAGCGGATCGGCGGGCAGTGCGTGCTCCATGGGAACGGCGATTGGGCGAGTGAGTTCTTCCTTCAAGGCTTCAAGCCTTCAAGCCTTCGTCGCTCCACCAAAAACATTCATTCCCAGTCTTCTTCTTTTCCAGCTACTTTGGATTTCGAAGTCAACAATGATATTTTTAAACCTTCTGGAGTTCTGCTACGTATATAGACGCACGCTCCATACGCTCTCATGGAGGCGTCAGCAAAGGCATGTATTTGAACCGGTGACATCGGATCGGAATACACAAACCGAGATATGGATATGTCTTCCAATTGAGATAGTGTATTTTTCAACTTATTCCACGCTGTTTCCAAATGCAGCGGGATCGACTCATCCCAATCTAGTTTGTTAAGCCAAAGCTCCTGCAATAGGATCTTGCCTTTTATAACGATAGGACTTTGTGGAGATAATGTTTTTTATCCCCAATCGGCCGACTAATTATTTCGAATTAAATAAGACTCGGCGCAGAAATAAAATTACGATATGTTCTTTAATGCGTGACATCCAAATTGCAAGTGTGGCTTGCCTGCCCTTTACATTGCCGCTCCGATCGCTAAGCGCAGCTTCGCTCGGCCGACGTCGGTAGGCAGACGCAAAGCGGAGATAGCGAAGAGCGAGCTGGCAGAGAGCGTTTAGCAGGGCAAGCAAGCGCAAAGCTTTAACAAACAAATGAGTGACATAAACATAAGTAACAAACAAATTAAGCGGCTGAGGGCCAAGAATTAGGTGCTATTTGGCAAGCAGCTAATCGGCTGGGTTCTGCTCCGAACATTCACCCCCCGTTGGAAGGCAAAGGCTTTCAACAGATCCATCCTGAAGGGGCAGAACCGCTATTTTTCCAACGGCCCTCTTGAAGATGCTTGCTTGGGCGCAGCTGGCGGCTACGCTGGGATGATCGTCGAACGCAGCAATCGGCGCTTCTTTACGAAGGCGGCTTGTCGTGATTACGTCTTGATCATCGGGAACCTCTGTAATTGTATAGAATGGCAGGAAATTTGGCAATGTAGAAATTGTTGAAAGTTGAATTTCATTTAGCGTGGATATGTAGGTTTTTAATATATGGAAAAGTTCGCGCTGCAGTTCCTGATTCTCCGATCGCAGTTTTTCCACTTGCACCTGGCACTCGAGCAGCTGCTTCCTGCATTGCTGCTCTAAGTTTTGGTACTCCAGCGTTGTGGGTCGAAAATCGTCAATAGAGATGCACGAGGAATTTTCAAAAGCGGCTAAAGCTGCACGCTTATTCTCCGAGCTATCAATGCTTCCTGATACTATCCAACCAAGTTTTGTCTCCTGCAATGTTGGCAATTGGGCTGATAGTCGAATCTGTCCGACGCACATTAAATCGAAGAACAAACCAGAACCTATCAACAGATCGATACGTTGGGGCTTGGAGAAATTAGGATCAGCTAGTTTTAGATTATTCGGCATTGGCCAATCCTTTGCGTCTACGCCGAAGTTAGGCTGCATTTCCGTAATTGAGTTGGTGACAATTGCAGCGAAGGAAGCTCGATAGCTTGCGTCCTGGGATTGTACAACTATATGTACAGACTTGCTCGAAGGTAGAATGGAATCTCCGATTCCAGAGATGTGAACATAAGACGAGCGATGATCCAACTGCAACTGATCAGCAAGTCTAGATGTTACAAAGTTTGCCTGTGATGCAGAATCCAAAATGGCACGACATGGGATAAGTGCTCCATAACGATCTGTTACATGGACGAGAGCAGTAGGTAGCAACACGTTCTGGCTAGGCTGAGATTTCTGGATCGAGGGGGAGGGCTGGAACACCCGCTTGCTAGAAGCACAGTCGCGGCCTCTTGCTGGATCGATTCCTCGGCCGGTGAAGAGGAAGATGAAGCACCAGTTCCCAATGGAATGTGGAGTAGCGTGTGATGTTTGTCCTGGCAATGCCTGCAAAGTCCTGATCTGCACCTCTGCAATTCATGGCCTTTGTTGAGGCAGTTCAAACACAAGCGGCTCTTCTTTGCTTCTTTGTATCGTTCAAACGCAGAGAGATTCAGGAATGCCTGACATCTAGATATGTAATGCTCGGAGGAATTGCAATGGTTACATATGGGGTTAGGATGGTCGTTACTGGAGGTGATAAGGGTGACAGGTTTGTCTTCTCCCACCTGTTGACTAGGACTTGTTGCCATGGCTGATCCCAAATTCTCCAGCATCCGACATCTCGCTTCCAGAAATGAGGCCATGCTTGACCACCGAGGCAATCCTGACGTCGGCAAGTTCTCTTCCCATTTCTCCTTTGTTTTGTGGTCCAGTTTCGTGCCTATGATGAAGATCAGCAACCCATCGGATATCTCCTGCGGGGTCGCCAAGGTCTGAAGTGCACGCAAGTGCGAATTGATTTTGTCGCTGAGCGCGCGCAAGCCGATAGCCGAGCCCTTCTCCACCCCTTGCAGCCCGAAAATAGCCTTGACGTGTGCCTGAAAATGTAACAGTTTATTATCGAATCGCAACATTAGTAAATTCAACGCCTTGTCGTAATTCTCCTCAGAAAGTTCCAAGGAACGAATCGTATCCAGCGCAGCACCATCTAGACATCCACGAAGATATTGGAATTTTTCGATGATTGGTATACGATGGTCTTTGTGCACCATTGTCGAGAACATCGAGTGGAATTCTGGCCAATCCATGTAGTTCCCACCGAATCGCGGAAGCTGCAACTCGGGCATTCGAGAACGGCCTATACTATTATAGGCGAACAACGACGAATTCCCCTCGAGAGTATGCCGAGCCGTTGAATTGGCAACATTTACCGTGCGAGCAGCCATCAACTCCCGCTACAGCCTGGACCTAACCTTGACATAAACATTCGAAAAGTCCAGCCGGGCATCATGGGCTAACTGCAGGAAATCCAGCCTTTCAAGGCTCGTTTGAGCGGCATCGAAATCCGCATTCATTCGCTCGATTTGCTCTAAGCGAGCTTGAAGTTCTGCCTCATCTAACTCGGCAAGCTCTTCCTTGGTAAGAAAGCGATCCATGGCCTTTAGTTGGCGCGCGATGGACTCGGCCTTGTGCTTGTAGAAATCTACATCACTCGGCATTGCTGCGTTCGCGACATTGGTAGGCTCAGGTGCTGCCATGTTGAGGTTTTAAAAGAGTCTCTCAGCACGACCGAAAAAGACACCCTGTATACGTATAAACGTGGGAACCGAAAGCAAAGGGATTACAGCTAATGCCTTTAGCTGTGCGGCTGTGCGAGCTGTCCGATTCCGCTTTGTACTCCGCTTGTGTGTATTAGTGAGTTCGCTGCACTGCCTACCGCACTGCACTGACCGAATTGTCGCGACAGAGAAATTAATAGCCAGCAATGCGTGTATGTAGGTGTATGTAAGTGTGTTTTAGCACCGAATTGTGCTTAACCGCCGAAAATTTGCTAGGGCTAACGAATGTCGATCGCGAATGATTATTAATTGACACTGCAACTCAGAGATCACGTCGGGGTCACCAAATTTTATGTGGAGATAATGTTTTTTATCCCCAATCGGCCGACTAATTATTTCGAATTAAATAAGACTCGGCGCAGAAATAAAATTACGATATGTTCTTTAATGCGTGACATCCAAATTGCAAGTGTGGCTTGCCTGCCCTTTACATTGCCGCTCCGATCGCTAAGCGCAGCTTCGCTCGGCCGGCGTCGGTAGGCAGACGCAAAGCGGAGATAGCGAAGAGCGAGCTGGCAGAGAGCGTTTAGCAGGGCAAGCAAGCGCAAAGCTTTAACAAACAAATGAGTGACATAGACATAAGTAACAAACAAATTAAGCAGCTGAGGGCCAAGAATTAGGTGCTATTTGGCAAGCAGCTAATCGGCTGGGTTCTGCTCCTTAATAAACCAAGGGGGTCAAACAACTTTGATGTCACCGATAGTATGTTCCGTTTTGTCACTCGGAGACCCATAACTGAATTGTCTATTTTGAACTTAAAGGCATCGTCAGTAGGTAACCATGAGATTCCTAACGCCTTTGTCGACTCTGAATCCGAGATTGTTATGGGTTTGGCTGTGCTCTCAGATGCGGTGATCTCGGGTGAGTTTGAAAACCACTTAGTCAACTCAAACCCTGCGGTCTGAAGAACCTGAGACACTTTGGACTTAATTGCCCTTAGCTCCTCTACGCATGCAGCACCAGTCAACAAGTCATCGACGTAAAAGTCGGACCCAATAACGTTAGCAGCTCTAGGGAATGAGAGCTTCGCAGACTCACTCAACCTTTTTAAACACCGGATAGCTAAGAATGGGGCTGGTCCAGTCCCATAGGTTACAGTGTTGAGCTTGTATAATCTCAAGGATTCAGAAGGGTCTCTTCTCCACACTATGAGCTGAAACTGCCGATCCGCTTCGTTCACCATCACTTGGCGATACATCTTTTTAACATCAGCAGTCAGGGCAAACCTGTGCAGACGGAAACGGAGCAGTGTCGAGTATAATTTCTCTTGAATGGTAGGTCCCACCATCAGAACATTATTCAAGGCCACTTGTGAGGACGTCTTGGACGAAGCATCGAACACGACTCGGAGCTTGGTAGACATACTTTGGGGCCTCAGAACACACTGATGAGGGATTACGTAGTGTGGAGTAGAAGGAATCGTATTGTCAGTAGGAGACATATGACCTAAGGAGAGGTACCCTTCCATGAATTCCAAGTACGTTTTCTTCAACTCAGGGTCATGCAATCGTCTTTCAAGCGACAAAAACCGCCGGTATCAACCTCAAAGGAGTTGCCTAATCAATTTGGATCTGATTTAAACGGGAGCCTTACTTCGAACCGACCTGATGATAGTACCTGAGTCGTCTTACGATAGTGTTCTTCACATAGCTTTTCTTTCAACCGTCTTTCAAGCGACAAAAACCGCCGTTATCAACCTCAAAGGAGTTGCCTAATCAATTTTTCTTTGGACGTTGACATGCAATGACTGCATCTTTCAAGAGGCGATGCAGTTACTGCACCGTCAAGTGGCCCGTGTGACACCAGCAGAAGGCTGTTACGCGCGGATCCCAGGCAAAACGCAGCCCTCCTCCCGCCCAGCCGACCGAGGGGCGCTGCCGCATGACGCGCGGTGCGTAGCCGAACCAAACGCGAACATGCAAGAAAGATCTGATTTAAACGGGAAACGAGTACCTGAGTCGTCTTACGATAGTGTTCTTCACATAGCTTGTGCTCAGGTGTGGCAATTTTCTTGGTAGATGGCATTTCTTCCAGTGACCAAAACATTTTCAAGGTCCTATCGATGGATACTAGCAACTTTTCACTGCAACTCAAACTGTTTGTAATTTGAGGAGCAGAACTCCTGGAAACATATTTTCCCGACAAAACCCAACCAAGAAGGGTTTTCTGAAGAGTTGGAAAGTCAGGACCTTGTTTAATTTGACCAACAGCTAATAATTCAAAGAACGATTCTGCTCCAATTTGCATATCTATTCTTTGTGGCTTGTAGAAATAAGGGTCTGCCAGTGGTAGGTTCTCTGGGATTCGCCAGTCAGTCACATTCACTGACTGGTCAGGGTGATAACCTGAAATTGATTTCAGGATCCAAAAATCAAAGGAGAACTCACTACCATTTATTCGCGACTTCACCACTGTGTGTATTTTATCCTTTACTTGAGAATTAGATTCACCATTTCCAAGCAAGTTAATACAGGACTCCTCTCTACGGATCTGTAAGCGATTAGCGAGGTCCTCGGTAATGAAATTTGTTTGTGATCTAACAATCGACGTAGCCAGAATTACCCTGTCCAACGCTGTCGCATGCAGAACATGTGAAGTGGAAGGTTGATTCTGATTTGATGGAGGAGAAGGACTCTCTTGGGGTGGTGGCAACGCGAGACTATTAGCCGACACTGTGTATCGATGCAATAATGTATGATGTGAGCGGCTGCATACTCGACATTTATTGGCTTTGCATTTTACAACAGCGTGGCCTTTTCGCAGACAATTAATGCATAAGGATGCCGACTTGGCAAACTCAAACCTTTGCATCACCGAGAGACGCGAAAATGGAGGGCAATTTGACACTACATGGTCTCCGGAATTGCAGTAGCTACAAGTTTGCTGAGTTCTACTGTTGGTGGAAGTGGAAGAACAAGCAAATGAACTGCGATTATGTTGCTTGCTTGGCATGACTTTGTCTTGTCTTGGCTTGGTCGATTCCTCAGCAGGCAGATGCTGGTATCGACGATTTAAGACTTTCTCAAAGTCGGACCAAAGCGGCAACTTCTCATAAGTAAGCTGTTTATCCCACTTTTGTTTCGTCACTGGCTCGACTCTGTTTAAAACAAGATGAATGAGCATTGCATTCGAAATTTTTGTATCATCTCCGATCGACAGTAACGATCCGTAAATCGACGAAAAAGTATCGATTAGATTTCTAAGAGATGATGCAGATTGTTGCGATATTCTCGGCAGATTGAACAATGTGGAAATATTATTCGTGAAAATCAAATAATCGTTGTCATACACTCGTTTTAGGCCAGCCATGGCCTTTTCATAATTTGCCTCGGTGACTTGGAACGCCTTTATTGTTCCTAATGCTTCATCAGAGAAGCACGAAATCAAATGATTAAATTTTTCGATCACCGGTATGCGGTTGTCGCTATGGAATAGTCTCTCAAAAATGCTAATGAAATTTTTGAACTCCGAGTGTTTCCCACTAAATTTGGGTAATGCCAATTTCGGAAGTCTAGCATGAGTTGGGGCTGAAGAAGACACTGGCTTCGTCTCTCTTGCTGCATCAAAGGCGGCGATAAGCGACATTATCTTTCCCTTGGTTACAATCGATAGCTCTTCCAACTCGGCTGCATATGCATCATCACCTGTTATGTCCTCGATTTGCTCCTGCAAACGGTTCGCCTTGTCAATTGAAGCATTCAAACAATCTAATCTACATTGTAATTCCGGTAATTGCAAAGGAATCGACCCTTGATCTAATCGATCCTCTAAGCGGCGAATGCTTTTTACTCGACTTTTGAGCTTAATCTTTAAGTCTTCAAGAGTGGATTTACTGTTTTCCGCCATATTATTTGTGTATGTAGATTTTAAGCAACAAACCACTTTTATTTCTATTTATTTATTTAATTACACATACACGGTTCACATATGTCTGTATGTGTCGATATGTATGTATGTATTTATGTGTGTTTAGTTATATTTATGCGATTACTAATAAAATGCACGCAATCAAGCTCTACTATATGTATGTATGTACATATATCATACGTCTATGCCTAGAATTGAAGGCGATGTGCAATGTTTTCAGCACAAGACACTTCACAGAGAGATCTGAATGTCTTTGTTCAGCCTTCAATTTTCTGCACAAATACCTCTGATTCCGCTTTTGGATCTTTGAATCCAACTGCTACTTTCCTGGCTTTATCGCAGGGCATCCCTCGGCGGTAGCAGAAATTTGCACAAATAATTATTGGCGCGACCGACGCGATATATTACGCAAATTGATTGCAGGTTGACACACACACCACGACGCGGGCAACGATTATGTTTGCATGTACTGCAATTTCTTGTGTCACTGTCCTTATTGTTGTTGCCTATAATTAACTTTACAGTCCACCCGGGGGCGCCATGAAATATTAGAAGAGTTTTTCTAATTGAAATTACCGAAAACTTTGGGTGGCTGTAATTTAGTTATTTATTCGGCGGGGCGAAAATTGATACGCTCGATCTCCTTCAATGTTAGCGAGCAACTAATTTCTTCACAACTCAAAATCTCTTACTCTAGCTAACCTACGGTGGCAAAGCGGGGCGAATTCGCCAAGAGCGAGAGAGTGAGCTTTTATTGCGCTCCCGCTTTGCCCTAGCCTAACTTACACTAGACTTACACCATAATTACGACCAAATAACAATAATCGCCGCATAGAGGGATGGTCACGCAACAAATTATTTAAAATGGATTTTGTAGTTGAAGGTATTTAGTTAAAGAAATTATTATTGTAACATAAATATAATTAACTAAATCTTTTTTGTGTCCTTTTAACCAACTTAACTGTTTTTGTGTATTTTGTGAACGTCTATTTTATGTTTACTTAAAGTTTTAGTTATGTTACCCCCAGATGCCCCCATTGTGAGTTATCACTGTATTTGTCAATGTTTTAAGGAAATAAAAATGAAAAGTTTAGCTGCTGATAGTTGCTGATTTTCGTATATTCTTAAATAAACTAAAGCGGTCTCACTATTTTTCAAGAACAAACATGCAACGCAATCAGCTGCTATTCTTTTGTTTATTTGATGTTGCTGTCGTTTTCGTCAATTCTGTTTGTATATTAAACGTTTTAAATATTATTGTTTATAATTTTGTCTTCTTTTGACATTTTTCTATTCATTGTAAAGGAGATTGTCATAACTGTGCGTTTTCACGCATGCACATTGTCGGGTCAGCAGCTTAAATATTTTAAATTATTGCCAGTGGTGCGGCCCAAAGGAAATGCATTTTGGTGTTGTCGTTTCCAATGCCCCCACTGCAAAGATCATTTGCTACCGCATATGCGCATGCAGCGGAGTTCTTTCGTCTCCTTATGTCGCAATCTCTCGGACTCGGCTGAACAGCGTCCCCGAGCAGGTCTAACGCTCTCGGGCTATCATACGCTCTCGCTCGCGTCTAAGCTTGCTGCATAGGGTCCGGCAATTTGGCCCGTCAGCCCTTGCATGGGCAGTCTTGAGCTAATCGTCGCAGCTATTAGACTAACATCCTCGCATCAATCGTTCGCTCAATCATCCCCATATGTACATACGCGATAAGTTGGTTTACATATGCAAATAAATTGTGAATTATAAACAGCCTCTCGACTTTCATTAACTTCAAATTGCAACAGTTGCTAAAAACGCTTAATAGCTTAACATTTGGTGACCCCGACGTGATTGTTCAATAAATAATCCATCAGTGCAATCACAAACTAATATAGCATTCAAAGATCTTAACTAATTGCCATCTCAACCAGTGTCATCGACCACATAAGTTATCCATACATATATACATCGGCCTCCCCTGCATATTCGGTAGTGCACGTAGCTGTTGGCTTGCGCTTCTCTTTTCGGTCATCTTCCCGCAAGAAACTTTTCTTACACCGGTCGCCTTTGTATATACAGTTCGTACATAGCTGTTCGCTTGCTGGGCTCGGTTCTTGTCGTCTATTGCTCGTGTTACTCTTTGCGATCATCTTCCCGCTAGAGACGTTGGTCTTCCTGCTAACGCTGCCGCTACCATGGAAATTAATGCTGCTAACGAAATTCCAATGACCAGTGAGCAAAACAGGGTGTCTTTTTTGAAGCTTAAGTCAACGGAATTATGCGAGAAAATGAAAAGGTTAGCTACCGCTTGGCAGAATGAGTCGTCAGACTGTGACTACTACATGCTCGTGGTAAAGCAAGAGCAAGTCGAGAAGTTGATCAGCAAATTTGAGATGTTTCACGGCGAGCTTGAGGAATTGGATCGAAGCGAAATTCACAGTGGTTTGTGTGACATTTTTGAGTCACTTGCAAGCTCGCTGAAGGCGGCGATTATGAGGGAAATGGCTAAGAGTAGCGACCGCATGCCGTTTCATTCTACCTTGGCTGGAGGAAATACTACGGTTGAGTTTGCCGGCTCGCAATTTCTACCTCACCGTAGACAAGTACCATCCCTGCCTCCTATACAATTGCCGACGTTTAGCGGCGGGTATGCGAACTGGACGGACTTTTATTCAATGTTTGCCACCATCATCGACAGCCATCCGGACTTAACAAACATAGAAAAGCTCCAGCATTTGCGTTCCTGTCTGCGGGATTCGGCATTGGAGACTGTTCGGTCGCTGGAAATCTCAGATGGCAATTATGCTGTGGCATTAGATTTGTTGGAAAACAGATTCAATAATCGGCGATTGGTCTTTCAGGCACACATCAATGAGATCTTGGCGCTCCAGGCTGTGGAACCACGGGTCAGTGGTCATGCTTCGGGAGCTTTCAGACAAGTTCAATTCACATATGCGCGTGCTCCAGGGTTTGGGCACCACTGAGCAGATCGCAGGATGCATCGTCGTGCAGGAAATTCTCCGAAAACTGGATCCAGCGAGCCAAGAGAAGTGGGAGGAACGATTCAACGACCCCGCATTCGCAAACTTAATTCCGTCGTGGGAATCTATGGCCTCGTTCTTGGAGCAGCGATGCAGATCATTGGAGACGATGGACTTTTCTATGGCAAGCTATGCGTTGAGCAATCAGGTGGGCAGAAGTAGAAAGCATAATAATTCTAGGTCCACATTGGTTACAACGAACGATGGTGCTCACGAGGTCCAGCACTGCCAGAAGTTTAAAGCGCTGTCCCCCACAAATCGCCATAAAGAAGCCAAGCGGCTTTCGTTGTGTATAAATTGTCTCAGAACAGGGCATCGATTACTTCAGTGCATCTCGAGCAACTGTCGTACCTGCGGGGGTAGACACCATACCCTCCTTCATTTTGGTAGCCCTGAAGATACCGCAGTCCAAGGGAAATCAGCGCCGTATACTCCATCTCAGTCTGCACTGTCTGAGTCTACGCCGTCTGAGCATACCACTGCGCCCTCTACTTCAGCGGCTACCTCGTCTGCCCTTATTGCCCAAGATCTCAGGAATGGTGTTGTTTTACTTGCCACGGCCACGGTCTTAGTCAAAAATCGTTCCGGAGTTTTAGTTCCCTGCCGAGCGTTGCTGGATTCCGGCTCCCAGTTGCATCTAATAACTTCTCGTTTCGCGAATCAGCTTCAGCTTCGAAAAATGAAATCATCGACTGCAGTCTCGGGAATAGGCGACTCTAGCTTCGTCACGGATGGATTTTCGGTCAACGTTAGCCTGCACTCTCGCTCATCGGATTACTCAACTCTCATCACTGCCATTGTAGCCTCTAGCATAACCGATCGACAGCCAAGCTTTGGAATTGACACTCAAAACTGGAACATTCCATCTAACATACCACTAGCTGATCCGGAGTTTTATAAGCCGCAGCACGTCGATCCGCTAATTGGCGCAAGTCTGTTTTTCGAGCTCCTGTGTGTTGGTCAGGTCAAGCTACTGCCAGGATTGCCTTCAATTCAGAAAACGCGCTTGGGATAGGTCGTGTCTGGAAGTTGTTCGCGTTTAAAAGGTTCCTCGTTGATGGTCTCTCGCGCTCGGGCCGTAGCTGCTGAGGATAATAGTCTAGAGGATCGGCTTGAAGTGCTTCTTCGGAGGTTTTGGGAGGTAGAAAATTGCATCGAACCAATAATAAAATCTACCAAAGAAGAGCTAGATTGTGAAGCACACTTTGTGCAGCATTTCCGTCGACTACATAAAGGCGATTATTGTGTTCGGCTGCCAGCAAAATATAATTTGGATCTCCTTGGAGAATCTTACAATCAAGCGCTTCGTAGATTCCTGACCCTTGAGAGAAAGTTAGATCGTCGCCCTGATGTTAAATCTCAGTATGCAGCATTTATAAAGGAGTACCTTGATTTAGGCCATATGTCTCAGGTTCCTACCCAGTCAATCAGCAACTGCCGATATTTTTTGCCTCACCATTGTGTCATGAAGGAAGATAGTTCTACGACCAAGCTTCGCGTCGTTTTTGATGGATCCGCTTCAACCTCATCTGGATATTCCCTGAACGACGTTTTAATGGCTAGTCCCGTAATCCAACCCTAACTGTTTCATATTCTTGCTCGATTTCGGTCATACGCCGTTGCGATTACGGGAGATATCTGTAAGATGTATCGTTGTGTAAGAGTCTCGACCGAGGATAGCAACTTGCAGTGTATTCTGTGGAGAAACTCCAGGGAAGAAGACTTGCGTGTGTTTCCATTGGACACCGTTACTTATGGGACGAAGCCTGCCTCCTATCTATCTGTGCGAGCGATGCATCAGTTGGCAATAGACGAGCAGATGGCGTTTCCAGTTGGAGCTGAAATCCTTCGCCGTGACTTCTACGTGGATGACTTGATATCTGGAGCCAGCTCGCAGGAGGAGGCTATCCGGATTCGGGAGCAAACTACTGGAATTTTGTCTAGAGGTCAGTTCAGATTGAGGAAATGGTGTTCGAACGTCCCTGCTGTGCTGGATGGAGTTCCGGAAGAGGACAAGGAAACATTTTTGAAGTTCGACGATGGCAGCCATGTGACTAAAACTTTAGGACTTGCGTGGGATCCGGTTTCTGATCTACTATTATTTTCGTTCTCGGCCCTTCAATCTTCTTTGAATTTCTGCAGGCGCTCTGTTTTGTCATCCATAGCGCGATTCTACGATCCTCTCGGACTAGCTGGTCCCGAAATTACTAAATCCAAAATCTTTCTCCAGCGCTTGTGCCAAGATGTTTTCCTGGGATGAAAGCCTTCCAGTCGCACTGAACACCGAGTGGCAGGAAATATGCACCAGTTTTGGTCAGATTCGTCGACTTGAATTTCCTCGGCTTGTGCTCCTTCCAGACTCTACGCTGGAAATTCACGGATTTTGCGATGCCAGCATCGAGGCTTATGGTGCATGCATTTATGTCGTGTCCAAGGGTCAGCATTTCAGCAGTCACTTACTTTGTGCCAAATCTCGTGTGGCTCCTTTGAAGACACTTACAGTACCAAAGTTGGAGCTTTGTGGAGCGGAGTTGCTGGCTAGGCTCATATCTGAGATAGCTGGAATGAATGTATTCAAGGGAAGGTGTTACTGTTGGTGTGATTCTGCCGTTGCGCTCTCTTGGATTCGGGACGAGCCGTCAAGATTTAATATTTTTGTTGCAAATAGAGTGTCAACGATTCAGGAAATGACCGAAAAAATGGAATGGCGCTATGTTCCCACAGCTTTAAACCCAGCCGACATTCTGTCTCGAGGGGCTCATCCGACTGATCTGAATGAGTCACCTCTTTGGGCTCATGGTCCTCCATTTCTTTGCGGCTCCTCAGATGACTGGCCACCCACTGTGCTACCTGATAAGCCAGCCCTTGAACTTCGTCGGAAGGCTCTTCTGGTCAAATCGCCCTACATGGACATTATTGCTGATTCCAAGTATGCGAATTCATTTGCTTCTTTGCAACGCGTTTTCGGATACATTCACAAGTTTTGCAACCGAATTCGGCGCCCCGGACTCACTGTCTCAGACATTGAACATGGAACCCAGGTATTGCTACGACTAGTCCAGCGTACTCAGCTATGGGAGGACATGAAGTCACTGCGGGCAAGGGGAGCAGTCTCCTCATCGAGCGCAATCGCATCGTTATCGCCATTCATGGATCAGTTTGGACTTCTCAGGGTAGATGGTCGACTGAAAAACTCTTCGTTGGATTTTGATGGCCGTCATCCAATCATCTTGCCCAGCAGCCATCCACTGACTCTTGCAATAATCTCCCATTTTCATGAGCGGAATCTGCACGCTGGTCCTCGAGCTTTGCTTGGACTAGTTCGATCCCAATATTGGCCTATTGGGGGGAGGAAGACGGTAAACAAGGCAGTAAACAAGTGCGTAAGATGCTTTCGACTGAAGCCCAGGGTATTGGAGCATATTATGGCGGATCTTCCAAAGGAGCGGCTCGATGGTTCTCATGCCTTTGAGATCACAGGCGTGGACTTCTGTGGGCCGTTTTTCTACAAACCGGAGGCACGCAACAAGGCTCCAATCAAGTGCTACGTCTGCGTCTTCATTTGTTTCGCTACCAAGGCTGTTCATCTGGAGCTTATAAAGGACTTATCCACAGTTGCTTTTCTACATGGACTAAAGCGCTTCATATGTACCAGACGGAAGCCGCGGCAAATTTGGTCAGACAACGCAACCAATTTTGTCGGCGCTAAGAATGAGCTGATGGAATTAAAGCGCCTGGTCCTCAGCGATGACCATCAGAAGGCGCTGCTGGATTTTTGCTTGGTCGAGGCTATAGACTGGCATTTCATTCCTCCGCGCTCCCCTCATTTTGGTGGTCTATGGGAGGCTGCAGTGAAGACGGCCAAGTACCACTTCTACCGTGAGATAGGCAACTCGGTTCTTGGATTTGACGAGCTGCGGACGCTGTTGTGCCACATCACGGCAGTGATTAATTCAAGACCTTTAGTTTCAATTTCAGAGAGCCCTGCCGATCTAGATGTTCTAACTCCAGCGCATTTCTTGAATGGTGGCCCTCCTGCTTCGTTCGCTGAGCCTGACGTCACGCAGCTAAACTTCGATCGCCTGGACGGCTGGCAGCGCGTTTCGTACCTGCAGCAGCTCTTTTGGTCCCGGTGGAAGGAGGAGTACATAACGTCACTGCAGCAGCGCTCAAATTGGCGCACTGCGAAGCCTAGTTTAGCAGTCGCAGATGTGGTTCTTGTCAAGGATGAGAATCTTCCTCCCATGAAGTGGCCACTGGCGAGAGTGGTCGAGCTTTTGCCTGGTCGAGATGGCGTTGCCCGAGTTGCTGTGCTGAAGACGTCATCTGGAATCACCAAGCGCGCCGTCAATAAGCTGCGCCTGCTGCCCCTTAAAGATGCTGTTGAAAGTCAGGCTTCCAACGGGGGGAGTATGTCGGGTCAAGCAGCTTAAATATTTTAAATTATTGCCAGTGGTGCGGCCCAAAGGAAATGCATTTTGGTGTTGTCGTTTCCAATGCCCCCACTGCAAAGATCATTTGCTACCGCATATGCGCATGCAGCGGAATTCTTTCGTCTCCTTATGTCGCAATCTCTCGGACTCGGCTTAACAGCGTCCCCGAGCAGCTCTAACGCTCTCGGGCTATCATACGCTCTCGCTCGCGTCTAAGCTTGCTGCATAGGGCCCGGCAATTTGGCCCGTCAGCCCTTGCATGGGCAGTCTTGGGCTAATCGTCGCAGCTATTAGACTAACATCCTCGCATCAATCGTTCGCCCCAATCATCCCCATATGTACATACGCGATAAGTTGGTTTACATATGCAAATAAATTGTGAGTTATAAACAGCCTCTCGACTTTCATTAACTTCAAATTGCAACAGTTTTTAAAAACGCTTAATAGCTTAACACACATCTTTGATCTTTGGTGCCAAGAAAAGGGCACGAATGTCGAAAAAATGCAAGGCATAAATAATTTGCTTGAACTTAACATAATAAGCAAAGGCTACGAAGTCAATACGATTGACCTTAAGAAATGCATTCAGTACATTTGCAAAAAGATAGTTGCCTACTGGACTCAGTACAAAAGAATTAGAAGTTCAGTTGTACAATACCAATCCGAATGGCTAAAAACTAAAGAATTTATTGCCCTGAAGCCTACTGGTATTGCTCAACAAATTGATCCGAGTTCTAGTCGTGGACGGCCCAAAATGAATTTAGCTGAGTCCTCAAAAAGGACGAAACGTCGCCGAATAGCCCTGCTACAAAAGCATGATGAGTCTGCAGCTTCTGTTTTGCGCTCATCTGATTCTCAGTCAAAACTTTATGCCACTGAAATAAATATTGAAAAAATCTTGTCGCTTTTCGTGGACATTGGATTATCCAAACACCAATACTTGGTCTTTAGATCATTTATCAATTTAGAAGTTTCCTACAACTTATTGCCAAGCTATAAAAAAATTCTTAAATTTAAAACATTGAGATATCCAAATAATATTGTTATATACGAAACATATGCAGAAGTGGAACTACAAAGTCTTTTAGATAACACGGCTTCAAGTATTTTAGAGCTTCAAAAGATTTTAATTGAAGAACGTTTGGATGAAACAGAAAAGACCTTAGCATTAATTGGAAAATGGGGATTCGATGGCAGCACTGGTCACAGCGAGTATAAAAAAAAGTTTCCCAATTGTATTGATGACGAGAAAAGTTTATTTGTCACATCGTACGTCCCACTTCAGCTTGTAACCGACTCTAAGATAATATGGAAAAATCCCAGGCTATAGTCTACCCGATATTGTAGAGTACCCAGACTGCAATTTAAAAATGAGACCGCCGCACTTTCCGTCGAAGAAGAGCTCTACTTCAAGGAGAAAATAGCTGACTTAAAGACAACTGAGCATAAAATTTGCAATACAAAATTACATCGGGTTATCACCATTTCATTCATATATCCGGTTCTTTGAATATTTCTTGCACTTTTCGTATAAACTGGATGTAAAGCTTTGGCAAATACGATCGGTCAAGATCGAACTCAAGTCTATTGTGTTAAAGAGAAAAAATCAAATTCAAGCGGAGTTTCGCGAGAAAATGGGGTTACTTGTCGATAAGCCAAAGGATGGAGGCAGAGGAAACTCCAACGATGGAAATACTGCCAGCAAATTTTTCAGTAACCCATGCTTAGCATCTCAGATTACAGGCATTGTTGAAGAAGTGATTGCCCGATGCGCTACGATATTGCAAGCCTTAGCATCAGGATACAAAATTAATATACAAAAATTCGAAAAATACGCACTAGATACGGCTAATAAATTAATTGAAATGTATCCATGGTACTATCTTCCAGCAACAGTGCATAAAATTTTAATTCATGGACCCAAGGTAATAGAGCACGCTTTGGTTTCGATTGGAGAGCTCTCAGAGGAAGCTGCAGAGTCAAACAATAAAGAAATAAAAAAGTGCCGTCTGCAGCATAGTCGGAAGATGTCTCGTATACTGACAAATACAGATTTGATTAAACCGCTTCTTTTGAGGTCAGACCCTTTTATAACAGGTCAAAGAAATCTGCCAAAGAATCACAAATCCACTTTTATATCATCTACATATGATTTATTGGATGATGTATGTTGACCTTTTTTGTTATTTCTTTTTAATTTTCGTAATTTTTATTATCTTATAATTAAATTACATTTGCTGTTATATATGATTGAAAAGCGAATTTTTTTAAAATGTTTTATGGCGGGAGCGGAGGGGGTAGGGGAGTTTCTCTTTCACAAATATTAACTGTATGCTATCTAAATTCATCTCTAATACCCAGAAAAAAAATCTCAGCGCTCTATCTTTACGGGAAGTATTTTTGGCCACCAGCCCCATATAAGCGCAACCACTGTGCTCTGGTGGTGTCCCACCAAAACGACAAGTGTTTGTTTTACGGCTGGTCCCTGACCTCACATCTAATGATGTAATTGCTTTTATTCAAAGCAAAATAAAAGCCGTAGGATTAAAGGTGGAGAAATTCAACTTCTCTTATGCCAGGGAGATAGCCTCGTTTAAGATAAGCATCTCCCCAACTCAATTTGACACCATTTGCTCCGCCAAATTTTGGCCGGAGCATTTGGTGGTGAAGGAGTTTAAGGCTAAGAAGAAGAATAGGCCCCGCATATCCCTTACAAATCTTTCCAGTGTGCCACCCTCAACCTCGACCTCAACTTCCTCTTCCTCAACTTCCCGTCTTGCTTCCACTTTTCCAAAAAACTAACTTCTCTTTTAGTAACCTATCAGAATGTAAGAGGCTTGCGTAGTAAGCTCAGCATTCTTTTCCGGGATAGTGTTGCATTTGCTTCCCACGTTATTGTGTTTAATGAAACCTGGTTAAAGCCGGACATTCTTAGTTCCGAGGTCTTGGCAGGTCGGTACACAACTTTTAGAAAGGACCGTTCGTCTCGACGTGCAGGGGTGGTTCTAATTGCAGTGGACTCTTACTTCACGTCGGAACACTTCACAGTCCAAGTTCAACAGGAACTGGAATTCCTGTGTGTAAAACTGATTTTTCCCGCTTTCGCTATATTCATTACTTGCTCGTATATCCCACCTTCTTCGGATATTTCAATTTATGAGCAGCACTTGTCCGCTTTAACCGCTGTTTCTTCCTCGCTATCTGATAAAGATCGTATGATAGTTCTTGGTGACTTCAACTTGCCAGGAACTGTTTGGTCTCCGGTAAACGAGTCTAGTAACCTAGTGCCCACGTCACGACATGACTTTGTTGACGGCTTGCTTGACCTGTCCCTGTCTCAAGTCAACCACGTGAAAAATTCCTTGGGTCGATTGCTTGATCTGTGCTTTGTATCGGATCCAACCATAGAGTTGTTAACCCGAGCCCTTCCGCTCACTATACCTGAAGACGCCTACCATCTTACTTTCGAAGTGTCGCTAGATATAGGACCAACTGTATTGGATCGGTCGAGAAGGCTACCTGAGCGTGTCCGCTGCTTTCGTAAAGCCAAGTTTGCGAAGCTTAATAGCCTCATTAGGGATTTTGATTGGTCCGCTTTGTACTTGTGCACTGATGTCATAAAAGGCACAAACATTTTTTACAATGCTCTTGGCACATTTTTTGATTCTTGTGTCCCGCTTTCTTGTCCGACTAGATCTGGAAACCCCCCTTGGCTTACCAAAGAGTTATCCAGGCTAAAAAACTTAAAATCAAGACTTTATAAAAAATTTCAAGAAGTGGGTTCTCCTACTTCTCACTCTCGCTATGTAATAGCTCGGTCAAACTTTTCAGTTCTTAATGCTCAATGCTATAAGAACTACCTATCTCGATGCAGGATACGTTTTTCTCAGGACCCTAAACAGTTTTACTGCTTCGTAAACAGTAAGCGTAGAACGTCCGCACACCCATCCTCGCTATCATTTTGTAATACGTCGGCAAATAATGATCAGGCAATTGCCGATCTTTTTGCCCAATTTTTCCAAACCACCTATTCTGAGGAAAGCTACTCTGGTCATCCGTACCCATACGGTTTACCGAGGTCGAACGGCATTTTCAGTCCCTTGTTAAATGAATGTTCTTTACTTCATGATCTTCGACTAGTTAAGCCGGTGTTTTTACCGGGTCCAGGCGGGGTTCCAGGTTGTGTACTCAGGTACTGCGCCGAGGCTCTGTGTGGACCCTTGCTTAAACTATTCACCCTGTCCATCGATTCTTCTTGCTTCCCCCTGATCTAGAAGGAATCGCTTATAATTGCTCTCCATAAAAAAGGTAGCAAGTCTGACTCAAAAAATTATAGAGGTATAGCAAAGTTATCCGCTATTCCCAAAATATTTGAGAAGGTATTAACTCCGCACTTGCAACATCTCTGGAAGTCACTTATATCTCCAACTCAGCATGGATTTATAAGGGGGCGATCAACCACCACGAACTTGTTAGAGTTTACCTCTTTCATTATTAAAGGCTTTCAAGGTAACTTACAGACGGATGTTATTTACAACGGCTTTAGTAAAGCACTCTGTAAACCATTCCCTTTTAGCGCATAAACTTGACCTTTTAGGGTTTCCGCCCAACCTCCTGAGATGGATTTCTAGCTATCTTTGTTCCAGGTCTCAAAGAGTCCTCTTTTAGTCATAGTGTTGTGCAAACTTGTTACACCTTAATGCCTCGAAATGCAAAGTTTTGACATTTCATCGTTCTAGCCCTTTGTTGGCTCCCTATTTGGTGGTTCTCTTGAAAGAATTACCCTGGTGGATGATCTGGGTGTTATGTTAGACCCCAAGTTAAAGTTTTCCGAACACATTTCTACCATGGTAAATAAGGCCATGGGCGTGCTTGGGTTTATAAAGAGGTGGTCAAAGGAATTTGACGACCCCTATATAACAAAGACTCTCTATACCTCGCTTGTTCGTCCGATCTTAGAATACGGCTCCTGTGTATAGTGCCCTGAGTACAAAGTACACCGTATAGGACCGTATGGAATCAGTACAGAAAAACTTTTTACTTTTTGCTCTGCTGGGCCTTAACTGGGATGCGGGTGTGAGACTCCCATCATACTCTAGTAGACTGCTCCCATCCTTAGTTAACCGTAGAAAAATGCTTGGTGTGATTTTTATGCACAACTTGATCAGGGGTGACATAGACAGCCCTGATCTGTTGAGCCGCATAAACTTCACGATTCCTATTATTCTCTTCCTCTTATTAAATTACTAATCCTTACACACCTTTCTAGTAATTAGTAATTGTAGTGGTATTTTTATTTTTATATTTATTTTGAATGTATGTCTAGTTCTTTTAGAAACTTTCGTGCTAATCTTCCTCGAATATTAGTCTAACAGCTATCTTTCCTGCATGCTCGCGTAACAGCCTTCTGCTGGTGTCACACGGGCCACTTGACGTTGCAGTAATAGCATCGCCTCTTGAAAGATGCAGTCATTGCATGTCAACGTAACCTCTAAATACTTATTAATCCGTTCGGGACACCTCCTCTTTACGCTTATATCCGTTTCCCTTATTTTATTAAAACAAGGAGCCAAACTCTTCTTGTCTCGAGATAAGGCAACAGGCAAGTTTAATGGTGGTTTTTCGGGGACATCCGGCTGTTGTTGGATGCACCCTTCTGACGGTTCTCCGAAGCTCGACGAATACATTTTTGGCACTGCGCCTTAGAGACATTCGGAGCTCCACAGCTGTAACAAAATATCCGCCTATCTGCAAGACAATTTTCCCACACATGTCCAAGCTCCTCACAATTCCAACAAGAACGCTTAGCCGTCGCACTTTAAACGTCGGCCTACCAGAGGCGTAGACTTTTCAGATTTCTGTATTTCGTACACTAGATTTTCATGCATCTGGACTAATCTTCTCAATTGACCGACTGAGCTAATGGACTGATATAAGACTTTGTGACGAGTTTCGGGAAGCAAATTAGCTTTTAATTTTTCTATTAACTCCTCTTCCGCCATTTTAATTCCAAATTGATCTATTAGACCAGCCACGGCGTCGTGAAAAGCGTTCGTCGGGTTCTCCGACGTTTTGCTTTTGCGATCGAATCAATTCCTTGCTCATAAACTCGGAACGATAGTCTTTGAATTGTTGTCTCAAAGCTGCACAAAATTCCGTCCAAGCGATGCGATCTCCCTGCTTGTGGTATCCCCAATACCAATCGCGCGTTTTGCCCACCAGCAAGATGTGCAAATGTTTGCAAAGGCCGATAAAATCGCTATCCACGGTTTCATCTGCTAATATTTTGACTCGGTAAATGAATTCTTCTACCCCTAAGCCTTCGGTAGATCCATCAAACGGAACACTCTACTTCTGCATAATGTCGGCCGTCTTGGCCTTGCGCCGGCAAGAACTGCGGGTTATGCATGATACTGGTGTTGGGATATTTGGCCTCGCATACCCTTCCTGCGTACTCGCTGGTGGCTGAATCCGCAAAGTGGATATGGCTCTGGCAACCGTGCTCTCTGTTTTCTGTTGGAGGACATCAAAGTCCAAGACCTGGCTTGAAATGGCTATCCGTGCATTGGGTGCTTCCCAAGGGCTAGGGTGAGTAGCGACATTGGCTGACGGAGCTTCAGTCTGGTTGTAGCTATGGCTAGCATCCAATCCCGATCCAATACTAGCAACTCTTCACTGCAACTCAAACTGTTTATAATTTGAGGAGCAGAACTCCTGGAAACATATTTTCCCGACACAACCCAACCAAGAAGGGTTTTCTGAAGAGTTGAAGAGTCAGGACCTTGTTTAATTTGACCAACAGCTAATAATTCAAAGAACGATTCTGCTCCAATTAACATATCTATTCTTTGTGGCTTGTAGAAATAAGGGTCTGCCAGTGGTAGGTTCTCTGGGATTCGCCAGTCAGTCACATTCACTGACAGTGTCACTGTCAGGGTGATAACCTGAAATTGATTTCAGGATCCAAAAATCAAAGGAGAACTCACTACCATTTATTCGCGACTTCACCACTGTGTGTATTTTATCCTTTACTTGAGAATTAGATTCACCAATTCCAAGCAAGTTAATACAGGACTCCTCTCTACGGATCTGTAAGCGATTAGCGAGGTCCTCGGTAATGAAATTTGTTTGTGATCTAGAGTCGAGCTGAGCTCTGGCCAGAATGTGTTCACCGCTCTTAGTTCGGACGCTAACAATCGACGTAGCCAGAATTACCCTGTCCAACGCTGTCGCATGCAGAACATGTGAGGTGGAAGGTTGATTCTGATTTGATGGAGGAGAAGGACTCTCTTGGGGTGGTGGCAACGCGAGACTATTAGCCGACACTGTGTATCGATGCAATAATGTATGATGTGAGCGGCTGCATACTCGACATTTATTGGCTTTGCATTTTACAACAGCGTGGCCTTTTCGCAGACAATTAATGCATAAGGATGCCGACTTGGCAAACTCAAACCTTTGCATCACCGAGAGACGCGAAAATGGAGGGCAATTTGACACTACATGGTCTCCGGAATTGCAGTAGCTACAAGTTTGCTGAGTTCTACTGTTGGTGGAAGTGGAAGAACAAGCAAATGAACTGCGATTATGTTGCTTGCTTGGCATGACTTTGTCTTGTCTTGGCTTGGTCGATTCCTCAGCAGGCAGATGCTGGTATCGACGATTTAAGACTTTCTCAAAGTCGGACCAAAGCGGCAACTTCTCATAAGTAAGCTGTTTATCCCACTTTTGTTTCGTCACTGGCTCGACTCTGTTTAAAACAAGATGAATGAGCATTGCATTCGAAATTTTTGTATCATCTCCGATCGACAGTAACGATCCGTAAATCGACGAAAAAGTATCGATTAGATTTCTAAGAGATGATGCAGATTGTTGCGATATTCTCGGCAGATTGAACAATGTGGAAATATTATTCGTGAAAATCAAATAATCGTTGTCATACACTCGTTTTAGGCCAGCCATGGCCTTTTCATAATTTGCCTCGGTGACTTGGAACGCCTTTATTGTTCCTAATGCTTCATCAGAGAAGCACGAAATCAAATGATAAAATTTTTCGATCACCGGTATGCGGTTGTCGCTATGGAATAGTCTCTCAAAAATGCTAATGAAATTTTTGAACTCCGAGTGTTTCCCACTAAATTTGGGTAATGCCAATTTCGGAAGTCTAGCATGAGTTGGGGCTGAAGAAGACACTGGCTTCGTCTCTCTTGCTGCATCAAAGGCGGCGATAAGCGACATTATCTTTCCCTTGGTTACAATCGATAGCTCTTCCAACTCGGCTGCATATGCATCATCACCTGCTATGTCCTCGATTTGCTCCTGCAAACGGTTCGCCTTGTCAATTGAAGCATTCAAACAATCTAATCTACATTGTAATTCCGGTAATTGCAAAGGAATCGACCCTTGATCTAATCGATCCTCTAAGCGGCGAATGCTTTTTACTCGACTTTTGAGCTTAATCTTTAAGTCTTCAAGAGTGGATTTACTGTTTTCCGCCATATTATTTGTGTATGTAGATTTTAAGCAACAAACCACTTTTATTTCTATTTATTTATTTAATTACACATACACGGTTCACATATGTCTGTATGTGTCGATATGTATGTATGTATTTATGTGTGTTTAGTTATATTTATGCGATTACTAATAAAATGCACGCAATCAAGCTCTACTATATGTATGTATGTACATATATCATACGTCTATGCCTAGAATTGAAGGCGATGTGCAATGTTTTCAGCACAAGACACTTCACAGAGAGATCTGAATGTCTTTGTTCAGCCTTCAATTTTCTGCACAAATACCTCTGATTCCGCTTTTGGATCTTTGAATCCAACTGCTACTTTCCTGGCTTTATCGCAGGGCATCCCTCGGCGGTAGCAGAAATTTGCACAAATTATTATTGGCGCGACCGACGCGATATATTACGCAAATTGATTGCAGGTTGACACACACACCACGACGCGGGCAACGATTATGTTTGCATGTACTGCAATTTCTTGTGTCACTGTCCTTATTGTTGTTGCCTATAATTAACTTTACAGTCCACCCGGGGGCGCCATGAAAAATTAGAAGAGTTTTTCTAATTGAAATTACCGAAAACTTTGGGTGGCTGTAATTTAGTTATTTATTCGGCGGGGCGAAAATTGATACGCTCGATCTCCTTCAATGTTAGCGAGCAACTAATTTCTTCACAACTCAAAATCTCTTACTCTAGCTAACCTACGGTGGCAAAGCGGGGCGAATTCGCCAAGAGCGAGAGAGTGAGCTTTTATTGCGCTCCCGCTTTGCCCTAGCCTAACTTACACTAGACTTACACCATAATTACGACCAAATAACAATAATCGCCGCATAGAGGGATGGTCACGCAACAAATTATTTAAAATGGATTTTGTAGTTGAAGGTATTTAGTTAAAAAAATTATTATTGTAACATAAATATAATTAACTAAATCTTTTTTGTGTCCTTTTAACCAACTTAACTGTTTTTGTGTATTTTGTGAACGTCTATTTTATGTTTACTTAAAGTTTTAGTTATGTTACCCCCAGATGCCCCCATTGTAAGTGTTATCACTGTATTTGTCAATGTTTTAAGGAAATAAAAATGAAAAGTTTAGCTGCTGATAGTTGCTGATTTTCGTATATTCTTAAATAAACTAAAGCGGTCTCACTATTTTTCACTTTGTCGTTTTCGTCAATTCTGTTTGTATATTAAACTTTTTAAGTATTATTGTTTATAATTTTGTCTTCTTTTGACATTTTTTTATTCATTGTAAAGGAGATTGTCATAACTGTGTGTTTTCACGCATGCACATCTTTGATCTTTGGTGCCAAGAAAAGGGCACGAATGTCGAAAAAATTCAAGGCATAAATAATTTGCTTGAACTTAACATAATAAGCAAAGGCTACGAAGTCAATACGATTGACCTTAAGAAATGCATTCAGTACATTTGCAAAAAGATAGTTGCCTACTGGACTCAGTACAAAAGAATTAGAAGTTCAGTTGTACAATACCAATCCGAATGGCTAAAAACTAAAGAATTTATTGCCCTGAAGCCTACTGGTATTGCTCAACAAATTGATCCGAGTTCTAGTCGTGGACGGCCCAAAATGAATTTAGCTGAGTCCTCAAAAAGGACGAAACGTCGCCGAATAGCCCTGCTACAAAAGCATGATGAGTCTGCAGCTTCTGTTTTGCGCTCATCTGATTCTCAGTCAAAACTTTATGCCACTGAAATAAATATTGAAAAAATCTTGTCGCTTTTCGTGGACATTGGATTATCCAAACACCAATACTTGGTCTTTAGATCATTTATCAATTTAGAAGTTTCCTACAACTTATTGCCAAGCTATGAAAAAATTCTTAAATTTAAAACATTGAGATATCCAAATAATATTGTTATATACGAAACATATGCAGAAGTGGAACTACAAAGTCTTTTAGATAACACGGCTTCAAGTATTTTAGAGCTTCAAAAGATTTTAATTGAAGAACGTTTGGATGAAACAGAAAAGACCTTAGCATTAATTGGAAAATGGGGATTCGATGGCAGCACTGGTCACAGCGAGTATAAAAAAAAGTTTCCCAATTGTATTGATGACGAGAAAAGTTTATTTGTCACATCGTACGTCCCACTTCAGCTTGTAACCGACTCTAAGATAATATGGAAAAATCCCAGGCTATAGTCTACCCGATATTGTAGAGTACCCAGACTTCAATTTAAAAATGAGACCGCCGCACTTTCCGTCGAAGAAGAGCTCTACTTCAAGGAGAAAATAGCTGACTTAAAGACAACTGAGCATAAAACTTGCAATACAAAATTACATCGGGTTATCACCATTTCATTCATATATCCGGTTCTTTGAATATTTCTTGCACTTTTCGTATAAACTGGATGTAAAGCTTTGGCAAATACGATCGGTCAAGATCGAACTCAAGTCTATTGTGTTAAAGAGAAAAAATCAAATTCAAGCGGAGTTTCGCGAGAAAATGGGGTTACTTGTCGATAAGCCAAAGGATGGAGGCAGAGGAAACTCCAACGATGGAAATACTGCCAGCAAATTTTTCAGTAACCCATGCTTAGCATCTCAGATTACAGGCATTGTTGAAGAAGTGATTGCCCGATGCGCTACGATATTGCAAGCCTTAGCATCAGGATACAAAACGAGGTGGAACGTTGTGAGTTGCTGCGGACACCGCAACTCTACAGTTATACCCGATACTAAGTCAGTATGGCTCTCCTGCGGCAGACGCCGCTAATATTGAACCACACGACAAAGAGTGCGTGCGAGAGAGACAGAAAATCAGTCTGAGCGTGACGTCGGGCGCTGCGTAGCCACTGCAAATTGATTTCTTGCTTTTGGCTACAAAAATAATCTGATCTGATCCAGATTCAGCAATCTGATAGATATGGTCATTATCTATGATTCTGCGTTTTTTTTTGGTTTTCTCGAATGTGCAATATTGTGGATGCAACAGATTTTCGTCCTTTGTTGTGGCGGAAGGGGGTGGGGCGAAATTCTGAGATATACGTTTTATAGTGAGATCTAACAGAAGTGCGGATACCAAATTTGGTTACTCTAGGATTAATAGTCTCTGAGATGTTTGGATGCCCCAGATTTTCGTCCTTTGCGGGGGCGGAAGGGGGTGTGGCGAAATTTGGACACGAAACGGTCAAGGTCCGATATCACAGGAGTGTGGATACCAAATTTGGTTGCTCTGCCTCTTATAGGTTCTGAGATCCTTGAACTCATATTTTGCAATTGACAAAACCGACCATGAAACCTGTGTGTTAGAGAGAGACAGAGCGAGAAAGAATGAAATTGTTTTCTTGATTCTGGCTATAATCATTATACGATCTGGTTCAGATTTTGCACTGTAGAAGATATGGTCATCCTCACCGATTCTGCGTTTTTGGTTTTATCGTATCTTTAAAAATGTGGATGCCACAGATTTTCGTCCTTTGTGGGGGCGGAAGTGGGCGGGGAAAAGTTTTGAAATAATCTTGTAGCAGTGACATATCACAGAAGTCTGGATCCAAAACATCGTTGCTCTAGCTCCTATAGTCTTTGAGCACTAGGCGCTGAAGGGGACGGACGGACGGACGGACGGACGGACGGACAGACGGACAGACAGACAGGGCTCAATCGACTCGGCTATTGATGCTGATCAAGAATATATATACTTTATGGGGTCGGAAACGATTCCTTCTGGACGTTACACACATCCACTTTTACCACAAATCTAATATACCCCAAAACTCATTTTGAGTATCGGGTATAATTAATATACGAAAATTCGAAAAATACGCACTAGATACGGCTAATAAATTAATTGAAATGTATCCATGGTACTATCTTCTAGCAACAGTGCATAAAATTTTAATTCATGGACCCAAGGTAATAAAGCACGCTTTGGTTTCGATTGGAGAGCTCTCAGAGGAAGCTGCAGAGTCAAACAATAAAGAAATAAAAAAGTGCCGTCTGCAGCATAGTCGGAAGATGTCTCGTATACTGACAAATACAGATTTGATTAAACCGCTTCTTTTGAGGTCAGACCCTTTTATAACAGGTCAAAGAAATCTGCCAAAGAATCACAAATCCACTTTTATATCATCTACATATGATTTATTGGATGATGTATGTTGACCTTTTTTGTTATTTCTAATTTTTAATTTTCGTAATTTTTATTATCTTATAATTAAATTACATTTGCTGTTATATATGATTGAAAAGCGAATTTTTTTAAAATGTTTTATGGCGGGAGCGGAGGGGGTAGGGGAGTTTCTCTTTCACAAATATTAACTGTATGCTATCTAAATTCATCTCTAATACCCAGAAAAAAAATCTCAGCGCTCTATCTTTACGGGAAGTATTTTTGGCCACCAGCCCCATATAAGCGCAACCACTGTGCTCTGGTGGTGTCCCACCAAAACGACAAGTGTTTGTTTTACGGCTGGTCCCTGACCTCACATCTAATGATGTAATTGCTTTTATTCAAAGCAAAATAAAAGCCGTAGGATTAAAGGTGGAGAAATTCAACTTCTCTTATGCCAGGGAGATAGCCTCGTTTAAGATAAGCATCTCCCCAACTCAATTTGACACCATTTGCTCCGCCAAATTTTGGCCGGAGCATTTGGTGGTGAAGGAGTTTAAGGCTAAGAAGAAGAATAGGCCCCGCATATCCCTTACAAATCTTTCCAGTGTGCCACCCTCAACCTCAACTTCCTCTTCCTCAACTTCCCGTCTTGCTTCCACTTTTCCAAAAAACTAACTTCTCTTTTAGTAACCTATCAGAATGTAAGAGGCTTGCGTAGTAAGCTCAGCATTCTTTTCCGGGATAGTGTTGCATTTGCTTCCCACGTTATTGTGTTTAATGAAACCTGGTTAAAGCCGGACATTCTTAGTTCCGAGGTCTTGGCAGGTCGGTACACAACTTTTAGAAAGGACCGTTCGTCTCGACGTGCAGGGGTGGTTCTAATTGCAGTGGACTCTTACTTCACGTCGGAACACTTCACAGTCCAAGTTCAACAGGAACTGGAATTCCTGTGTGTAAAACTGATTTTTCCCGCTTTCGCTATATTCATTACTTGCTCGTATATCCCACCTTCTTCGGATATTTCAATTTATGAGAAGCACTTGTCCGCTTTAACCGCTGTTTCTTCCTCGCTATCTGATAAAGATCGTATGATAGTTCTTGGTGACTTCAACTTGCCAGGAACTGTTTGGTCTCCGGTAAACGAGTCTAGTAACCTAGTGCCCACGTCACGACATGACTTTGTTGACGGCTTGCTTGACCTGTCCCTGTCTCAAGTCAACCACGTGAAAAATTCCTTGGGTCGATTGCTTGATCTGTGCTTTGTATCGGATCCAACCATAGAGTTGTTAACCCGAGCCCTTCCGCTCACTATACCTGAAGACGCCTACCATCTTACTTTCGAAGTGTCGCTAGATATAGGACCAACTGTATTGGATCGGTCGAGAAGGCTACCTGAGCGTGTCCGCTGCTTTCGTAAAGCCAAGTTTGCGAAGCTTAATAGCCTCATTAGGGATTTTGATTGGTCCGCTTTGTACTTGTGCACTGATGTCATAAAAGGCACAAACATTTTTTACAATGCTCTTGGCACATTTTTTGATTCTTGTGTCCCGCTTTCTTGTCCGACTAGATCTGGAAAACCCCCTTGGCTTACCAAAGAGTTATCCAGGCTAAAAAACTTAAAATCAAGACTTTATAAAAAATTTCAAGAAGTGGGTTCTCCTACTTCTCACTCTCGCTATGTAATAGCTCGGTCAAACTTTTCAGTTCTTAATGCTCAATGCTATAAGAACTACCTATCTCGATGCAGGATACGTTTTTCTCAGGACCCTAGACAGTTTTACTGCTTCGTAAACAGTAAGCGTAGAACGTCCGCACACCCATCCTCGCTATCATTTTGTAATACGTCGGCAAATAATGATCAGGCAATTGCCGATCTTTTTGCCCAATTTTTCCAAACCACCTATTCTGAGGAAAGCTACTCTGGTCATCCGTACCCATACGGTTTACCGAGGTCGAACGGCATTTTCAGTCCCTTGTTAAATGAATGTTCTTTACTTCATGATCTTCGACTAGTTAAGCCGGTGTTTTTACCGGGTCCAGACGGGGTTCCAGGTTGTGTACTCAGGTACTGCGCCGAGGCTCTGTGTGGACCCTTGCTTAAACTATTCACCCTGTCCATCGATTCTTCTTGCTTCCCCCTGATCTAGAAGGAATCGTTTATAATTCCTCTCCATAAAAAAGGTAGCAAGTCTGATGCAAGAAATTATAGAGGTATAGCAAAGTTATCCGCTATTCCTAAAATGTTTGAGAAGGTTTTAACTCCGCACTTGCAACATCTCTGCAAGTCACTTATATCTCCAACTCAGCATGGATTTATAAGGCGGCGATCAACCACCACGAACTTGTTAGAGTTTACCTCTTTCATTATTAAAGGCTTTCAATGTAACTTACAGACGGATGTTATTAACACCGACTTTAGTAAAGCATTCGACTCTGTAAACCATTCCCTTTTAGCGCATAAACTTGACCTTTTAGGGTTTCCGCCCAACCTCCTGAGATGGATTTCTAGCTATCTTTGTTCCAGGTCTCAAAGAGTCCTCTTCAAAAACTCCCTCTCTTTACCAGTAAAGGTTTCTTCGGGAGTACCACAGGGCAGCCATCTAGGCTCCTTACTCTTCACACTCTTTATTAATGACTTGCCTTCAGTATTAGCATACTCTCGAGTACTACATATGTATGCGGATGATGTTAAACTCTGTGTCCAGTACAAGAACAGTTCATTTCATTCTCGCTTGCAATCCGATCTCAATAACTTTCAGTCATGGTGCTGTGCAAACTTGTTACACCTTAATGCCTCGAAATGCAAAGTTATGACATTTCATCGTTCTAGCCCTTTGTTGGCTCCCTATACCCTATTTGGTGGTTCTCTTGAGAGAATTACCCTGGTGGATGATCTGGGTGTTATGTTAGACCCCAAGTTAAAGTTTTCTGAACACATTTCTACCATGGTAAATAAGGCCATGGGCGTGCTTGGGTTTATAAAGAGGTGGTCAAAGGAATTTGACGACCCTTATTAACAAAGACTCTCTATACCTCTCTTGTTCGTCCGATCTTAGAAAACGGCTCCTGCGTATGGTGCCCTCAGTACAAAGTACACCATATAGGACCGTATAGAATCAGTACAGAAAAACTTTTTACTCTTTGCTCTGCTGGGCCTTAACTGGGATGCGGGTGTAAGACTCCCATCTTACTCTAGTAGACTACTATTAGAAAACCTCCCATCCTTAGTTAACCGTAGAAAAATGCTTGGTGTGATATTTATGCACAACTTGATCAGGGGTGACATAGACAGCCCTGATCTGTTGAGCCGCATAAACTTCACGATTCCTATTAGACTGACTAGAAATTTTATACCGTTGTTCCTTCCACTTTGTAGATCGAATTATTCCTTGCATGAACCGTTTAGGGTCTTATGCTCGGATTATAATTCCCTCTACCATATTATATCCACCACTAATTCTCTTCCTCTTATTAAATTATTAATCCTTACACACCTTTCTATTAATTAGTAACTGTAGTGGTATTTGTATTTTGATTGCATGCTTAGTTTCTTAGTAAGTTTAGTACTAATTTTCCTCGAATGTTAGTCTAATAGCTATCTTTCTTGCATGTTCGCGTTTGGTTCGGCTACGCACCGCGCGTCATGCGGCAGCGCCCCTCGGTCGGTTGGGCGGGAGGAGGTCTGCGTTTTGCCTGGGATCCGCGCGTAACAGCCTTCTGCTGGTGTCACACGGGCCACTTGACGGTGCAGTAACTGCATCGCCTCTTGAAAGATGCAGTCATTGCATGTCAACGTCCAAAGATTAATCTGAATGATGAAGGACGTGCAGATTTGAAGGATACATACATAGCAATCAAGCTATCCATAAAGGAAAAAATGGGAGGAGATCTGGACACCAGCATTGTTTCGCCGGACTTCCACCCACCGCTAGTGAAGTCATCGCTACCAAGGTTGTCGCTGCCCACTTTCGACAGAACATATGCAAACTATAAGAATTTCATTCACTCGTTCGAGCAAATTGTTGTACGTGAGTCTGGATTGTCCAATATAGAAAAGTTTAATTATTTGCTGACCTGCCTCACGGGGCCGGCATTAGATACAATTCAGGCATTCCAGGTTACAAGCGAAAACTATCCGAAGGCCCCAGAAAAACTCAAAAGCCGTTTTGATTATCCTACTCTTATATTTTCAGAAGGTATTGATGCATTGTTTGCACTACAACCTGTAGAAAAGTCAAACAGTCAGCAGCTTCACAGCCTAGTGGATAAGGCATCCGCTATCTTAAGCTCGTTGGAGTCCATCGCCAAACCTGAGAATATTGTTCACGCTATGGTTATATATATTATAATGGATAAGTGTGATCAGCATACTCGCAGCAAGTGGAAGGAATCTAGGACTACAAAACTCTGCCAACCTGGCTAGCATGCACACAGCTTTTGGAATGCCACTGTCAGTTTCTCCATTCGTCTGGAAGCTCGGCTTTGATTCATTTGCATCACTCTCAACCACAACAGCCACCCCAATCATCAGCAGGATAATCTTTAACTACTGAACCGATACTTCAACCAGCGCAACCCTTCTGGCAAACGGCTGCTAATCAGTCTCATCAAGCTGCTTCACACTCTCATATGGAGATCGCAGAAGATGATCAAATTTTGTTGGCAACAGCTATGGTTTTGGTAAAGGATGCCAAAGGTGAAAACAATCTCGGTAGAGCGTTGCTTGATTCATGTTCTCAGGTTAATTTTGTAACCGAAACATTTGCACAAAAACTTCGTCTTCGTCGTGAAAAACACCACATTGGAATTCGCAGTATAGGAGACTCCCTTACTAGTTTGAAGGCTCATACGACTACCTCTATTAAGTCACGTACTTCCGGCTATCATCTCACTCTCCAGTTTGGAATTACACATTATGCAAGTGGCATTCAAATCATCCAGGCGTGATGGAAGATGAATCTACCAAGGAAATCAACATTTCAGAAAACTCAGTCAGCAGCACACTCGGCGTAACTTGGCATCAACGAAGTGATTCATTTAGTTTCAGATTCAATCCAAAGGAAGTCTATCCCACTACCACAAAACGAAAAATTTTGTCTACTGCGTCGTCGCTATTCGATCCAATCGGTCTGCTATCACCTTTAGTCATTGTCTCTAAGATCATTCTTTAGGAGTTGTGGCCTTTGAAACTCGACTGGGACGAGTCTGTCACCCAGAATTTCAGCCATGCATGGAGCAATTGTTTGGAATCGTTGAATTCACTGTCGTCACTAGCGGTACCTCATTTTTGTTTGCGGCCTGACACTAGGAGCATTCAAATACATGGATTTTGCGACGCATCGATTCGGGCAAACGGCTGCTGTGTTTATATGCGCTTGGACAGGTCACAGTGAAATTGTTCACTTCTAAGTCAAGAGTAGCACCAGTGAAGAAACAGTCTCTGCCGAAGCTTGAACTATGCGGTGCACATCTACTTTCTCAGTTGTATAACAAAGTCAAGGCCATATTCAGCAAACACACTATCACATCTTATTTTTGGAGCGACTCACAGCTCGTATTGCATTGGCTGCAACAACACTCAGTCACCTTATCGACCTTTGTTGGAAATCGAGTGTCCGATATTCAGGATTTAACTTCTGATGGAAAATGGCGCTATGTGCCAACACATCAAAACCCTGCTGATATTCTGTCGCGAGGCTGTAACGTGAGCGAGTTGATCAAGTCTCCATGGTTTTCGGGTCCTACGTTTCTAGTCGAGGATTCGCTAAACTGGCCCGCCACTGGTTAACTCGGAGAAACGGAAAAGTTTGTTCGCTGCCGTACAGGAGACATATAATACAGGGACCGTAAATAATCATTATTTTTTTTTTTTTAATAAAAAATCTCTTGCTTTTAAAAACACTATTTACACCAAAATCTTTGTTTTTGTACAATCTCTACATTGCCGCCATGATTTGTAAACTTTTGATTTTTTACGATTTTCTTCACAGATAATCATTATTTTTGAGTAATTTGATAGAACTTAGACTTAATCATTATTCTTGATCAAAAAAAATAAAACTCAAAAAGAATGATTATCTATGATTTTTATTTTTTTCGCTTAAAATAAAACTCAACAGGAATTTACGGCTTCTGTGTTAGAATGTTCGCCAATATTATTGCATATCCTTGTCAAAGGACCACAAAGCTACACCCTGCGCTAAAATTTTCTTTTTGAAAATACATTAAAATTTTTTGTTATTTTTGGTTTTGTTGTCGGAAATACGTTTAATTAGTTGTCGCGCTTGAGCTGCTTGAGCAAGGCTGTGCTATTGCACTAGTCTGAAATATTAATTTGTAATATGTTATGGTATATGTATATAAATGATATAAATACTAACGGGAGCTGCAGCTACCCTGGAACCGGCATACCTTGCAACAGTAAAATTACAAAGCACTCAATTATTCATGGGTGACTTCTACAAGCTATGGCTGGAGCTCAAGTCCACTGTGGCAGCAGCAATTACCAGTGAAAGCCAAGCTTAGAGCCAGTTCAGCTGTGACAGAGAGGAGAGCCTTTTGGGGTGCGATGCAATCGTTTGCAGTATCTACTTGGATACACGGATAAGACGAGTATTGCTGCAGAACCCAATAAGCCTGATGCTCGCCAGAGCTCAGTTAAAGCAGCTTTTCTTGCAGCTTTTTAGTTTGAAAGAACCCGTTAGTATTTATATCATTTATATACATATACCATAACATATTACAAATTAATATTTCAGACTAGTGCAATAGCACAGCCTTGCTCAAGCAGCTCAAGCGCGACAACTAATTAAACGTATTTCCGACAACAAAACCAAAAATAACAAAAAATTTTAATGTATTTTCAAAAAGAAAATTTTAGCGCAGGGTGTAGCTTTGTGGTCCTTTGACAAGGATATGCAATAATATTGGCGAACATTCTAACACAGAAGCCGTAAATTCCTGTTGAGTTTTATTTTAAGCGAAAAAAATAAAAATCATAGATAATCATTCTTTTTGAGTTTTATTTTTTTGATCAAGAATAATGATTAAGTCTAAGTTCTATCAAATTACTCAAAAATAATGATTATCTGTGAAGAAAATCGTAAAAAATTGAAATATGTTCATTACCAAGTAATTTTTATTATATAACTTATAATGATTACGGTCCTTGCTCTTTTTTTTTCTTTATTATATCTTTTGCTAATGACTCTGTCATTTCAGTATATGTGATTTTTATCAGTATCTTGTGGAAATAGTGGGATGTTTCTACCTTATCCTCATTACCTTTAATCAGTTCTATTTGCCTATTATAGTAATTGATTGGTCGCTCTGTAAGTGGAATATAATTTGTATTATCTTCTTGCGCGCTATGGACCGTTGCACAATCACTATTAATGGTTTCTCCTAATAGGTTTTCGTTAATCTTTACTCTTGATAGCGCATCGGCTACATGGTTCTCCTTTCCTGGTAAATATTTTATTTTGAAGTCAAATTCGTTTAATTTGATCTTCCATCGTTGTAGCTTCATATTTGGTTCCTTGAGGTTATTCAACCAAATCAAGGGTTTATGATCACTTAATATCTCAAACGTTCTACCAAACAGGTATGATCTGAAATACTTAGTTGCCCAAATTATAGCTAGTAATTCCTTTTCTATTGCTGAATAATTGATTTCATGTTCATTTAAGGTTCTACTTGCGTAGCAAATTGGTTTGTGGTCTTGTGACAACACCGCTCCTAATGCAATGTTACTTGCATCGGTTGTTACCGTGAAAATTTTGTCGAAGTCTGGGAATGCAAGGATAGGGTCTGAGGTGATGAGTACTTTTAGTCTCTCAAATGCCTCGACGTACTTTTCTTCCTTGGGGTCTATGACAGCTCCTTTCTTTAGTTTGAGTGTGATGGGTTTTGCTATGTTTGCAAAATTAGGAAAGAATTTCCTGTAGAATCCGCACAGACCTAAGAATGACTTTATTTGTTTAGTCGTTTCCGGTATTGGAAATTTGACGATGGCAGAGATCTTGCCTGGATTTGGTACTATTCCTTCAGTAGTGACTACATGACCTAGGAATTCAGTTTCCTTTTTCATGAATTCACATTTATCCATTTGTAGCTTTAAGTTGGCGTCTCTCAACTTTCCAAATACTCTCCTTAGTGAAAACAGGTGTTCTTCTTCCAATGAAGTGGAAAATATAATGATGTCGTCTAGGTATACAAAGCAATCTTTGAAGATTAACTCTTCTACCAGACATCTACCATTCACACATCTTTGGAAGGTAGCGGGGGCAGTGGTTAGCCCAAAGGGCATACGAGTGAACACGTAATGTCCATGCTTAGTGGAGAACGCAGTTTTGGGGATTGAGCTAGGTTACATGGGTATTTGATGGAAACCCTTAGCTAAATCGATTGTCATGAAATACTGACATTTACCTAGTTTGTCTAGGATTTCATCCATTCGTGGAGTTGGGAATTCGTCATTAACTGTTATTTCATTTAGACTTCTATAGTCTACTACCATTCGATATTTTTGCTTTCCTGAAGCATCTATCTTCTTCGGAATCATAGATATGGACGAGCAGTAAGGAGAATTCGACTTTCGAATTATTCCCTGTCTGATCATATCTTTGATTTGTTGGGCATCGTGTTGATCGTGTATCTGGGCATATTTGTATGGTCGTCTGTAGATCGGGTCTTCATGTTGAGTTTTGATCTCATGCTTGATTGTACTTGTGAAAGTCAAATTGTCACCTTCTCTGTACTGCACATCTTTAAACTCATATAAGACCTTCTTTAATGCCTCCCTACCTTCGTCGTTTAAATGATCTAATCTTAATTGATTACATTCCCTTAGTTCACTGTCTAGAGCGGAAGCGAAGTATTGATCTGCCTCTGGAGATGCGTCAAGGCACTTATGTGCGATCTTCTCTTCTTTTGTAGAGGGATCTATGCACATCTGTGCGGTCTTGCCGGCTTCAATAGCTTCTCCACCCTGAATGATTGGGTACGACCTAGCTCCTAATGTTACAGTGTCATTTCTGTAATCGATGACGGCTTTACTTCCCATCAAGAATTCTCTTCCTATTAAAATATCATAGTTTTCGGAAAAGTTATGTATGTAGAACTTTTGTTCGGACGGACATGTTTTGTTCGCATTCCTCATTATACTTTTGGTTAAACGGACAGGTCCATTGATGGTATGGACTGTAGGTTAGGTTAGGTTAAGGCGGTAGCCGGGAGGGGGGGGATAAGAGCCTCCCGCCCCCAAGCTCACTTGGACCTATAAAAGGTCCGTTGTGTTGCCGCATGGGCATGTGCCCCTTCGCGTTGCCCGAACCGTGAGAGCATACTACTGCAGGTTAAGGGCAGTCCCATCCGGTGGCTTGGATGTATTTGGACAAGGTCCCTGGTTTGATTACGGACAGGTCCGAAATGTCCGTGAGGAAAGCGGCCCCGAGAATACGAAGACGACGATTTCCAAGGGCTGGGCAGTGGCAGAAGAAGTGGGGAACCGATTCCTCCTCCTCCTCGTCGCGACAACTCCTGCAGAAGTCGTTATGAGGGATTGACAGTCTAGAGGCGTGAGTGCCGATCTGCCAGTGTCCCGTAATGGCTCTAGTAACTGCAGAGCACTGTGCTCTGCTGAGTTTATACAGCTCTGCTGAGCGCTTCTTCGATCGATATGGCCATATCAATCTTGAGACTTTACAGGAAACGGTTTGCTGCCATCTCCTATTGGCATTTTGCTCGAACAATTCGTGCGTTAGGAGCCTGCACGTAGCCAAGGGCATCGCTACTTGCTCCCTCTCCGGTAGGAGAGGAATCGTAGTACCCTGCCTGGCTAGCTCGTCGGCGGCGTCATTCCCCTCGATGTCCCTGTGGCCGGGGACCCATATAAGGAAGAGATCTAACTGCTCTGCGATCTCGTGCAGAGACCTGCGGCAGTCATTTACAGTCGCTGAGTTCGACGATATTGAGCCTAGAGCTTTGATAGCTGCTTGGCTGTCCGAGAAGACGCACACTAAGTGCGTATCTAGAAGTAATTTGGAGACGATCGAAATGGCCTCCTTGATGGCTTCAACCTCCGCTTGGAACACACTACAGTGATCCGGGAGCCTGAAGCAATGACTGATGTTCAGCTCGCTGCAGTAGACTCCGCCTCCCACGCGGCCGTCTAGCTTTGAGCCATCAGTGTAGAAGTGGACCGCATTTGCAGGTCCTGGTTCGCCCATCTCCCAGTCCTCCCTAGATGGGATTGATACCTGGAAGGGCGTCGAGAGGTGATCACTGGGGATACAGTAATCTGTCCTCTCTGGTAATTGCGGGAGTCTCATCAGGATTCCCGAGTGCCCAACCGCGGATGCTTTCCACAGTCTGGCTTCTCTCATTCTGAGGGCGGAAAGTGTTGCCACCTTCTTTCCCATGAGATCCACAGGGAGGAGGTCCAGCACAGTATCCAGGGCTTCCCCTGGAGTAGTGCGTAGCCCGCCAGTTATGCATAGCTCTGCCATGCGTTGAACTCTGCTGAGTTTATTGAGGCATGTCCTTCTGTCCAAGGCTGGCCACCATACCACCACTCCATAGAGCATGATTGGTCGTATGATGGCGGTGTAGAGCCACCGAACTATATAGGGGGTCATTCCCCATTTTAGTCCGATGGCTTTCCTGCAAGTATAGAGGGCCACTGTGGCCTTCTTTACTCTATCCTCTATGCTCAATTTCCAATCGAGCTTTCTATCGAGGATTAGGCCAAGATACTTGGCGTTGTTGCTGAAGACTAGCGTTTCCCCACATAGTCTTGGGGGAATCAGTACCGGAACTTTGTACTTCCTAGTGAAAAGCACCAGTTCCGTTTTAGACGGGTTGACGCCGTCTAACCCGCATTTGTCTGCCCATTTCGACATTTTCGTGAGAGTACTTGTCATGCACTCACACAATGTCTGCGGAAATTTTCCGGAGAATGCTATGGCAACATCGTCCGCGTACGCCACCACACGGCAGCCACCCCCCTCTATCTCCCGCAGCAGTGTGTTCACTGCCACGTTCCATAGGAGGGGCGAGAGGACTCCGCCCTGCGGTGTGCCTCTGCTGACAAATCTGGTACACGTTGACGTCCCCAGTGATGCCTCAACCGTCCTGCATTGTAGCATCTGATCGATCAGGCTCACCGTCCTGGAGTCAACGCCCAGATCCGTCACTGCGCCCGTGATGGCGGTCGGAAGGATGTTGTTAAAGGCGCCTTCTATGTCGAGGAAGGCTACTAGGGTGTACTCCTTAAAATTAAGGGATGCTTCGATGATCGATGTGATCGAGTGTAGGGCCGTTTCGGTGGATCTTCCCTTCCGATAGGCATGCTGGGAGTCTGAGATCAGACTGGACGGAATGCACGCCGTTAGATGCAGCCCCAGGAGCCGCTCCATCGCCTTTAGAAGAAAAGACGATAGACTTATGGGTCTGAAATCCTTTGGGGCAGTGTGCGAGGGCTTGCCTGCCTTGGGTATGAATACGACTTTGGTCTGAAGCCAGGTGTCAGGAATGCACCCGTGGGAGAAGATTCCCTCGTAAATTATTTTGAGCCAGTTAATGGCTTTATGTCCCGCGTGAATCAGTTGGGCAGGGAAAATGCCGTCTGGCCCCGCGGACTTGTAGGGTTTAAAGCTTCTGATCGCCCAGGAAATGTTCTCCTGGCTTAGCAGTCCCAAGATGGCATTTGAGGCGACATAAGGAGGCGCGAGGTAGTTGGGTCTGTTTTCATCGCAGCCAGGGAAGTGGGTATTTAGGAGAAGATTTAGCGACTCCTCGCTGGACGTAGTCCACGACTGGTCGGTGTTCTTCAAGTAGCCCAGGGTGGGTGTTGTCTTCGAGAGAACTCTGCGCAAGCGTGAGGCTTCTGAGTTACTCTCGATTTCGCTGCAGAACTTACGCCAGGAGGCGCGTTTGGCTTTTCTAAGTTCTTTGTTGTAGGTTGACAGACTGGCCTTGTATTCGGCCCAGTTTTGCTCAACGTTTTCAGCCTTAGCTTTATTGAAGAGTCTCCGGGAGGCTTTCCGGAGTTCACCCAGTTTCGGATTCCACCATTCAGGTTTCTTCCGGCCTCTGTTCTTGCCAGAGGGGCATGCTTTGTCGAGCGCCTTATTGCAGGCGGCGGTAAAGATCTTAAGAAGACGAGTCGTGGCCTCCGTGGAGAACTCCTCCTCAGATGGGGGCTCAGGGAGAACACGACAGAGGTAATCAGAGTACCGAGTCCAGTTTGTCCGCCTGATGTTTCGGAATCGGACTGGCTTCGGTACTGAGAAGGAGAAGACAGTTTCCACGTACCTGTGGTCCGAGAAGGAGTGCTCTTCCAGGACCCTCCAGGATACAATGTTACGCTGTATCTCATGAGAGGCAAGCGTGAGGTCCAGGACCTCCTTGCGGTTTTTAATGATAAAGGTGGGATCACTACCCCGGTTTAGTAAGACCATCTGAGTGGTCAGTAAGTAACTGAAAAGGTACTCACCCCTTTCGTTTGTGTCAGTGCTTCCCCACTGACAGTGATGTGCATTGGCATCGCACCCCACAATTAGGCCGATGTCCTTGGCCGAGCAGTCTGCGATTAGAGCCCGGAGAGGCGCGTGTGGAGGGGGGTCTGGTTGTTCATGCCCCATGTATGCGGAGCAGATCCTCAGTGAGCGCTCCTGGCCTTCGAGGCTCACTGCGGTGTGGTCTTCATTGCTGAAATTTGGGAGCAAAAATAGGTGCAACTCTCTTTTTGCAAGAATGCAGGTACGAATTTTACCTGCGGTTTCAGCTACATATAGCTTGTAGTCAGAAGTCCTCAGACCGGAGACCCTGTTTCCGAGGATCCAGGGCTCCTGAATGAGGACTATGTCGGCTCCACCCTTGGCCAGGTGGAGCAGTAGAGCAGCGCATGCTGCCTTACAATGGTGGAGGTTTATCTGCAGGAGCGTCAACGACATTCCTGAGGCTCGCCTCCACCATTGTTGCTTCTAGATCGCTGTCAGGGGACTCCGGCTCCTCCCCGACAACGATGTGGCTGAGACCTCTGGCTAGGTCGCTCTCGTCGAACGCGTAGTCGTCCAAGATATCGTCCGACATCATGGACGCCGCATCCGACGCCGGGTTGTCTTCCTCGCACGAGGCCCCCTCTTTCGGGATCTCCGGCAGCTCCGGGTCTGGCTCGACCTCCGCTTGCCTGCCCTTGCGATCGGACTTGTAAGTGGATATGGTGACCTTCTTGTAGCCATAATCCACTACACCGTCCGACTTTGCGAGGAGATCAATGGATTCCTCATTTAGGACGAGGATAATCTGGCGCCTCTGCCCTTGGATATCCTCCACCTTTGCCACCTTCCAATCGGCTGTAGGAAGGTGGGGGTTGCAGACCTGCAGTAACCTGAGGATCTTCTCAGGCTCTGCAGGCTTAGCCGAGACCCACGCTCTGGCTCTCGGGCGACTAGGGACATCTTCCCACTTCACGGCCTCCAGTTTCGCCCCTGGATAGACCTCTTTTAGGGCCGCCACCGCCTTCATGTAGAGGGCCGCAGAGCGAGCGTCTTGGCAGGCGATGGCTTTCACCTTGCCTTGATGCCACCCTGCGTCCTCACACTTTGGCGGTGGTCCGCCGTTCTCCTCCAGTTCCAGTAGGAACCGGTCCTGGAGCTCGTTCTCCACCAGGTGCCACTTATCGCGAGGGACATGGCCGTCCTCGGCGCCCCTGTCCAGGACCCCGATCAGGGTCCTGCCCCTCGCCACCTCAGCGAACGACCGGTTCGTGAGGTGGGTCTTCACCCGCTTGGCTTGCTGGGCTTGGCCTGGCTGATTTGCGGGGTCCTCCGCTGAGCGTTGCCGCTTGTTGGCGGCCTTGGCTGCGCCCTTTCCGGCTTTGGCTGGCTGGAACAGTGGAAGGATTGAGCAGGCCCACAGCCTCTGCTCCTTTCCTTCGGCTGACGCCTTGAAGTTCGGGTCTTCGTTGGACAGGATGAAAGCCGCTCGTCTCCTGTCCTGGTACGACGGCTTTCCACCCCGTGGTGCAGAGACGCTGCCCGCCGGGGCTCCCATGGGTTCTTCGGTCCCGGTGCGCTTACCAGCCGCGATTACGCTCTGCTTGGCAGCCACCCCGGTATCCGCTTCGCCCTTGGAGCCACCCGACTTGGAAGGACCCGATTGGCTTTTCGGGACCCCCCTCGCTGCGGCTGCTGCCTGAAGACGGTGGACCGACTCAGTCTCCTTCCCCGTCTTCTTTGGACCCGGTTTCCCAGGCGCTGGTGCAGAGGGATTGGCTTGTCCCTCCGGTACTTTAAGAGGTGTACCGAGCTCCTTTGCGGCTTTGTTGGTTTTTATATGTTTATTATTTGGCATAGTAGTTCCCACGAGTAGGCGGGAAGGGGATGGTCACCCGAGGCATAGCCCGCTTGCCCCGGGAAGCCTGATTTAAACTGGAGGTCGGCAGGTATCCAGAGTCCGCATATTAGCGACCGGGCACCCCCCCGGCCATGCATCCCTCGCCATATAACAGTGTCACCTTGGATTGGGGTAATTTCACTGAGAGTTTTCTTCTCTCCGCCCATGGTAGTCGCCAGCATCCTAGCAGAGACATGACCGTGCTAGGACCTGTTTCCTAGGACTGTAAGGTTATCGTATTTTATCTCGGAATCTGTATAATTTTCTTTCATGATGTTGATCGATGATCCCGAGTCAGCGATACACCGTAATGTTCTTTTATTAATGGTAATGTTTATATAGGGTCCTCCTCGGTTTCTTCCGAGGCGGCTTGATGAAAATTTACGTCCATCTTCATTTGGCCACTTTGGCTCTCCCTCGCTCTTTTAGTAGGTTGGTTGGGTCTACTCCCACTAGCTTGGTTTTGAGATATTTGCTGATTAAATGGATTCTGAGCCCTACCTTGATTAAAAGAATTTTTGAACTCATTATATAATCCAAGTTTTTGGGAATTTTGATTTTGATTTGTTCGATTAGTCTGACCTGTTCCAGATGAATTCTGAGTTTGATTGTGATAGTTAGTAGTATTATAATTTGGATAATAGTTTCCAACCTTCTTTCGATTTGATTGAGACGATTTCGATTGATCTTTATTTGTACCTGAATCTGTTATACTAGTTTCGTATAATCCTTCTTCTTGTGCTGCCTTCTTAAGATTAGACAATGTAGTAATATCTTTTCTCGCTAAGGTCATGAACATTCTGTCAGTAAGTTTTCGAGTAATGACATCTTTAATTGTGTTGTTCAAAGCATTTTTATAAATGACATTATTTTCTGGTATGTTTTCTAAGTTTAGCTTATTGTTTATTACTAATGCTTTTATCTCTAATTCTTCTATAAACTTACGAAGACTGCCGTTGAGTCTGGTGGTGTATAGTTGTCGTAAGAGCTCTTCATATGGTGTGTGATTTTTGAACTCGTTGATTAGCGCCGTCTTCAGTTCGTGAAATGTGTTGGGTTGTATCATCTGCGATATGCGTTGTGCCTCTCCCGTCAGTTGTCAGATTCACTATCTCCGCTTACTTCAGTTCACTTAAATTAGTTTTGCAAATTCTTTGGCGGATTTCACAATTTTATTAACTATTCTGGGATTACGTGATCACAGTAATTATAAATTACACAAGCTGACCATTACCGAAATATAGGTGTTAATTTTAAACGAAATCCTACCGGCTGCGCCAGTTAAATATCCGAAACTCGAAATTAAGTTTTAAAAAAGATTTTATTTTTACAGCCTAATATCTTAATGTCACAAGATTAGGTTGAATTCCCCGACTTAACTTTACGTCTGCTTGTCTCAAACGGAACTGATTTGTCTATTGTTTGCTAGTTTCCATGAGCCCTTCTCTCGACTCTGGCTTCGGGTGCTGCTTTCCTCGGCTGCATCTTCGTGTCGGTGGCGTACGTGCCTGGACCGATATTTGGGGATGCGTCGGCGTTTGATCAAAGGCATCCGCTGCTGGCGATCGGTGTTGCATTACATGAGGGAGCTAGGAATGTGATACTCCTTGATTTTATGACTAGCTCTGATTGGTCCTCATGAGTGGCATGATTCTACGAATCGATTTCCCGAGAGTGGCGTGATTCTAGCTTGATGAATCAATGGGGTCCATTGCTTATATTATGGGCCCTAGCTTGGAGTGTGGGAAGAATCAGTTATTGATTCTTCAGTGGTGTCCTGTTACTTGTGTGGATGGGGTGGATGGATTGGACATAAAAATAATGAGTATGGGACGTGGAGAATTATGGATATGTCACTATATATATAGTTAAATATCCTCAACTCGGAATTAAGTTTTAAAAAAGATTTTATTCTTACAGCCTAATATCTTAATGTCACAAGATTAGGTTGAATTCCCCGACTTAACTTTACGTCTTCTTGTCTCAAACGGAACTGATTTGTCTATTGTTTGCTAGTTTCCATGAGCCCTTCTCTCGATTTTGGCTTCGGGTGCTGCTTTCCTCGGCTGCATCTTCGTGTCGGTGGCGTACGTGCCTGGACCGATATTTGGGGATGCGTCGGCGTTTGATCAAAGGCATCCGCTGCTGGCGATCGGTGTTGCATTACATGAGGGAGCTAGGAATGTGATACTCCTTGATTTTATGACTAGCTCTGATTGGTCCTCATGAGTGGCATGATTCTACGAATCGATTTCCCGAGAGTGGCGTGATTCTAGCTTGATGAATCAATGGGGTCCATTGCTTATATTATGGGCCCTAGCTTGGAGTGTGGGAAGAATCAGTTATTGATTCTTCAGTGGTGTCCTGTTACTTGTGTGGATGGGGTGGATGGATTGGACATAAAAATAATGAGTATGGGACGTGGAGAATTATGGATATGTCACTATATATATAGTTAAATATCCTCAACTCGGAATTTAGTTTTTCAAAAAAGATTTTATTTTTAGTACTTAATTTCTTTATGTCACAAGATTGGTTGAATTCCCCGACTTAACTTTACGTCTGCTTGTCTCAAACGGAACTGACTTCTCTATTGTTTGCTAGTTTTCATGAGCCCTTCTCTCGACTCTGGCTTCGGGTGCTGCTTTCCTCGGCTGCATCTTCGTGTCGGTGGCGTACGTGCCTGGACCGATGTTTGGGGATGCGTCGGCTTTTGATCAAAGGCATCCGCTGCTGGCGATCGGTGTTGCATTACATGAGTGAGCTAGGAATGTGATACTCCTTGGTTTTATGACTAGCTCTGATTGGTCCTCATGAGTGGCATGATTCTACGAATCGATTTCCCGAGAGTGGCGTGATTCTAGCTTGATGAATCAATGGGGTCCATTGCTTATATTATGGGCCCTAGCTTGGAGTGTGGGAAGAATCAGTTATTGATTCTTCAGTGGTGTCCTGTTACTTGTGTGGATGGGGTACTTGTGTGGATGGATTGGACATAAAAATAATGAGTATGGGACGTGGAGAATTATGGATATGTCACTATATATATAGTTAAATATCCTCAACTCGGAATTTAGTTTTTCAAAAAAGATTTTATTTTTAGAACTTAATTTCTTTATGTCACAAGATTGGTTGAATTCCCCGACTTAACTTTACGTCTGCTTGTCTCAAACAGAACTGACTTCTCTATTGTTTGCTAGTTTTCATGAGCCCTTCTCTCGACTCTGGCTTCGGGTGCTGCTTTCCTCGGCTGCATCTTCGTGTCGGTGGCGTACGTGCCTGGACAGATGTTTGGGGATGCGTCGGCTTTTGATCAAAGGCATCCGCTGCTGGCGATCGGTGTTGCATTACATGAGTGAGCTAGGAATGTGATACTCCTTGGTTTTATGACTATCTCTGATTGGTCCTCATGAGTGGCATGATTCTACGAATCGATTTCCCGAGAGTGGCGTGATTCTAGCTTGATGAATCAATGGGGTCCATTGCTTATATTATGGGCCCTAGCTTGGAGTGTGGGAAGAATCAGTTATTGATTCTTCAGTGGTGTCCTGTTACTTGTGTGGATGGGGTACTTGTGTGGATGGGGTGGATGGATTGGACATAAAAATAATGAGTATGGGATGTTGAGAATTATGGATATGTCACTCCCCCAACGTTTGTTATTAGCCTGTCCCTAGGCGATTACCCTCGGGTATAGTGACGGGGTGTCAAGTGCGGTGGCTGAGGTTGGTTCCTCTTCTGCTTCTATTATGGGCTTAATACATTTAACCGTGACTCTTTTAGAAGTTTTCTTAAATTTAACAGCTACATAGCTTAGTAGTACTAATATAATTATGACAAATGAAATTAGTAGACTTATTTGAAATAGGTACTATATTTGGTGTATTTCATAATTATTTCATTAGTTTGGACATACGACAGTGGTTTTATTTTAGTTATGTTGTTATTGACATAAACGTTCTGGCCAAAATCTAACATTGTGTTTAATATTGTAAATTCATTTAATTGGATTGAACAGTTGTAGATTTTTATAATGGTATTTCCTTCCGCTATGATTTCTTGGTTTACACAATTCTGATTTAGCGTTGGTTTTGGAAGATTCCATTTGATTAGTATATTGGGTTCTATAAAGTTTATTTGAAAGTTTTGAAAAGTTTTTGAATATGGACATTTAGTGGGAGTTTGCATTAAAATTCCTTTTATACAATTGTCATTGGTTTTCAGTTTAGTTTCTTTAACAAATACTTCTTCATTTTGTATGTAGTACTTGTCGTATGTCATATCTGTTAACATGTTATTTAATTCGTCTGGATACGGAACGATTTTATAGATTGGTACTTTTGTAATGTCTTTGGGAATGTTGGAAATTATTAAAAGTTCGTTAGTATCGGTTTTTAGCCATGTGGATGTTTTTTCTTTAGTATTTTCTCAGAATTTATTTGTTCCAGGTAGTCTTGTTTTAATAATTTTGGATTAAATATACCGAGCCTGGTTAATTGAATACCTAGTTCTATATCTTCGATATATTCTGTGAAATGTTGTAGATTGAATATCAAAATTTCTATTTGTTGATTCCTTTTTCTTCATTTAGTTTGTTTATGACGTTTATTCCGCTATTTACTGCATCTATTACTAAATTTAGTTCATTCATTTGAATGCTGTGGCTGGCTAAATTTTCTATTTTTTGTTCCAAATCGACTTTATCTTCCTGATCTAGTGTTCCAAAGAGATATTTGTAGGCTGTTCCTACTATATTGATTAGGCCTCTTTTATTTCTTTTGGTTATTTTTAGCCCGTTCATTTCTCTTTGCAATTTGTCTACCAGATATTTTATTTGGATTATGTCCTGGAATTTAGTGGCTTGCAATAACAAATTTTGGTATAGTTTTTCAGTTTTAGTTACATTAACAGTTAGATAATGGTATTCATAATTGATAGGTATGTTAATCAATCCAATTTTGAATATCATATATCCGTTTTGGAATTTTATAGGATTTATTTCTATGTTTTGGCCCTGTGCCATTACGATGGGTATTATGAGGAAGATGAGGATTTTAACTGTGTTGAGGTTGGCCGGTTCCATTAACTTCCTCAGTTTCTCTGGAATTATTATATTTGCTTGTATTAGATTTCTTCTTTTTCTTGAACTTTGATTTATAATGAGTTATTTTCCTACCCCTATTCTTTTCTTCATAATGTTTCTCGTCTACCTGTCTAATTTCGCCCGTCCTTTTGAAAGGGTTTGTTACCTTAGACTTAACTAGAGGAGACAGCTTATAGCGGGTATCTACTTCATACTCTATGCGGTTTTTATTTAATTGAGTGATTTTATTCACTTTATTTAGTTGGGTGTCAAATTCATGTGAGCCTGCATAAATGAATATATCAGCTGGAGTCCTGTTTGTGGTATTATGTTTTGTTTTAATTAATTTAAATTTCGTGAATCTATCTTCTGGGTTATCCTCGCTAGATATTATTCGTAATTTTTCATTTATTTTTTTATGAAATCTTTCTACGTCGGATATTCCATTTTTGCTGGAAGTGATCTATATTTTGACGTTTTCCGCATTCAGCCATGCTTGCAATGCTGCGCACATAAAAGCTGAATCCTTGTCGGCTTTGATTTCAATAGGTTTGCCCATCTCGTTAAAAACTTTCATGATGGCTCTTTTTGCTTCTAACCAGTCACGACTTTTTACTTCTACAAGAGTGGCAAACTTCGAGTATAAGTCAATACATGATAGGAACTGTTGGTTACCAATCATATAGAAGTCCATGACGTATTTCTCTCTGATGTTCAGTATTTCAGGTGTGGTTTCGAATGCCAACTTTGTATTTCTATGCTCTGTTTTGGCAATATTACAAGTAGGACATTCGTTTATGATGTTTTGGATTAGTTTTTGATAATCCCGGTAATAGTATTTTCCCCTTAACCAATTGACGGTTTTCTCTATCCCTGGGTGGAGTAAGCCTTTATGATTTTTTAAAATGGTTTCTTTAAATTCAGCGTAATTTTGAATATCTATATCTATCTTTGAATATCTTTCGTGCTTGATTTGACAGCTTTGGTTATATTGTTAGCATTAATGATTTCTAAATAGGCTTTTTGGAATGGAGGAAAATCTATTTCGTTATGGAAATATATTGCGCTCTTTTTGGTGCATAGATATTCCTTTATTAAATCCTTCGCTAAGGTGTTAGTCATTTCTTTATACGTAATCTTGATGATTAGCTTGTGAAAGTAACGAATTGTTTCTACCTTATCTTCACTGCCTTTTATTAACTCGATTTGCCGGTTGTAATAGTTAATCGGTCTTTCCGTGATGGCAATGTGATTGAGATTGTCTTCCTGTGCGCTATGTACAGTTGCAACAACGCTATTGGAAGCTTCTCCAAGGAGATTTTTGTTAATCTTTACCCTTGATAAGGCATCCGCTACATGATTTTCTTTGCCTGGTAGAAATTTAATTTAAAGTCGAACTCATTCAGTTTTATTTTCCATCTTTGTAATTTCATATTTGGCTCCTTGAGGTTGTTCAACCAAATCAAGGGTTTATGATCGCTTTGTATCTTGAATGTTCTACCGAACAGGTATGAACGGAAATACTTGGTTGCCCATACGATCGCCAATAATTCCTTTTCGATGGCTGAATAGTTTATTTCGTGTTCGTTCAGGGTTCTGCTAGCGTAGCAGATCGGTTTGTGTTCTTGTGACAAAACCGCTCCCAATGCTATATTACTAGCGTCGGTTGTTACCGTGAAAATTTTGTCGAAGTCTGGGAATGCAAGGATAGGGTCTGAGGTGATGAGTACTTTTAGTCTCTCAAATGCCTCGACGTACTTTTCTTCCTTGGGGTCTATGACAGCTCCTTTCTTTAGTTTGAGTGTAATGGGTTTTGCTATGTTTGCAAAATTAGGAAAGAATTTCCTGTAGAATCCGCACAGACCTAAGAATGACTTTATTTGTTTAGTCGTTTCCGGTATTGGAAATTTGACGATGGCAGAGATCTTGCCTGGATTTGGTACTATTCCTTCAGTAGTGACTACATGACCTAGGAATTTAGTTTCCTTTTTCATGAATTCACATTCCATTTGTAGCTTTAAGTTGGCGTCTCTCAACTTTCCAAATACTCTCCTTAGTGAAAGCAGGTGTTCTTCCAATTAAGTGGAAAATATAATGATGTCGTCTAGGTATACAAAGCAATCTTTGAAGATTAACTCTTCTACCAGACATCTACCATTCACACTTCTTTGGAAGGTAGCGGGGGCAGTGGTTAGCCCAAAGGGCATACGAGTGAACTCGTAATGTCCATGCTTAGTGGAGAACGCAGTTTTGGGGATTGAGCTAGGTTACATGGGTATTTGATGGAAACCCTTAGCTAAATCGATTGTCATGAAATACTGACATTTACCTAGTTTGTCTAGGATTTCATCCATTCGTGAAGTTGGGAATTCGTCATTAACTGTTATTTCATTTAGACTTCTATAGTCTTCTACCATTCGATATTTTTGCTTTCCTAAAGCATCTATCTTCTTCGGAATCATAGATATGGACGAGCAGTAAGGAGAATTCGACTTTCGAATTATTCCCTGTCTGATCATATCTTTGATTTGTTGGGCATCGTGTTGATCGTGTATCTGGGCATATTTGTATGGTCGTCTGTAGATCGGGTCTTCATGTTGAGTTTTGATCTCATGCTTGATTGTACTTGTGAAAGTCAAATTGTCACCTTCTCTGTACTGCACATCTTTAAACTCATATAAGACCTTCTTTAATGCCTCCCTACCTTCGTCGTTTAAATGATCTAATCTTAATTGATTACATTCCCTTAGTTCACTGTCTAGAGCGGAAGCGAAGTATTGATCTCCCTCTGGAGATGCGTCTAGGTACTTATGTGCGATCTTCTCTTCTTTTGTAGAGGGATCTATGCACTTCTGTGCGGTCTTGCCGGCTTCAATAGCTTCTCCACCCTGAATGATTGGGTACGACCTAGCTCCTAATGTTACAGTGTCATTTCTGTAATCGATGACGGCTTTACTTCCCATCAAGAATTCTCTTCCTATTAAAATATCATAGTTTTCGGAAAAGTTATGTATGTAGAACTTTTGTTCGGACGGACATGTTTTGTTCGCATTCCTCATTATACTTTTGGTTAAACGGACAGGTCCAATGATGGTATGGACTGTAAGGTTATCGTCTTTTATCTCGGAATCTGTATAATTTTCTTTCATGATGTTGATCGATGATCCCGAGTCAGCGATACACCGTAATGTTCTTTTATTAATGGTAATGTTTATATAGGGTCCTCCTCGGTTTCTTCCGAGGCGGCTTGATGAAAATTTACGTCCATCTTCATTTGGCCACTTTGGCTCTCCCTCGCTCTTTTAGTAGGTTGGTTGGGTCTACTCCCACTAGCTTGGTTTTGAGATATTTGCTGATTGAATGGAATCTGAGCCCTACCTTGATTCAAAGAATTTTTGAACTCATTATATAATCCAAGATTTTGGGAATTTTGATTTTGATTTGTTCGATTAGTCTGACCTGTTCCAGATGAGTTCTGAGTTTGATTGTGATAGTTAGTAGTATTATAATTTGGATAATATTTTCCAACATTCTTTCGATTTGATTGAGACGATTTCGATTGATCTTTATTTGTACCTGAATCTGTTATACTAGTTTCGTATAATCCTTCTTCTTGTGCTGCCTTCTTAAGATTAGACAATGTAGTAATATCTTTTCTCGCTAAGGTCATGAACATTCTGTCAGTAAGTTTTCGAGTAATGACATCTTTAATTGTGTTGTTCAAAGCATTTTTATAAATGACATTATTTTCTGGTATGTTTTCTAAGTTTAGCTTATTGTTTATTACTAATGCTTTTATCTCTAATTCTTCTATAAACTTACGAAGACTGCCGTTGAGTCTGGTGGTGTATAGTTGTCGTAAGAGCTCTTCATATGGTGTGTGATTTTTGAATTCGTTGATTAGCGCCGTCTTCAGTTCGTGCCATGTGTTGGGTTGTATCATCTGCGATATGCGTTGTGCCTCTCCCGTCAGTTGTCAGATTCACTATCTCCGCTTACTTCAGTTCACTTAAATTAGTTTTGCAAATTCTTTGGCGGATTTCACAATTTTATTAACTATTCTGGGATAACGTGATCACAGTAATTATAAATTACACAAGCTGACCATTACCGAAATATAGGTGTTAATTTTAAACGAAATCCTACCGGCTGCGCCAGTTAAATATCCGCAACTCGAAATTAAGTTTTAAAAAAGATTTTATTTTTACAGCCTAAAATCTTAATGTCACAAGATTAGGTTGAATTCCCCGACTTAACTTTACGTCTGCTTGTCTCAAACGGAACTGATTTGTCTATTGTTTGCTAGTTTCCATGAGCCCTTCTCTCGACTCTGGCTTCGGGTGCTGCTTTCCTCGGCTGCATCTTCGTGTCGGTGGCGTACGTGCCTGGACCGATATTTGGGGATGCGTCGGCGTTTGATCAAAGGCATCCGCTGCTGGCGATCGGTGTTGCATTACATGAGGGAGCTAGGAATGTGATACTCCTTGATTTTATGACTAGCTCTGATTGGTCCTCATGAGTGGCATGATTCTACGAATCGATTTCCCGAGAGTGGCGTGATTCTAGCTTGATGAATCAATGGGGTCCATTGCTTATATTATGGGCCCTAGCTTGGAGTGTGGGAAGAATCAGTTATTGATTCTTCAGTGGTGTCCTGTTACTTGTGTGGATGGGGTGGATGGATTGGACATAAAAATAATGAGTATGGGACGTGGAGAATTATGGATATGTCACTATATATATAGTTAAATATCCTCAACTCGGAATTTAGTTTTTCAAAAAAGATTTTATTTTTAGTACTTAATTTCTTTATGTCACAAGATTGGTTGAATTCCCCGACTTAACTTTACGTCTGCTTGTCTCAAACGGAACTGACTTCTCTATTGTTTGCTAGTTTTCATGAGCCCTTCTCTCGACTCTGGCTTCGGGTGCTGCTTTCCTCGGCTGCATCTTCGTGTCGGTGGCGTACGTGCCTGGACCGATGTTTGGGGATGCGTCGGCTTTTGATCAAAGGCATCCGCTGCTGGCGATCGGTGTTGCATTACATGAGTGAGCTAGGAATGTGATACTCCTTGGTTTTATGACTAGCTCTGATTGGTCCTCATGAGTGGCATGATTCTACGAATCGATTTCCCGAGAGTGGCGTGATTCTAGCTTGATGAATCAATGGGGTCCTAGCTTATATTATGGGCCCTAGCTTGGAGTGTGGGAAGAATCAGTTATTAATTCTTCAGTGGTGTCCTGTTACTTGTGTGGATGGGGTACTTGTGTGGATGGATTGGACATAAAAATAATGAGTATGGGACGTGGAGAATTATGGATATGTCACTATATATATAGTTAAATATCCTCAACTCGGAATTTAGTTTTTCAAAAAAGATTTTATTTTTAGAACTTAATTTCTTTATGTCACAAGATTGGTTGAATTCCCCGACTTAACTTTACGTCTGCTTGTCTCAAACGGAACTGACTTCTCTATTGTTTGCTAGTTTTCATGAGCCCTTCTCTCGACTCTGGCTTCGGGTGCTGCTTTCCTCGGCTGCATCTTCGTGTCGGTGGCGTACGTGCCTGGACCGATGTTTGGGGATGCGTCGGCTTTTGATCAAAGGCATCCGCTGCTGGCGATCGGTGTTGCATTACATGAGTGAGCTAGGAATGTGATACTCCTTGGTTTTATGACTAGCTCTGATTGGTCCTCATGAGTGGCATGATTCTAACGGATCGATTTCTTGAGGGTGGCGTGATTCTGGCGTTGATGAATCAATAGGGTCCATTGTTTAGATTAGTCGACTCTAGCTGGAGTGTGGGAAGAATCAGTTATTGATTCTGCAGTGGTGTCCTGTTACTTGTGTGGATGAATTGGACATAAACATAATGTGTATGGGATGTGGAGAATTATGGATATGTCACTCCCCCAACGTTTGTTATTAGCCTGTCCCTAGGCGATTACCCTCGGGTATAGTGACGGGGTGTCAAGTGCGGTGGCTGAGGTTTGTTCCTCTTCTGCTTCTATTATGGGTTTAATACATTTAACCGTGACTCTTTTAGAAGTTTTCTTAAATTTAACAGCTACATAGCTTAGTAGTACTAATATAATTATGACAAATGAAATTAGTTGACTTATTTGAAATAGGTACTATATTTGGTGTATTGCATAATTATTTCATTAGTTTGGACATACGACAGTGGTTTTATTTTAGTTATGTTGTTATTGACATAAACGTTCTGGCCAAAATCTAACATTGTGTTTAATATTGTAAATTCATTTAATTGGATTGAACAGTTGTAGATTTTTATAATGGTATTTCCTTCCGCTATGATTTATTGGTTTACACAATTCTGATTTAGCGTTGGTTTTGGAAGATTCCATTTGATTAGTATATTGGGTTCTATAAAGTTTATTTGAAAGTTTTGAAAATTTTTTGAATATGGACATTTAGTGGGAGTTTGCATTAAAATTCCTTTTATACAATTGTCATTGGTTTTCAGTTTAGTTTCTTTAACAAATACTTCTTCATTTTGTATGTAGTACTTGTCGTATGTCATATCTGTTAACATGTTATTTAATTCGTCTGGATACGGAACGATTTTATAGATTGGTACTTTTGTAATGTCTTTGGGAATGTTGGAAATTATTAAAATTTCGTTAGTATCGGTTTTTAGCCATGTGGAGGTTTTTTCTTTAGTATTTTCTCAGAATTTATTTGTTCCAGGTAGTCTTGTTTTAATAATTTTGGATTAAATATACCGAGCCTGGTTAATTGAATAACTAGTTCTATATCTTCGATATATTCTGTGAAATGTTGTAGATTGAATATCAAAATTTCTATTTGTTGATTCCTTTTTCTTCATTTAGTTTGTTTATGACGTTTATTCCGCTATTTACTGCATCTATTACTAAATTTAGTTCATTCATTTGAATGCTGTGGCTGGCTAAATTTTCTATTTTTTGTTCCAAATCGACTTTATCTTCCTGATCTAGTGTTCCAAAGAGATATTTGTAGGCTGTTCCTACTATATTGATTAGGCCTCTTTTATTTCTTTTGGTTATTTTTAGCCCGTTCATTTCTCTTTGCAATTTGTCTACCAGATATTTTATTTAGATTATGTCCTGGAATTTAGTGGCTTGCAATAACAAATTTTGGTATAGTTTTTCAGTTTTAGTTACATTAACAGTTAGATAATGGTATTCATAATTGATAGGTATGTTAATCAATCCAATTTTGAATATCATATATCCGTTTTGGAATTTTATAGGATTTATTTCTATGTTTTGGCCCTGTGCCATTACGATGGGTATTATGAGGAAGATGAGGATTTTAACTGTGTTGAGGTTGGCCGGTTCCATTAACTTCCTCAGTTTCTCTGGAATTATTATATTTGCTTGTATTAGATTTCTTCTTTTTCTTGAACTTTGATTTATAATGAGTTATTTTCCTACCCCTATTCTTTTCTTCATAATGTTTCTCGTCTACCTGTCTAGTTTCGCCCGTCCTTTTGAAAGGGTTTGTTACCTTAGACTTAACTAGAGGAGACAGTTTATAGCGGGTATCTACTTCATACTCTATGCGGTTTTTATTTAATTGAGTGATTTTATTCACTTTATTTAGTTGGGTCTCAAATTCATGTGAGCCTGCATAAATGAATATATCAGCTGGAGTCCTGTTTGTGGTATTATGTTTTGTTTTAATTAATTTAAATTTCGTGAATCTATCTTCTGGGTTATCCTCGATAGATATTATTCGTAATTTTTCATTTATTTTTTTATGAAATCTTTCTACGTCGGATATTCCATTTTTGCTGGAAGTGATCTATATTTTGACGTTTTCCGCATTCAGCCATGCTTGCAATGCTGCGCACATAAAAGCTGAATCCTTGTCGGCTTTGATTTCAATAGGTTTGCCCATCTCGTTAAAAACTTTCATGATGGCTCTTTTTGCTTCTAACCAGTCACGACTTTTTACTTCTACAAGAGTGGCAAACTTCGAGTATAAGTCAATACATGATAGGAACTGTTGGTTACCAATCATATAGAAGTCCATGACGTATTTCTCTCTGATGTTCAGTATTTCAGGTGTGGTTTCGAATGCCAACGTTGTATTTCTATGCTCTGTTTTGGCAATATTACAAGTAGGACATTCGTTTATGATGTTTTGGATTAGTTTTTGATAATCCCGGTAATAGTATTTTCCCCTTAACCAATTGACGGTTTTCTCTATCCCTGGGTGGAGTAAGCCTTTATGATTTTTTAAAATGGTTTCTTTAAATTCAGCGTAATTTTGAATATCTATATCTATCTTTGAATATCTTTCGTGCTTGATTTGACAGCTTTGGTTATATTGTTAGCATTAATGATTTCTAAATAGGCTTTTTGGAATGAAGGAAAATCTATTTCGTTATGGAAATATATTGCGCTCTTTTTGGTGCATAGATATTCCTTTATTAAATCCTTCGCTAAGGTGTTAGTCATTTCTTTATACGTAATCTTGATGATTAGCTTGTGAAAGTAACGAATTGTTTCTACCTTATCTTCATTGCCTTTTATTAACTCGATTTGCCGGTTGTAATAGTTAATCGGTCTTTCCGTGATGGCAATGTGATTGAGATTGTCTTCCTGTGCGCTATGTACAGTTGCACCAACGCTATTGGAAGCTTCTCCAAGGAGATTTTTGTTAATCTTTACCCTTGATAAGGCATCCGCTACATGATTTTCTTTGCCTGGTAGATATTTTATTTTAAAGTCGAACTCATTCAGTTTTATTTTCCATCTTTGTAATTTCATATTTGGCTCCTTGAGGTTGTTCAACCAAATCAAGGGTTTATGATCGCTTTGTATCTTGAATGTTCTACCGAACAGGTATGAACGGAAATACTTGGTTGCCCATACGATCGCCAATAATTCCTTTTCGATGGCTGAATAGTTTATTTCGTGTTCGTTCAGGGTTCTGCTAGCGTAGCAGATCGGTTTGTGTTCTTGTGACAAAACCGCTCCCAATGCTATATTACTAGCGTCGGTTGTTACCGTGAAAATTTTGTCGAAGTCTGGGAATGCAAGGATAGGGTCTGAGGTGATGAGTACTTTTAGTCTCTCAAATGCCTCGACGTACTTTTCTTCCTTGGGGTCTATGACAGCTCCTTTCTTTAGTTTGAGTGTAATGGGTTTTGCTATGTTTGCAAAATTAGGAAAGAATTTCCTGTAGAATCCGCACAGACCTAAGAATGACTTTATTTGTTTAGTCGTTTCCGGTATTGGAAATTTGACGATGGCAGAGATCTTGCCTGGATTTGGTACTATTCCTTCAGTAGTGACTACATGACCTAGGAATTCAGTTTCCTTTTTCATGAATTCACATTCCATTTGTAGCTTTAAGTTGGCGTCTCTCAACTTTCCAAATACTCTCCTTAGTGAAAGCAGGTGTTCTTCCAATTAAGTGGAAAATATAATGATGTCGTCTAGGTATACAAAGCAATCTTTGAAGATTAACTCTTCTACCAGACATCAACCATTCACACATCTTTGGAAGGTAGCGGGGGCAGTGGTTAGCCCAAAGGGCATACGAGTGAACTCGTAATGTCCATGCTTAGTGGAGAACGCAGTTTTGGGGATTGAGCTAGGTTACATGGGTATTTGATGGAAACCCTTAGCTAAATCGATTGTCATGAAATACTGACATTTACCTAGTTTGTCTAGGATTTCATCCATTCGTGAAGTTGGGAATTCGTCATTAACTGTTATTTCATTTAGACTTCTATAGTCTTCTACCATTCGATATTTTTGCTTTCCTGAAGCATCTATCTTCTTCGGAATCATAGATATGGACGAGCAGTAAGGAGAATTCGACTTTCGAATTATTCCCTGTCTGATCATATCTTTGATTTGTTGGGCATCGTGTTGATCGTGTATCTGGGCATATTTGTATGGTCGTCTGTAGATCGGGTCTTCATGTTGAGTTTTGATCTCATGCTTGATTGTACTTGTGAAAGTCAAATTGTCACCTTCTCTGTACTGCACATCTTTAAACTCATATAAGACCTTCTTTAATGCCTCCCTACCTTCGTCGTTTAAATGATCTAATCTTAATTGATTACATTCCCTTAGTTCACTGTCTAGAGCGGAAGCGAAGTATTGATCTCCCTCTGGAGATGCGTCAAGGTACTTATGTGCGATCTTCTCTTCTTTTGTAGAGGGATCTATGCACTTCTGTGCGGTCTTGCCGGCTTCAATAGCTTCTCCACCCTGAATGATTGGGTACGACCTAGCTCCTAATGTTACAGTGTCATTTCTGTAATCGATGACGGCTTTACTTCCCATCAAGAATTCTCTTCCTATTAAAATATCATAGTTTTCGGAAAAGTTATGTATGTAGAACTTTTGTTCGGACGGACATGTTTTGTTCGCATTCCTCATTATACTTTTGGTTAAACGGACAGGTCCAATGATGGTATGGACTGTAAGGTTATGGTCTTTTATCTCGGAATCTGTATAATTTTCTTTCATGATGTTGATCGATGATCCCGAGTCAGCGATACACCGTAATGTTCTTTTATTAATGGTAATGTTTATATAGGGTCCTCCTCGGTTTCTTCCGAGGCGGCTTGATGAAAATTTACGTCCATCTTCATTTGGCCACTTTGGCTCTCCCTCGCTCTTTTAGTAGGTTGGTTGGGTCTACTCCCACTAGCTTGGTTTTGAGATATTTGCTGATTGAATGGAATCTGAGCCCTACCTTGATTCAAAGAGTTTTTGAACTCATTATATAATCCAAGATTTTGGGAATTTTGATTTTGATTTGTTCGATTAGTCTGACCTGTTCCAGATGAGTTCTGAGTTTGATTGTGATAGTTAGTAGTATTATAATTTGGATAATATTTTCCAACATTCTTTCGATTTGATTGAGACGATTTCGATTGATCTTTATTTGTACCTGAATCTGTTATACTAGTTTCGTATAATCCTTCTTCTTGTGCTGCCTTCTTAAGATTAGACAATGTAGTAATATCTTTTCTTGCTAAGGTCATGAACATTCTGTCAGGAAGTTTTCGAGTAATGACATCTTTAATTGTGTTGTTCAAAGCATTTTTATAAATGACATTTGTGGAGATAATGTTTTTTATCCCCAATCGGCCGACTAATTATTTCGAATTAAATAAAACTCGGCGCAGAAATAAAATTACGATATGTTCTTTAATGCGTGACATCCAAATTGCAAGTGTGGCTTGCCTGCCCTTTACATTGCCGCTCCGATCGCTAAGCGCAGCTTCGCTCGGCCGACGTCGGTAGGCAGACGCAAAGCGGAGATAGCGAAGAGCGAGCTGGCAGAGAGCGTTTAGCAGGGCAAGCAAGCGCAAAGCTTTAACAAACAAATGAGTGACATAGACATAAGTAACAAACAAAATAAGCGGCTGAGGGCCAAGAATTAGGTGCTATTTGGCAAGCAGCTAATCGGCTGGGTTCTGCTCCGAACATTCACCCCCCGTTGGAAGGCAAAGGCTTTCAACAGATCCATCCTGAAGGGGCAGAACCGCTATTTTTCCAACTGCCCTCTTGAAGATGCTTGCTTGGGCGCAGCTGGCGGCTACGCTGGGATGATCGTCGAACGCAGCAATCGGCGCTTCTTTACGAAGGCGGCTTGTCGTGACTACGTCTTGATCATCGGGAACCTCTGTAATTGCATAGAATGGCAGGAAATTTGGCAATGTAGAAACTGTTGAAAGTTGAATTTCATTTGGCGTGGATATGTAGGTTTTTAATATATGGAAAAGTTCGCGCTGCAGTTCCTGATTCTCCGATCGCAGTTTTTCCACTTGCACCTGGCACTCGAGCAGCTGCTTCCTGCATTGCTGCTCTAAGTTTTGGTACTCCAGCGTTGTGGGTCGAAAGTCGTCAATAGAGATGCACGAGGAATTTTCAAAAGCGGTTAAAGCTGCACGCTTATTCTCCGAGCTATCAATGCTTCCTGATACTATCCAACTAAGTTTTGTCTCCTGCAATGTTGGCAATTGGGCTGATAGTCGAATCTGTCCGACGCACATTAAATCGAAGAACAAACCAGAACCTATCAACAGATCGATACGTTGGGGCTTGGAGAAATTAGGATCAGCTAGTTTTAGATTATTCGGCATTGGCCAATCCTTTGCGTCTACGCCGAAGTTAGGCTGCATTTCCGTAATTGAGTTGGTGAAAATTGCAGCGAAGGAAGCTCGATTGCTTGCGTCCTGGGATTGTACAACTATATGTACAGACTTGCTCGAAGGTAGAATGGAATCTCCGATTCCAGAGATGTGAACATAAGACGAGCGATGATCCAACTGCAACTGATCAGCAAGTCTAGATGTTACAAAGTTTGCCTGTGATGCAGAATCCAAAATCGCACGACATGGGATAAGTGCTCCATAACGATCTGTTACATGGACGAGGGCAGTAGGTAGCTACACGTTCTGGCTAGGCTGAGATTTCTGGATCGAGGGGGGAGGGCTAGAACACCCGCTTGCTAGAAGCACAGTCGCGGCCTCTTGCTGGATCGATTCCTCGGCCGGTGAAGAGGAAGATGAAGCACCAGTTCCCGATGGAATGTGGAGTAGCGTGTGATGTTTGGCCTGGCAATGCCTGCAAAGTCCTGACCTGCACCTCTGCAATTCATGGCCTTTGTTGAGGCCATGTTGTTTGCTTCTTTGTATCGTTCAAACGCAGAGAGATTCAGGAATGCCTGACATCTAGATATGTAATGCTCGGAGGAATTGCAATGGTTACATATGGGGTTATGATGGTCGTTGCTGGAGGTGATAAGGGTGACAGGTTTGTCTTCTCCCACCTGTTGACTAGGACTTGTTGCCATGGCTGATCCCGAATTCTCCAGCATCCGACATCTCGCTTCCAAAAATGAGGCCATGCTTGACCACCGAGGCAATCCTGACGTCGGCAAGTTCTCTTCCCATTTCTCCTTTGTTTTGTGGTCCAGTTTCGTGCCTATGATGAAAATCAGCAAAATATCCGAAATCTCCTGCGGGGTCGCCAAGGTCTGAAGTGCACGCAAGTGCGAATTGATTTTGTCGCTGAGCGCGCGCAAGCCGATAGCTGAGCCCTTCTCCACCCCTTGCAGCCCGAAAATAGCCTTGACGTGTGCCTGAAAATGTAACAGTTTGTTATCGAATCGCAACATTAGTAAATTCAACGCCTTGTCGTAATTCTCCTCAGAAAGTTCCAAGGAACGAATCGTATCCAGCGCAGCACCATCTAGACATCCACGAAGATATTGGAATTTTTCGATGATTGGTATACGATGGTCTTTGTGCACCATTGTCGAGAACATCGAGTGGAATTCTGGCCAATCCATGTAGTTCCCACCGAATCGCGGAAGCTGCAACTCGGGCATTCGAGAACGGCCTATACTATTATAGGCGAACAACGACGAATTCCCCTCGAGAGTATGCCGAGCCGTTGAATTGGCAACATTTACCGTGCGAGCAGCCATCAACTCCCGCGACAGCCTGGACCTAACCTTGACATAAACATTCGAAAAGTCCAGCCGGGCATCATGGGCTAACTGCAGGAAATCCAGCCTTTCAAGGCTCGTTTGAGCGGCATCGAAATCCGCATTCATTCGCTCGATTTGCTCTAAGCGAGCTTGAAGTTCTGCCTCATCTAACTCGGCAAGCTCTTCCTTGGTAAGAAAGCGATCCATGGCCTTTAGTTGGCGCGCGATGGACTCGGCCTTGTGCTTGTAGAAATCTACATCACTCGGCATTGCTGCGTTCGCGACATTGGTAGGCTCAGGTGCTGCCATGTTGAGGTTTTAAAAGAGTCTCTCAGCACGACCGAAAAAGACACCCTGTATACGTATAAACGTGGGAACCGAAAGCAAAGGGATTACAGCTAATGCCTTTAGCTGTGCGGCTGTGCGAGCTGTCCGATTCCGCTTTGTACTCCGCTTGTGTGTATTAGTGAGTTCGCTGCACTGCCTACCGCACTGCACTGACCGAATTGTCGCGACAGAGAAATTAATAGCCAGCAATGCGTGTATGTAGGTGTATGTAAGTGTGTTTTAGCACCGAATTGTGCTTAACCGCCGAAAATTTGCTGGGGCTAACGAATGTCGATCGCGAATGATTATTAATTGACACTGCAACTCAGAGATCACGTCGGGGTCACCAAATTTTATGTGGAGATAATGTTTTTTATCCCCAATCGGCCGACTAATTATTTCGAATTTAATAAAACTCGGCGCAGAAATAAAATTACGATATGTTCTTTAATGCGTGACATCCAAATTGCAAGTGTGGCTTGCCTGCCCTTTACATTGCCGCTCCGATCGCTAAGCGCAGCTTCGCTCGGCCGACGTCGGTAGGCAGACGCAAAGCGGAGATAGCGAAGAGCGAGCTGGCAGAGAGCGTTTAGCAGGGCAAGCAAGCGCAAAGCTTTAACAAACAAATGAGTGACATAGACATAAGTAACAAACAAAATAAGCGGCTGAGGGCCAAGAATTAGGTGCTATTTGGCAAGCAGCTAATCGGCTGGGTTCTGCTCCGAACAACATTATTTTCTGGTATGTTTTCTAAGTTTAGCTTATTGTTTATTATTAATGCTTTTATCTCTAATTCTTCTATAAACTTACGAAGACTGCCGTTGAGTCTGGTGGTGTATAGTTGTCGTAAGAGCTCTTCATATGATGTGTGATTTTTGAACTCGTTGATTAGCGCCGTCTTCAGTTCGTGCCATGTGTTGGGTTGTATCATCTGCGATATGCGTTGTGCCTCTCCCGTCAGTTGTCAGATTCACTATCTCCGCTTACTTCAGTTCACTTAAATTAGTTTTGCAAATTCTTTGGCGGATTTCACAATTTTATTAACTATTCTGGGATTACGTGATCACAGTAATTATAAATTACACAAGCTGACCATTACCGAAATATAGGTGTTAATTTTAAACGAAATCCTACCGGCTGCGCCAGTTAAATATCCGAAACTCGAAATTAAGTTTTAAAAAAGATTTTATTTTTACAGCCTAATATCTTAATGTCACAAGATTAGGTTGAATTCCCCGACTTAACTTTACGTCTGCTTGTCTCAAACGGAACTGATTTGTCTATTGTTTGCTAGTTTCCATGAGCCCTTCTCTCGACTCTGGCTTCGGGTGCTGCTTTCCTCGGCTGCATCTTCGTGTCGGTGGCGTACGTGCCTGGACCGATATTTGGTTATCCTTGGTTTTATGACTAGCTCTGATTGGTCCTCATGAGTGGCATGATTCTAACGGATCGATTTCTTGACTTAGTCGACTCTAGCTGGAGTGTGGGAAGAATCAGTTATTGATTCTTCAGTGGTGTCCTGTTACTTGTGTGGATGAATTGGACATAAACATAATGTGTATGGGATGTGGAGAACTATGGATATGTCACTCCCCCAACGTTTGTTATTAGCCTGTCCCTAGGCGATTACCCTCGGGTATAGTGACGCGGTGTCAAGTGCGGTGGCTGAGGTTGGTTCCTCTTCTGCTTCTATTATGGGTTTAATACATTTAACCGTGACTCTTTTAGAAGTTTTCTTAAATTTAACAGCTACATAGCTTAGTAGTACTAATATAATTATGACAAATGAAATTAGTAGACTTATTTGAAATAGGTACTATATTTGGTGTATTGCATAATTATTTCATTAGTTTGGACAACGGGCCGAAACCGGCCTAAGTGTGACGGGTTCCGAGCGAGCCCGGCAGCCGCCTCAACCTAACCTAACCTAACCTTGGACATACGACAGTGGTTTTATTTTAGTTATGTTGTTGTTGACATAAACGTTCTGGCCAAAATATAACATTGTGTTTAATATTGTAAATTCATTTAATTGGATTGAACAGTTGTAGATTTTTATAATGGTATTTCCTTCCGCTATGATTTCTTGGTTTACACAATTCTGATTTAGCGTTGTTTTTGAAAGATTCCATTTGATTAGTATATTGGGTTCTATAAAGTTTATTTGAAAGTTTTGAAAAGTTTTTGAATATGGACATTTAGTGGGAGTTTGCATTAAAATTCCTTTTATACAATTGTCATTGGTTTTCAGTTTAGTTTCTTTAACAAATACTTCTTCATTTTGTATGTAGTACTTGTCGTATGTCATATCTGTTAACATGTTATTTAATTCGTCTGGATACGGAACGATTTTATAGATTGGTACTTTTGTAATGTCTTTGGGAATGTTGGAAATTATTAAAATTTCGTTAGTATCGGTTTTTAGCCATGTGGAGGTTTTTATCTTTAGTATTTTCTCAGAATTTATTTGTTCCAGGTAGTCTTGTTTTAATAATTTTGGATTAAATATACCGAGCCTGGTTAATTGAATACCTAGTTCTATATCTTCGATATATTCTGTGAAATGTTGTAGATTGAATATCAAAATTTCTATTTGTTGATTCCTTTTTCTTCATTTAGTTTGTTTATGACGTTTATTCCGCTATTTACTGCATCTATTACTAAATTTAGTTCATTCATTTGAATGCTGTGGCTGGCTAAATTTTCTATTTTTTGTTCCAAATCGACTTCATCTTCCTGATCTAGTGTTCCAAAGAGATATTTGTAGGCTGTTCCTACTATATTGATTAGGCCTCTTTTATTTCTTTTGGTTATTTTTAGCCCGTTCATTTCTCTTTGCAATTTGTCTACCAGATATTTTATTTGGATTATGTCCTGGAATTAAGTGGCTTGCAATAACAAATTTTGGTATAGTTTTTCAGTTTTAGTTACATTAACAGTTAGATAATGGTATTCATAATTGATAGGTATGTTAATCAATCCAATTTTGAATATCATATATCCGTTTTGGAATTTTATAGGATTTATTTCTATGTTTTGGCCCTGTGCCATTACGATGGGTATTATGAGGAAGATGAGGATTTTAACTGTGTTGAGGTTGGCCGGTTCCATTAACTTCCTCAGTTTCTCTGGAATTATTATATTTGCTTGTATTAGATTTCTTCTTTTTCTTGAACTTTGATTTATAATGAGTTATTTTCCTACCCCTATTCTTTTCTTCATAATGTTTCTCGTCTACCTGTCTAATTTCGCCCGTCCTTTTGAAAGGGTTTGTTACCTTAGACTTAACTAGAGGAGACAGCTTATAGCGGGTATCTACTTCATACTCTATGCGGTTTTTATTTAATTGAGTGATTTTATTCACTTTATTTAGTTGGGTGTCAAATTCATGTGAGCCTGCATAAATGAATATATCAGCTGGAGTCCTGTTTGTGGTATTATGTTTTGTTTTAATTAATTTAAATTTCGTGAATCTATCTTCTGGGTTATCCTCGCTAGATATTATTCGTAATTTTTCATTTATTTTTTTATGAAATCTTTCAACGCCAGATATTCCATTTTTGCTGGAAGTGATCTCAATTTTTTTACGTTTTCCGCATTCAGCCATGCTTGCAATGCTGCGCACATAAAAGCTGAATCCTTGTCGGCTTTGATTTCAATAGGTTTGCCCATCTCGTTAAAAACTTTCATGATGGCTCTTTTTGCTTCTAACCAGTCACGACTTTTTACTTCTACAAGAGTGGCAAACTTCGAGTATAAGTCAATACATGATAGGAACTGTTGGTTACCAATCATATAGAAGTCCATGACGTATTTCTCTCTGATGTTCAGTATTTCAGGTGTGGTTTCGAATGCCAACTTTGTATTTCTATGCTCTGTTTTGGCAATATTACAAGTAGGACATTCGTTTATGATGTTTTGGATTAGTTTTTGATAATCCCGGTAATAGTATTTTCCCCTTAACCAATTGACGGTTTTCTCTATCCCTGGGTGGAGTAAGCCTTTATGATTTTTATACCCGATACTCAAAATGAGTATTGGGGTATATTAGATTTGTGGTAAAAGTGGATGTGTGTAACGTCCAGAAGGAATCGTTTCCGACCCCATAAAGTATATATATTCTTGATCAGCATCAATAGCCGAGTCGATTGAGCCCTGTCTGTCTTTCCGTCTGTCCGTCCGTCCGTCCGTCCGTCCGTCCGTCCGTCCGTCCGTCCGTCCGTCCCCTTCAGCGCCTAGTGCTCAAAGACTATAAGAGCTAGAGCAACGATGTTTTGGATCCAGACATCTGTGATATGTCACTGCTACAAAAATATTTCAAAACTTTGCCCCGCCCACTTCCGCCCCACAAAGGACGAAAATCTGTGGCATCCACAATTTTAAAGATACGAAAAAACCAAAAACGCAGAATCGTAGAGGATGACTATATGTTCTAGAGTGTAAAAATCTCAACCAGATCGTATAATTATTATAGCCAGAATCAAGAAAACAATTTCATTCTTTCTCGCTCTGTCTCTCTCTAACACACAGGTTTCATGGTCGGCTTTGCCAATTGCAAAATATGAGTTCAAGGATCTCAGAACCTATAAGAGCCAGAGCAACCAACTTTGGTATCCACACTCCTGTGATATCGGACCTTGACCGTTTCGTGTCCAAATTTCGCCACACCCCCTTCCGCCCCCGCAAAGGACGAAAATCTGGGGCATCCACAAATCTCAGAGACTATTAAGGCTAGAGTAACCAAATTTGGTATCCGCACTTCTGTTAGATCTCACTATAAAACGTATATCTCAGAATTTCGCCCCACCCCCTTCCGCCACAACAAAGGACGACAATCTGTTGCATCCACAATATTGCACATTCGAGAAAACTAAAAACGCAGAATCATAGATAATGACTATATCTATCAGATTGCTGAATCTGGATCAGATCGGATCATTTTTGTAGCCAAAAGCAAGAAATCAATTTGCAGTGGCCACGCAGCGCCCGTCGTCACGCTCAGACTGATTTTCTGTCTCTCTCGCACGCACTCTTTGTCGTGTGGTTCAATATTAGCGGCGTCTGCCGCAGGAGAGCCATACTGACTTAGTATCGGGTATAACTGTAGAGTTGCTGTGTACGCAGCAACTCACAACGTTCCCCCTCGTTTAAAATGGTTTCTTTAAATTCAGCGTAATTTTGAATATCTATATCTATCTTTGAATATTTTTCGTGCTTGATTTGACAGCTTTGGTTATATTGTTAGCATTAATGATTTCTAAATAGGCTTTTTGGAATGAAGGAAAATCTATTTCGTTATGGAAATATATTGCGCTCTTTTTGGTGCATAGATATTCCTTTATTAAATCCTTCGCTAAGGTGTTAGTCATTTCTTTATACGTAATCTTGATGATTAGCTTGTGAAAGTAACGAATTGTTTCTACCTTATCTTCATTGCCTTTTATTAACTCGATTTGCCGGTTGTAATAGTTAATCGGTCTTTCCGTGATGGCAATGTGATTGAGATTGTCTTCCTGTGCGCTATGTACAGTTGCACCAACGCTATTGGAAGCTTCTCCAAGGAGATTTTTGTTAATCTTTACCCTTGATAAGGCATCCGCTACATGATTTTCTTTGCCTGGTAGATATTTTATTTTAAAGTCGAACTCATACAGTTTTATTTTCCATCTTTGTAATTTCATATTTAGCTCCTTGAGGTTGTTCAACCAAATCAAGGGTTTATGATCGCTTTGTATCTTGAATGTTCTACCGAACAGGTATGAACGGAAATACTTGGTTGCCCATACGATCGCCAATAATTCCTTTTCGATGGCTGAATAGTTTATTTCGTGTTCGTTCAGGGTTCTGCTAGCGTAGCAGATCGGTTTGTGTTCTTGTGACAAAACCGCTCCCAATGCTATATTACTAGCGTCGGTTGTTACCGTGAAAATTTTGTCGAAGTCTGGGAATGCAAGGATAGGGTCTGAGGTGATGAGTACTTTTAGTCTCTCAAATGCCTCGACGTACTTTTCTTCCTTGGGGTCTATGACAGCTCCTTTCTTTAGTTTGAGTGTGATGGGTTTTGCTATGTTTGCAAAATTAGGAAAGAATTTCCTGTAGAATCCGCACAGACCTAAGAATGACTTTATTTGTTTAGTCGTTTCCGGTATTGGAAATTTGACGATGGCAGAGATCTTGCCTGGATTTGGTACTATTCCTTCAGTAGTGACTACATGACCTAGGAATTCAGTTTCCTTTTTCATGAATTCACATTTATCCATTTGTAGCTTTAAGTTGGCGTCTCTCAACTTTCCAAATACTCTCCTTAGTGAAAACAGGTGTTCTTCCAATTAAGTGGAAAATATAATGATGTCGTCTAGGTATACAAAGCAATCTTTGAAGATTAACTCTTCTACCAGACATCAACCATTCACACATCTTTGGAAGGTAGCGGGGGCAGTGGTTAGCCCAAAGGGCATACGAGTGAACTCGTAATGTCCATGCTTAGTGGAGAACGCAGTTTTGGGGATTGAGCTAGGTTACATGGGTATTTGATGGAAACCCTTAGCTAAATCGATTGTCATGAAATACTGACATTTACCTAGTTTGTCTAGGATTTCATCCATTCGTGGAGTTGGGAATTCGTCATTAACTGTTATTTCATTTAGACTTCTATAGTCTACTACCATTCGATATTTTTGCTTTCCTGAAGCATCTATCTTCTTCGGAATCATAGATATGGACGAGCAGTAAGGAGAATTCGACTTTCGAATTATTCCCTGTCTGATCATATCTTTGATTTGTTGGGCATCGTGTTGATCGTGTATCTGGGCATATTTGTATGGTCGTCTGTAGATCGGGTCTTCATGTTGAGTTTTGATCTCATGCTTGATTGTACTTGTGAAAGTCAAATTGTCACCTTCTCTGTACTGCACATCTTTAAACTCATATAAGACCTTCTTTAATGCCTCCCTACCTTCGTCGTTTAAATGATCTAATCTTAATTGATTACATTCCCTTAGTTCACTGTCTAGAGCGGAAGCGAAGTATTGATCTCCCTCTGGAGATGCGTCAAGGTACTTATGTGCGATCTTCTCTTCTTTTGTAGAGGGATCTATGCACTTCTGTGCGGTCTTGCCGGCTTCAATAGCTTCTCCACCCTGAATGATTGGGTACGACCTAGCTCCTAATGTTACAGTGTCATTTCTGTAATCGATGACGGCTTTACTTCCCATCAAGAATTCTCTTCCTAATAAAATATCATAGTTTTCGGAAAAGTTATGTATGTAGAACTCTTGTTCGGACGGACATGTTTTGTTCGCATTCCTCATTATACTTTTGGTTAAACGGACAGGTCCAATGATGGTATGGACTGTAAGGTTATCGTATTTTATCTCGGAATGTGTATAATTTTCTTTCATGATGTTGATCGATGATCCCGAGTCAGCGATACACCGTAATGTTCTTTTATTAATGGTAATGTTTATATAGGGTCCTCCTCGGTTTCTTCCGAGGCGGCTTGATGAAAATTTACGTCCATCTTCATTTGGCCACTTTGGCTCTCCCTCGCTCTTTTAGTAGGTTGGTTGGGTCTACTCCCACTAGCTTGGTTTTGAGATATTTGCTGATTGAATGGAATCTGAGCCCTACCTTGATTCAAAGAATTTTTGAACTCATTATATAATCCAAGATTTTGGGAATTTTGATTTTGATTTGTTCGATTAGTCTGACCTGTTCCAGATGAGTTCTGAGTTTGATTGTGATAGTTAGTAGTATTATAATTTGGATAATATTTTCCAACATTCTTTCGATTTGATTGAGACGATTTCGATTGATCTTTATTTGTACCTGAATCTGTTATACTAGTTTCGTATAATCCTTCTTCTTGTGCTGCCTTCTTAAGATTAGACAATGTAGTAATATCTTTTCTTGCTAAGGTCATGAACATTCTGTCAGGAAGTTTTCGAGTAATGACATCTTTAATTGTGTTGTTCAAAGCATTTTTATAAATGACATTATTTTCTGGTATGTTTTCTAAGTTTAGCTTATTGTTTATTACTAATGCTTTTATCTCTAATTCTTCTATAAACTTACGAAGACTGCCGTTGAGTCTGGTGGTGTATAGTTGTCGTAAGAGCTCTTCATATGGTGTGTGATTTTTGAACTCGTTGATTAGCGCCGTCTTCAGTTCGTGCCATGTGTTGGGTTGTATCATCTGCGATATGCGTTGTGCCTCTCCCGTCAGTTGTCAGATTCACTATCTCCGCTTACTTCAGTTCACTTAAATTACTTTTGCAAATTCTTTGGCGGATTTCACAATTTTATTAACTATTCTGGGATTACGTGATCACAGTAATTATAAATTACACAAGCTGACCATTACCGAAATATAGGTGTTAATTTTAAACGAAATCCTACCGGCTCCGCCAGTTAAATATCCGCAACTCGAAATTAAGTTTTAAAAAAGATTTTATTTTTACAGCCTAATATCTTAATGTCACAAGATTAGGTTGAATTCCCCGACTTAACTTTACGTCTGCTTGTCTCAAACGGAACTGATTTGTCTATTGTTTGCTAGTTTCCATGAGCCCTTCTCTCGACTCTGGCTTCGGGTGCTGCTTTCCTCGGCTGCATCTTCGTGTCGGTGGCGTACGTGCCTGGACCGATATTTGGGGATGCGTCGGCGTTTGATCAAAGGCATCCGCTGCCTTGGTTTTATGACTAGCTCTGATTGGTCCTCATGAGTGGCATGATTCTAACGGATCGATTTCTTGAGGGTGGCGTGATTCTGGCGTTGATGAATCAATAGGGTCCATTGTTTAGATTAGTCGACTCTAGCTGGAGTGTGGGAAGAATCAGTTATTGATTCTTCAGTGGTGTCCTGTTACTTGTGTGGATGAATTGGACATAAACATAATGTGTATGGGATGTGGAGAATTATGGATATGTCACTCCCCCAACGTTTGTTATTAGCCTGTCCCCTAGGCGATTACCCTCGGGTATAGTGACGGGCTGTCAGGTGCGGTGGCTGAGGTTGGTTCCTCTTCTGCTTCTATTATGGGTTTAATACATTTAACCGTGACTCTTTTAGAAGTTTTCTTAAATTTAACAGCTACATAGCTTAGTAGTACTAATATAATTATGACAAATGAAATTAGTAGACTTATTTGAAATAGGTACTATATTTGGTGTATTGCATAATTATTTCATTAGTTTGGACAACGGGCCGAAACCGGCCTAAGTGTGACGGGTTCCGAGCGAGCCCGGCAGCCGCCTCAACCTAACCTAACCTAACCTTGGACATACGACAGTGGTTTTATTTTAGTTATGTTGTTGTTGACATAAACGTTCTGGCCAAAATCTAACCTTGTGTTTAATATTGTAAATTCATTTAATTGGATTGAACAGTTGTAGATTTTTATAATGGTATTTCCTTCCGCTATGATTTCTTGGTTTACACAATTCTGATTTAGCGTTGTTTTTGAAAGATTCCATTTGATTAGTATATTGGGTTCTATAAAGTTTATTTGAAAGTTTTGAAAAGTTTTTGAATATGGACATTTAGTGGGAGTTTTCATTAAAATTCCTTTTATACAATTGTCATTGGTTTTCAGTTTAGTTTCTTTAACAAATACTTCTTCATTTTGTATGTAGTACTTGTCGTATGTCATATCTGTTAACATGTTATTTAATTCGTCTGGATACGGAACGATTTTATAGATTGGTACTTTTGTAATGTCTTTGGGAATGTTGGAAATTATTAAAATTTCGTTAGTATCGGTTTTTAGCCATGTGGAGGTTTTTTCTTTAGTATTTTCTCAGAATTTATTTGTTCCAGGTAGTCTTGTTTTAATAATTTTGGATTAAATATACCGAGCCTGGTTAATTGAATACCTAGTTCTATATCTTCGATAAATTCTGTGAAATGTTGTAGATTGAATATCAAAATTTCTATTTGTTGATTCCTTTTTCTTCATTTAGTTTGTTTATGACGTTTATTCCGCTATTTACTGCATCTATTACTAAATTTAGTTCATTCATTTGAATGCTGTGGCTGGCTAAATTTTCTATTTTTTGTTCCAAATCGACTTTATCTTCCTGATCTAGTGTTCCAAAGAGATATTTGTAGGCTGTTCCTACTATATTGATTAGGCCTCTTTTATTTCTTTTGGTTATTTTTAGCCCGTTCATTTCTCTTTGCAATTTGTCTACCAGATATTTTATTTGGATTATGTCCTGGAATTTAGTGGCTTGCAATAACAAATTTTGGTATAGTTTTTCAGTTTTAGTTACATTAACAGTTAGATAATGGTATTCATAATTGATAGGTATGTTAATCGATCCAATTTTGAATATCATATATCCGTTTTGGAATTTTATAGGATTTATTTCTATGTTTTGGCCCTGTGCCATTACGATGGGTATTATGAGGAAGATGAGGATTTTAACTGTGTTGACGTTGGCCGGTTCCATTAACTTCCTCAGTTTCTCTGGAATTATTATATTTGCTTGTATTAGATTTCTTCTTTTTCTTGAACTTTGATTTATAATGAGTTATTTTCCTACCCCTATTCTTTTCTTCATATTTTTTCTCGTCTACCTGTCTAATTTCGCCCGTCCTTTTGAAAGGGTTTGTTACCTTAGACTTAACTAGAGGAGACAGTTTATAGCGGGTATCTACTTCATACTCTATGCGGTTTTTATTTAATTGAGTGATTTTATTCACTTTATTTAGTTGGGTGTCAAATTCATGTGAGCCTGCATAAATGAATATATCAGCTGGAGTCCTGGTTGTGGTATTATGTTTTGTTTTATGATTATAAGTGTTAAGAATTAATTTAAATTTCGTGAATCTATCTTCTGGGTTATCCTCGCTAGATATTATTCGTAATTTTTCATTTTCCATTTTTGCTGGAAGTGATCTATATTTTGACGTTTTCCGCATTCAGCCATGCTTGCAATGCTGCGCACATAAAAGCTGAATCCTTGTCGGCTTTGATTTCAATAGGTTTGCCCATCTCGTTAAAAACTTTCATGATGGCTCTTTTTGCTTCTAACCAGTCACGACTTTTTACTTCTACAAGAGTGGCAAACTTCGAGTATAAGTCAATACATGATAGGAACTGTTGGTTACCAATCATATAGAAGTCCATGACGTATTTCTCTCTGATGTTCAGTATTTCAGGTGTGGTTTCGAATGCCAACTTTGTATTTCTATGCTCTGTTTTGGCAATATTACAAGTAGGACATTCGTTTATGATGTTTTGGATTAGTTTTTGATAATCCCGGTAATAGTATTTTCCCCTTAACCAATTGACGGTTTTCTCTATCCCTGGGTGGAGTAAGCCTTTATGATTTTTATACCCGATACTCAAAATGAGTATTGGGGTATATTAGATTTGTGGTAAAAGTGGATGTGTGTAACGTCCAGAAGGAATCGTTTCCGACCCCATAAAGTATATATATTCTTGATCAGCATCAATAGCCGAGTCGATTGAGCCCTGTCTGTCTTTCCGTCTGTCCGTCCGTCCGTCCGTCCGTCCGTCCGTCCGTCCGTCCCCTTCAGCGCCTAGTGCTCAAAGACTATAAGAGCTAGAGCAACGATGTTTTGGATCCAGACATCTGTGATATGTCACTGCTACAAAAATATTTCAAAACTTTGCCCCGCCCACTTCCGCCCCACAAAGGACGAAAATCTGTGGCATCCACAATTTTAAAGATACGAAAAAACCAAAAACGCAGAATCGTAGAGGATGACTATATGTTCTAGAGTGTAAAAATCTCAACCAGATCGTATAATTATTATAGCCAGAATCAAGAAAACAATTTCATTCTTTCTCGCTCTGTCTCTCTCTAACACACAGGTTTCATGGTCGGCTTTGCCAATTGCAAAATATGAGTTCAAGGATCTCAGAACCTATAAGAGCCAGAGCAACCAAATTTGGTATCCACACTCCTGTGATATCGGACCTTGACCGTTTCGTGTCCAAATTTTGCCACACCCCCTTCCGCCCCCGCAAAGGACGAAAATCTGGGGCATCCACAAATCTCAGAGACTATTAAGGCTAGAGTAACCAAATTTGGTATCCGCACTTCTGTTAGATCTCACTATAAAACGTATATCTTAGAATTTCGCCCCACCCCCTTCCGCCCCCACAAAGGACGAAAATCTGTTGCATCCACAATATTGCACATTCGAGAAAACTAAAAACGCAGAATCATAGATAATGACTATATCTATCAGATTGCTGAATCTGGATCAGATCGGATCATTTTTGTAGCCAAAAGCAAGAAATCAATTTGCAGTGGCCACGCAGCGCCCGTCGTCACGCTCAGACTGATTTTCTGTCTCTCTCGCACGCACTCTTTGTCGTGTGGTTCAATATTAGCGGCGTCTGCCGCAGGAGAGCCATACTAACTTAGTATCGGGTATAACTGTAGAGTTGCTGTGTACGCAGCAACTCACAACGTTCCCCCTCGTTTAAAATGGTTTCTTTAAATTCAGCGTAATTTTGAATATCTATATCTATCTTTGAATATCTTTCGTGCTTGATTTGACAGCTTTGGTTATATTGTAGCATTAATGATTTCTAAATAGGCTTTTTGGAATGGAGGAAAATCTATTTCGTTATGGAAATATATTGCGCTCTTTTTGGTGCATAGATATTCCTTTATTAAATCCTTTGCTAAGGTGTTAGTCATTTCTTTATACGTAATCTTGATGATTAGCTTGTGAAAGTAACGAATTGTTTCTACCTTATCTTCATTGCCTTTTATTAACTCGATTTGTCGGTTGTAATAGTTAATCGGTCTTTCCGTGATGGCAATGTGATTGAGATTGTCTTCCTGTGCGCTATGTACAGTTGCAACAACGCTATTGGAAGCTTCTCCAAGGAGATTTTTGTTAATCTTTACCCTTGATAAGGCATCCGCTACATGATTTTCTTTGCCTGGTAGATATTTTATTTTAAAGTCGAACTCATTCAGTTTTATTTTCCATCTTTGTAATTTCATATTTGGCTCCTTGAGGTTGTTCAACCAAATCAAGGGTTTATGATCGCTTTGTATCTTGAATGTTCTACCGAACAGGTATGAACGGAAATACTTGGTTGCCCATACGATCGCCAATAATTCCTTTTCGATGGCTGAATAGTTTATTTCGTGTTCGTTCAGGGTTCTGCTAGCGTAGCAGATCGGTTTGTGTTCTTGTGACAAAACCGCTCCCAATGCTATATTACTAGCGTCGGTTGTTACCGTGAAAATTTTGTCGAAGTCTGGGAATGCAAGGATAGGGTCTGAGGTGATGAGTACTTTTAGTCTCTCAAATGCCTCGACGTACTTTTCTTCCTTGGGGTCTATGACAGCTCCTTTCTTTAGTTTGAGTGTGATGGGTTTTGCTATGTTTGCAAAATTAGGAAAGAATTTCCTGTAGAATCCGCACAGACCTAAGAATGACTTTATTTGTTTAGTCGTTTCCGGTATTGGAAATTTGACGATGGCAGAGATCTTGCCTGGATTTGGTACTATTCCTTCAGTAGTGACTACATGACCTAGGAATTCAGTTTCCTTTTTCATGAATTCACATTTATCCATTTGTAGCTTTAAGTTGGCGTCTCTCAACTTTCCAAATACTCTCCTTAGTGAAAACAGGTGTTCTTCCAATTAAGTGGAAAATATAATGATGTCGTCTAGGTATACAAAGCAATCTTTGAAGATTAACTCTTCTACCAGACATCTACCATTCACACATCTTTGGAAGGTAGCGGGGGCAGTGGTTAGCCCAAAGGGCATACGAGTGAACTCGTAATGTCCATGCTTAGTGGAGAACGCAGTTTTGGGGATTGAGCTAGGTTACATGGGTATTTGATGGAAACCCTTAGCTAAATCGATTCTAAATCTAGGATTTCATCCATTCGTGGAGTTGGGAATTCGTCCTTAACTGTTATTTCATTTAGACTTCTATAGTCTACTACCATTCGATATTTTTGCTTTCCTGAAGCATCTATCTTCTTCGGAATCATAGATATGGACGAGCAGTAAGGAGAATTCGACTTTCGAATTATTCCCTGTCTGATCATATCTTTGATTTGTTGGGCATCGTGTTGATCGTGTATCTGGGTATATTTGTATGGTCGTCTGTAGACCGGGTCTTCATGTTGAGTTTTGATCTCGTGCTTGATTGTACTTGTGAAAGTCAAATTGTCACCTCCTCTGTACTGCACATCCTTAAACTCATATAAGACCTTCTTTAACTCTTCCCTCTCTTCGTCGTTTAAGTGTTCCAATCTTAATTGATTACATTCCCTTAGTTCACTGTCTAGAGCGGAAGCGAAGTATTGATCTCCCTCTGGAGATGCGTCAAGGCACTTATGTGCGATCTTCTCTTCTTTTTTAGAGGGATCTATGCACTTCTGTGCGGTCTTGCCGGCTTCAATAGCTTCTCCACCCTGAATGATTGGGTACGACCTAGCTCCTAATGTTACAGTGTCATTTCTGTAATCGATGACGGCTTTACTTCCCATCAAGTATTCTCTTCCTAATAAAATATCATAGTTTTCGGAAAAGTTATGTATGTAGAACTTTTGTTCGGATGGACATGTTTTGTTCGCATTCCTCATTATACTTTTGGTTAAACGGACAGGTCCATTGATGGTATGGACTGTAAGGTTATCGTATTTTATCTCGGAATCTGTATAATTTTCTTTCATGATGTTGATCGATGATCCCGAGTCAGCGATACACCGTAATGTTCTTTTATTAATGGTAATGTTTATATAGGGTCCTCCTCGGTTTCTTCCGAGGCGGCTTGATGAAAATTTACGTCCATCTTCATTTGGCCACTTTGGCTCTCCCTCGCTCTTTTAGTAGGTTGGTTGGGTCTACTCCCACTAGCTTGGTTTTGAGATATTTGCTGATTAAATGGATTCTGAGCCCTACCTTGATTAAAAGAATTTTTGAACTCATTATATAATCCAAGTTTTTGGGAATTTTGATTTTGATTTGTTCGATTAGTCTGACCTGTTCCAGATGAATTCTGAGTTTGATTGTGATAGTTAGTAGTATTATAATTTGGATAATAGTTTCCAACCTTCTTTCGATTTGATTGAGACGATTTCGATTGATCTTTATTTGTACCTGAATCTGTTATACTAGTTTCGTATAATCCTTCTTCTTGTGCTGCCTTCTTAAGATTAGACAATGTAGTAATATCTTTTCTCGCTGAACATTCTGTCAGGAAGTTTTCGAGTAATGACATCTTTAATTGTGTTGTTCAAATCATTTTTATAAATGACATTATTTTCTGGTATGTTTTCTAAGTTTAGCTTATTGTTTATTACTAATGCTTTTATCTCTAATTCTTCTATAAACTTACGAAGACTGCCGTTGAGTCTGGTGGTGTATAGTTGTCGTAAGAGCTCTTCATATGGTGTGTGATTTTTGAACTCGTTGATTAGCGCCGTCTTCAGTTCGTGCCATGTGTTGGGTTGTATCATCTGCGATATGCGTTGTGCCTCTCCCGTCAGTTGTCAGATTCACTATCTCCGCTTACTTCAGTTCACTTAAATTAGTTTTGCAAATTCTTTGGCGGATTTCACAATTTTATTAACTATTCTGGGATAACGTGATCACAGTAAATATAAATTACACAAGCTGACCATTACCGAAATATAGGTGTTAATTTTAAACGAAATCCTACCGGCTGCGCCAGTTAAATATCCGCAACTCGAAATTAAGTTTTAAAAAAGATTTTATTTTTACAGCCTAAAATCTTAATGTCACAAGATTAGGTTGAATTCCCCGACTTAACTTTACGTCTGCTTGTCTCAAACGGAACTGATTTGTCTATTGTTTGCTAGTTTCCATGAGCCCTTCTCTCGACTCTGGCTTCGGGTGCTGCTTTCCTCGGCTGCATCTTCGTGTCGGTGGCGTACGTGCCTGGACCGATGTTTGGGGATGCGTCGGCTTTTGATCAAAGGCATCCGCTGCTGGCGATCGGTGTTGCATTACATGAGTGAGCTAGGAATGTGATACTCCTTGGTTTTATGACTAGCTCTGATTGGTCCTCATGAGTGGCATGATCCTAACGGATCGATTTCTTGAGGGTGGCGTGATTCTGGCGTTGATGAATCAATAGGGTCCATTGTTTAGATTAGTCGACTCTAGCTGGAGTGTGGGAAGAATCAGTTATTGATTCTGCAGTGGTGTCCTGTTACTTGTGTGGATGAATTGGACATAAACATAATGTGTATGGGATGTGGAGAATTATGGATATGTCACTCCCCCAACGTTTGTTATTAGCCTGTCCCTAGGCGATTACCCTCGGGTATAGTGACGGGGTGTCAAGTGCGGTGGCTGAGGTTGGTTCCTCTTCTGCTTCTATTATGGGTTTAATACATTTAACCGTGACTCTTTTAGAAGTTTTCTTAAATTTAACAGCTACATAGCTTAGTAGTACTAATATAATTATGACAAATGAAATTAGTAGACTTATTTGAAATAGGTACTATATTTGGTGTATTGCATAATTATTTCATTAGTTTGGACATACGACAGTGGTTTTATTTTAGTTATGTTGTTGTTGACATAAACGTTCTGGCCAAAATCTAACATTGTGTTTAATATTGTAAATTCATTTAATTGGATTGAACAGTTGTAGATTTTTATAATGGTATTTCCTTCCGCTATGATTTCTTGGTTTACACAATTCTGATTTAGCGTTGTTTTTGGAAGATTCCATTTGATTAGTATATTGGGTTCTATAAAGTTTATTTGAAAGTTTTGAAAAGTTTTTGAATATGGACATTTAGTGGGAGTTTGCATTAAAATTCCTTTTATACAATTGTCATTGGTTTTCAGTTTAGTTTCTTTAACAAATACTTCTTCATTTTGTATGTAGTACTTGTCGTATGTCATATCTGTTAACATGTTATTTAATTCGTCTGGATACGGAACGATTTTATAGATTGGTACTTTTGTAATGTCTTTGGGAATGTTGGAGATTATTGAAATTTCGTTGGTATTGGATTTTAGCCATGTGGAGGTTTTTATATTTAGTATTTTCTCAGAATTTATTTGTTCCAGGTAGTCTTGCTTTAATAATTTTGGATTAAATATACCGAGCCTGGTTAATTGAATATCTAGTTCTATATCTTCGATATATTCTGTTGATTCCTGTCTTTTTCTTCATTTAGTTTGTTTATGACGTTTATTCCGCTATTTACTGCATCTATTACTAAATTTAGTTCATTCATTTGAATGCTGTGGCTGGCTAAATTTTCTATTTTTTGTTCTAAATCGACTTTATCTTCCTGATCTAGTGTTCCAAAGAGATATTTGTAGGCTGTTCCTACTATATTGATTAGGCCTCTTTTATTTCTTTTGGTTATTTTTAGCCCGTTCATTTCTCTTTGCAATTTATCTACCAGATATTTTATTTGGATTATGTCCTGGAATTTAGTGGCTTGCAATAACAAAATTTGGTATAGTTTTTCAGTTTTAGTTACATTAACAGTTAGATAATGGTATTCATAATTGATAGGTATGTTAATCTATCCAATTTTGAATATCATATATCCGTTTTGGAATTTTATAGGATTTATTTCTATGTTTTGGCCCTGTGCCATTACGATGGGTATTATGAGGAAGATGAGGATTTTAACTGTGTTGAGGTTGGCCGGTTCCATTAACTTTCTCAGTTTCTCTGGAATTATTATATTTGCTTGTATTAGATTTCTTCTTTTTCTTGAACTTTGATTTATAATGAGTTATTTTCCTACCCCTATTCTTTTCTTCATAATTTTTCTCGTCTACCTGTCTAATTTCGCCCGTCCTTTTGAAAGGGTTTGTTACCTTAGACTTAACTAGAGGAGACAGTTTATAGCGGGTATCTACTTCATACTCTATGCGGTTTTTATTTAATTGAGTGATTTTATTCACTTTATTTAGTTGGGTGTCAAATTCAGGTGAGCCTGCATAAATGAATATATCAGCTGGAGTCTTGTTTGTGGTATTATGTTTTGTTTTATGATTATAAGTGTAAAGAATTAATTTAAATTTCGTGAATCTATCTTCTGGGTTATCCTCGCTAGATATTATTCGTAATTTTTCATTTATTTTTTTATGAAATCTTTCTACGTCGGATATTCCATTTTTGCTGGAAGTGATCTATATTTTGACGTTTTCCGCATTCAGCCATGCTTGCAATGCTGCGCACATAAAAGCTGAATCCTTGTCGGCTTTGATTTCAATAGGTTTGCCCATCTCGTTAAAAACTTTCATGATGGCTCTTTTTGCTTCTAACCAGTCACGACTTTTTACTTCTACAAGAGTGGCAAACTTCGAGTATAAGTCAATACATGATAGGAACTGTTGGTTACCAATCATATAGAAGTCCATGACGTATTTCTCTCTGATGTTCAGTATTTCAGGTGTGGTTTCGAATGCCAACTTTGTATTTCTATGCTCTGTTTTGGCAATATTACAAGTAGGACATTCGTTTATGATGTTTTGGATTAGTTTTTGATAATCCCGGTAATAGTATTTTCCCCTTAACCAATTGACGGTTTTCTCTATCCCTGGGTGGAGTAAGCCTTTATGATTTTTTAAAATGGTTTCTTTAAATTCAGCGTAATTTTGAATATCTATATCTATCTTTGAATATCTTTCGTGCTTGATTTGACAGCTTTGGTTATATTGTTAGCATTAATGATTTCTAAATAGGCTTTTTGGAATGAAGGAAAATCTATTTCGTTATGGAAATATATTGCGCTCTTTTTGGTGCATAGATATTCCTTTATTAAATCCTTCGCTAAGGTGTTAGTCATTTCTTTATACGTAATCTTGATGATTAGCTTGTGAAAGTAACGAATTGTTTCTACCTTATCTTCATTGCCTTTTATTAACTCGATTTGCCGGTTGTAATAGTTAATCGGTCTTTCCGTGATGGCAATGTGATTGAGATTGTCTTCCTGTGCGCTATGTACAGTTGCACCAACGCTATTGGAAGCTTCTCCAAGGAGATTTTTGTTAATCTTTAACCTTGATAAGGCATCCGCTACATGATTTTCTTTGCCTGGTAGATATTTTATTTTAAAGTCGAACTCATTCAGTTTTATTTTCCATCTTTGTAATTTCATATTTGGCTCCTTGAGGTTGTTCAACCAAATCAAGGGTTTATGATCGCTTTGTATCTTGAATGTTCTACCGAACAGGTATGAACGGAAATACTTGGTTGCCCATACGATCGCCAATAATTCCTTTTCGATGGCTGAATAGTTTATTTCGTGTTCGTTCAGGGTTCTGCTAGCGTAGCAGATCGGTTTGTGTTCTTGTGACAAAACCGCTCCCAATGCTATATTACTAGCGTCGGTTGTTACCGTGAAAATTTTGTCGAAGTCTGGGAATGCAAGGATAGGGTCTGAGGTGATGAGTAGTTTTAGTCTCTCAAATGCCTCGACGTACTTTTCTTCCTTGGGGTCTATGACAGCTCCTTTCTTTAGTTTGAGTGTAATGGGTTTTGCTATGTTTGCAAAATTAGGAAAGAATTTCCTGTAGAATCCGCACAGACCTAAGAATGACTTTATTTGTTTAGTCGTTTCCGGTATTGGAAATTTGACGATGGCAGAGATCTTGCCTGGATTTGGTACTATTCCTTCAGTAGTGACTACATGACCTAGGAATTCAGTTTCCTTTTTCATGAATTCACATTTATCCATTTGTAGCTTTAAGTTGGCGTCTCTCAACTTTCCAAATACTCTCCTTAGTGAAAACAGGTGTTCTTCCAATTAAGTGGAAAATATAATGATGTCGTCTAGGTATACAAAGCAATCTTTGAAGATTAACTCTTCTACCAGACATCTACCATTCACACATCTTTGGAAGGTAGCGGGGGCAGTGGTTAGCCCAAAGGGCATACGAGTGAACACGTAATGTCCATGCTTAGTGGAGAACGCAGTTTTGGGGATTGAGCTAGGTTACATGGGTATTTGATGGAAACCCTTAGCTAAATCGATTCTAAATCTAGGATTTCATCCATTCGTGGAGTTGGGAATTCGTCCTTAACTGTTATTTCATTTAGACTTCTATAGTCTACTACCATTCGATATTTTTGCTTTCCTGAAGCATCTATCTTCTTCGGAATCATAGATATGGACGAGCAGTAAGGAGAATTCGACTTTCGAATTATTCCCTGTCTGATCATATCTTTGATTTGTTGGGCATCGTGTTGATCGTGTATCTGGGTATATTTGTATGGTCGTCTGTAGACCGGGTCTTCATGTTGAGTTTTGATCTCGTGCTTGATTGTACTTGTGAAAGTCAAATTGTCACCTCCTCTGTACTGCACATCCTTAAACTCATATAAGACCTTCTTTAACTCTTCCCTCTCTTCGTCGTTTAAGTGCTCCAATCTTAATTGATTACATTCCCTTAGTTCACTGTCTAGAGCGGAAGCGAAGTATTGATCTCCCTCTGGAGATGCGTCAAGGCACTTATGTGCGATCTTCTCTTCTTTTGTAGAGGGATCTATGCACTTCTGTGCGGTCTTGCCGGCTTCAATAGCTTCTCCACCCTGAATGATTGGGTACGACCTAGCTCCTAATGTTACAGTGTCATTTCTGTAATCGATGACGGCTTTACTTCCCATCAAGTATTCTCTTCCTAATAAAATATCATAGTTTTCGGAAAAGTTATGTATGTAGAACTTTTGTTCGGATGGACATGTTTTGTTCGCATTCCTCATTATACTTTTGGTTAAACGGACAGGTCCATTGATGGTATGGACTGTAAGGTTATCGTATTTTATCTCGGAATCTGTATAATTTTCTTTCATGATGTTGATCGATGATCCCGAGTCAGCGATACACCGTAATGTTCTTTTATTAATGGTAATGTTTATATAGGGTCCTCCTCGGTTTCTTCCGAGGCGGCTTGATGAAAATTTACGTCCATCTTCATTTGGCCACTTTGGCTCTCCCTCGCTCTTTTAGTAGGTTGGTTGGGTCTACTCCCACTAGCTTGGTTTTGAGATATTTGCTGATTGAATGGATTCTGAGCCCTACCTTGATTAAAAGAATTTTTGAACTCATTATATAATCCAAGATTTTGGGAATTTTGATTTTGATTTGTTCGATTAGTCTGACCTGTTCCAGATGAATTCTGAGTTTGATTGTGATAGTTAGTAGTATTATAATTTGGATAATAGTTTCCAACATTCTTTCGATTTGATTGAGACGATTTCGATTGATCTTTATTTGTACCTGAATCTGTTATACTAGTTTCGTATAATCCTTCTTCTTGTGCTGCCTTCTTAAGATTAGACAATGTAGTAATATCTTTTCTCGCTAAGGTCATGAACATTCTGTCAGTAAGTTTTCGAGTAATGACATCTTTAATTGTGTTGTTCAAAGCATTTTTATAAATGACATTATTTTCTGGTATGTTTTCTAAGTTTAGCTTATTGTTTATTACTAATGCTTTTATCTCTAATTCTTCTATAAACTTACGAAGACTGCCGTTGAGTCTGGTGGTGTATAGTTGTCGTAAGAGCTCTTCATATGGTGTGTGATTTTTGAACTCGTTGATTAGCGCCGTCTTCAGTTCGTGCCATGTGTTGGGTTGTATCATCTGCGATATGCGTTGTGCCTCTCCCGTCAGTTGTCAGATTCACTATCTCCGCTTACTTCAGTTCACTTAAATTAGTTTTGCAAATTCTTTGGCGGATTTCACAATTTTATTAACTATTCTGGGATAACGTGATCACAGTAATTATAAATTACACAAGCTGACCATTACCGAAATATAGGTGTTAATTTTAAACGAAATCCTACCGGCTGCGCCAGTTAAATATCCGCAACTCGAAATTAAGTTTTAAAAAAGATTTTATTTTTACAGCCTAAAATCTTAATGTCACAAGATTAGGTTGAATTCCCCGACTTAACTTTACGTCTGCTTGTCTCAAACGGAACTGATTTGTCTATTGTTTGCTAGTTTCCATGAGCCCTTCTCTCGACTCTGGCTTCGGGTGCTGCTTTCCTCGGCTGCATCTTCGTGTCGGTGGCGTACGTGCCTGGACCGATGTTTGGGGATGCGTCGGCTTTTGATCAAAGGCATCCGCTGCTGGCGATCGGTGTTGCATTACATGAGTGAGCTAGGAATGTGATACTCCTTGGTTTTATGACTAGCTCTGATTGGTCCTCATGAGTGGCATGATCCTAACGGATCGATTTCTTGAGGGTGGCGTGATTCTGGCGTTGATGAATCAATAGGGTCCATTGTTTAGATTAGTCGACTCTAGCTGGAGTGTGGGAAGAATCAGTTATTGATTCTGCAGTGGTGTCCTGTTACTTGTGTGGATGAATTGGACATAAACATAATGTGTATGGGATGTGGAGAATTATGGATATGTCACTCCCCAACGTTTGTTATTAGCCTGTCCCTAGGCGATTACCCTCGGGTATAGTGACGGGGTGTCAAGTGCGGTGGCTGAGGTTGGTTCCTCTTCTGCTTCTATTATGGGTTTAATACATTTAACCGTGACTCTTTTAGAAGTTTTCTTAAATTTAACAGCTACATAGCTTAGTAGTACTAATATAATTATGACAAATGAAATTAGTAGACTTATTTGAAATAGGTACTATATTTGGTGTATTGCATAATTATTTCATTAGTTTGGACATACGACAGTGGTTTTATTTTAGTTATGTTGTTGTTGACATAAACGTTCTGGCCAAAATCTAACATTGTGTTTAATATTGTAAATTCATTTAATTGGATTGAACAGTTGTAGATTTTTATAATGGTATTTCCTTCCGCTATGATTTCTTGGTTTACACAATTCTGATTTAGCGTTATTTTTGGAAGATTCCATTTGATTAGTATATTGGGTTCGATAAAGTTTATTTGAAAGTTTTGAAAAGTTTTTGAATATGGACATTTAGTGGGAGTTTGCATTAAAATTCCTTTTATACAATTGTCATTGGTTTTCAGTTTAGTTTCTTTAACAAATACTTCTTCATTTTGTATGTAGTACTTGTCGTATGTCATATCTGTTAACATGTTATTTAATTCGTCTGGATACGGAACGATTTTATAGATTGGTACTTTTGTAATGTCTTTGGGAATGTTGGAGATTATTGAAATTTCGTTGGTATTGGATTTTAGCCATGTGGAGGTTTTTATATTTAGTATTTTCTCAGAATTTATTTGTTCCAGGTAGTTTTTCTTTAATAATTTTGGATTAAATATACCGAGCCTGGTTAATTGAATACCTAGTTCTATATCTTTGATATATTCTGTTGATTCCTGTCTTTTTCTTCATTTAGTTTGTTTATGACGTTTATTCCGCTATTTACTGCATCTATTACTAAATTTAGTTCATTCATTTGAATGCTGTGGCTGGCTAAATTTTCTATTTTTTGTTCTAAATCGACTTTATCTTCCTGATCTAGTGTTCCAAAGAGATATTTGTAGGCTGTTCCTACTATATTGATTAGGCCTCTTTTATTTCTTTTGGTTATTTTTAGCCCGTTCATTTCTCTTTGCAATTTATCTACCAGATATTTTATTTGGATTATGTCCTGGAATTTAGTGGCTTGCAATAACAAAATTTGGTATAGTTTTTCAGTTTTAGTTACATTAACAGTTAGATAATGGTATTCATAATTGATAGGTATGTTAATCTATCCAATTTTGAATATCATATATCCGTTTTGGAATTTTATAGGATTTATTTCTATGTTTTGGCCCTGTGCCATTACGATGGGTATTATGAGGAAGATGAGGATTTTAACTGTGTTGAGGTTGGCCGGTTCCATTAACTTTCTCAGTTTCTCTGGAATTATTATAATTGCTTGTATTAGATTTCTTCTTTTTCTTGAACTTTGATTTATAATGAGTTATTTTCCTACCCCTATTCTTTTCTTCATAATTTTTCTCGTCTACCTGTCTAATTTCGCCCGTCCTTTTGAAAGGGTTTGTTACCTTAGACTTAACTAGAGGAGACAGTTTATAGCGGGTATCTACTTCATACTCTATGCGGTTTTTATTTAATTGAGTGATTTTATTCACTTTATTTAGTTGGGTGTCAAATTCAGGTGAGCCTGCATAAATGAATATATCAGCTGGAGTCTTGTTTGTGGTATTATGTTTTGTTTTATGATTATAAGTGTAAAGAATTAATTTAAATTTCGTGAATCTATCTTCTGGGTTATCCTCGCTAGATATTATTCGTAATTTTTCATTTATTTTTTTATGAAATCTTTCTACGTCGGATATTCCATTTTTGCTGGAAGTGATCTATATTTTGACGTTTTCCGCATTCAGCCATGCTTGCAATGCTGCGCACATAAAAGCTGAATCCTTGTCGGCTTTGATTTCAATAGGTTTGCCCATCTCGTTAAAAACTTTCATGATGGCTCTTTTTGCTTCTAACCAGTCACGACTTTTTACTTCTACAAGAGTGGCAAACTTCGAGTATAAGTCAATACATGATAGGAACTGTTGGTTACCAATCATATAGAAGTCCATGACGTATTTCTCTCTGATGTTCAGTATTTCAGGTGTGGTTTCGAATGCCAACTTTGTATTTCTATGCTCTGTTTTGGCAATATTACAAGTAGGACATTCGTTTATGATGTTTTGGATTAGTTTTTGATAATCCCGGTAATAGTATTTTCCCCTTAACCAATTGACGGTTTTCTCTATCCCTGGGTGGAGTAAGCCTTTATGATTTTTTAAAATGGTTTCTTTAAATTCAGCGTAATTTTGAATATCTATATCTATCTTTGAATATCTTTCGTGCTTGATTTGACAGCTTTGGTTATATTGTTAGCATTAATGATTTCTAAATAGGCTTTTTGGAATGGAGGAACATCTATTTCGTTATGGAAATATATTGCGCTCTTTTTGGTGCATAGATATTCCTTTATTAAATCCTTCGCTAAGGTGTTAGTCATTTCTTTATACGTAATCTTGATGATTAGCTTGTGAAAGTAACGAATTGTTTCTACCTTATCTTCATTGCCTTTTATTAACTCGATTTGCCGGTTGTAATAGTTAATCGGTCTTTCCGTGATGGCAATGTGATTGAGATTGTCTTCCTGTGCGCTATGTACAGTTGCACCAACGCTATTGGAAGCTTCTCCAAGGAGATTTTTGTTAATCTTTACCCTTGATAAGGCATCCGCTACATGATTTTCTTTGCCTGGTAGATATTTTATTTTAAAGTCGAACTCATTCAGTTTTATTTTCCATCTTTGTAATTTCATATTTGGCTCCTTGAGGTTGTTCAACCAAATCAAGGGTTTATGATCGCTTTGTATCTTGAATGTTCTACCGAACAGGTATGAACGGAAATACTTGGTTGCCCATACGATCGCCAATAATTCCTTTTCGATGGCTGAATAGTTTATTTCGTGTTCGTTCAGGGTTCTGCTAGCGTAGCAGATCGGTTTGTGTTCTTGTGACAAAACCGCTCCCAATGCTATATTACTAGCGTCGGTTGTTACCGTGAAAATTTTGTCGAAGTCTGGGAATGCAAGGATAGGGTCTGAGGTGATGAGTAGTTTTAGTCTCTCAAATGCCTCGACGTACTTTTCTTCCTTGGGGTCTATGACAGCTCCTTTCTTTAGTTTGAGTGTAATGGGTTTTGCTATGTTTGCAAAATTAGGAAAGAATTTCCTGTAGAATCCGCACAGACCTAAGAATGACTTTATTTGTTTAGTCGTTTCCGGTATTGGAAATTTGACGATGGCAGAGATCTTGCCTGGATTTGGTACTATTCCTTCAGTAGTGACTACATGACCTAGGAATTCAGTTTCCTTTTTCATGAATTCACATTTATCCATTTGTAGCTTTAAGTTGGCGTCTCTCAACTTTCCAAATACTCTCCTTAGTGAAAACAGGTGTTCTTCCAATTAAGTGGAAAATATAATGATGTCGTCTAGGTATACAAAGCAATCTTTGAAGATTAACTCTTCTACCAGACATCTACCATTCACACATCTTTGGAAGGTAGCGGGGGCAGTGGTTAGCCCAAAGGGCATACGAGTGAACACGTAATGTCCATGCTTAGTGGAGAACGCAGTTTTGGGGATTGAGCTAGGTTACATGGGTATTTGATGGAAACCCTTAGCTAAATCGATTCTAAATCTAGGATTTCATCCATTCGTGGAGTTGGGAATTCGTCCTTAACTGTTATTTCATTTAGACTTCTATAGTCTACTACCATTCGATATTTTTGCTTTCCTGAAGCATCTATCTTCTTCGGAATCATAGATATGGACGAGCAGTAAGGAGAATTCGACTTTCGAATTATTCCCTGTCTGATCATATCTTTGATTTGTTGGGCATCGTGTTGATCGTGTATCTGGGTATATTTGTATGGTCGTCTGTAGACCGGGTCTTCATGTTGAGTTTTGATCTCGTGCTTGATTGTACTTGTGAAAGTCAAATTGTCACCTCCTCTGTACTGCACATCCTTAAACTCATATAAGACCTTCTTTAACTCTTCCCTCTCTTCGTCGTTTAAGTGTTCCAATCTTAATTGATTACATTCCCTTAGTTCACTGTCTAGAGCGGAAGCGAAGTATTGATCTCCCTCTGGAGATGCGTCAAGGCACTTATGTGCGATCTTCTCTTCTTTTGTAGAGGGATCTATGCACTTCTGTGCGGTCTTGCCGGCTTCAATAGCTTCTCCACCCTGAATGATTGGGTACGACCTAGCTCCTAATGTTACAGTGTCATTTCTGTAATCGATGACGGCTTTACTTCCCATCAAGTATTCTCTTCCTAATAAAATATCATAGTTTTCGGAAAAGTTATGTATGTAGAACTTTTGTTCGGATGGACATGTTTTGTTCGCATTCCTCATTATACTTTTGGTTAAACGGACAGGTCCATTGATGGTATGGACTGTAAGGTTATCGTATTTTATCTCGGAATCTGTATAATTTTCTTTCATGATGTTGATCGATGATCCCGAGTCAGCGATACACCGTAATGTTCTTTTATTAATGGTAATGTTTATATAGGGTCCTCCTCGGTTTCTTCCGAGGCGGCTTGATGAAAATTTACGTCCATCTTCATTTGGCCACTTTGGCTCTCCCTCGCTCTTTTAGTAGGTTGGTTGGGTCTACTCCCACTAGCTTGGTTTTGAGATATTTGCTGATTGAATGGATTCTGAGCCCTACCTTGATTAAAAGAATTTTTGAACTCATTATATAATCCAAGATTTTGGGAATTTTGATTTTGATTTGTTCGATTAGTCTGACCTGTTCCAGATGAATTCTGAGTTTGATTGTGATAGTTAGTAGTATTATAATTTGGATAATAGTTTCCAACATTCTTTCGATTTGATTGAGACGATTTCGATTGATCTTTATTTGTACCTGAATCTGTTATACTAGTTTCGTATAATCCTTCTTCTTGTGCTGCCTTCTTAAGATTAGACAATGTAGTAATATCTTTTCTCGCTAAGGTCATGAACATTCTGTCAGTAAGTTTTCGAGTAATGACATCTTTAATTGTGTTGTTCAAAGCATTTTTATAAATGACATTATTTTCTGGTATGTTTTCTAAGTTTAGCTTATTGTTTATTACTAATGCTTTTATCTCTAATTCTTCTATAAACTTACGAAGACTGCCGTTGAGTCTGGTGGTGTATAGTTGTCGTAAGAGATCTTCATATGGTGTGTTGTGAAATCCTCGATACGAGATTTCAATGTTGAGCAGAAATGCTCTGGGGAATCTTTGCGTTTAATAATGTACTACACGATATAGACAATTCGAGATTTATTCATTTGGACTTCAATCAATTTAAACTTTAATCTTAATCGCGTATAGAGTACAATGTAATGGGTAATACGGGTTTAAGCGCGGCCGGCTGCAACTGCTAATTGTCGTTGTGATTTCGTCGACACGCAAACGAAGACTCTTCATGGTGATCGGAGACGAGGTTACGCCGCCCTAGCATGAAACGACGCCGTTCTCCGAGTGGGCAATCGCAGTTAGAGCGCTCTCACTCTCTTTGTAGTTTAACCCTTAGAAAACCGTCCATGCCGCCCCCAATACTGGGACCAGTATTAGAAACCAAAGGATGTCACATGTGAATGCTCTGTGAATAAATAAAGTGTTCGTTATGGTACATGTATGGTCGAATGGAGCTAGCACCGGTGGTAGGATTATTCTGAGGTCTGTGGCAACGGTAGCCGACATAGTTTAGAGACCGATCGTTTGTATACGCCTGATGCTGTTTTAACAGTTGCGACTCTGACTAAACTGTCAGCTCCAGGGTGAACTTCTATTATCCTTCCCAGTTTCCACTCGTTGGGTGGCAGTCGGTCATCCTTGACAATTACTAGATCGCTGACTTGTAGATTGTCGGTTTCATGTCGCCACTTTGGACGGGCTTGAAGATGTGATAGCCAATCCGAACTCCAACGTTTCCAAAATTGCCGGATCATTTTCTGTCCTTCCAGAAATTGGACTGTGAGTGGAACATCCCTTGTCGTTACATCCGGCGGAGCTAATAATGAATCTCCAATAAACCCGCTAAAGCAGGTATTACAGTTGTGGGTAGCTCTCGTTTCAAATGTATTTGCCAGGTTTGAAGAGCCCGGTCGGCACCAATGAAGTTCGTGCCGCAGTCGCTATACATGTGTTGACAGTAGCCCCGACGCGCGATGAAACGTTGTAGGGCCATGAGAAAGTGTTCGGTGGTTAAGCCCGTGACCGCTTCAAGATGAATTGCCTTTGTAGCCAAACAGATGAAAACTGCGATATACGCCTTGTAGTTTGTGTGTCCACGGAATCTGGATGCTTGAATTTCGAACGCGCCGGTATAGTCCACTCCGGTGGCGATGAATGCACGAGTTGGCGGATTGACTCTATGTAGGGGAAGATCGGCCATCAATTGTGCTGCTGGTTTCGGTCGGTGACGAAAACATCGGACGCATTGTCGAAGAATGCGTTTGACAGTTTGTTTTCCGTTGACTATCCAGAATTTGTGTCGAATAGTGGCCAGCGTTAGTTCGGTGCCGCCGTGGAGTGCGAGACGGTGGGCATTACGCACGACGAGATCGGTAAAATGATGATGATTGGGAATGATCATTGGTTTTCGCTGGCTTATTGGAAGGTGCATTGCATTTCGCAGTCGACCTGTGACTCGTAGAATTTGTTGGTCATCTAGAAATGGGGATAATTGACACAGCTTGTGTGTGCCCGATAGTGCCTTGTTTCCCTTCAACCTCATATTTCTGTCGCGTAGACCTCCTGTTGAATGCTGCGAACGAGATGAATTAAAGCGTTGTCGAGCTCCTGCACACTCAGTGGTCCAGACAGTTTGTCCCCTTTGGCTTGAATGTTATGTATAAACCGTAGAACATATGCCATGACTGATATTAACCTGTCGTATGAGGACGAGTTTTGGATAAAGGCTTCTGGAGCCTCCGAGACTTGCACAGCTTTTTGAAACAAAACTGATGGTTTCTCCTCGATTATAGTCCTGTCGATGTCCTGACTGGGAACTCCGTTTGCCGGCCATTGGCTTTCCGGCTGCTGTAGCCATGATGGTCCAGACCACCATAATGGATGTACTGCTAACTCTTGTGGTGCTAAGCCACGAGTTGCGCAGTCCGCTGGGTTTACCGCAGTAGGTAAATGTCTCCACTGAGTTGATGTACTATGCTCCAAAATCTGTCCAACGCGATTTGACACAAAGGTTTGCCATCGGTGGGGGTCTCCATTTATCCAAAACAAAACGATAGTAGCATCTGACCAATAGAAGGTTGCCATAGGTGGTCCTGCAGTGCGAAGTTGGTCCCGGATCCATTTGGCCAGTTTAACTGCCAGCAGCGCACCCGAAAGTTCGACTCGTGGAATTGTGATCGGTTTCGTGGGTGTGACTCGACTGCGTGCAGCTAGCAAATGAGTTTGAATCATTCCGTTTGGTAGCTCTGCACGAATATATGCACATGCTGCATACGCCAGTGATGATCCATCGCAGAAAACATGTAGCTGTAATGACGCAAGCTCGTGGATGTTGAAGCGCAGCCATCGTGGTACTTGAATTTGCTCGACATATGGCAAGTTCTGTATGAATCCCTGCCATCTATCAAGCAGTTCGGTTGGCAGCGGTTCATCCCAGTCCAGTTGTGCTAGGCTGCCATCGTTGCGTTTGATGCGGGCCATCCATGAGTCCTTGAGTATCGCCTTCGCGGTCATGACACAGGGCGTGATGAAACCTAATGGGTCGTACAGTCGGGCGACTGTGGAAAGTAAAGAACGTTTAGTATGTGCGTGACTGGTTTCAAAATTTATCTTGAACCCAAAATAGTCTTGATGTGGATGCCAATAGAGGCCTAAGGTTTTAACGGGATCTTGGTACTCAAACTCTAATAATGTCTTATGAGATAAATGGTCTGGAGGTATGTCTTGTAGCAGAGAAGCGTCATTCGCAGACCACTTTCGAAGCTCCATTCCTGCTGATCGTAAGGCTCCGATCAATTGATTTTGAATTTCTAATGCTCCTTCGCGAGTGGAAGCTCCGCTTTGTACGTCATCAACGTATATTTCGTGTCGAAGGACCCTTTCCGCGAGTGGGTATCGTTCGCGTTCATCCTGCGCCAGTTGATGTATGACGCGAATGGCTGTGTAAGGAGCTGAAGCGGTTCCAAACGTAACTGTGTTGTGATAATACTCAGCTACTTGGTTGTGTTCGTCATGCCAAAAGATGCGTTGATATTGCGAATCCTCTGCATTCATGTCAATGCATCTATACATCTTTTGAATGTCGGCAACAAAAACAAAACGATGGAAACGCCAATTCAGGACCACGCCGGTTAGATCGTTTTGGAGCGCTTGTCCGGTGCATAGGACGTCATTGAGCGATTTTCCGTTTGACGTTTTACAGGAGGCGTCATATACTACTCTAACCTTAGTAGTGACACTTTCCTCTTTGAATACTGCGTGATGAGGCAAGGTGCAACATGTGGACTCGATTCCATTCTCCTTGCTAATGATGCAATGCTGCTGCTCCTTGGTTGTTACTTTGGTCACCTGGCCTAGTTGAAAGTACTCCTTCATGACTTCCGAATATTTGGCTTGCAGCTCCGGCTGCCTTTGGAATCTTCGTTGAAGCATTTGGAATCGATTAATCGCGATTTGACGTGATTTGCCTAGCACCTGCGAAGGGTCAAACAAACGCTTAAGTGGTAACCGTACCAAATACTTGCCGTTTCGTTGACGGATGTGAGTTCGTTTAAAATGCTCCTCGCACCATCGCTCTTCCGGTGTGAGCTGTTTTGCAGAACCGAGATGCTCCATTTCAAAGAATTTCTGGACGAGATTCTCTAGCCTGTTGTGGTGACATCTAATGGTGACAGCGTGTGAGCGTGTGGAAGTGGCTCGACCAAAGACTATCCAGCCAAGCTGGGTGTGCTGTGCAATTGGTTGGTTCTCCTTTCCTCTGCGGATATCTGAAAGCAGGATCTGTGGGATTACGTCCGCTCCCAGCAGAAGATCAATCCGTTGTGATTTGTAAAACCTGGGATCGGCGAGTTCTATTCCGTTCAAATGAGGACATTGCTGCAATTTGATGGATTTTGAAGGTAATTGCGATGTAATCGTTTTAAGTATGAACGCAGTATCAATGGTAGTACAAAACTGCGAAGTACAAGAACTTAATGACAATTCTGTAGTGTAGGTACACCTGTTCTTCGAGGTGGTCCAAACTCCAGCAATTTCTGCCGAAATTGGATGCCGCTTGAGGTTGAGAGCCTGCACTGTGTGCTCTGTAATGAGGGTTCCTTCCGAGCCTGAATCCACTAACGCACGTACCACAGCTGATTGGCCAGTGTGGGGGTTGTGGATTGTGACCAGGGCAGTGGCCAGGAGGACAGTGCTGGGTCCGTGATGCGTTGCCGTAGCGGAGACTAGTTGCGCAGAGTGTGTCACAGACGTCACAGACGAGTCGGTCGCTGCAGACTGTGGATGACCACCGGAACTAGTGTTGGGAACAACTGGGAGAGGCTGTGCAGTGCTCTGAGTAGGAAGTGGGGTCCTAGCGTAGAGTTGCGTAGGTGTAGCCCTGCCAGATGAGTCGCTCGTTGTATACTGCCAGGAGTTACTGGAACGAGCGCTATGGGAGGCTGCGTGAGGCTGTGTTGCCACCTGAGCAGGAGTTGGGAAGTGCAGCAGTGTATGGTGTCTTTGACCACACTGCGTGCAGTTCCTTTTACTGGTACATTTTGAAAGTGCATGGGAACGGCTCAGACAGTTGAGGCATGCCTTTGCATGATCGACGATGGCTTTCCTTGCAAAGCAGTCCTTGGACAAAAGGTCCGGGCAATGCCGAAGATTGTGACTGTCGCTACAGTGAGGGCAGCGAGTGTGTTCGGCAACCGCAGTCTTGGCGTGGAAACTGTTGCCCTTGTATGTTACGTTGCCAACTGACTTCTTCGGGTGCCTTTGATTGACAGGCTGCGGCACAGGTGTCCGCGTCGTGGAGTGGCCTCGATTTTCGAACACATCGATGCTGACGAGACGGTCGTTGAGAAATGATTGTAGCTGAGAAAATGTGGCTAGTTCGGCAGAGCTACCGAGATGGAGCTCCCAAGCTTGCAGTGTCGTGCTTGACAGTCTGGAAGTGAGATGATGAGCCATCCAATGCTGAACATCTAGATTCTTGAAAGCATTGAGACAAACCGTCGCAACATTAAGCATATGTTTTATATCAGCAGACTGCTCCTTTGTCAACTGTGGCAAGTCATACAAACCGTTCATTTGGTACATAAACTGCAGCCGTTTGTTGTCGTATCGCTTGAGGACGAGACTCCAAGCTGTTGCATAGTTATTTCCCGCAAGCGCCATCTGCTGAATATCCTCGTCGCGATCCGAGGGAAGAGCTTGCTTCAGGAAATGAAACCTTTGGACGTCGGACAGTTTCTGGTTGTTATGGATGAGTTGAACAAATGCATCGTGAAATGCCGGCCAATCCACAAACTTGCCTGTAAATGTCGGTACAGGTAGCTTGGGCAATTGCACTGATGATACAGATGGATTTGCTGGCTCCGGATTCTGCTGTACCGGTGGTGCTCTTGGACATACATTTTCGTAGGCCTCTGATATGATGCTGAATGCCGTTGTATAGTCTTCATCAAAGCGAAAGGCCACTTCGCTGGACACATAACTATGCGTACTTGGACATCGAAGTATTAGTAAACGTTGATGATTTTGCTCAAATTCACCTAAGAACCGTTGCAAAGTTTGTAAGCGCGTTTGAAAATAAGCTTTTGTTTTCCGATCTGCGCCATCCTTTCTGAAATTACGCACCGTTTGATTAACCCTCGCAATGAGATTTGTCTGAATAACACTGAGATTGTCGATCTCCACCTGAGGATCGGCTTCGAGGTCGTGGGACTCGGCTGTTGACATGTTGCTGTTATATGTGTATGTACCTTTCTCACCCTTAGTTGCACTCTCTTTGACCTTGTACAAAATACCCACAACGAAACACTTACTCTGGTACTCGGGAGTGCTTCTCTTTGCTTAAAGCGTAGCTTAAGAGAACTTGCGAGTCGTTGTTGTTGGTGTTGTCCGAGCGGAGAGCAGAAACTGTGCTACTGTGAGCGTTGAGTTGAGGCCTTGTGTCTAGAGATGATATGCAGCAACAGAACGCTCGTTGGTCTCTTGGTCTCTGCTTTGCACGAGAGAGAGGCTGCTGTCTAACCGTCGGCTTGTGTTGTTGTTGTGTGCTACTGTCCAGGCGCAGAGCTATCGTCTGGTCTTCTTTGTCCCTGCTTCGTGAGAGAGATAGCGGCTGTTGGATAAACCGTTGGTTTGCGTTGTGTTTGCCGTTTACAGTTGCAGCCGGTAAAATATGATTTTATTTGTACATTTAACTGAACGCGGAACGAGGTAGAATTATATGCGTATAGTACGAATTAAACGCGGTTCCCCTCATGGGCCACCAAAAATGTTGTGAAATCCTCGATACGAGATTTCAATGTTGAGCAGAAATGTTCTGGGGAATCTTTGCGCTTAATAATGTACTACACGATATAGACAATTCGAGATTTATTCATTTGGACTTCAATCAACTTAAACTTTAATCTTAATCGCGTATAGAGTACAATGTAATGGGTAATACGGGTTTAAGCGCGGCCGGCTGCAACTGCTAATTGTCGTTGTGATTTCGTCGACACGCAAACGAAGACTCTTCATGGTGATCGGAGACGAGGTTACGCCGCCCTAGCATGAAACGACGCCGTTCTCCGAGTGGGCAATCGCAGTTAGAGCGCTCTCACTCTCTTTGTAGTTTAACCCTTAGAAAACCGTCCATGGTGTGTGATTTTTGAACTCGTTGATTAGCGCCGTCTTCAGTTCGTGCCATGTGATGGGTTGTATCATCTGCGATATGCGTTGTGCCTCTCCCGTCAGTTGTCAGATTCACTATCTCCGCTTACTTCAGTTCACTTAAATTAGTTTTGCAAATTCTTTGGCGGATTTCACAATTTTATTAACTATTCTGGGATAACGTGATCACAGTAATTATAAATTACACAAGCTGACCATTACCGAAATATAGGTGTTAATTTTAAACGAAATCCTACCGGCTGCGCCAGTTAAATATCCGCAACTCGAAATTAAGTTTTAAAAAAGATTTTATTTTTACAGCCTAAAATCTTAATGTCACAAGATTAGGTTGAATTCCCCGACTTAACTTTACGTCTGCTTGTCTCAAACGGAACTGATTTGTCTATTGTTTGCTAGTTTCCATGAGCCCTTCTCTCGACTCTGGCTTCGGGTGCTGCTTTCCTCGGCTGCATTTTCGTGTCGGTGGCGTACGTGCCTGGACCGATGTTTGGGGATGCGTCGGCTTTTGATCAAAGGCATCCGCTGCTGGCGATCGGTGTTGCATTACATGAGTGAGCTAGGAATGTGATACTCCTTGGTTTTATGACTAGCTCTGATTGGTCCTCATGAGTGGCATGATTCTAACGGATTGATTTCTTGAGGGTGGCGTGATTCTGGCGTTGATGAATCAATAGGGTCCATTGTTTAGATTAGTCGACTCTAGCTGGAGTGTGGGAAGAATCAGTTATTGATTCTTCAGTGGTGTCCTGTTACTTGTGTGGATGAATTGGACATAAACATAATGTGTATGGGATGTGGAGAATTATGGATATGTCACTCCCCCAACGTTTGTTATTAGCCTGTCCCTAGGCGATTACCCTCGGGTATAGTGACGGGGTGTCAAGTGCGGTGGCTGAGGTTGGTTCCTCTTCTGCTTCTATTATGGGTTTAATACATTTAACCGTGACTCTTTTAGAAGTTTTCTTAAATTTAACAGCTACATAGCTTAGTAGTACTAATATAATTATGACAAATGAAATTAGTAGACTTATTTGAAATAGGTACTATATTTGGTGTATTGCATAATTATTTCATTAGTTTGGACATACGACAGTGGTTTTATTTTAGTTATGTTGTTGTTGACATAAACGTTCTGGCCAAAATCTAACATTGTGTTTAATATTGTAAATTCATTTAATTGGATTGAACAGTTGTAGATTTTTATAATGGTATTTCCTTCCGCTATGATTTCTTGGTTTACACAATTCTGATTTAGCGTTGTTTTTGAAAGATTCCATTTGATTAGTATATTGGGTTCTATAAAGTTTATTTGAAAGTTTTGAAAAGTTTTTGAATATGGACATTTAGTGGGAGTTTGCATTAAAATTCCTTTTATACAATTGTCATTGGTTTTCAGTTTAGTTTCTTTAACAAATACTGCTTCATTTTGTATGTAGTACTTGTCGTATGTCATATCTGTTAACATGTTATTTAATTCGTCTGGATACGGAACGATTTTATAGATTGGTACTTTTGTAATGTCTTTGGGAATGTTGGAAATTATTAAAATTTCGTTAGTATCGGTTTTTAGCCATGTGGAGGTTTTTATCTTTAGTATTTTCTCAGAATTTATTTGTTCCAGGTAGTCTTGTTTTAATAATTTTGGATTAAATATACCGAGCCTGGTTAATTGAATACCTAGTTCTATATCTTCGATATATTCTGTGAAATGTTGTAGATTGAATATCAAAATTTCTATTTGTTGATTCCTTTTTCTTCATTTAGTTTGTTTATGACGTTTATTCCGCTATTTACTGCATCTATTACTAAATTTAGTTCATTCATTTGAATGCTGTGGCTGGCTAAATTTTCTATTTTTTGTTCCAAATCGACTTTATCTTCCTGATCTAGTGTTCCAAAGAGATATTTGTAGGCTGTTCCTACTATATTGATTAGGCCTCTTTTATTTCTTTTGGTTATTTTTAGCCCGTTCATTTCTCTTTGCAATTTGTCTACCAGATATTTTATTTGGATTATGTCCTGGAATTTAGTGGCTTGCAATAACAAATTTTGGTATAGTTTTTCAGTTTTAGTTACATTAACAGTTAGATAATGGTATTCATAATTGATAGGTATGTTAATCGATCCAATTTTGAATATCATATATCCGTTTTGGAATTTTATAGGATTTATTTCTATGTTTTGGCCCTGTGCCATTACGATGGGTATTATGAGGAAGATGAGGATTTTAACTGTGTTGAGGTTGGCCGGTTCCATTAACTTCCTCAGTTTCTCTGGAATTATTATATTTGCTTGTATTAGATTTCTTCTTTTTCTTGAACTTTGATTTATAATGAGTTATTTTCCTACCCCTATTCTTTTCTTCATAATTTTTCTCGTCTACCTGTCTTATTTCGCCCGTCCTTTTGAAAGGGTTTGTTACCTTAGACTTAACTAGAGGAGACAGTTTATAGCGGGTATCTACTTCATACTCTATGCGGTTTTTATTTAATTGAGTGATTTTATTCACTTTATTTAGTTGGGTGTCAAATTTAGGTGAGCCTGCATAAATGAATATATCAGCTGGAGTCTTGTTTGTGGTATTATGTTTTGTTTTATGATTATAAGTGTAAAGAATTAATTTAAATTTCGTGAATCTATCTTCTGGGTTATCCTCGCTAGATATTATTCGTAATTTTTCATTTATTTTTTTATGAAATCTTTCTACGTCGGATATTCCATTTTTGCTGGAAGTGATCTATATTTTGACGTTTTCCGCATTCAGCCATGCTTGCAATGCTGCGCACATAAAAGCTGAATCCTTGTCGGCTTTGATTTCAATAGGTTTGCCCATCTCGTTAAAAACTTTCATGATGGCTCTTTTTGCTTCTAACCAGTCACGACTTTTTACTTCTACAAGAGTGGCAAACTTCGAGTATAAGTCAATACATGATAGGAACTGTTGGTTACCAATCATATAGAAGTCCATGACGTATTTCTCTCTGATGTTCAGTATTTCAGGTGTGGTTTCGAATGCCAACTTTGTATTTCTATGCTCTGTTTTGGCAATATTACAAGTAGGACATTCGTTTATGATGTTTTGGATTAGTTTTTGATAATCCCGGTAATAGTATTTTCCCCTTAACCAATTGACGGTTTTCTCTATCCCTGGGTGGAGTAAGCCTTTATGATTTTTTAAAATGGTTTCTTTAAATTCAGCGTAATTTTGAATATCTATATCTATCTTTGAATATCTTTCGTGCTTGATTTGACAGCTTTGGTTATATTGTAGCATTAATGATTTCTAAATAGGCTTTTTGGAATGGAGGAACATCTATTTCGTTATGGAAATATATTGCGCTCTTTTTGGTGCATAGATATTCCTTTATTAAATCCTTCGCTAAGGTGTTAGTCATTTCTTTATACGTAATCTTGATGATTAGCTTGTGAAAGTAACGAATTGTTTCTACCTTATCTTCATTGCCTTTTATTAACTCGATTTGTCGGTTGTAATAGTTAATCGGTCTTTCCGTGATGGCAATGTGATTGAGATTGTCTTCCTGTGCGCTATGTACAGTTGCACCAACGCTATTGGAAGCTTCTCCAAGGAGATTTTTGTTAATCTTTACCCTTGATAAGGCATCCGCTACATGATTTTCTTTGCCTGGTAGATATTTTATTTTAAAGTCGAACTCATTCAGTTTTATTTTCCATCTTTGTAATTTCATATTTGGCTCCTTGAGGTTGTTCAACCAAATCAAGGGTTTATGATCGCTTTGTATCTTGAATGTTCTACCGAACAGGTATGAACGGAAATACTTGGTTGCCCATACGATCGCCAATAATTCCTTTTCGATGGCTGAATAGTTTATTTCGTGTTCGTTCAGGGTTCTGCTAGCGTAGCAGATCGGTTTGTGTTCTTGTGACAAAACCGCTCCCAATGCTATATTACTAGCGTCGGTTGTTACCGTGAAAATTTTGTCGAAGTCTGGGAATGCAAGGATAGGGTCTGAGGTGATGAGTACTTTTAGTCTCTCAAATGCCTCGACGTACTTTTCTTCCTTGGGGTCTATGACAGCTCCTTTCTTTAGTTTGAGTGTGATGGGTTTTGCTATGTTTGCAAAATTAGGAAAGAATTTCCTGTAGAATCCGCACAGACCTAAGAATGACTTTATTTGTTTAGTCGTTTCCGGTATTGGAAATTTGACGATGGCAGAGATCTTGCCTGGATTTGGTACTATTCCTTCAGTAGTGACTACATGACCTAGGAATTCAGTTTCCTTTTTCATGAATTCACATTTATCCATTTGTAGCTTTAAGTTGGCGTCTCTCAACTTTCCAAATACTCTCCTTAGTGAAAGCAGGTGTTCTTCCAATTAAGTGGAAAATATAATGATGTCGTCTAGGTATACAAAGCAATCTTTGAAGATTAACTCTTCTACCAGACATCTACCATTCACACATCTTTGGAAGGTAGCGGGGGCAGTGGTTAGCCCAAAGGGCATACGAGTGAACTCGTAATGTCCATGCTTAGTGGAGAACGCAGTTTTGGGGATTGAGCTAGGTTACATGGGTATTTGATGGAAACCCTTAGCTAAATCGATTGTCATGAAATACTGACATTTACCTAGTTTGTCTAGGATTTCATCCATTCGTGGAGTTGGGAATTCGTCATTAACTGTTATTTCATTTAGACTTCTATAGTCTACTACCATTCGATATTTTTGCTTTCCTGAAGCATCTATCTTCTTCGGAATCATAGATATGGACGAGCAGTAAGGAGAATTCGACTTTCGAATTATTCCCTGTCTGATCATATCTTTGATTTGTTGGGCATCGTGTTGATCGTGTATCTGGGTATATTTGTATGGTCGTCTGTAGACCGGGTCTTCATGTTGAGTTTTGATCTCGTGCTTGATTGTACTTGTGAAAGTCAAATTGTCACCTCCTCTGTACTGCACATCCTTAAACTCATATAAGACCTTCTTTAACTCTTCCCTCTCTTCGTCGTTTAAGTGTTCCAATCTTAATTGATTACATTCCCTTAGTTCACTGTCTAGAGCGGAAGCGAAGTATTGATCTCCCTCTGGAGATGCGTCAAGGCACTTATGTGCGATCTTCTCTTCTTTTGTAGAGGGATCTATGCACTTCTGTGCGGTCTTGCCGGCTTCAATAGCTTCTCCACCCTGAATGATTGGGTACGACCTAGCTCCTAATGTTACAGTGTCATTTCTGTAATCGATGACGGCTTTACTTCCCATCAAGTATTCTCTTCCTAATAAAATATCATAGTTTTCGGAAAAGTTATGTATGTAGAACTTTTGTTCGGATGGACATGTTTTGTTCGCATTCCTCATTATACTTTTGGTTAAACGGACAGGTCCATTGATGGTATGGACTGTAAGGTTATCGTATTTTATCTCGGAATCTGTATAATTTTCTTTCATGATGTTGGTCGATGATCCCGAGTCAGCGATACACCGTAATGTTCTTTTATTAATGGTAATGTTTATATAGGGTCCTCCTCGGTTTCTTCCGAGGCGGCTTGATGAAAATTTACGTCCATCTTCATTTGGCCACTTTGGCTCTCCCTCGCTCTTTTAGTAGGTTGGTTGGGTCTACTCCCACTAGCTTGGTTTTGAGATATTTGCTGATTGAATGGATTCTGAGCCCTACCTTGATTAAAAGAATTTTTGAACTCATTATATAATCCAAGATTTTGGGAATTTTGATTTTGATTTGTTCGATTAGTCTGACCTGTTCCAGATGAATTCTGAGTTTGATTGTGATAGTTAGTAGTATTATAATTTGGATAATAGTTTCCAACATTCTTTCGATTTGATTGAGACGATTTCGATTGATCTTTATTTGTACCTGAATCTGTTATACTAGTTTCGTATAATCCTTCTTCTTGTGCTGCCTTCTTAAGATTAGACAATGTAGTAATATCTTTTCTTGCTAAGGTCATGAACATTCTGTCAGTAAGTTTTCGAGTAATGACATCTTTAATTGTGTTGTTCAAAGCATTTTTATAAATGACATTATTTTCTGGTATGTTTTCTAAGTTTAGCTTATTGTTTATTACTAATGCTTTTATCTCTAATTCTTCTATAAACTTACGAAGACTGCCGTTGAGTCTGGTGGTGTATAGTTGTCGTAAGAGATCTTCATATGGTGTGTTGTGAAATCCTCGATACGAGATTTCAATGTTGAGCAGAAATGCTCTGGGGAATCTTTGCGTTTAATAATGTACTACACGATATAGACAATTCGAGATTTATTCATTTGGACTTCAATCAATTTAAACTTTAATCTTAATCGCGTATAGAGTACAATGTAATGGGTAATACGGGTTTAAGCGCGGCCGGCTGCAACTGCTAATTGTCGTTGTGATTTCGTCGACACGCAAACGAAGACTCTTCATGGTGATCGGAGACGAGGTTACGCCGCCCTAGCATGAAACGACGCCGTTCTCCGAGTGGGCAATCGCAGTTAGAGCGCTCTCACTCTCTTTGTAGTTTAACCCTTAGAAAACCGTCCATGCCGCCCCCAATACTGGGACCAGTATTAGAAACCAAAGGATGTCACATGTGAATGCTCTGTGAATAAATAAAGTGTTCGTTATGGTACATGTATGGTCGAATGGAGCTAGCACCGGTGGTAGGATTATTCTGAGGTCTGTGGCAACGGTAGCCGACATAGTTTAGAGACCGATCGTTTGTATACGCCTGATGCTGTTTTAACAGTTGCGACTCTGACTAAACTGTCAGCTCCAGGGTGAACTTCTATTATCCTTCCCAGTTTCCACTCGTTGGGTGGCAGTCGGTCATCCTTGACAATTACTAGATCGCTGACTTGTAGATTGTCGGTTTCATGTCGCCACTTTGGACGGGCTTGAAGATGTGATAGCCAATCCGAACTCCAACGTTTCCAAAATTGCCGGATCATTTTCTGTCCTTCCAGAAATTGGACTGTGAGTGGAACATCCCTTGTCGTTACATCCGGCGGAGCTAATAATGAATCTCCAATAAGAAAATGTGCCGGGGTGAGGACAGCTAGGTCCTCCGGCTCCGCGCTTAGTGGACATAATGGCCTGGAATTTAAACAGGCTTCAATTTGTGTTAGCACGGTAGCAAGTTGTTCGTGGGTCATTTTATATCCTGAAAAGGCTCGATAGAGATGTGTTTTGACAGACTTTACATTTGCCTCCCAAAGGCCTCCGAAATTAGGACTATGCGGTGGATTAAAATGCCATTGGACGTTTCGGGCCGCTAAAGCAGGTATTACAGTTGTGGGTAGCTCTCGTTTCAAATGTATTTGCCAGGTTTGAAGAGCCCGGTCGGCACCAATGAAGTTCGTGCCGCAGTCGCTATACATGTGTTGACAGTAGCCCCGACGCGCGATGAAACGTTGTAGGGCCATGAGAAAGTGTTCGGTGGTTAAGCCCGTGACCGCTTCAAGATGAATTGCCTTTGTAGCCAAACAGATGAAAACTGCGATATACGCCTTGTAGTTTGTGTGTCCACGGAATCTGGATGCTTGAATTTCGAACGCGCCGGTATAGTCCACTCCGGTGGCGATGAATGCACGAGTTGGCGGATTGACTCTATGTAGGGGAAGATCGGCCATCAATTGTGCTGCTGGTTTCGGTCGGTGACGAAAACATCGGACGCATTGTCGAAGAATGCGTTTGACAGTTTGTTTTCCGTTGACTATCCAGAATTTGTGTCGAATAGTGGCCAGCGTTAGTTCGGTGCCGCCGTGGAGTGCGAGACGGTGGGCATTACGCACGACGAGATCGGTAAAATGATGATGATTGGGAATGATCATTGGTTTTCGCTGGCTTATTGGAAGGTGCATTGCATTTCGCAGTCGACCTGTGACTCGTAGAATTTGTTGGTCATCTAGAAATGGGGATAATTGACACAGCTTGTGTGTGCCCGATAGTGCCTTGTTTCCCTTCAACCTCAATATTTCTGTCGCGTAGACCTCCTGTTGAATGCTGCGAACGAGATGAATTAAAGCGTTGTCGAGCTCCTGCACACTCAGTGGTCCAGACAGTTTGTCCCCTTTGGCTTGAATGTTATGTATAAACCGTAGAACATATGCCATGACTGATATTAACCTGTCGTATGAGGACGAGTTTTGGATAAAGGCTTCTGGAGCCTCCGAAACTTGCACAGCATTTTGAAACAAAACTGATGGTTTCTCCTCGATTATAGTCCTGTCGATGTCCTGACTGGGAACTCCGTTTGCCGGCCATTGGCTTTCCGGCTGCTGTAGCCATGATGGTCCAGACCACCATAATGGATGTACTGCTAACTCTTGTGGTGCTAAGCCACGAGTTGCGCAGTCCGCTGGGTTTACCGCAGTAGGTAAATGTCTCCACTGAGTTGATGTACTATGCTCCAAAATCTGTCCAACGCGATTTGACACAAAGGTTTGCCATCGGTGGGGGTCTCCATTTATCCAAAACAAAACGATAGTAGCATCTGACCAATAGAAGGTTGCCATAGGTGGTCCTGCAGTGCGAAGTTGGTCCCGGATCCATTTGGCCAGTTTAACTGCCAGCAGCGCACCCGAAAGTTCGACTCGTGGAATTGTGATCGGTTTCGTGGGTGTGACTCGACTGCGTGCAGCTAGCAAATGAGTTTGAATCATTCCGTTTGGTAGCTCTGCACGAATATATGCACATGCTGCATACGCCAGTGATGATCCATCGCAGAAAACATGTAGCTGTAATGACGCAAGCTCGTGGATGTTGAAGCGCAGCCATCGTGGTACTTGAATTTGCTCGACATATGGCAAGTTCTGTATGAATCCCTGCCATCTATCAAGCAGTTCGGTTGGCAGCGGTTCATCCCAGTCCAGTTGTGCTAGGCTGCCATCGTTGCGTTTGATGCGGGCCATCCATGAGTCCTTGAGTATCGCCTTCGCGGTCATGACACAGGGCGTGATGAAACCTAATGGGTCGTACAGTCGGGCGACTGTGGAAAGTAAAGAACGTTTAGTATGTGCGTGACTGATTTCAAAATTTATCTTGAACCCAAAATAGTCTTGATGTGGATGCCAATAGAGGCCTAAGGTTTTAACGGGATCTTGGTACTCAAACTCTAATAATGTCTTATGAGATAAATGGTCTGGAGGTATGTCTTGTAGCAGAGAAGCGTCATTCGCAGACCACTTTCGAAGCTCCATTCCTGCTGATCGTAAGGCTCCGATCAATTGATTTTGAATTTCTAATGCTCCTTCGCGAGTGGAAGCTCCGCTTTGTACGTCATCAACGTATATTTCGTGTCGAAGGACCCTTTCCGCGAGTGGGTATCGTTCGCGTTCATCCTGCGCCAGTTGATGTATGACGCGAATGGCTGTGTAAGGAGCTGAAGCGGTTCCAAACGTAACTGTGTTGAGATAATACTCAGCTACTTGGTTGTGTTCGTCATGCCAAAAGATGCGTTGATATTGCGAATCCTCTGCATTCATGTCAATGCATCTATACATCTTTTGAATGTCGGCAACAAAAACAAAACGATGGAAACGCCAATTCAGGACCACGCCGGTTAGATCGTTTTGGAGCGCTTGTCCGGTGCATAGGACGTCATTGAGCGATTTTCCGTTTGACGTTTTACAGGAGGCGTCATATACTACTCTAACCTTAGTAGTGACACTTTCCTCTTTGAATACTGCGTGATGAGGCAAGGTGCAACATGTGGACTCGATTCCATTCTCCTTGCTAATGATGCAATGCTGCTGCTCCTTGGTTGTTACTTTGGTCACCTGGCCTAGTTGAAAGTACTCCTTCATGACTTCCGAATATTTGGCTTGCAGCTCCGGCTGCCTTTGGAATCTTCGTTGAAGCATTTGGAATCGATTAATCGCGATTTGACGTGATTTGCCTAGCACCTGCGAAGGGTCAAACAAACGCTTAAGTGGTAACCGTACCAAATACTTGCCGTTTCGTTGACGGATGTGAGTTCGTTTAAAATGCTCCTCGCACCATCGCTCTTCCGGTGTGAGCTGTTTTGCAGAACCGAGATGCTCCATTTCGAAGAATTTCTGGACGAGATTCTCTAGCCTGTTGTGGTGACATCTAATGGTGACAGCGTGTGAGCGTGTGGAAGTGGCTCGACCAAAGACTATCCAGCCAAGCTGGGTGTGCTGTGCAATTGGTTGGTTCTCCTTTCCTCTGCGGATATCTGAAAGCAGGATCTGTGGGATTACGTCCGCTCCCAGCAGAAGATCAATCCGTTGTGATTTGTAGAACCTGGGATCGGCGAGTTCTTTTCCGTTCAAATGAGGACATTGCTGCAATTTGATGGATTTTGAAGGTAATTGCGATGTAATCGTTTTAAGTATGAACGCAGTATCAATGGTAGTACAAAACTGCGAGGTACAAGAACTTAATGACAATTCTGTAGTGTAGGTACACCTGTTCTTCGAGGTGGTCCCAACTCCAGCAATTTCTGCCGAAATTGGATGCCGCTTGAGGTTGAGAGCCTGCACTGTGTGCTCTGTAATGAGGGTTCCTTCCGAGCCTGAATCCACTAACGCACGTACCACAGCTGATTGGCCAGTGTGGGGGTTGTGGATTGTGACCAGGGCAGTGGCCAGGAGGACAGTGCTGGGTCCGTGATGCGTTGCCGTAGCGGAGACTAGTTGCGCAGAGTGTGTCACAGACGTCACAGACGAGTCGGTCGCTGCAGACTGTGGATGACCACCGGAACTAGTGTTGGGAACAACTGGGAGAGGCTGTGCAGTGCTCTGAGTAGGAAGTGGGGTCCTAGCGTAGAGTTGCGTAGGTGTAGCCCTGCCAGATGAGTCGCTCGTTGTATACTGCCAGGAGTTACTGGAACGAGCGCTATGGGAGGCTGCGTGAGGCTGTGTTGCCACCTGAGCAGGAGTTGGGAAGTGCAGCAGTGTATGGTGTCTTTGACCACACTGCGTGCAGTTCCTTTTACTGGTACATTTTGAAAGTGCATGGGAACGGCTCAAACAGTTGAGGCATGCCTTTGCATGATCGACGATGGCTTTCCTTGGACCATCCTTGGTCCAAAGCAGTCCTTGGACAAAAGGTCCGGGCAATGCCGAAGATTGTGACTGTCGCTACAGTGAGGGCAGCGAGTGTGTTCGGCAACCGCAGTCTTGGCGTGGAAACTGTTGCCCTTATATGTTACGTTGCCAACTGACTTCTTCGGGTGCCTTTGATTGACAGGCTGCGGCACAGGTGTCCGCGTCGTGGAGTGGCCTCGATTTTCGAACACATCGTGCTGACGAGACGGTCGTTGAGAAATGATTGTAGCTGAGAAAATGTGGCTAGTTCGGCAGAGCTACCGAGATGGAGCTCCCAAGCTTGCAGTGTCGTGCTTGACAGTCTGGAAGTGAGATGATGAGCCATCCAATGCTGAACATCTAGATTCTTGAAAGCATTGAGACAAACCGTCGCAACATTAAGCATATGTTTTATATCAGCAGACTGCTCCTTTGTCAACTGTGGCAAGTCATACAAACCGTTCATTTGGTACATAAACTGCAGCCGTTTGTTGTCGTATCGCTTGAGGACGAGACTCCAAGCTGTTGCATAGTTATTTCCCGCAAGCGCCATCTGCTGAATATCCTCGTCGCGATCCGAGGGAAGAGCTTGCTTCAGGAAATGAAACCTTTGGACGTCGGACAGTTTCTGGTTGTTATGGATGAGTTGAACAAATGCATCGTGAAATGCCGGCCAATCCACAAACTTGCCTGTAAATGTCGGTACAGGTAGCTTGGGCAATTGCACTGATGATACAGATGGATTTGCTGGCTCCGGATTCTGCTGTACCGGTGGTGCTCTTGGACATACATTTTCGTAGGCCTCTGATATGATGCTGAATGCCGTTGTATAGTCTTCATCAAAGCGAAAGGCCACTTCGCTGGACACATAACTATGCGTACTTGGACATCGAAGTATTAGTAAACGTTGATGATTTTGCTCAAATTCACCTAAGAACTGTTGCAAAGTTTGTAAGCGCGTTTGAAAATAAGCTTTTGTATTCCGATCTGCGCCATCCTTTCTGAAATTACGCACCGTTTGATTAACCCTCGCAATGAGATTTGTCTGAATAACACTGAGATTGTCGATCTCCACCTGAGCATCGGCTTCGAGGTCGTGGGACTCGGCTGTTGACATGTTGCTGTTATATGTGTATGTACCTTTCTCACCCTTAGTTGCACTCTCTTTGACCTTGTACAAAATACCCACAACGAAACACTTACTCTGGTACTCGGGAGTGCTTCTCTTTGCTTAAAGCGTAGCTTAAGAGAACTTGCGAGTCGTTGTTGTTGGTGTTGTCCGAGCGGAGAGCAGAAACTGTGCTACTGTGAGCGTTGAGTTGAGGCCTTGTGTCTAGAGATGATATGCAGCAACAGAACGCTCGTTGGTCTCTTGGTCTCTGCTTTGCACGAGAGAGAGGCTGCTGTCTAACCGTCGGCTTGTGTTGTTGTTGTGTGCTACTGTCCAGGCGCAGAGCTATCGTCTGGTCTTCTTTGTCCCTGCTTCGTGCGAGAGATAGCGGCTGTTGGATAAACCGTTGGTTTGCGTTGTGTTTGCCGTTTATAGTTGCAGCCGGTAAAATATGATTTTATTTGTACATTTAACTGAACGCGGAACGAGGTAGAATTATATGCGTATAGTACGAATTAAACGCGGTTCCCCTCATGGGCCACCAAAAATGTTGTGAAATCCTCGATACGAGATTTCAATGTTGAGCAGAAATGTTCTGGGGAATCTTTGCGTTTAATAATGTACTACACGATATAGACAATTCGAGATTTATTCATTTGGACTTCAATCAACTTAAACTTTAATCTTAATCGCGTATAGAGTACAATGTAATGGGTAATACGGGTTTAAGCGCGGCCGGCTGCAACTGCTAATTGTCGTTGTGATTTCGTCGACACGCAAACGAAGACTCTTCATGGTGATCGGAGACGAGGTTACGCCGCCCTAGCATGAAACGACGCCGTTCTCCGAGTGGGCAATCGCAGTTAGAGCGCTCTCACTCTCTTTGTAGTTTAACCCTTAGAAAACCGTCCATGGTGTGTGATTTTTGAACTCGTTGATTAGCGCCGTCTTCAGTTCGTGCCATGTGATGGGTTGTATCATCTGCGATATGCGTTGTGCCTCTCCCGTCAGTTGTCAGATTCACTATCTCCGCTTACTTCAGTTCACTTAAATTAGTTTTGCAAATTCTTTGGCGGATTTCACAATTTTATTAACTATTCTGGGATAACGTGATCACAGTAATTATAAATTACACAAGCTGACCATTACCGAAATATAGGTGTTAATTTTAAACGAAATCCTACCGGCTGCGCCAGTTAAATATCCGCAACTCGAAATTAAGTTTTAAAAAAGATTTTATTTTTACAGCCTAAAATCTTAATGTCACAAGATTAGGTTGAATTCCCCGACTTAACTTTACGTCTGCTTGTCTCAAACGGAACTGATTTGTCTATTGTTTGCTAGTTTCCATGAGCCCTTCTCTCGACTCTGGCTTCGGGTGCTGCTTTCCTCGGCTGCATTTTCGTGTCGGTGGCGTACGTGCCTGGACCGATGTTTGGGGATGCGTCGGCTTTTGATCAAAGGCATCCGCTGCTGGCGATCGGTGTTGCATTACATGAGTGAGCTAGGAATGTGATACTCCTTGGTTTTATGACTAGCTCTGATTGGTCCTCATGAGTGGCATGATTCTAACGGATTGATTTCTTGAGGGTGGCGTGATTCTGGCGTTGATGAATCAATAGGGTCCATTGTTTAGATTAGTCGACTCTAGCTGGAGTGTGGGAAGAATCAGTTATTGATTCTTCAGTGGTGTCCTGTTACTTGTGTGGATGAATTGGACATAAACATAATGTGTATGGGATGTGGAGAATTATGGATATGTCACTCCCCCAACGTTTGTTATTAGCCTGTCCCTAGGCGATTACCCTCGGGTATAGTGACGGGGTGTCAAGTGCGGTGGCTGAGGTTGGTTCCTCTTCTGCTTCTATTATGGGTTTAATACATTTAACCGTGACTCTTTTAGAAGTTTTCTTAAATTTAACAGCTACATAGCTTAGTAGTACTAATATAATTATGACAAATGAAATTAGTAGACTTATTTGAAATAGGTACTATATTTGGTGTATTGCATAATTATTTCATTAGTTTGGACATACGACAGTGGTTTTATTTTAGTTATGTTGTTGTTGACATAAACGTTCTGGCCAAAATCTAACATTGTGTTTAATATTGTAAATTCATTTAATTGGATTGAACAGTTGTAGATTTTTATAATGGTATTTCCTTCCGCTATGATTTCTTGGTTTACACAATTCTGATTTAGCGTTGTTTTTGGAAGATTCCATTTGATTAGTATATTGGGTTCTATAAAGTTTATTTGAAAGTTTTGAAAAGTTTTTGAATATGGACATTTAGTGGGAGTTTGCATTAAAATTCCTTTTAAACAATTGTCATTGGTTTTCAGTTTAGTTTCTTTAACAAATACTGCTTCATTTTGTATGTAGTACTTGTCGTATGTCATATCTGTTAACATGTTATTTAATTCGTCTGGATACGGAACGATTTTATAGATTGGTACTTTTGTAATGTCTTTGGGAATGTTGGAAATTATTAAAATTTCGTTAGTATCGGTTTTTAGCCATGTGGAGGTTTTTTCTTTAGTATTTTCTCAGAATTTATTTGTTCCAGGTAGTCTTGTTTTAATAATTTTGGATTAAATATACCGAGCCTGGTTAATTGAATACCTAGTTCTATATCTTCGATATATTCTGTGAAATGTTGTAGATTGAATATCAAAATTTCTATTTGTTGATTCCTTTTTCTTCATTAAGTTTGTTTATGACGTTTATTCCGCTATTTACTGCATCCATTACTAAATTTAGTTCATTCATTTGAATGCTGTGGCTGGCTAAATTGTCTATTTTTTGTTCCAAATCGACTTTATCTTCCTGATCTAGTGTTCCAAAAAGATATTTGTAGGCTGTTCCTACTATATTGATTAGGCCTCTTTTATTTCTTTTGGTTATTTTTAGCCCGTTCATTTCTCTTTGCAATTTGTCTACCAGATATTTTATTTGGATTATGTCCTGGAATTTAGTGGCTTGCAATAACAAATTTTGGTATAGTTTTTCAGTTTTAGTTACATTAACAGTTAGATAATGGTATTCATAATTGATAGGTATGTTAATCGATCCAATTTTGAATATCATATATCCGTTTTGGAATTTTATAGGATTTATTTCTATGTTTTGGCCCTGTGCCATTACGATGGGTATTATGAGGAAGATGAGGATTTTAACTGTGTTGAGGTTGGCCGGTTCCATTAACTTCCTCAGTTTCTCTGGAATTATTATATTTGCTTGTATTAGATTTCTTCTTTTTCTTGAACTTTGATTTATAATGAGTTATTTTCCTACCCCTATTCTTTTCTTCATAATTTTTCTCGTCTACCTGTCTTATTTCGCCCGTCCTTTTGAAAGGGTTTGTTACCTTAGACTTAACTAGAGGAGACAGTTTATAGCGGGTATCTACTTCATACTCTATGCGGTTTTTATTTAATTGAGTGATTTTATTCACTTTATTTAGTTGGGTGTCAAATTCAGGTGAGCCTGCATAAATGAATATATCAGCTGGAGTCTTGTTTGTGGTATTATGTTTTGTTTTATGATTATAAGTGTAAAGAATTAATTTAAATTTCGTGAATCTATCTTCTGGGTTATCCTCGCTAGATATTATTCGTAATTTTTCATTTATTTTTTTATGAAATATTTCTACGTCGGATATTCCATTTTTGCTGGAAGTGATCTATATTTTGACGTTTGCCGCATTCAGCCATGCTTGCAATGCTGCGCACATAAAAGCTGAAACCTTGTCGGCTTTGATTTCAATAGGTTTGCCCATCTCGTTAAAAACTTTCATGATGGCTCTTTTTGCTTCTTTCCATGACGTATTTCTCTCTGATGTTCAGTATTTCAGGTGTGGTTTCGAATGCCAACTTTGTATTTCTATGCTCTGTTTTGGCAATATTACAAGTAGGACATTCGTTTATGATGTTTTGGATTAGTTTTTGATAATCCCGGTAATAGTATTTTCCCCTTAACCAATTGACGGTTTTCTCTATCCCTGGGTGGAGTAAGCCTTTATGATTTTTATACCCGATACTCAAAATGAGTATTGGGGTATATTAGATTTGTGGTAAAAGTGGATGTGTGTAACGTCCAGAAGGAATCGTTTCCGACCCCATAAAGTATATATATTCTTGATCAGCATCAATAGCCGAGTCGATTGAGCCCTGTCTGTCTTTCCGTCTGTCCGTCCGTCCGTCCGTCCGTCCGTCCGTCCGTCCCCTTCAGCGCCTAGTGCTCAAAGACTATAAGAGCTAGAGCAACGATGTTTTGGATCCAGACTTCTGTGATATGTCACTGCTACAAAAATATTTCAAAACTTCGCCCCGCCCACTTCCGCCCCCACAAAGGACGAAAATCTGTGGCATCCACATTTTTAAAGATACGATAAAACCAAAAACGCAGAATCGTAGAGGATTACTATATGTTTTAGAATGTAAGATCTCAACCAGATCGTATAATTATTATAGCCAGAATCAAGAAAACAATTTCATTCTTTCTCGCTCTGTCTCTCTCTAACACACAGGTTTCATGGTCGGTTTCGTCAATTGCAAAATATGAGTTCAAGGATCTCAGAACCTATAAGAGCCAGAGCAACCAAATTTGGTATCCACACTCCTGTGATATCGGACCTTGACCGTTTTGTGTCCAAATTTCGCCACACCCCCTTCCGCCCCCGCAAAGGACGAAAATCTGGGGCATCCACAATATTGCACATTCGAGAAAACTAAAAACGCAGAATCATAGATAATGACTATATCTATCAGATTGCTGAATCTGGATCAGATCGGATCATTTTTGTAGCCAAAAGCAAGAAATCAATTTGCAGTGGCCACGCAGCGCCCGTCGTCACGCTCAGACTGATTTTCTGTCTCTCTCGCACGCACTCTTTGTCGTGTGGTTCAATATTAGCGGCGTCTGCCGCAGGAGAGCCATACTAACTTAGTATCGGGTATAACTGTAGAGTTGCTGTGTACGCAGCAACTCACAACGTTCCCCCTCGTTTAAAATGGTTTCTTTAAATTCAGCGTAATTTTGAATATCTATATCTATCTTTGAATATCTTTCGTGCTTGATTTGACAGCTTTGGTTATATTGTAGCATTAATGATTTCTAAATAGGCTTTTTGGAATGGAGGAAAATCTATTTCGTTATGGAAATATATTGCGCTCTTTTTGGTGCATAGATATTCCTTTATTAAATCCTTCGCTAAGGTGTTAGTCATTTCTTTATACGTAATCTTGATGATTAGCTTGTGAAAGTAACGAATTGTTTCTACCTTATCTTCATTGCCTTTTATTAACTCGATTTGTCGGTTGTAATAGTTAATCGGTCTTTCCGTGATGGCAATGTGATTGAGATTGTCTTCCTGTGCGCTATGTACAGTTGCAACAACGCTATTGGAAGCTTCTCCAAGGAGATTTTTGTTAATCTTTACCCTTGATAAGGCATCCGCTACATGATTTTCTTTGCCTGGTAGATATTTTATTTTAAATTTGAACTCATTCAGTTTTATTTTCCATCTTTGTAATTTCATATTTGGCTCCTTGAGGTTGTTCATCCAAATCAAGGGTTTATGATCGCTTTGTATCTTGAATGTTCTACCGAACAGGTATGAACGGAAATACTTGGTTGCCCATACGATCGCCAATAATTCCTTTTCGATGGCTGAATAGTTTATTTCGTGTTCGTTCAGGGTTCTGCTAGCGTAGCAGATCGGTTTGTGTTCTTGTGACAAAACCGCTCCCAATGCTATATTACTAGCGTCGGTTGTTACCGTGAAAATTTTGTCGAAGTCTGGGAATGCAAGGATAGGGTCTGAGGTGATGAGTACTTTTAGTCTCTCAAATGCCTCGACGTACTTTTCTTCCTTGGGGTCTATGACAGCTCCTTTCTTTAGTTTGAGTGTGATGGGTTTTGCTATGTTTGCAAAATTAGGAAAGAATTTCCTGTAGAATCCGCACAGACCTAAGAATGACTTTATTTGTTTAGTCGTTTCCGGTATTGGAAATTTGACGATGGCAGAGATCTTGCCTGGATTTGGTACTATTCCTTCAGTAGTGACTACATGACCTAGGAATTCAGTTTCCTTTTTCATGAATTCACATTTATCCATTTGTAGCTTTAAGTTGGCGTCTCTCAACTTTCCAAATACTCTCCTTAGTGAAAACAGGTGTTCTTCCAATTAAGTGGAAAATATAATGATGTCGTCTAGGTATACAAAGCAATCTTTGAAGATTAACTCTTCTACCAGACATCTACCATTCACACATCTTTGGAAGGTAGCGGGGGCAGTGGTTAGCCCAAAGGGCATACGAGTGAACTCGTAATGTCCATGCTTAGTGGAGAACGCAGTTTTGGGGATTGAGCTAGGTTACATGGGTATTTGATGGAAACCCTTAGCTAAATCGATTGTCATGAAATACTGACATTTACCTAGTTTGTCTAGGATTTCATCCATTCGTGGAGTTGGGAATTCGTCCTTAACTGTTATTTCATTTAGATTCTATAGTCTACTACCATTCGATATTTTTGCTTTCCTGAAGCATCTATCTTCTTCGGAATCATAGATATGGACGAGCAGTAAGGAGAATTCGACTTTCGAATTATTCCCTGTCTGATCATATCTTTGATTTGTTGGGCATCGTGTTGATCGTGTATCTGGGCATATTTGTATGGTCGTCTGTAGACCGGGTCTTCATGTTGAGTTTTGATCTCATGCTTGATTGTACTTGTGAAAGTCAAATTGTCACCTTCTCTGTACTGCACATCTTTAAACTCATATAAGACCTTCTTTAATGCCTCCCTATCTTCGTCGTTTAAATGATCTAATCTTAATTGATAACATTCCCTTAGTTCACTGTCTAGAGCGGAAGCGAAGTATTGATCTCCCTCTGGAGATGCGTCAAGGCACTTATGTGCGATCTTCTCTTCTTTTGTAGAGGGATCTATGCACTTCTGTGCGGTCTTGCCGGCTTCAATAGCTTCTCCACCCTGAATGATTGGGTACGACCTAGCTCCTAATGTTACAGTGTCATTTCTGTAATCGATGACGGCTTTACTTCCCATCAAGTATTCTCTTCCTAATAAAATATCATAGTTTTCGGAAAAGTTATGTATGTAGAACTTTTGTTCGGACGGACATGTTTTGTTCGCATTCCTCATTATACTTTTGGTTAAACGGACAGGTCCATTAATGGTATGGACTGTAAGGTTATCGTCTTTTATCTCGGAATCTGTATAATTTTCTTTCATGATGTTGATCGATGATCCCGAGTCAGCGATACACCGTAATGTTCTTTTATTAATGGTAATGTTTATATAGGGTCCTCCTCGGTTTCTTCCGAGGCGGCTTGATGAAAATTTACGTCCATCTTCATTTGGCCACTTTGGCTCTCCCTCGCTCTTTTAGTAGGTTGGTTGGGTCTACTCCCACTAGCTTGGTTTTGAGATATTTGCTGATTGAATGGATTCTGAGCCCTACCTTGATTCAAAGAATTTTTGAACTCATTATATAATCCAAGATTTTGGGAATTTTGATTTTGATTTGTTCGATTAGTCTGACCTGTTCCAGATGAACTCTGAGTTTGATTGTGATAGTTAGTAGTATTATAATTTGGATAATAGTTTCCAACATTCTTTCGATTTGATTGAGACGATTTCGATTGATCTTTATCAAAGGGCGAAAATCTGTGGCATCCACAATTTTAAAGATATGAGAAAACAAAAAACGTAGAATTGTAGAGAATGACCATATCTTTAAGACTGCGGAATCTGAATTGGATCGTATTATTGTTATAGCCAGCATCAAGAAAACAATTTCATTTTTTCTCCCCCTGTCTCTCTCTAACACACACGTAGCATAGGCGGCTTTGCTTAGAGTAAAACATTAGCGCCTAGATCTCAGAGACTACAAGAGCTAGAGCAACCAAATTTGGTATCCACACTCCTAATATATTGGACCGAGACGAGTTTGTTTCAAAATTTCGCCACACCCCCTTCCGCCCCCGCAAAGGATGAAAATCTGGGGATATTCACAAATCTCAGAGACTATTAAGGCTAGAGTAACCAAATTTGGTATCCGCACTCCTGTTAGATCTCACTATAAAACGTATATCTCAAAATTTCGCCCCACCCCCTTCCGCCCCCACAAAGGACGAAAATCTGTTGCATCCACAATATTGAGGATACGAGAAAACTAAAAACGCAGAATCATAGATGATGATCATATATATCAGATTGCTGAATCTGGATCAGATCAGATCATTTTTATAGCCAAAAGGAACAAATCAATTTGCACTGGCTACGCAGCACCCGACGTCACGGCCAGACTGATTTTCTGTCTCTCTCGCACGCACTCTTTGTCGTGTCGTTTAATATTAGCGGCGTCTGCCGGAGGAGAGCCATACTGACTTAGTATCGGGTATAACTGTAGAGTTGCGGTCTCCGCAGCAACTCACAACGTTCCCCCTCGTTTTTTTTTTGGTTTTAATTTGACTAAACCTCAATATATATGCAATGACTCTTTCTAGTTTATGCGTACACAAATATTTGTATTATAATTCATAAAAATGTTATTTTTTACTACTACAATTGTTGTGCCAACAACTAATTTTTCGTCAATTTCCTCTTTTGGCCAATGTTTCTTAGAATTACACAACCATTGAGGCCCTTCCCACCAAATCTTAAAATCTTTTAGCTTATCTGCACTAATGGCCCTTGATGCTATATCTGCTGGATTGTCTTCAGTTCTATCATGTCCTCATTATCGGTCTGGTCTGATGAGCTCATGAGGTGGCTCAAAGGGGGCATAGCTGAGCTGAGCTACCTCGGTCAGCTGCGAATAAGCTGGCATCCCTTATGGGAGAGTACAGAAATAAGCAGTCCCGGACAGCCAGCCGTCAATTTTGGTATAGTTTTTCAGTTTTAGTTACATTAACAGTTAGATAATGGTATTCATAATTGATAGGTATGTTAATCGATCCAATTTTGAATATCATATATCCGTTTTGGAATTTTATAGGATTTATTTCTATGTTTTGGCCCTGTGCCATTACGATGGGTATTATGAGGAAGATGAGGATTTTAACTGTGTTGAGGTTGGCCGGTTCCATTAACTTCCTCAGTTTCTCTGGAATTATTATATTTGCTTGTATTAGATTTCTTCTTTTTCTTGAACTTTGATTTATAATGAGTTATTTTCCTACCCCTATTCTTTTCTTCATAATTTTTCTCGTCTACCTGTCTAATTTCGCCCGTCCTTTTGAAAGGGTTTGTTACCTTAGACTTAACTAGAGGAGACAGTTTATAGCGGGTATCTACTTCATACTCTATGCGGTTTTTATTTAATTGAGTGATTTTATTCACTTTATTTAGTTGGGTGTCAAATTCAGGTGAGCCTGCATAAATGAATATATCAGCTGGAGTCTTGTTTGTGGTATTATGTTTTGTTTTATGATTATAAGTGTAAAGAATTAATTTAAATTTCGTGAATCTATCTTCTGGGTTATCCTCGCTAGATATTATTCGTAATTTTTCATTTATTTTTTTATGAAATCTTTCTACGTCGGATATTCCATTTTTGCTGGAAGTGATCTATATTTTGACGTTTTCCGCATTCAGCCATGCTTGCAATGCTGCGCACATAAAAGCTGAATCCTTTTCGGCTTTGATTTCAATAGGTTTGCCCATCTCGTTAAAAACTTTCATGATGGCTCTTTTTGCTTCTAACCAGTCACGACTTTTTACTTCTACAAGAGTGGCAAACTTCGAGTATAAGTCAATACATGATAGGAACTGTTGGTTACCAATCATATAGAAGTCCATGACGTATTTCTCTCTGATGTTCAGTATTTCAGGTGTGGTTTCGAATGCCAACTTTGTATTTCTATGCTCTGTTTTGGCAATATTACAAGTAGGACATTCGTTTATGATGTTTTGGATTAGTTTTTGATAATCCGGGTAATAGTATTTTCCCCTTAACCAATTGACGGTTTTCTCTATCCCTGGGTGGAGTAAGCCTTTATGATTTTTATACCCGATACTCAAAATGAGTATTGGGGTGTATTAGATTTGTGGTAAAAGTGGATGTGTGTAACGTCCAGAAGGAATCGTTTCCGACCCCATAAAGTATATATATTCTTGATCAGCATCGATAGCCGAGTCGATTGAGCCATGTCTGTCTGTCCGTCCGTCTGTCCGTCCCTATTAGCGCCTAGTGCTCAAAGACTATAAGAGCTAGAGCAACGATGTTTTGGATCCAGACTTCTGTGATATGTCACTGCTACAAAAATATTTCAAAACTTCGCCCCGCCCACTTCCGCCCCCACAAAAAACGAAAATCTCTGGCATCCACATTTTTAAAGATACGATAAAACCAAAAACGCAGAATCGTAGAGGATTACTATATGTTTTAGAATGTAAGATCTCAACCAGATCGTATAATTATTATAGCCAGAATCAAGAAAACAATTTCATTCTTTCTCGCTCTGTCTCTCTCTAACACACAGGTTTCATGGTCGGTTTTGCCAATTGCAAAATATGAGTTCAAGGATCTCAGAACCTATAAGAGCCAGAGCAACCAAATTTGGTATCCACACTCCTGTGATATCGGACCTTGACCGTTTCGTGTCCAAATTTCGCCACACCCCCTTCCGCCCCCGCAAAGGACGAAAATCTGGGGCATCCACAAATCTCAGAGACTATTAAGGCTAGAGTAACCAAATTTGGTATCCGCACTTCTGTTAGATCTCACTATAGAACGTATATCTCAGAATTTCGCCCTACCCCCTTCCGCCCCCACAAAGGACGAAAATCTGTTGCATCCACAATATTGCACATTCGAGAAAACTAAAAACGCAGAATCATAGATAACGACCATATCTATCAGATTGCTGAATCTGGACCAGATCAGATAATTTTTATAGCCAAAAGCAACAAATCAATTTGCAGTGGCTACGCAGCGCCCGACGTCACGCTCAGACTGATTTTCTGTCTCTCTCGCACGCACTCTTTGTCGTGTCGTTTAATATTAGCGGCGTCTGCCGGAGGAGAGCCATACTGACTAAGTATCGGGTATAACTGTAGAGTTGCGGTGTCCGCAGCAACTCACAACGTTCCCCCTCGTTTAAAATGGTTTCTTTAAATTCAGCGTAATTTTGAATATCTATATCTATCTTTGAATATCTTTCGTGCTTGATTTGACAGCTTTGGTTATATTGTTAGCATTAATGATTTCTAAATAGGCTTTTTGGAATGGAGGAAAATCTATTTCGTTATGGAAATATATTGCGCTCTTTTTGGTGCATAGATATTCCTTTATTAAATCCTTCGCTAAGGTGTTAGTCATTTCTTTATACGTAATCTTGATGATTAGCTTGTGAAAGTAACGAATTGTTTCTACCTTATCTTCATTGCCTTTTATTAACTCGATTTGCCGGTTGTAATAGTTAATCGGTCTTTCCGTGATGGCAATGTGATTGAGATTGTCTTCCTGTGCGCTATGTACAGTTGCAACAACGCTATTGGAAGCTTCTCCAAGGAGATTTTTGTTAATCTTTACCCTTGATAAGGCATCCGCTACATGATTTTCTTTGCCTGGTAGATATTTTATTTTAAATTTGAACTCATTCAGTTTTATTTTCCATCTTTGTAATTTCATATTTGGCTCCTTGAGGTTGTTCATCCAAATCAAGGGTTTATGATCGCTTTGTATCTTGAATGTTCTACCGAACAGGTATGAACGGAAATACTTGGTTGCCCATACGATCGCCAATAATTCCTTTTCGATGGCTGAATAGTTTATTTCGTGTTCGTTCAGGGTTCTGCTAGCGTAGCAGATCGGTTTGTGTTCTTGTGACAAAACCGCTCCCAATGCTATATTACTAGCGTCGGTTGTTACCGTGAAAATTTTGTCGAAGTCTGGGAATGCAAGGATAGGGTCTGAGGTGATGAGTACTTTTAGTCTCTCAAATGCCTCGACGTACTTTTCTTCCTTGGGGTCTATGACAGCTCCTTTCTTTAGTTTGAGTGTGATGGGTTTTGCTATGTTTGCAAAATTAGGAAAGAATTTCCTGTAGAATCCGCACAGACCTAAGAATGACTTTATTTGTTTAGTCGTTTCCGGTATTGGAAATTTGACGATGGCAGAGATCTTGCCTGGATTTGGTACTATTCCTTCAGTAGTGACTACATGACCTAGGAATTCAGTTTCCTTTTTCATGAATTCACATTTATCCATTTGTAGCTTTAAGTTGGCGGCTCTCAACTTTCCAAATACTCTCCTTAGTGAAAACAGGTGTTCTTCCAATGAAGTGGAAAATATAATGATGTCGTCTAGGTATACAAAGCAATCTTTGAAGATTAACTCTTCTACCAGACATCTACCATTCACACATCTTTGGAAGGTAGCGGGGGCAGTGGTTAGCCCAAAGGGCATACGAGTGAACTCGTAATGTCCATGCTTAGTGGAGAACGCAGTTTTGGGGATTGAGCTAGGTTACATGGGTATTTGATGGAAACCCTTAGCTAAATCGATTCTAAATCTAGGATTTCATCCATTCGTGGAGTTGGGAATTCGTCCTTAACTGTTATTTCATTTAGACTTCTATAGTCTACTACCATTCGATATTTTTGCTTTCCTGAAGCATCTATCTTCTTCGGAATCATAGATATGGATGAGCAGTAAGGAGAATTCGACTTTCGAATTATTCCCTGTCTGATCATATCTTTGATTTGTTGGGCATCGTGTTGATCGTGTATCTGGGCATATTTGTATGGTCGTCTGTAGACCGGGTCTTCATGTTGAGTTTTGATCTCATGCTTGATTGTACTTGTGAAAGTCAAATTGTCACCTTCTCTGTACTGCACATCTTTAAACTCATATAAGACCTTCTTTAATGCCTCCCTATCTTCGTCGTTTAAATGATCTAATCTTAATTGATAACATTCCCTTAGTTCACTGTCTAGAGCGGAAGCGAAGTATTGATCTCCCTCTGGAGATGCGTCAAGGCACTTATGTGCGATCTTCTCTTCTTTTGTAGAGGGATCTATGCACTTCTGTGCGGTCTTGCCGGCTTCAATAGCTTCTCCACCCTGAATGATTGGGTACGACCTAGCTCCTAATGTTACAGTGTCATTTCTGTAATCGATGACGGCTTTACTTCCCATCAAGTATTCTCTTCCTAATAAAATATCATAGTTTTCGGAAAAGTTATGTATGTAGAACTTTTGTTCGGACGGACATGTTTTGTTCGCATTCCTCATTATACTTTTGGTTAAACGGACAGGTCCATTGATGGTATGGACTGTAAGGTTATCGTCTTTTATCTCGGAATCTGTATAATTTTCTTTCATGATGTTGATCGATGATCCCGAGTCAGCGATACACCGTAATGTTCTTTTATTAATGGTAATGTTTATATAGGGTCCTCCTCGGTTTCTTCCGAGGCGGCTTGATGAAAATTTACGTCCATCTTCATTTGGCCACTTTGGCTCTCCCTCGCTCTTTTAGTAGGTTGGTTGGGTCTACTCCCACTAGCTTGGTTTTGAGATATTTGCTGATTGAATGGATTCTGAGCCCTACCTTGATTAAAAGAATTTTTGAACTCATTATATAATCCAAGATTTTGGGAATTTTGATTTTGATTTGTTCGATTAGTCTGACCTGTTCCAGATGCACTCTGAGTTTGATTGTGATAGTTAGTAGTATTATAATTTGGATAATAGTTTCCAACATTCTTTCGATTTGATTGAGACGATTTCGATTGATCTTTATTTGTACCTGAATCTGTTGTACTAGCATCGTACAATCCTTCTTCTTGTGCTGCCTTCTTAAGATTAGACAATGTGGTAATATCTTTTCTTGCTAAGGTCATGAACATTCTGTCAGGAAGTTTTCGAGTAATGACATCTTTAATTGTGTTGTTCAAATCATTTTTATAAATGACATTATTTTCTGGTATGTTTTCTAAGTTTAGCTTATTGTTTATTACTAATGCTTTTATCTCTAATTCTTCTATAAACTTACGAAGACTGCCGTTGAGTCTGGTGGTGTATAGTTGTCGTAAGAGCTCTTCATATGGTGTGTGATTTTTGAACTCGTTGATTAGCGCCGTCTTCAGTTCGTGCCATGTGTTGGGTTGTATCACCTGCGATATGCTTTGTGCCTCTCCTGTCAGTTTGATGTCGGTCGCTCTAAATAGGATCCTTTGTTGTCGAAGATCTTCAGTTGGATATAAACTGCATACATATTCGATTCGGTTGATGAACGAACTCAACTGTCCAGATGAACCATCAAAGGCAGGTATTTGTCGGATCGACAGCAGTGCCTGGTTCAAGTGGATTTCGCTCAATGTTGGTGATGGTAACGCCATGTTGTATTTGTTGGTGTTGATTGGGTTTTGTTTTGTTGTAGCTTTGAACTTTATTTTGGTTCACTTGTAAGTTTTTATACCCGATACTCAAAATGAGTATTGGAATATATTAGATTTGTGGTAAAAGTGGATGTGTGTAATGTCCAGAAGGAATCGTTTCCGACTCCATAAAGTATATATATTCTTGATCAGCATCAATAGCCGAGTCGATTGAGCCCTGTCTGTCTGTCCGTCTGTCCGTCCGTCCGTCTGTCCGTCCCCTTCAGCGCCTAGTGCTCAAAGACTATAAGAGCTAGAGCAACAATGCTTTGGATCCAGACTTCTGTGATATGTCACTGCTACAAAAATATTTCAAAACTTCGCCCCGCCCACTTCCGCCCCCACAAAAAACGAAAATCTCTGGCATCCACATTTTTAAAGATACGATAAAACCAAAAATGCAGAATCGTAGATGACTATATGTTCTAGAGTGTAAAATCTCAACCAGATCGTATAATAATTATAGCCAGAATCAAGAAAACAATTTCATTCTTTCTCGCTCTGTCTCTCTCTAACACACAGGTTTCATGGTCGGTTTTGCCAATTGCAAAATATGAGTTCAAGGATCTCAGAACCTATAAGAGCCAGAGCAACCAAATTTGGTATCCACACTCCTGTGATATCGGACCTTGACCGTTTCGTGTCCAAATTTCGCCACACCCCCTTCCGCCCCCGCAAAGGACGAAAATCTGGGGCATCCACAAATCTCAGAGACTATTAAGGCTAGAGTAACCAAATTTGGTATCCGCACTTCTGTTAGATCTCACTATAGAACGTATATCTCAGAATTTCGCCCTACCCCCTTCCGCCCCCACAAAGGACGAAAATCTGTTGCATCCACAATATTGCACATTCGAGAAAACTAAAAACGCAGAATCATAGATAACGACCATATCTATCAGATTGCTGAATCTGGACCAGATCAGATAATTTTTATAGCCAAAAGCAACAAATCAATTTGCAGTGGCTACGCAGCGCTCGACGTCACGCTCAGACTAATTTTCTGTCTCTCTCGCACGCACTCTTTGTCGTGTCGTTTAATATTAGCCATACTGACTAAGTATCGGGTATAACTGTAGAGTTGCGGTGTCCGCAGCAACTCAAAACGTTCCCCCTCGTTATACCCGATACTCAAAATGAGTATTGGGGTATATTAGATTTGTGGTAAAAGTGGATGTGTGTAACGTCCAGAAGGAATCGTTTCCGACCCCATAAAGTATATATATTCTTGATCAGCATCAATAGCCGAGTCGATTGAGCCATGTCTGTCTGTCCGTCTGTCCGTCCGTCCGTCTGTCCGTCTGTCCGTCCCCTTCAGCGCCTAGTGCTCAAAGACTATAAGAGCTAGAGCAACGATGTTTTGGATCCAGACATCTGTGATATTTCACTACTACAAGAATATTTCAAAACTTTGCCCCGCCCACTTCCGCCCCCACAAAGGGCGAAAATCTGTGGCATCCACAATTTTAAAGATATGAGAAAACAAAAAACGTAGAATTGTAGAGAATGACCATATCTTTAAGACTGCGGAATCTGAATTAGATCGTATAATTGTTATAGCCAGCATCAAGAAAACAATTTCATTTTTTCTCGCCCTGTCTCTCTCTAACACACACGTAGCATAGGCGGCTTTGCTTAGAGTAAAACATTAGCGCCTAGATCTCAGAGACTACAAGAGCTAGAGCAACCAAATTTGGTATCCACACTCCTAATATATTGGACCGAGACGAGTTTGTTTCAAAATTTCGCCACACCCCCTTCCGCCCCCGCAAAGGATGAAAATCTGGGGATATTCACAAATCTCAGAGACTATTAAGGCTAGAGTAACCAAATTTGGTATCCGCACTCTTGTTAGATCTCACTATAAAACGTATATCTCAAAATTTCGCCCCACCCCCTTCCGCCCCCACAAAGGACGAAAATCTGTTGCATCCACAATATTGAGAATACGAGAAAACTAAAAACGCAGAATCATAGATAATGATCATATATATCAGATTGCTGAATCTGGATCAGATCAGATCATTTTTATAGCCAAAAGGAACAAATCAATTTGCACTGGCTACGCAGCACCCGACGTCACGCTCAGACTGATTTTCTGTCTCTCTCGCACGCACTCTTTGTCGTGTCGTTTAATATTAGCGGCGTCTGCCGGAGGAGAGCCATACTGACTTAGTATCGGGTATAACTGTAGAGTTGCGGTCTCCGCAGCAACTCACAACGTTCCCCCTCGTTTTTTTTTTGGTTTTAATTTGACTAAACCTCAATAAATATGCAATGACTCTTTCTAGTTTATGCGTACACAAATATTTTTATTATAATTCATAAAAATGTTATTTTTTACTACTACAATTGTTGTGCCAACAACTAATTTTTCGTCAATTTCCTCTTTTGGCCAATGTTCCTTAGAATTACACAACCATTGAGGCCCTTCCCACCAAATCTTAAAATCTTTTAGCTTATCTGCACTAATGGCCCTTGATGCTATATCTGCTGGATTGTCTTCAGTTCTATCATGTCCTCATTATCGGTCTGGTCTGATGAGCTCATGAGGTGGCTCAAAGGGGGCATAGCTGAGCTGAGCTACCTCGGTCAGCTGCGAATAAGCGGGCATCCCTTATGGGAGAGTACAGAAATAAGCAGTCCCGGACAGCCAGCGGGTGTTCGCAAAGAAGCAACACTGACGATGCGCTTGTGGTGCCAATAAGTAGCTCACACACTCCCATCCCTACACGATACCTACCCACATCCCAACCCCACACCCACCTTACACCAGGCCGGACTAAGTGTGTTACTCGACCCGTACCGTGCCCGGTATAAAAACTAGCCCAGTCGCTAACGGAGGGCTCAGGGATTTGGCAGCCTTCTGTTCTAATGATGCATTACCCGGGCAACGTGGATCTCTGCCCGGGCTGACCGTTCCCTTTCTCTGCATCTCGTGGGTAGGAGATTGTCGACGGTCGATAGTTGACTGCGATTGGCGATCTAGTATTTAATGTATATCGATAGATGGCGAATTTCCAGCCACGAATGAACGGGCATATTTTCGGCTACCACGAGGTGCCGCCATAATTTAAGCTTCACTTTTACTGTCGAGAGGTTAAAGCAGGAGGACATACTGCGGTAAGATTATTTGGCAACATTGTGCTAGGTTATGACCGATGTATTTATAGAATAAAACAGAACCAGTGCCAGTACCGGCAATCAGCCAGCATAACTGCTAGCGCGGATTTAATTGGTGCTATTAAAGGCAACTCCGCCGGACCATCGACATGATCTTTTATTCGCAGTCCTAGGCAAGGAACTGCAAGGGCAATTTGTGCTGGAGTACAGGCAATCAGCCACCTCCAGTCAGAGAATTGCCAGGGACGCAGGCAGCGTCGATTTGAGCTGGGCTGCTGGCAGCGCCCACAGGAACGCGGACAGCGTGTATATTTGGACTGGGCCGCAGGCAGCGACCCAAAGCAGACGCAGGCAGCGTCGACTAGCTGGAACTTCTAGGGAATAGAAGGATGCAACATTCCCCCAGAAGAAGTAACCGAATAATGGAGGGGCAAGCCACCCCCACAACAACGAGTGCGCCTTCGCAATCTGGAAGTAGTAGTGCAGGAAACAGGCCGCCGAAGTCGAAAGTAATAGTTACGTCGGCGCCGCTGATTCCTAGCCAAGCCACCACAGCCTCCTTGGTAGCTTCCCAACCTAGGAGTATTACGACCACAGCAGGAGTTTCCGCACATGGACAGAACGAGCCACCTCTAATGCTGGATCTCTTGGAGAGAATTGCAGCGTTGGAGAAGGAGCTGGAAAGGGCAAGAGCCAAGAACAATGTGAGTACGCCCATCGATACCGTAATACCTAACGGGGTCGGTGCGAGCAGTGCGGCGTCACAGCTGACGCCATCTTGGAGTGGTCCGTTATTGTCTGTAAGCAACGGTGTGCCACCTAACGGGGTCGGAGTGAGCAGTACAGCATGCTCGGAGCCGCCATCTTATAGCGGACCACCGCTGCTTGCGAGTAGCAGCTATTTTACGCCATTTTGCGCAACCAGCACAGCGCAGACAGCGCATGGAGTGGTGCCGCCGGCTGTAGGCATTTACAACGACACGACGCCGACGCCACTAGCTGGATCCTACGCCTGGACGACACCAAATGGAAGCAGTGGAAACTATATGCCCCGCAAGCTTCCCGATCTGCCAGTATTTGGAGGTCAGCCTGAGGATTGGCCGATCTTCCTTTGTGCATATACTGAGACAACGCAAGCGTACAACTGTACAGACCTGGAGAACAACCAACGCTTGTTGAAGGCACTGAAGGATGAAGCCCGCGAGACCGTCAAGTCTCTCCTAATTCATCCAAGCAACGTAAGCACTGTTGTGGAGCAGCTGCGTTTCAGATATGGCCGACCGGAGCAGCTTATACGCAGCCAGCTGAGTGGAATACGAGAGGTGCCCAATATTTCGGAGCACAATCTGGCGAAGATTATTCCCTTTGCAACCCGAGTGAGTAATCTCACTGCCTTCTTGCAGTCAGCGAGGGCAGATCAGCATTTGGGGAACCCAACACTTTTGGAAGAACTTGTGGCCAAACTCCCTACAAGCAAGCGAGTAGAGTGGGCAAGGCATGCTGCAACGATTATACCTTTCCCAACTATTGTGCATTTTAGTGCTTGGTTGACCGAGTACGCTAACGTGGTGTGTACTATCGTGGACATTGAAGGGAAGGAACCAAAGCGTCGATTGCTACATGCTAGCATCGACCAAGACCGAGGCGACAAGCAAGACAGCCGTATCAGAGGTTGTCCAATCTGTGGAGGGCAACATGCAATTAAAGGCTGCGGAGACTTCAATGGAGCTTCTCCACCAGACAGGTGGAGGTACGTGAGGAGGCATCGACTATGCTTTTCATGCCTACGAAGTGGTCACATGACTAGATCCTGCAATTCGCATGGTGAGTGTCAAGTGAATGGATGCAGAAAGAGGCATCACCGTCTGCTACATGGTGTGGACAACGAACGTAGAAGGTCGCCGCAACGAGGCGGTGAGAAAAGCTACAGCCAGCGAAACCAGCAGACAGCAGTTTCTAGACGTAGCCTGGACAGAAGGGCTCCGCAGGCGGATGCACCCGCACAGAGGATATTAAATTGTGTCGACGCAGAAAGAGGCCGCCTACTGTTTCGTATACTGCCAGTAACGCTGTACGGAGCAAACCGACGGGTGGATACATACGCACTCTTGGATGAAGGATCATCTGTTACGATGGTCGACGATTCCCTCAGAAAGGATCTGGGCGTGCAAGGTGAGCGTCGACATCTGAATATTCAGTGGTTTGGAGGTAGATCCTCCAGGGAGCTTACCAGCTTGGTGGAGGCTCAGTGGAGCAGGCAAGCCAATCCGCCATGCGTTGCGAAACGTGTATTCCGTTTCGAACCTGAGCCTGCCGATGCAGACTCTACGCCGACGAGATATTCAAGGCGTGGATAAGGATGCCAGCCTACCAATGAGGCCCTACAGCAACGCAGTGCCGAAGATACTCATTGGACTGGATCACGGACACCTAGGATTTCCACTTAGATCGAGACGGTTTGCCAGACAGGGACCGTATGCGGCTGCAACCGAGCTGGGCTGGGTTGTCTTTGGGCCGGTAAGTGGGAAATCAAACATGCCTTCACCACGGTCTTGCCTCCTAGCTGTGTCACTGGAGGACACTATTCAGAGGATGGTGGAAGACTATTTCGATGTCGAGAACTTCGGCCACCAGTTGCAGGCAGCGACGACGAGCGGGCGCAGAAGATACTCGAAGATACTACGGTGAGAGTGGGCCAACGTTACCAGACAGGACTACTATGAAAGGATGACCACATTGTGCTGCCACGGAGCTATGATATGGCGTACAAGCGGTTGGTCAACGTCGAGAAGAAGATGAAGCGCAACGGGTCGTTCGCGCAGGAATACACCAGGATCATCAAGGATTACGTGTCTAAAGGATACGCTCGACGTCTGGAGCCTAACGAGGTTCCAGTGGAAAGCGACAGGCTATGGTACTTGCCACACTTTGGAGTCAAAAACCCGAACAAGCCGGGTAAGGTTCGGCTGGTTTTTGACGCTACAGCCAGAGTTGGAGGAACATCGCTAAATTCGGCCAAAGGGCCTCAACATTATAAACCCTTGCCAGCTGTGCTCTTTCATTTTAGAGAAGGTGCTGTTGGAGTCTGTGGTGACATCAGGGAGATGTTCCATCAGGTCCTGATCCAACCCGAAGACAGATGTTCCCAACGGTTTCTGTGGGGAGATGGCGATGACAGAAGAGATCCTGACATCTACGAGATGATCGTAATGACCTTTGGAGCAGCCTGCTCGCCAAGCGCTGCGCATTACGTGAAGACTGTGAATGCTGAACAGTTTCGACATTCGGATCCAAGAGCAGTCAAGGCCATCATCGACTGTCATTATGTGGATGACTATGTGGACAGCTTTGCTACCGAGAGCGAAGCCATCAGCGTATCTACCCGACTGAAGGAGATACATGCGAACGCTGGATTTGAGCTGTGCAAGTATTCATCCAGCTCACCAATTGTGGAGACGGCATTGGGCCCACCAGGACGAAGCGCGAGCGTCGGATGGAATGAGGCTGAACAGAAGATTCTTGGAATGTGTTGGCAGGCAGCCACGGACGACTTCAGGTTCACTGTGAAGTATCATCGAGTTCCAAGCAGCGTATTGAACGGCGATCGTGTCCCTACCAAGAGGGAGTATTTGAGCTTGGTCATGTCCACGTTCGATCCCCTGGGATTCCTGTGTTGCCTTTTGATAACAGCGAAGTTGCTGCTACGAGAGATTTGGAGGCAGAAGATCCAGTGGGATGAACCACTTCCGGACGAGATACACAAGGCCTTTGTGAACTGGCGCAAGGAAATGGACGCCGTGGGACAGTTCCGATGTCCTCGCCATTACTTCGGGCGTGGACTCGTGAGGGCTATAGAAATGCACGTCTTCGTGGATGCAAGTCAGTCTGCATTCGCGGCAGTGGCCTACTGGAGGGTCACCTATGAGGATGACGACGTGCTGGTGAGCTTCGTATGTGCCAAAACAAAGTGCGCGCCGATGAGAACAATGTCAATCCCACGGTTGGAGCTGCAGGCAGCAGTTCTAGGAACCAGGCTGATGGACACTGTTAAGAGGGAACACAGTGTGGCCATCAGTGATATCGTTTTATGGACGGACTCCAAAACGGTGCTAAGATGGATCGGCAGCACCCACCGACGATATAAGCAGTTCTTCGGCAATCGGGTGGCGGAAATCTTGGAGTCCACGAAGGTAGCCCAATGGAGATGGGTACTAACTGCCGACAATGCGGCGGATGATGCGACGCGTTCGCAATGCCACCTGGACCTCAGTCAGAAGTCACGTTGGCTAGGCGGACCAGCATTTTTGAGGCAGCCGGCGGGCAGCTGGCCGCAGCCTGAAGCCGGATTTGAAAGAGTTCCGGATGATAACGACGAAGAGGAGATGCCAAGTGAGTTTTCGTTGGTGGCAGCGAACGACTTTTGTATTTCTCTTCAGAGATTCTAAAGCTACAGTCGGCTACTCAGGACTACAGCCTGGGTCCTAAGGTTCACGCGCTGGTGCCGTGGACAAAGAAGCAAGCTTGAGAACTACGGCCTCACTGCAGCAGAGTGTGAGGCCGCGGAGAACCTGTTGGTCAGACAGGCACAACGTGAGGCGTTTCCGAACGAGGTGCGGTCGACAGAAGACGGCAAGGCGGTCGCCAGTGGAAGCGACATTCGAGGACTGGCGCCATACATAGATGGCCATGGAGTTATGCGAGCATACGGCAGAGTAGATGCCGCATTGGGTTTGCCATACAGTGCGAGGAGGCCAATAATCCTGTCACACAAGCACATTCTTACGGAGATGATTGTGCGTCATTTCCACGCCAAGATGAAGCATCAAAACGTGGATGCTACGATTGCGGAGATCCGAACAAGGTTCTGGACTACGAAGCTGAGACGTGTACTACGGAAGACGATCTCAGCATGCAAGTGTGCAAGTTGCATCGGGCGCGGGTTGCGCCGCCAATAATTTGACCCCTGCCGAAGGATCGCCTGGAGGCCAATGGCTGGCCATTTAAGAATACCGGACTGGATTACTTTGGACCAATATTGGTAAAAGTATCGCGGCACACGGAGAAGCGCTGGGTCGCCCTTTTCACGTGCCTGACGACCAGGGCGATACATCTGGAGTTGGTACATGACCTGTCAACTGATTCCTGTATAATTGCTATACGGAACTTCGTCTGCCGTCGAGGCCCAGTACATAGACTGCGCAGTGACAACGGCAAGAACTTCATAGGAGCTGACAGGGAAGCCAGACGATTTGGCGACGTGTTCGAGTCAGAAAGGATTCAGAGTGAGCTGAAATTGTCTCAATCGGGCCATATATTGTCCTTCCAATAATAAAATGACCTAGTGTTAATACATCCGGATCGTCAATATCATTTTTGGCTGTATAAAAAGGGCGTGAATTTCGTATCGCTTTAATTTGACATAATAGAGCTGCCATTTCCTCATTGGTTAAATTATTGTCCCCAATTACCCTTTTTAAGTGATATTTCACTGATTTTACCCCAGCTTCCCAAATACCTCCGAAGTGAGGTCCACTCGATCTGATCTCTTTCTCGTCTAATTTGCTTGGTTCAATTATCGGAAAACATTTTTGCACATTTTCCTCTACTTGAGAAAAATCTTCTAAGTGCAGCTAGAAATGCACCTGAAGTAAGATCGCTACTTCTCGATAGAAAGCTCGATTGGAAAATGAGCATAGAGGATAGAGTAAAGAAGGCCACAGTAGCCCTCTATACTTGCAGGAAAGCCATCGGACTAAGATGGGGAATGACCCCCTATATAGTTCGGTGGCTTTACACCACCATCATACGACCGATCATGCTCTATGGAGCGGTAGTATGGTGGCCAGCCTTAGACAAAAGGACATGCCTGAATAAACTCAGCAGAGTTCAACGCATGGCAGAGCTATGCATAACTGGCGGGCTACGCACTACTCCAGGGGAAGCCCTGGATACTGTGCTGGACCTCCTCCCTGTGGATCTCATGGGAAAGAAGGTGGCAACACTTTCCGCCCTCAGAATGAGAGAAGCCAGACTGTGGAAAGCATCCGCGGTTGGGCACTCGGGAATCCTGATGAGACTCCCGCAATTACCAGAGAGGACAGATTACTGTATCCCCAGTGATCACCTCTCGACGCCCTTCCAGGTATCAATCCCATCTAGGGAGGACTGGGAGATGGGCGAACCAGGACCTGCAAATGCGGTCCACTTCTACACTGATGGCTCAAAGCTAGACGGCCGCGTGGGAGGCGGAGTCTACTGCAGCGAGCTGAACATCAGTCATTGCTTCAGGCTCCCGGATCACTGTAGTGTGTTCCAAGCGGAGGTTGAAGCCATCAAGGAGGCCATTTCGATCGTCTCCAAATTACTTCTAGATACGCACTTAGTGTGCGTCTTCTCGGACAGCCAAGCAGCTATCAAAGCTCTAGGCTCAATATCGTCGAACTCAGCGACTGTAAATGACTGCCGCAGGTCTCTGCACGAGATCGCAGAGCAGTTAGATCTCTTCCTTATATGGGTCCCCGGCCACAGGGACATCGAGGGGAATGACGCCGCCGACGAGCTAGCCAGGCAGGGTACTACGATTCCTCTCCTACCGGAGAGGGAGCAAGTAGCGATGCCCTTGGCTACGTGCAGGCTCCTAACGCACGAATTGTTCGAGCAAAATGCCAATAGGAGATGGCAGCAAACCGTTTCCTGTAAAATCTCAAGATTGATATGGCCATATCGATCGAAGAAGCGCTCAGCCGAGCTGTATAGGCTCAGCAGAGCACAGTGCTCTGCAGTTACTCGAGCCATTACGGGACACTGGCAGATTGGCACTCATGCCTCTAGACTGTCAATCCCTCATAACGACTTCTGCAGGAGTGTTCGCGACGAGGAAGAGGAGGAATCGGTCCCCCACTTCTTCTGCCACTGCCCGGCCCTTGGAAATCGTCGTCTTCGTATTCTCGGGGCCGCTTTCCTCACAGACATTTCGGACCTGTCCGAAATCAACCCGGGGACCTTGTCCAGATTCATCCAAGCCTCCGGATGGGACTGCCCTTAATTTGCAACAGCCTGTTTCTCCACGGTTTTTAGGCACTGGGAAGGGGCACACGCCCATGCGGCACCACAACGGACCTTCTACAGGTCCAAGTGAGCTTGGGAGGGTTTCATCACTCCCCCAGGCTACCGCCTGAACCTAACCTAACCTAAGATCGCTACTTCCAAATGAATAGCCTTTATCCCTTATAGGATTTCTGCCCCCGGTTTTTAGAGCATCGGATGTGGTAAGGCCCGGCGAAGTCTACCCCTGTATTTGTAAACGGGTGCGACATTATAGCTCTGTGTTTCGGCAATGTTAGCCCAAATATCCAAAATTTTCGCTGGATATAGTTTCGCATCAGATTAATTCCACCGTGCAATGTTTCTTTATGTGCATTCTTGATAATTAAAGACGTCAAGTGACACTTATCTAAAATCAAGGGATTTTTAACTTCAAATTCCGCGTTGGAGTTTTGCAATCTACCTCCAACTCGTAACAATCCATCTTTGTCTAAAAACGGATTTAAGCTTAATAATTTATTATACCCGATACTCAAAATGAGTATTGGGGTATATTAGATTTGTGGTAAAAGTGGATGTGTGTAACGTCCAGAAGGAATCGTTTCCGACCCCATAAAGTATATATATTCTTGATCAGCATCAATAGCCGAGTCGATTAAGCCCTGTCTGTCTGTCCGTCTGTCCGTATGTCCGTCCGTCCGTCCGTCCGTCTGTCCGTCCCCTTCAGCGCCAAGTGCTCAAAGACTATAAGATCTAGAGCAACGATGTTTTGGATCCAGACTTCTGTGATATGTCACTGCCACAAAGGACGAAAATCTGTGGCATCTACATTTTTAAAGATACGATAAAACCAAAAACGCAGAATCGTAGAGGATGACTATATGTTCTAGATCGTAAAATCTCAATCAGATCGTATAATTATTATAGCCAGAATCAAGAAAACAATTTCATTCTTTCTCGCTCTGTCTCTCTCTAACACACAGGTTTCATGGTCGGTTTTGCCAATTGCAAAATATGAGTTCAAGGATCTCAGAACCCATAAGAGCTAGAACAACCAAATTTGGTATCCACACTCCTGTGATATCGGACCGAGACGAGTTTGTTTCAAAATTTCGCCACACCCCCTTCCGCCCCCGCAAAGGACGAAAGTCTGGGGATATTCAAAAATCTCAGAGACTATTAAGGCTAGAGTAACCAAATTTGGTATCCGCACTTCTGGTAGATCTAACTATAAAACGTATATCTCAGAATTTCGCCCCACCCCCTTCCGCCCCCACAAAGGACGAAAATCTGTTGCATCCACAATATTGCACATTCGAGAAAACTAAAAACGCAGAATCATAGATAATGACTATATCTATCAGATTGCTGAATCTGGATCAGATCGGATCATTTTTATAGCCAAAAGCAACAAATCAATTTGAAGTGGCTACGCAGCGCCCGACGTCACGCTCAGACTGATTTTCTGTCTCTCTCGCACGCACTCTTTGTCGTGTCGTTTAATATTAGCGGCGTCTGCCGGAGGAGAGCCATACTGACTAAGTATCGGGTATAACTGTAGAGTTTCGGTGTCCGCAGCAACTCACAACGTTCCCCCTCGTTATTTTTTGGTTTTAATTTGACTAAACCTCAATACATATGCAATGACTCTTTCTAGTTTATGCGTACACAAATATTTTTATTATAATTCATAAAAATGTTATTTTTTACTACTTTAATTGTTGTGCCAAGAACTGATTTTTCGTCAATTTCCTCTTTTGGCCAATGTTCCTTAGAATTACACAACCATTGAGGCCCTTCCCACCAAATCTTAAAATCTTTTAGCTTATCTGCACTAATGGCCCTTGATGCTATATCTGCTGGATTGTCTTCAGTTCTATCATGTCCTCATTATCGGTCTGGTCTGATGAGCTCATGAGGTGGCTCAAAGGGGGCATAGCTGAGCTGATGGGTGCGGGTTGCGGCTAGCGAACGGCCTACCTCGGTCAGCTGCGAATAAGCGGGCATCCCTTATGGGAGAGTACAGAAATAAGCAGTCCCGGACAGCCAGCGGGTGTTCGCAAAGAAGCAACACTGACGATGCGCTTGTGGTGCCAATAAGTAGCTCACACACTCCCATTCCTACACGATACCTACCCACATCCCAACCCCACACCCACCTCACACCAGGCCGGACTAAGTGTGTTACTAGCCCAGTCGCTAACGGAGGGCTCAGGGATTTGGCAGCCTTCTGTTCTAATGATGCATTACCCGGGCAACGTGGATCTCTGCCCGGGCTGACCGTTCCCTTTCTCTGCATCTCGTGGGTAGGAGATTGTCGACGGTCGATAGTTGACCGCGATTGGCGATCTAGTATTTAATGTATATCGATAGATGGTGAATTTCCAGCCACGAATGAACGGGCATATTTTCGGCTACCACGAGGTGCCGCCATAATTTAAGCTTCACTTTTACTGTCGAGAGGTTAAAGCAGGAGGACATACTGCGGTAAGATTATTTGGCAACATTGTGCTAGGTTATGACCGATGTATTTATAGAATAAAACAGAACCAGTGCCAGTACCGGCAATCAGCCAGCATAACTGCTAGCGCGGATTTAATTGGTGCTATTAAAGGCAACTCCGCGGGACCATCGACAGAGATGTATAAAAATCAAAATATAAAACAAAAAAAACATTAAAAAAACGATGGGGAACGCTGCGGAGACCGCAACTTTACATTTATACCCGATACTTAGTCGGTAGGGCTCTCCTCCGGCAGATGCCGCTAATATTAAACGACACGACAAAGAGTGCGTGCGAGAGAGACAGAAAATCAGTCTGAGCATGTCGTCGGGCGCTGCGTAGCCACTGCAAATTTATTCGCTCTATTTGGCTTTATATATAGAATTATAATATATATATAGTTAAATATCCGCAACTCGAAATTTAGTTTTTAAAAAAGATTTTATTTTTAGTACTTAATTTCTTTATGTCACAAGATTGGTTGAATTCCCCGACTTAACTTTACGTCTGCTTGTCTCAAACGGAACTGATCTCTCTGCTGCTGGCTAGTTTCCATGAGCCCTTCTCTTGGAACTCCCGACTCTGGCTTCGGGCGTTGCTTTCCTCGGCTGCATCTTCGTGTCGGTGGCGTACGTGCCTGGATCGATATTTGGGGATGCGTCGGCTTTGATGAAAGGCATCCACTGCTGGCGATCGGTGTTGCATTACATGACGGAGCTAGGAATGTGATACTCCTTGGTTTTATGTCTAGCTTTGATTGGTCCTCATGAGTGGCGTGATTCTAAAGAATCGATTTCTCGAGAGTGGCGTGATTCTAATGTTGATGAAACAATGTGGTCCATTGTTTATATTATGGGGGGCCCTAGCTTGGAGTATGGGAAGAAACAGTTATTGATTCTTGAGTGGGGTCCTGTTACTTGTGTGGATGGGGTCGATGAATTGTACATAAACATAATGTGTATGGGATGTGGGGAATTATGGATATGTCACTCCCCCAACGTTTGTTATTAGCCTGTCCCTAGGCGATTACCCTCGGGTATAGTGACGGGGTGTCAAGTGCGGTGGCTGAGGTTGGTTCCTCTTCTGCTTCTATTATAGGGTTAATACATTTAACCGTGACTCTTTTAGAAGTTTTCTTAAATTTAACAGCTACATAACTTAGTAGTACTAATATAATTATGACAAATGAAATTAGTAGACTTATTTGTAATAGGTTACTATATTTGGTGTATTGCATAATTATTTCATTAGTTTGGACATACGACAGTGGTTTTATTTTAGTTATGTTGTTGTTGACATAAACATTCTGGGCAAAATCTAACATTGTGTTTGATATTGTAAATTCATTTAATTGGATTGAACAGTTGTAGATTTTTATAATGGTATTTCCTTCCGCTATGATTTCTTGGTTTACACAATTCTGGTTTAGCGTTGTTTTTGGAAGATTCCATGTGATTAGTATATTGGGTTCAATAAAGTTTATTTGAAAGTTTTGAAAAGTTTTGGAATATGGACATTTAGTGGGAATTTGCATTAAAATTCCTTTTATACAATTGTCATTGGTTTTCAATCTAGTTTCTTTAACAAATACTTCTTCATTTCTTTTTTTATGTAGTACTTGTCGTATGTCATATCTGTTAACATGTTATTTAATTCGTCTGGATACGGAACGATTTTATAGATTGGTACTTTTGTAATGTCTTTGGGAATGTTGGAAATTATTAGAATTTCGTTGGTATCGGATTTTAGCCATGTGGAGGTTTTTATATTTAGTATTTTCTCAGAATTTATTTGTTCCAGGTAGTCTTGTTTTAATAATTTTGGATTAAATATACCGAGCCTAGTTAATTGCATACCTAGTTCTATATCTTCGATATATTCTGTGAAATGTTGTAGATTGAATATCAAAATTTCTATTTGTTGATTCCTGTCTTTTTCTTCATTTAGTTTGTTTATAACGTTTATTCCGCTATTAACTGCATCTATTACCAAATTTAGTTCATTCATTTGAATGCTATGGCTGGCTAAATTTTCTATTTTTTGTTCCAAATCGACTTTATCTTCCTGATCTATTGTTCCAAAGAGATATTTGTAGGCTGTTCCTACTATATTGATTAGGCCTCTTTTATTTCTTTTGGTTATTTTTAGCCCGTTCATTTCTCTTTGCAATTTGTCTACTAGATATTTTATTTGGATTATGTCCTGGAATTTAGTGGCTTGCATTAATAAATTTTGGTATAGTTCTTCGGTTTTAGTTACATTAACAGTTAGATAATGGTATTCGTAATTGATAGGTATGTTAATCGATCCAGTTTTGAATATCATATATCCGTTTTGGGATTTTATAGGATTTATTTCTATGTTTTGGCCCTGTGCCATTACGATGGTAATTATGAGGAAGATGAGGATTTTAATTGTGTTGAAGTTCGCCGATTCCATTAACTTCCTCGGTTTCTCTGGAATTATTATATTTGCTTCTATTAGATTTCTTCTTTTTCTTGAATTTTGATTTATAATGAGTTATTTTCCTACCCCTATTCTTTTCTTCATAATGTTTTTCGTCTACCTGTCTAATTTCGCCCGTCCTTTTGAAAGGATTTGTTACCTTAGACTTAACTAGAGGTGACAGTTTATTTCGGGTATCTACTTCATACTCTATGCGGTTTTTATTTAATTGAGTGATTTTATTCACTTTATTTAGTTGGGTGTCATAATCAGGTGAGCCTGCATAAATGAATATATCAGCTGGTGTCCTATTTGTGGTATTATGTTTGGTTTAATGATTATAAGTATAAAGAATTAATTCAAACTTCGTGAATCTATCTTCTGGGTTATCCTCGCTAGATATTATTCTTAATTTTTCATTTACTGTTTTATGAAATCTTTCTACGTCAGATATTCCATTTTTGCTGGAAGTGATCTCTATTTTGACGTTTTCCGCATTCAGCCATGCTTGCAATGCTGCGCACATAAAAGCTGAATCTTTGTCGGCTTTGATTTCAATTGGTTTGCCCATCTCGTTAAAAACTTTCATGATGGCTCTTTTTGCTTCTAACCAGTCACGACTTTTTAATTCTACAAGAGTGGCAAACTTCGAGTATACGTCAATACATGATAGGAACTGTTGGTTACCAACCATATAGAAATCTATGACGTATTTCTCTCTGATGTTCAGTATTTCCGGTGTAGTTTCGAATGCCAACTTCGTATTTCTATGCTCTGTTTTGGCAATATTACAAGTAGGACATTCGTTTATGATGTTTTGGATTAGTTTTTGATAATCCGGGTAATAGTATTTTCCCCTAAACCAATTGACGGTTTTCTCTATCCCTGGATGGAGTATGCCTTTATGATTCTTTAATATGGTGTCTTTAAATTCAGCTTAATTCTGAATATCTAGGAGATTCGTGCTTGATTTAATAGCTTTGGTTATATTGTTAGAATTAATGATTTCTAAATAGGGTTTTTGGAATGGAGTTGGAATCTATTTCGTTATGGAAATATAATGCGCTATTTTTGGTGCATAGATATTCCTTTATTATATCCTTCGCTAAGGTGTTAGTCATTTCCTTATACGTGATCTTGATGATTAGCTTGTGAAAATAACGAATTGTTTCTACCTTATCTTGATTGCCTTTTATTAGCTCAATTTGCCGATTGTAATAGTTAATTGGTCTTTCCGTGATAGCAATGTGATTTAGATTGTCTTCCTGTGCGCTATGTACAGTTGCACCAACGCTATTGGAAGCTTCTCCAAGGAGATTTTCATTAATCTTTACCCTTGATAAGGCATCAGCTACATGATTTTCTTTGCCTGGTAGATATTTCATTTTAAAATCACACTCATTCAGTTTTATTTTCCACCTTTGTAATTTCATATTTGGCTCCTTGAGGTTGTTCAACCAAATCAAGGGTTTATGATCGCTTTGTATCTCGAATGTTCTACCGAACAGGTATGAACGGAAATACTTGGTTGCCCATACGATCGCTAATAATTCCTTTTCGATGGCTGAATAGTTTATTTCATGTTCATTTAGGGTTCTGCTAGCGTAGCAGATCGGTTTGTGTTCTTGTGACAAAACCGCTCCCAATGCTATGTTACTAGCGTCGGTTGTTACCGTGAACATTTTGTCAAAGTCTGGGAACGCAAGGATAGGGTCTGAGGTGATGAGTACTTTTAGTCTCTCAAATGCCTCGACGTACTTTTCTTCCTTGGGGTCTATGACAGCTCCTTTCTTTAGTTTGAGTGTCATGGGTCTTGCTATGTTTGCAAAATTAGGAAAGAATTTCCTGTAGAACCCGCACAGACCTAAGAATGACTTTAATTGTTTAGTCGTTTCTGGTATTGGAAATTTGACAGTGGCAGAGATTTTGCCTGGATTTGGTACTATTCCTTCAGTAGTGACTACATGACCTAGGAATTCAGTTTCCTTTTTCATGAATTCACATTTATCCATTTGTAGCTTCAAGTTGGCGTCTCTCAACTTTCCAAATACTCTCCTTAGTGACAACAAGTGTTCTTCCAATGAAGTGGAAAATATAATGATGTCATCTAAGTATACAAAGCAATCTTTGAAGATTAACTCTTCTAGCAGATTGTTCATACATCTTTGGAAGGTAGCTGGGGCAGTGGTTAGCCCAAAGGGCATACGAGTGAACTCGTAATGTCCATGCTTAGTGGAGAACGCAGTTTTGGGGATTGAGCTAGGTTCCATGGGTATTTGATGGAAACCTTTTGCTAAATCGATTGTCGTAAAATACTGACATTTACCTAGTTTGTCTAGGATTTCATCCATTCGTGGAGTTGGGAATTTGTCCTTAACTGTTATTTCATTTAGACTTCTATAGTCTACTACCATTCGATATTTTTGCTTTCCTGAAGCATCTATCTTCTTCGGAATCATAGATATGGGCGAGCAGTAAGGAGAATTCGACTTTCGAATTATTCCCTGCCTGATCATATCTTTGATTTGCTGGTTTACCTCCTGATCATGTATCTGGGCATATTTGTATGGTCGTCTGTAGACCGGGTCTTCATGTTGAGTTTTGATCTCGTGCTTGATTGTACTTGTGAAAGTCAAATTGTCACCTTTTCTGTACTGCACATCCTTAAACTCATATAAGACCTTCTTTAACTCTTCCCTCTCTTCGTCGTTTAAGTGTTCCAATCTTAATTGATTACATTCCCTTAATTCACTGTCTAGAGCGGAAGCGAAGTATTGATCTCCCTCTGGAGATGGGTCAAGGCACTTTTTATTTATTTATTTTTTTATTTATTAAATTAACAAATTATCTGTTAATAATGGTACTTAGTTACAAAGGCGGAAAAAGATTAGTTAAAAGTTAGCTAAATTTAAATGATTATAAATATTGCATGCAATTAGTTTAAGAGACAGTTCAGGGGATAGGGTTTGACAGAGGGAGTTATAATTATGGCATAAAACCCTAAAAGGTTCATGATCAGCATAATTAGACCTACATATGGGTAGACGGATAGGCCTAAAAGTACGGGTAGGTCTGGATGGAACGGCCAAGTCAATCTGGCCCAAGAGAGTTTGGGAGTCAACAGTCCCAAGAAGGAGCTTGTGCACGAACATTACGCCATTGCATATTCTGCGATGGTGCAACGACGGCAGGTCAATAAGATTTAGCCTAGACCGGTAGGGTGGCAAGATTCTACCCGAGTCCCAGTTAAAGTTCCGAAGGGCAAAAATTAAAAATTGCTTTTGCACGGATTCAATAACAGCCTGCTGCTCTTTATACTGCGGGCTCCACACACAAGAACAATACTCCAATATAGGACGTACTAACGAGATGTACAGTTGTTTCGTAACGTACGGGTCGTCAAACTCCTTGGACCAACGCTTGATGAACGCTAAAACACCCTTAGCTTTATTTACAGTTGCAGCTATATGGGTGTTGAAACACATCTTATGATCAAAAAGGACTCAGAGGTCATTTGAACTCGAAATTCGCTCAAGGACATGATTTCCTAGAACATATGAGACAAAATGAGGAGCGCGACGGTAAAATGTCATAAGTTTGCATTTGGAAAGGTTCAGAAAAAGAAGATTAGTTGAACACCACAATAGTAGTTCACTTAGATCAAGTTGAAGGCGTGTGTGCAAATACCAATCAGAGTAAGAAAGACAGATTTTGACATCATCAGCATACATTAGTGTAGTAGAGTATGTTATAACTTGAGGAAGGTCGTTCACAAATAAAATAAACAGAAGCGGGCCCAGATGACTTCCCTGTGGCACACCTGAAGTAACATTAACAGTATTTGACAACACGTTAGAAAACAAAACACGTTGGGTACGGTTAGAGAGATAGGACAAAATCCAATCTAGAAGATTCGTTGGGAACCGTAATAAAGAGAGCTTTTGAATAAGCAGAGCATGGTTCACAGAATCGAATGCCTTGCTGAAGTCCGTAAAAACTACATCCGTCTGCAAACCAATTTGAAAACCCTGGTGGATTAGGTTAGAAAACTCAAGAAGGTTAGTCGATGTTGAACGATGTCTGAAAAAACCGTGTTGCGACGGAGATATCAAGCTGCAACAAAGATGTTGCAGTTGCCGGGTGACCAGGAACTCAAGAAGCTTCGGGATGGCGGAAAGCTTTGCGATACCACGATAGTTTTCAATGTTTGATCTTGAACCTTTTTTGTGAAGCGGAATGATGTAGGACTCATTCCAAATTACTGGGAGACAAGACTGTTCCAAGGAGAGGTTGAAGAGAAAGGTCAAGGGTTTGCAAAGGGACTGGGCACAGTGTTTTAAGATGCAACTTGGTACCTTATCTGGACCCGCAGAAAACGATATGTCCATAGATGACAAACCTTCCAGAACAACGCTTTCCTCGAAAAAGGGCAGAAAAATGCTGTTAGCTTGAGGTAGCTGGTACGGATACGGAGTGGATGCGTTGTAAATAAGAGACGAGTACGTTGTTTGGAAAAAGTTAGCGAATAAATTTGCAATACCAACAGCAGAAGCTTCTGTTTTGTTCTGGTAATGAAGGGACGGAGGAAAAACGTTTGACTTGCGCTTAGAATTAACGAACGAATAGAATTTTTTAGGATCACTACGAAAGTTACTACTACATTGTGAAAGGTAATGATTATAACACTGACTATTGACGGCAAGGAACAGAGAGCGAGCGGAGGAGTATAGAGCTAAGGCCAACGTGGAGCCCGACTTCTGGTACTTTTTATAGAGCCGGGATTTATTATTTTTTAAATATGACAAATACTTGGAGAACCAGGGAGGCTTGGACGATACAGGTACAGTGATATCTGGAACAAACGTGTTAAGGGCGGAGTAAATAGAACTATAAAACGAGTTAACAGTTGCATCTATGTTCGGTAATGAATAAAGAAACGACCAATCAATACGCGAGAGATGTAGATCTAAATCAATAAAGTTTGTTTTGCGAAAACACTTTATGTGACAAGGAGCCATGGAACTGTCAGCACCTCCAGATTGTGTACACTCCAGTGATATCAACAAAGTTGGATGGTAAGGATCTTCAGGGAGAGATATTGGGCTTGTTCTAGATACAGTAGCAAGAGAACCATCGTTAACAAAAACGAGGTAAAGAAGTCTGTCCCTAATGTTTTTAACGGCATTAATTTGGACAAGGGAAATATCCGTTAGCCCATTGATAAAGTCATTATGGCAATTGGGAAACAACAGGTTAGCGTCATTACAAGGCAGCCAAGATAGAAATGGGAGGTTAAAGTCACCCATGACAATAATTCGATCATTGCACCCTAATGTAGAAACAACATTATTAATTGCTGAAAGGTGGTGTAAGTAAAGCTCAGCATCAGACCTGGGAGGAATGTAAGAGCAGGTTAAATAGAAAAATGCGGAGCCAACACGAACTTTGACTGCAACAAATTCAATTCCATGAATGTTATTGAATGGGAATAACTCAGATGAGAAAACAGATTTAACTGCAATCAGAACCCCACCTGCAAAAGATGGACGGTCCATTCTATAAATAGTGTAACTATCAATGAAAATTTCGTGATCATTGACAGAGGAGTTAAGCCAGGTTTCGGTAAACGCGATGGCATCGAAATCAAAGGACGCGCTATTAGTATAAATTTGACGCAATTTCTTTCTTTTATTAATGGTAATGTTTATATAGGGTCCTCCTCGGTTTCTTCCGAGGCGGCTTGATGAAAATTTACGTCCATCTTCGTTTGGCCACTCTGGCTCTCCCTCCCTCTTTTAGTAGGTTGGTTGGGTCCACTCCCACTAGCTTGGTTTTGAGATATTTGCTGATTGAATGGATTCTGAGCCCTACCTTGATTCAAGGAATTTTTAAACTCATTGTATAATCCAGGATTTTGGGAATTTTGATTTTGATTTGTTCGATTAGTCTGACCTGTTCCAGATGCACTCTGAGTTTGATTGTGATAGTTAGTAGTATTATAATTTGGATAATAGTTTCCAACATTCTTTCGATTTGATTGAGACGATTTCGATTGATCTTTATTTGTACCTGAATCTGTTGTACTAGCATCGTACAATCCTTCTTCTTGTGCTGCCTTCTTAAGATTAGACAATGTGGTAATATCTTTTCTTGCTAAGGTCATGAACATTCTGTCTGGAAGTTTTCGAGTAATGACATCTTTAATTGTGTTGTTCAAAGCGTTTTTATAAATGACATTATTTTCTTGTATGTTTTCTAAGTATAGCTTATTGTTTATAATGCTTTTATCTCTAATTCTTCTATAAACTTACGAAGACTGCCGTTGAATCTGGTGGTGTATAGTTGTCGTAAGAGTTCTTCATATGGTGTGTGATTTTTGAACTCGTTGATCAGCGCCGTCTTCAGTTCGAGCCACGTGTTGGGTTGTATCATTTGCGGTATGCGTTGTGCCTCTCCTGACAGTTGGATCTCGGTCGTTCCAAATAGGATCCTTTGTTGGCGAAGATCTTCAGTTGGATATAATCCGCATACAAATTCGATTCGTTTGATAAATGAGCTTAGCTTTCCAGATGAACCGTCATAGGCAGGTATTTGTCTGATCGACAGCAGTGCCTGGTTCAAGTGGATTTCGCTCAATGATAGTGGTGGTAACGCCATGTTGTTGGTGTTGATTGGGTTTTGTTTTGTTTTCAGTAGTTTTTAACTTTATTTTGGTTCACTTGTAAGTTTTTTGATTTTGTATTTAGTGTTTCACTCTTCTTGGTGGATCACTATCTCCGCTTACTTCAGTTCACTTAATTTTAGTTTTGCAAATCGTATGTGCTCGTAACACATAGGTTCTTTGGCGGATTTCACAATTTTATTAACGATTCCGGGATTACGTGATCACAGTAATTAGAAATTACACAAGCTGACCATTACCGAAATATAGGAGTTAATTTTAAACGAAATCCTACCGGCTGCGCCAGTTAAATATCCGCAACTCGAAATTTAGTTTTTAAAAAAGATTTTATTTTTAGTACTTAATTTCTTTATGTCACAAGATTGGTTGAATTCCCCGACTTAACTTTACGTCTGCTTGTCTCAAACGGAACTGATCTCTCTGCTGCTGGCTAGTTTCCATGAGCCCTTCTCTTGGAACTCCCGACTCTGGCTTCGGGCGTTGCTTTCCTCGGCTGCATCTTCGTGTCGGTGGCGTACGTGCCTGGATCGATATTTGGGGATGCGTCGGCTTTGATGAAAGGCATCCACTGCTGGCGATCGGTGTTGCATTACATGACGGAGCTAGGAATGTGATACTCCTTGGTTTTATGTCTAGCTTTGATTGGTCCTCATGAGTGGCGTGATTCTAAAGAATCGATTTCTCGAGAGTGGCGTGATTCTAATGTTGATGAAACAATGTGGTCCATTGTTTATATTATGGGGGGCCCTAGCTTGGAGTATGGGAAGAAACAGTTATTGATTCTTGAGTGGGGTCCTGTTACTTGTGTGGATGGGGTGGATGAATTGTACATAAACATAATGTGTATGGGATGTGGGGAATTATGGATATGTCACTATATAAATATACACATATAAATGTATAAGATATTCGCTTCTAGCTCTTGCTTAAGCCGGTTGTGTTTTTTTCTTGCTCCCGCATTCTCCGCCCTTTGCTTAAATATCATACAACATTGTTGTGACTTTGTTTTGATATATCATCGCATCTCTTTAATTTGATTTTACTTTGTGTTAATCACCAGTGTTTTGTTTGTAAACAAGTGTTTAATATAAATTCATCTGCTTTGAATTATTGCCGCTTTGAATTATTGCTGATTGTCGGGCTCGCTCTGCTGTCTGCTCTCCCATTTTACCTGCGCTCTCACTCAGTTCTTTTATTATTCGTGCACAGTGATTCTACTGCTGTCAATAATGGCAATCGTTTGTAGTGCAAAGAAATTTGAATTCGGTGGTGTCATCATGGGTGATTCATTCCTTAGCTGCTGGCTGTGCGACAATTTTGCCCACATAAAATGTGCTGGTGGCGGAAATTTTGGCCGGCTAAATGATCTGATCTCGAAACGCATGGGCCTGTCTTGGTCATGTCTGGCTTGTCGGTGTTCTTGACACCGAGCAATGTACTTCCTTCGAGCATCCAAGTTCCCAACAGCATCAATCCCATCCCTGCAGTTTCTGCTGCCGTCACTTCTGACGTGGTGAGTGCTCCTAGTGCGGTTGTGTTGGTTGCTGGTGATGTCTTGCCAATTCCTGCTCCAGCCGTTGCTGCCAATTCTTCTGCCCCAGGACCGAGATCTCTTTTAGGAGTGGCTTCCACCATCTCGATCTCGCTCGGGACTTCAACTTAGAGCAGTGGTCCCTCGGAAAGCAATATTTGTTTCTCGTATTATTCCTGAGGCTACAACGGAGGATGTTAAACAACATCTTTCCTCTAAACTTAACACTTCGCCTGATGATATAGTTGTGACTAAATTTACATTTAAACATAAGCGCAACATATCATCCTATAAAATTCTTCTCCCTGATTCTTTACTATCCTGTTCTCTAGAACCGTCAATATGGCCTGAGCATACAATTATTCATGAGTTCCTTCTCAAAGATTCAATCTCGAGTCCAAGAATTACCGAACCTGCTCCAAAAAACTGATGTACCATTTTTCCATGCACTATCAGAACGTTCGCAGTTTGCTGGGCAAATTGCGTCAAATTCATACTAATAGTGCGTCCTTTGATTTCGATGCCATCGCGTTAACCGAAACTTGGCTTAACTCCTCTGTCAATGATCATGAAATTTTCATTGATAGTTACACTATTTGTAGTGCCGCCCATCTTTTGCACGTGGGGTTCTGATTGCAGTTAAATCTGTTTTCTCATCTGAGTTATTCCCATTCAATAACATCCATGGAATTGAATTTGTTGCAGTCAAAGTTCGTGTTGGGTCGGCATTTTTCTATTTAACCTGCTCTTACATTCCTCCCAGGTCTGATGCTGAGCGTTACTTACACCACCTCTCAGCAATTAATACTGTCGTATCTGCATTAGGGTGCAATGATCGAATTATTGTCATGGGGGACTTTAACCTCCCATTTCTTTCTTGGCTGCCTTGTGATGACGCTAACCTGTTGTTTCCCAATTGCCATAATGACTTTATTAACGGGCTAACGGATATTTCGCTTGCCCAAATTAATGCCGTTAAAAATATTAGGGACTGACTTCTTGACCTCATGTTTGTTAAAGATGCTTCTCTAGCAACGGTATCCAGAGCAATTTAATACTACATTAATAATACATTTGCTCCAGAAATCACTGTACCTGTATTTTCCAAGCCTCCCTTCATGGTTCTCCAAGTATTTGTCATACTTAAAAAACAATAAGGCTCTATAAAAAGTACCAGAAGATCAATCTCGTCGAAATTCCAATTTAATGACTACTACTTTTACTACTACTACTACTAATATATTTTTACTAATATACGATTTTCGTTTCTACCAACGATTATTAACTTATAACGATCGATATGCCTACTCTTTATCAAAAACATTCAGAAACCATGCAACATTCGTCTAATAGGAGTGTGTCCCCCACTCTGGTGTGATTATTAGCGATCAACAATCAATACAATAATTCATCGGATGAACTGGGACCGTTCGGTAATTGTGCACCACTGAGCATATCCGAGAAATTTCGAGAACCTGAAAACCCCATGGCCTTCTACGTATACTGTAGGTCGCAAAAAATTGTCCAGAACCACAGTATAGCAGAACCATTCCACCTACGTCTATCAAAGAAAAAAAATCAATATAACAATAGAAAAACTGAAGAAGAAGACAAGGTTTATACTGACCCAGGAAATATACCATCTCTGATTCTATTGCTCTAAGCCACTGACTAACTTGATCCAGGCCAAAACGGCAGACAATGATCAGCAACGGTACGGACAAGGGTCCGTACAGAACCATTGGAACGCGCTATTTAGCGGAGGTGCCTGTCCGGCCAGTTGGCACCGGTTCGTTACTATGCCTAGTAGCTTGATTAAACTCGAGCGCGGGCGTTTCAGCTCTTTTAGAAACTGCTACGCAATCCAGCTACTCGAAGTCAATCACCCATACAAGGCGCATCCATGTATATCTTCTGGGAATTAACAGATGAAGGAAGAAGTCTTACGCCAATGCATTGAGATACAGCTCGCATAGCTGTTGATGGCTTTTGTAAGACATTTCTTGGTCGGGGCAAGCCGAAAAAGGGCCCCACGTTGGGTGCTAAAACATCTTAAGCCCTGCTATAACATCGTGACAGACTTTTCGAACCAATTGCCATTTCAATTATGTCTTTACCTGTAGCATAAAACGTACAGGTTATAGGAGACGATGTAAACTAAACTGGAGTATGAAGTACGCGCTGGCTTCGGCTTTTGTCTCTGGTCGGCGGGGTGTAGGTATGGAGGACATTTTACCACCAATTTAGAGCTCTAGCAAATGGTCGAGATAAGAATTTATAAAAAATCGCGTACGAGTAGGGAAAGGATACTTGGAAACGGGACAGATCAGCATATATACGTAAACGAAGAAGATCACCAGTCAGATCTTTGTTGACTGCGGTATCGCCCATTGGCGAGAACGCCCACCCTACCATGATCCTTCAGGGCCACCAATTAATTGTCAGGATCCCTCCAACAAAGATTTCGGTAGGTCACCTCTCTGTCAAACGAGGCCACATGGTTCCGAGATAATCTAATTAACCTTGTTTCATTTCAAAACTAATTTTATTTAGTTATTATTATTTTATTTATCATATGGGTGAGGTAGGGTATAATGATCTTAAATCTATAAAAATGGTTATGAGTATGTATACATATGTAGGTGCAAGAACTTGGTTACATGTTCATCATAGGAACAAGAAAACTTTAAACCTCATTACTTCGACTTGGTCAGTGCAAAACCAGAAAAAATATACCGGGTATATTATGGTATAGTAATACGTGTTTAAATACCGTGATCATGGTTGAAGACCAAGGAATAGTTACCGCACATTCATTTATTTTTCAGATGGCTTACTTGTTTCATGATAATCACTTACGAGGCGAATAATAACTTTGGCTCCCACGCAGAAAGATCTTTCGTTGTGTGTTAGATGAGGTGATTTGATGGATGGATGAGTATGATGCTGTGTGTGATTGTCATGAGTATTTGCATGATGATGAAATGAATGCGGGCAACCAAAATCAAAAACTGTAAGAATAATCGGTATTAATACACTTCTCATTTGCTGAATGTTCCCTGATTTAATTTGCACATTTTTGCCGATTGTGGTTAAACAGAAAGCGGATAAAAAAAAACAGGGTTTCGCATATCGGGTCTAATTTCGAAATAAAGATAGAACATAAAACTAAATCCGACGTAAGTCGACCCCGCCGATGCTTCCCGGCTGGGGACCGAGCTCCTACTGTAGTGTTCAGTCTTTGCCAGTGAGTTAGGGCCAGAGCCTATTTAGGCTCTAACTCCGACCGTGGCCAATAGATGGTTTTTTCTGACCTCATGTTAATAGGAAGCTAGGTTCGAATGCGCGCATTCTTGCTGTGCTCGGGTCCAGCTCGTCGGATTGGTCGGGGTTCTTTCTCCCCTAGCTACACAGTTTTCCTGACACAAATCAATATAATGCGCTTCAAAAAAAAATAAGCAGGATCTCGACGTTAATATCAATAACCAATAACAAAAACTTATTTCCACTCTGCGCCGATACGCATTTAGAAAACGCTTAGAAAAAGTGTAGTTCGTCTTCTGTCTGATGGAGGGAACAGCGGTGATATATGTCCCTAGTCTTTACCCACCCAACCATGACAAACGCGTTTACATTCGGGCGTTGTCCCAATTCAAAGATCCAACATCTTCTAGTGCATTTTGAGGGAGATAAGCATAAGTACTTGACGGACGGAGATAATATTTAGTTTAGGCAGACATATTCATGATTGCAAATTCCTTTTATTTTTATGTTAAATGTCCCTAACCATGTGAGATTGTATTGATATATATATATATTTTTTTTTTTTTTTTTTTTTTTTTTTTTTTTACATTAATTACAGATATAATCCGATTCCTTACATTTACAAATAAACAAAAATATACAGACTTCCTTCTTCTTGGATCAGCAAAAAAAAACTTAATTATTTGAGCATTTGAGGGGGGTAATATTCTTTCAAATCAGTATATATATATCTACTTCAACAAACTTACGCCTGCATTGGTGTATAGACATTGTGGTTTCAGCCACTAGTGGTACTCACAGTAATTGGTTAAACTCATCGGTGTATCGTTGGGCCCAAGATGACTTTGACGGATTCATTTGTATGCACTGTGTAATTTAGAGGTTGGTCAGTATAAATGTATGTATATATATAAAGAGAAACACATTATCCCGAACTCATATTGCTCAGTTTTCAAAATCGTCAGTTACGTTACAAATTTACTCATTGGAGGAAGCTATTTAGTTACTACATTAATCAACACAATGATAAACGAGATATGAATATGTGGATCTAATCAGCGGGTTCTTAGAGCAGCAGCGTATAGATTTTTATGTGATAGTGATAAAGGCAAACGGGAACTTGCACTTGAAATTTAATTTGAGAAACACGGGAATCAAAATAAACACAAATCTGCTGACAGCAAGAGTGGTTCTGAGGCAATGTGGTTTAGGCTAGCCTAATTACTCAATCCTTTGTAAGTTTTCGTAGGTTGGTGACGATTATGTCCTCCGGCTTTTTTTTACGAGATCGGCAGGTTCAAACTGATATTCGGACGTCCAGCAGTGGTGTATGGTGGTTGGTCTTTCACGAGCCGTAAATGATTTCCGATATTGAGCTAGCCCAACGTCAACGGTTCAGCCTTCACTTTGCCGCCGTGGATGTGCACTGCGCTAACTCCCAAACGGTCAGCTTGGTTGTTTTAGTAGTTGATACCGTAGATTGGTTGGCCGGCTTGGCTGTATTAAGATTTTCCAGTACTCCTATCCCTAAATAAAACTGTGTCAGAACCTTATCTTTCCACGGTGGACTAACGTACCTTTGCTTCTTTCAAGAATTTCACTTTATTTTCACTTTTCCCTCGGGTAGTTCAGCTAACGCCACTCTTCGGATTTATTAATCCATATAAACAGCGGATGATTAGATAATAGTGAAAAATTGGAAGTTATGTAACTCCACGTGTCTTCACCATTCACTCTGCGATTGCGAAAATCACGAAAATCTATATATACGTGTGCCGTAAGTGAAACTATGCAGGGGAATGATTTCACATGAATAAAGTCTATTCGCCTGTACCTATTGCATGCCTAAGCTGAGCTTTAAGCTTTAACATAACTGTGCAATCGGATGATCTTCTGGATCTCCTGCATTCCACCAATTTCTTCGAGCTATGCTAGCGAGGGCGGTATGAAAAGTATCTTTCTAGAAAGTGTACCTAAAGTGTACCTTGTTCGACCTTTTCCTTTCCTTTTTTTTTTTCTTTTGATTTTCGAATAGTTGGACACTACAACCACAGATAATGAAACAAGACCTGCTCGAAGGTACATTATCTGAAAAAAATGCTGTTATTTATTCTTCACCTGAATATCTTTGAGATGGAAAACTCCAATCTTTTTCCCTGCTGGGTTCACCAACTCATAATAATATGGGCTTCTTTTTTTGAGAACCTTTGCAGAAATGAAAACCGGAGCTAACTTCGAACTAAACTTCTTACTCGCGTTGCTCTGGGTAAAGTTACGAGCAAAAACCTCGTCACCCGTTTTAAGTTGTACGTTCCTACTCCGTAGATTATATTTCTTCGCGTTAAGCTCATGTGATTTCTTTATGTTTTTCTTAGCGTCTTGTCTTGCCAGTTGTAACAGATCGGAGTGTTCTAATCGGACGTCGTTGCTTAGCAGATCCACGTTTCGCAATAGGGTATAATCTCCTCCGTTCAGAATCATGTTCTGACCAAAAACAAGGAAATATGGTGAATAACCAGTACTTCGATGCACCGCTGCTCTAAGTGCACCATTGATAGCGTTCAAATTAGCGTCCCAATTGGAATGGTCACTTCCAATATAAGCGCGGATGGCTGCCAGAACCGATCTGTTTAATCGTTCACTAGCATTGGCCTGAGGAGAATGTATAGCCGTACACCGATGTGTAATGCCAAAACTTGTAAGAAAAGCTTCGAAACAACTTGATTTGAACTGCGAACCATTATCCGTTAGAACAACTTCCGGCACTCCAAAGGTGTAGAATATGGAGCTTTCCAGGTATTCACACATTTTTGGCGCCGTGAATTTCTTTAGAGGGCTAAGAAAATGGAATTTCGTGTTATGGTCTACCACTATAAACAACCCAATGTTTCCATTTTTAGTACGGGGGTACGGACCTAGTAGATCCATATACAAGCACTGAAAGGGGCGGTCTGATGTTAATGGTCGGCCCATCGGAGGTTTTAACATTTTGTTCGGACTCTTAGTAGATCGACAAATATGGCATTCTGAGATGTACTCTCGAATTTGGCTTACCATTCGGGGCCAGAAGAAATACCTTTTGAGTTTTTCTACCGTCTTAGCCATACCACAATGTGCAGAGCTTGGCGCATCATGTGCTTGTTGCAATACTTCGGGGATCATCGCGGAGGGTACCCAAAGTTTCCAGGATTCCTCGTGTCCGTCATTGTCTCTATTGAACTCGGTTCTTTTATAGACATACCCATCAATAACTTTTAAATCAAGCAGTTTTGACTGATTCTCTTGTACTCGTTGAATCACGCTAAGATATTCCGGCGACTTAAAATGACTTGACTGTAAATCAATCATGGGACCACTGGCAACGAATTCTTCTATAGCAGGTTGGTTACGTCGAGACAGGGCGTCAGCAACAACGTTTTCTGACCCTCGCCTATGTGTAATAGAAAAATTGAATGATTGTAATTTCATCGACCACCTCGCTAGTCTTCCAGAAAGATCTTTCTGCTTCATCAACCATTTTAAAGACGCATGATCCGTTACTACCACAAAATCTTGACCTTCTATATAGGCACGAAATTTTTTTATACCCTTGATAACGGCTAAGCATTCCAGTTCGCTAACGGTGTAGTTCCTTTGGGCTTTCGATAATTTTTCCGACATATACGCGATTGGGAGTTCCACTCCCTCACGCTCTTGCGCCAGGACACAACCTATCCCGTAGGTACTTGCATCACACAGTAAGATAAATTGGCTTGTGAAGTCTGGGGTAATCAAAATCGGAGCTGATGTTAAACGCGATTTTAGAAGATTGAAAGCTTTTTCGGCATCATCATTCCAAATTATAGACTTTTTGTTCTTTAACAATTCCGTCAGTGGAAAGCTTATGGTGGCATAATTTTCGACAAATCGCCGATACCAACCAGACAATCCTAAGAACCGACGCAACTGTTTTATAGATGTAGGAACAGGAAACTCATTGACGGCCTTTATTTTCCCTGGATCAGTCAGAATTTGTCCTTCTCGAATGATGAATCCCAAATACTTTATTTCGCGCATACAAAACTTGGACTTCTCAATATTAATAGTCAGATTAGCCTTTTTTAGGCAAACCGAAATTTCCTGAAGCGTGACCAAATGTGACTCGAAATCCTCTGACAGCACAAGTAAGTCATCTAAATCTACAAAGACGCATTTTCTTAGATGGGCCGGTATAACCTGGTCCATTAGTCGACAGAGGGTTTGCGCAGCATTGCAGAGCCCGAACGGCATTGTTTTATATTGATATAGTGGCCTGTTTGGCACTGTGAAGGCCGTACATTGCCGTGACTTTTCGTCGAGTGGTATCTGCCAAAAGGCGTGCTTCATATCTAGGCCTGTTATGAACCTAGCTGGCGGCAATCGACTCAAAATACCGTCTATATGAGGTAACGGATAAGCATCCTTTATAGTGACCTTATTTACCTCACGCGAATCTAAGCAAAGCCTGTTCTTTTCCCCTTTCCGCACCAACACGCAATTACTGCTCCATGGACTTGAAGACTCTTCAATTACGTCTAGGGCTAACATATGATCGACTTCGGCAAACATTAGTTTCTCTATTGCTGGTGACACTGGCCAATGTCTTTGCTTGATGGGTGTTGCGGATCCGACTTCTATTTTATGCGTTATCAAATTTGTTCTGCCTAAACCTTGCTTGGCAAATGATGGAAAAACTTCTACAACGGCCTTTAGGCGACTTTGTTGTTCATTTGACAAAAGATGCCACTTGGGGAGTTCTTGGTCATGAGTCTCTCCACCCACATCTAGCTCGGAAACCTGCGCGTTGCTGATGCTATCTGTTAATCCAAACTGATGCCAAAAGTCTATCCCGAGATAAATATCTTGTTTGAGACCTGGGATAATAAAAAGATCTAACCATGCTGTTTTCTTTCGATAAGTAATTTGAGTTTGTAATTTGCCCACAACCTTACTTGGCGTTCCATTAGCAGTTCGTATGTTGCCGGAGCACTTTTTGGTTTTTCCTAACGCTAGGAACTCCAGTGCTGCCTTGCCTCCGACACAACTCAGGGTTGCTCCAGAGTCTAGGAGCGCAGTGTAGTTATTCCCTTCAATGCATACTTCTGTGTACAGTCTGTTATCAGTTTTACTAAAAATCGCGGCTACCAGTTTTTTTCTGTCAGAGCGAATCGATTTCCAATACTGTCTTAATCGCTTCGTCGACCTTCTTTGGGTCAGCTGGATTTTGGAATTTATAGTCTCGCCAAACAATTTATCGCGAAGCTTATTGTAATTAGCTATCCTTACATGTAATGGAATAGTAGAGAAATGGGGTTTGGCTTCTTCTAACTTATTTTCTAAACTAGTTTTTGCCTTTGTTTCATTTGACAATTTTACGGGTATACTAGGAGTCTTCACAGTTTCGGGTGCGTCCAGGTTTTGTCGATCGACACACCCGCCGGCCGGTTTCCCGCTGGATTACATCTGGGACATTTCGGCTTGAAAGTTTCCTTAGCGCCACAACCATAACAAAATATAGAGCGCTGCTCTAGACAATCATCAAATCGATGACCAGGTTTTTCACAGTTCCAACAGGTTAGGTTTGATGGCTTCCGTTGAATCGCGAGGACTTCTGGATCTGGCGCATTCGATTCTACCTGAGTTTGTTTCTCGTACGCGTCAGTTAGCTCGTTAATATAGGAACGCAAAGTTCGTGGCTTACAAGCTTTTATGTCATTGTAGAATTGTTCATGTTTTCGCACTTCGACACGTAATTGTGACCTATTTGATATTCTTAAATGAAGTAGCTCATGGTGCAAACTTGGTTTACCATTCCTAATCAGCAACTCGACTAATTGACTTTCGGACATGCCTTGTTGAAGTCTATCTGCTAAATCCTCTATTGCGCACTGATAATCATCAAAAACTTCATTTTCGCCTTGTCTGCGTTTCCTTATCTTTTCCCATATGTCAAGGTCAGTTTCAGCGTCCTCAAATCGTTTGCGAAATTCAAAACAAAAGGTTTCCCAAGAAAAATTGGTATGGTTACGGTGGAATTTCCAAAACCAATCACTGGCCTTATTAGCGAACAAGAGATACAGGTGATCACAAAGTACTTGATAATCATTATTTAAGTTCTGTTCAGTTAAAGAGCGTATTCGATATATAAAATCTTCCATCCTCATACCATTCTTCGATCCGTCAAACTTTAGCCGCCAATTTTGAATTATGTTAGCTGCCTTTGCAGGTGCTAACTGTGCATTTGACCTACTTCTACTACTACTGTGACTTGAGATGTTTCCTGCTAACGAAGCACGTACGCCGGACTGCCTATTCCCAGTCTCCACATTTTCCACTGCTTGTGTGGCGATGTTTAGATTGAGTGTAGCCAGTTGTCTCTGAATTGTCTCTTCGATGTTTTTATTCAAAATATCCACCATGTCATCTATCATATTTTCTTGTTGAACACTTAAGGCATTCTGTATGTACCTTACTATGTCGTCTGGCGATTTTCCCAATAAATTTTCTTCCTGCTCTGACCGACTAGGATCTGTAAGTCGCGATTTTGATCTAGTGGTCACGCCTCCTTTCGAACTGATGGGCCTACCTCTGCCTCGGTTCTTATAAAGGCCTCCCATTCTTCTCAGAGTATGGGCTCCTGAGTCTGTAGCTGAAATATCTTTGATTCCTGTCTCTGCCTCTTCGGCTGCGTCACCAAGTTCCGCTGCTAGGGTATTGTTACCATAACGTAGTTGCGAAATAAGGCAGCATGCCGCACATATCGGACAAGCCGGTGTGGTCGTGATTGCTTCTATTATACAACATTTATGAAATCTATGATTACACGGAGTACTTGCAACTAACTCAGAGACCAAGATTACTTCATTACAAATAAAGCAAAACGGATCGCTTTGTTTGCGAATGCCATCGAGATTTTCATTACTATGAGTAACAGGCATTTTAGCCATTTATTGTTAATTCACTAACACAAAAAACTTTCTCGAAACAAATTGCTTATCCCCTAATGTCCGTCTTTCCTTAGCTCATCAATATCTCAAAATACAAGAAAACAGACAACAAAACGAAAACTCTCCTCCAGCGCATTCCTCTATTTTAACTAAGTAACTATTGTTGTTATTCATCTACAACCATCTCAAATTGCTGGACGATGTCCGAAATTCTCCAGAGCATCGTAAATCCAAAACACTTTGAGATTGTTTCCTGTCAAGATTGTTTATTTTGCTCAGCATAGATCTATCAGGGTCGATCAATCCGGTATCCGAATTGCAATCGCTAAGTCCACCGATCGATTCCAGCCGAATACAAAACAACTTGTTGTGCAGCAAATGTGAAATAAATGGATGGATTTGTAGAGCTTAAATGGGACTTAAAGAAAACTTTTCGGGCCCCACGTTGGGCGCCATGTTTGTGTAGTGTTCAGTCTTTGCCAGTGAGTTAGGGCCAGAGCCTATTTAGGCTCTAACTCCGACCGTGGCCAATAGATGGTTTTTTCTGACCTCATGTTAATAGGAAGCTAGGTTCGAATGCGCGCATTCTTGCTGTGCTCGGGTCCAGCTCGTCGGATTGGTCGGGGTTCTTTCTCCCCTAGCTACACAGTTTTCCTGACACAAATCAATATAATGCGCTTCAAAAAAAAATAAGCAGGATCTCGACGTTAATATCAATAACCAATAACAAAAACTTATTTCCACTCTGCGCCGATACGCATTTAGAAAACGCTTAGAAAAAGTGTAGTTCGTCTTCTGTCTGATGGAGGGAACAGCGGTGATATATGTCCCTAGTCTTTACCCACCCAACCATGACAAACGCGTTTACATTCGGGCGTTGTCCCAATTCAAAGATCCAACATCTTCTAGTGCATTTTGAGGGAGATAAGCATAAGTACTTGACGGACGGAGATAATATTTAGTTTAGGCAGACATATTCATGATTGCAAATTCCTTTTATTTTTATGTTAAATGTCCCTAACCATGTGAGATTGTATTGATATATATATATATTTTTTTTTTTTTTTTTTTTTTTTTTTTACATTAATTACAGATATAATCCGATTCCTTACATTTACAAATAAACAAAAATATACAGACTTCCTTCTTCTTGGATCAGCAAAAAAAAACTTAATTATTTGAGCATTTGAGGGGGGTAATATTCTTTCAAATCAGTATATATATATCTACTTCAACAAACTTACGCCTGCATTGGTGTATAGACATTGTGGTTTCAGCCACTAGTGGTACTCACAGTAATTGGTTAAACTCATCGGTGTATCGTTGGGCCCAAGATGACTTTGACGGATTCATTTGTATGCACTGTGTAATTTAGAGGTTGGTCAGTATAAATGTATGTATATATATAAAGAGAAACACATTATCCCGAACTCATATTGCTCAGTTTTCAAAATCGTCAGTTACGTTACAAATTTACTCATTGGAGGAAGCTATTTAGTTACTACATTAATCAACACAATGATAAACGAGATATGAATATGTGGATCTAATCAGCGGGTTCTTAGAGCAGCAGCGTATAGATTTTTATGTGATAGTGATAAAGGCAAACGGGAACTTGCACTTGAAATTTAATTTGAGAAACACGGGAATCAAAATAAACACAAATCTGCTGACAGCAAGAGTGGTTCTGAGGCAATGTGGTTTAGGCTAGCCTAATTACTCAATCCTTTGTAAGTTTTCGTAGGTTGGTGACGATTATGTCCTCCGGCTTTTTTTTACGAGATCGGCAGGTTCAAACTGATATTCGGACGTCCAGCAGTGGTGTATGGTGGTTGGTCTTTCACGAGCCGTAAATGATTTCCGATATTGAGCTAGCCCAACGTCAACGGTTCAGCCTTCACTTTGCCGCCGTGGATGTGCACTGCGCTAACTCCCAAACGGTCAGCTTGGTTGTTTTAGTAGTTGATACCGTAGATTGGTTGGCCGGCTTGGCTGTATTAAGATTTTCCAGTACTCCTATCCCTAAATAAAACTGTGTCAGAACCTTATCTTTCCACGGTGGACTAACGTACCTTTGCTTCTTTCAAGAATTTCACTTTATTTTCACTTTTCCCTCGGGTAGTTCAGCTAACGCCACTCTTCGGATTTATTAATCCATATAAACAGCGGATGATTAGATAATAGTGAAAAATTGGAAGTTATGTAACTCCACGTGTCTTCACCATTCACTCTGCGATTGCGAAAATCACGAAAATCTATATATACGTGTGCCGTAAGTGAAACTATGCAGGGGAATGATTTCACATGAATAAAGTCTATTCGCCTGTACCTATTGCATGCCTAAGCTGAGCTTTAAGCTTTAACATAACTGTGCAATCGGATGATCTTCTGGATCTCCTGCATTCCACCAATTTCTTCGAGCTATGCTAGCGAGGGCGGTATGAAAAGTATCTTTCTAGAAAGTGTACCTAAAGTGTACCTTGTTCGACCTTTTCCTTTCCTTTTTTTTTTTCTTTTGATTTTCGAATAGTTGGACACTACACTACTCGTGGTCTGTAGTTGGCACAAGATTGTACCGGGCGCAGGTAACATCAGCTGCCTCCGAACGCGTCGAACGGTGGGGTTCAACCGGTGGTACGTTGGTACGGGCACGTGTCCAAGCACGTGTCTCCGGGAATACCCAAACCGTAACTTATAGACCAGCGTTTCAAAGCTGCTAATCCTAAGCGGAAAGAACAGAACATTTTTCAACGAGTCGCTGTAGCTGGCTGGATAATTAACTCAACAGAATTGCACCACTAATTGGAAAAATGTTAATACACTGGGGCGCTCGTTTTTCGGGCGGTCGAACGGCTGGCCAAGTATTGGCGATATATCTTTTCTCCGTCCACGGCGTGGAACTAACACTTTGCAATGGTAGGAATCTTTGAGTTTGGCTTGACTATTGAATGGGCACTGAGCCGGCTTTAAGCGAATATATTTTTCACTACCAGTCACCATGACGGCCACGCGGAGAATTTAGAACTTAGAATTTATTTATTAAATTAACAAATTATCTGTTAATAATGGTACTTAATTACAAAAGGCGGAAAAAGAGAAGTTAAAAGTTAGCTAAATTTAAGTGATTATAAATATTGCATGCAATTAGTTTAAGAGACAGTTCAGGGGATAGGGTATGACAGAGGGAGTTATAATTATGGCATAAAACCCTAAAAGGTTCATGATCGGCATAATTAGACCTACATATGGGTAAACGGATAGGCCTAAAAGTACGGGTAGGTCTAGATGGAACGGCCAAGTCAATCTGACCCAAGAGAGTTTGGGAGTAAGCGATCCCGAGAAGGAGCTTGTGCACGAACATTACGCCATTGCATATTCTGCGATGGTGCAACGATGGCAGGTCAATAAGACTTAGCCCAGACCGGTAGGGTGGCAAGATTCTACCCGAGTCCCAGTTAAAGTTACGAAGGGCAAAAATTAAAAATTGCTTTTGCACGGATTCAATAACAGCCTGCTGCTCTTTATACTGCGGGCTCCACACACAAGAACAATACTCCAATATAGGACGTTCTAACGAGATGTACAGTTGTTTCGTAACATACGGGTCGTCAAACTCCTTGGACCAACGCTTGATGAACGCTAAAACACCCTTAGCTTTATTTACAGTTGCAGCTATATGGCTGTTAAAACACATCTTATGATCAAAAAGGACTCCGAAGTCATTTGAACACGAAATTCGCTCGAGGACATGATTTCCTAGAACATATGAGACAAAATGTGGAGAGCGACGGTAAAATGTCATAAGTTTGCATTTGGAAAGGTTCAGAAAAAGAAGATTAGTTGAACACCACAATAGTAGTTCACTAAGATCCAGTTGAAGGCGTGTGTGCAAATACCAATCAGAGTAAGACAGACAGATTTTAACATCATCAGCATACATTAGTGTAGTAAAGTATGTTATAACTTGAGGAAGGTCATTCACAAATAAAATAAACAGAAGCGGGCCCAGATGACTTCCCTGTGGCACACCTGAAGTAACATTAACAGTATTTGACAACACGTGTTAAGACCTTAAAAGAAAAGTCTAGACATTTGCGAGTTGAGTTGTAAATTCAAACTAAATTGTATTCTTAATATCAGAGCCTTATATGTGATTTGACAATGAGGTAGGAGGTACAATTTGGTAGTCTATAATTATCGTTAGACCTACGCAGAGGATACACTTTACTGAGGGTGTCTATTTGAGTACATGCTTTTATTAGTTTTATTTTAGGACCGCATTTGTTAAGTGTTTTCTCCACTTGTGTTTTGTTGTCGTATTAATGGGTTACAGATCTCTGTTTACACCCGTGCAGTCATAACTTGTCTACTTTATGTGATTTCTTTAGAGATCGGTGTTGTTACATGAGTGAATGTGTACAATAATCTATTTATGTTTAAACATTCTGCAAGGGGCCGAAAGTGGCATTGTATTGACGATAATATGTTCATGTTTGAACATTCTGCAAAGGGCCGAAAGTGGCATTGTTTTGTATTTTGATTCTTGTGAACCTTTTTGTGTACATTTTCTTTATACATAGCTATAATTAGAAGTACAGATAATCATTTACAGTCAATTACAGTGGGTAGGGAAGTGCTATCGTAGTAGTCTTCGTGCTACTTTAATTCTTCTTATGGCATAGATTATTAATATTATTATTATTATGATTCCGATAATCAAGGCCGCATGTCCAGAAACATGATGGAACTTAAGCCCTTTTAAATCATAATGACCTTCTTTTAACAATTTTAATTCGTTTCTTAACTTATCCATTTCTTCTGTGTGGTTAATTAATGGTACTGCTAATGGATTTCAAACAATTTTTGGTATTTTACTTATATTGCTTGTATAAAAGGATGAAATGTGCTCGTAGCTTTCTGTTTGAATACTGTGATGAGGTACTAGTATTTTGTCATCGGTTCGCACAGTACAACCATTTATTATTGTTAAAATTCCTTGTTGCGGAAGATAAATTAGTTCTTGATTTGAGTTACTACATTGAATTCTAGCATTAGTGTTTACTGGAACTTTGAAGATCCAACTACCCTGTCTTTCTAATTCGACCCAAAATGACCTTGTTTCTGCTATCTTCCTATAAACGCAATTTGAATTACCCTTTGGTTTGAAAGGAGCTATCTCACAAGCATTATCATTGGCATTGCTCCAAGGCCAATTACCTTCGCATACTCTTCTATTCGTTTGCCATTTTTGGCATTTGTTCAAGGTAGCTTCAGTCATCGAATGATAGGAATCAATTTCGAAATTATATACTAAATACCTGCAGCTCAAATCTACCTTGACTAATTCTTGTTCATGCTCAACCGGCATTGGAATTATCCTAAACAAATGGGATGCGTGTCTACCAAACAGGGGAATCTTCACGTTCAGAATTAATTTGTTATAAACAAAAATTCCTTTCGCTGTTAATAGGCTGTACATTTCCTTCAATTCTGTTCCTGTTCTTTTTCCTGGAAGCACCAATGTTTCTAATAAGTTATCTTTTATTTTTGCTATTTCTCCCTGTAATTGTATAGGTTTTAAAATATTTGGATTTAGTCTACCATGTTTAATATCTATCAGTAGATTAATAACTGCTGATTGAATTTTATCGCACTCTTCAATCAAGGAGCTTAGCTGCTTTGATACCATAAAGAAAGTTATAGATTCTTTGTACACATATAAACTTTCCTTTAATGCTTCCGTTATGTTTTCTACTCTAGCGCTCATACTTCTAAAGTTCAAATTTATTTCCTCGGTAGTTCTTTTGAGAATATTTACCGATGACTCTACCACCGATGTTTGTTTTTTAATTAAATCATCTAGGTTATGTTGGTTTTCTAATAAATTTTTCATATTTCCTTCCAACGTTTCCCTATCTTCGGCGTCCATTATCCCAAATAATATATGATAAAGTAAGCCCATAAACTCAAATGGTGCTCGCTTCTTTCTTTTATTATCCTGAGTCATGAAAAGTTTATTATTTTCCTCCAGGTCTGCAATTTGTCTTTCCGTATTATCTAAGACATTATTGCATTGATCTTCAAAAGTATAAAGTTTACCACACACAACTCTCATTTTCCCAATCAATTCTTTCCCCTTTTTTATCATTTGGAAATACGGGTCCATGTTATAATGATGAGGATGAGGCGACTATTTCAACGTCCCCCATCGGGTCCAAATACATCGAAGTGGAACTGTTCATTTTTTCAATTGACCACTTCGCCGTTCCTCTAGCAGCAATGTTTGCATTTGACACTTGGCAACATAACACAAGCATTAACAATGCTGCCATCAGTCCTAGCTTGGACATTCGAGGTCTACTACGCGTACTTCTGGTCTCTTTCGGAGTCATTCCTGAGTCTTGCTCTTCTGACTCAATTCCAGCTAATGGACACATTTTAGTTATAGGTCGTTTTATCAACCCGTCTTGATGTTTTATAGTTACTAATCTGACTCTATCGTCCCTACCTTTATGTATTTCTTCTATTTTTCCCAAGGGCCATCTAGCTGGGTGACAGGTTTCATCTTTTATTAATACAATCTGTCCTGTTTTAATATTCTGCATTCCTATTTTCCATTTATTTCTTTGTTGCAGTGTGTGCAAATAATCTTCTTTCCATTTAATCCAAAATTCTCTTTTCATTTTCTGAATTAATCTCCATCTATCCAGATTCCCGATTTTTTTCTCTGAAATTGTCTCAATCGGGCCAAATATTGGCCTTCCAATTATAAAATGACCTGGTGTTAATACATCCAGATCGTCAATATCATTTGTAGCTTGTGAGGGAGCGTACGCTCCACCCACATCTTTTCCGCCCATCAGCTCGCCGTCATTTTCCCATTGGAGGGACCCGAGATTACGTTATTAGAATTAAGATTTTTGGACTTTTCTTTATTGACTTTTCAGTTTTAGGTTAAGGGGGGGGAGGGGGAAGGCCACGAAGGCTACATGACATTAATTTTATATATTATACGGCCCGAGGGATCTCTAAGGCCCACGTAGCTTATTATCTTCTTTAAAGGGATGGGGGGGGGGGGGGGACGCAAGTCGCGATCACGGCGGACGCCACTGGCTTTTCAGAACCAAAACCCAACAACAACGACGCAGCAGCAGCCAAAACGAGAGAGGAATACACCGAGGACCGAAAACCAACGGCATCGACGCAGCAACGGCGTGAATACACCGAGAAAGCAGAAACCCAACGACAACGACGCAGCAGCGGCCAAAGAGGGAGAGGGATACACCAAGAATCGAAACCCAACGGCACCGACACAGCAACGGCGAGGAATACACCAAGAACCGAAACCTAACGGCACCGACGCCAAAACGGGGAGGAATACACCAAGAAACAAAACCCGACAACAACAACGCAGCGGAAGCCAAAGAGAGAGAGAAATACACCAAGAGCCGAAACGGTAGCCAACAGCATCAATTCAGCGACGGCCGAAGACGAGAAGCGCCGAAAAGATAAGCCGCCAGCGTCGACGCAGCAACGAAGCGCTGGAACAGTAAGCCCACAGCAGCAACGGCAGAAGAGAGACGCGGAAAACTCAAGCGAAGTAACGACGCGCCAGCAGCGAGACAGATAGACGAAAGTCACCGGCGCAGCGGAGACGCCGAACGACGGCGCCAGCCCTCTGCCGCCGCGGAAGATGACGACGCTAGCCGCCCAGGCTGACGCTGGATCGGAGAGCCAGCAGAACGCCGGCTCTGAGCTGGGAAAACGTGGAAGGAGAAAAAAAGTCGATTGGGAGCAGTCGTATGAGTCGGACGTGTTCGCGGAAAAATTCGAGTGGCTTGGAAAAAGTAAAAACACGTGGCGGCCCGGATTCACGCCAACGCTATCAGTGACACGGGGAAGATCCGGCATCGACGCTGCGCTTACGGGGAGAAGACCCTGCATCGATACTACACTTACGGAGAGGAGATCCTGCATCTACGCCGTACCCACGGGGAAGAGGAGGCTTTCGACGAATACAAGCGCGGGAGTTCAGGGGTAAGCGAGTCTCTGGATGTGCATACGGGCTGCTGAGCGGTGCGATAGGTAGGGAATAAAGTGAAATGTAATATAACAGAAACAAAGCACGACCACCAACAATCTATACACTAGGGAACCTGGAGGCCCGAGGCTTCATCTTCCCTGCCCTTCCTCCCGCCTATTTAGCGGAGGTGCCTGTCCGGCCAGTTGGCACCGGTTCGTTACTATGCCTAGTAGCTTGATTAAACTCGAGCGCGGGCGTTTCAGCTCTTTTAGAAACTGCTACGCAATCCAGCTACTCGAAGTCAATCACCCATACAAGGCGCATCCATGTATATCTTCTGGGAATTAACAGATGAAGGAAGAAGTCTTACGCCAATGCATTGAGATACAGCTCGCATAGCTGTTGATGGCTTTTGTAAGACATTTCTTGGTCGGGGCAAGCCGAAAAAGGGCCCCACGTTGGGTGCTAAAACATCTTAAGCCCTGCTATAACATCGTGACAGACTTTTCGAACCAATTGCCATTTCAATTATGTCTTTACCTGTAGCATAAAACGTACAGGTTATAGGAGACGATGTAAACTAAACTGGAGTATGAAGTACGCGCTGGCTTCGGCTTTTGTCTCTGGTCGGCGGGGTGTAGGTATGGAGGACATTTTACCACCAATTTAGAGCTCTAGCAAATGGTCGAGATAAGAATTTATAAAAAATCGCGTACGAGTAGGGAAAGGATACTTGGAAACGGGACAGATCAGCATATATACGTAAACGAAGAAGATCACCAGTCAGATCTTTGTTGACTGCGGTATCGCCCATTGGCGAGAACGCCCACCCTACCATGATCCTTCAGGGCCACCAATTAATTGTCAGGATCCCTCCAACAAAGATTTCGGTAGGTCACCTCTCTGTCAAACGAGGCCACATGGTTCCGAGATAATCTAATTAACCTTGTTTCATTTCAAAACTAATTTTATTTAGTTATTATTATTTAATTTATCATATGGGTGAGGTAGGGTATAATGATCTTAAATCTATAAAAATGGTTATGAGTATGTATACATATGTAGGTGCAAGAACTTGGTTACATGTTCATCATAGGAACAAGAAAACTTTAAACCTCATTACTTCAACTTGGTCAGTGCAAAACCAGAAAAAATATACCGGGTATATTATGGTATAGTAATACGTGTTTAAATACCGTGATCATGGTTGAAGACCAAGGAATAGTTACCGCACATTCATTTATTTTTCAGATGGCTTACTTGTTTCATGATAATCACTTACGAGGCGAATAATAACTTTGGCTCCCACGCAGAAAGATCTTTCGTTGTGTGTTAGATGAGGTGATTTGATGGGTGGATGAGTATGATGCTGTGTGTGATTGTCATGAGTATTTGCATGATGATGAAATGAATGCGGGCAACCAAAATCAAAAACTGTAAGAATAATCGGTATTAATACACTTCTCATTTGCTGAATGTTCCCTGATTTAATTTGCACATTTTTGCCGATTGTGGTTAAACAGAAAGCGGATAAAAAAAAACAGGGTTTCGCATATCGGGTCTAATTTCGAAATAAAGATAGAACATAAAACTAAATCCGACGTAAGTCGACCCCGCCGATGCTTCCCGGCTGGGGACCGAGCTCCTACTCGTGGTCTGTAGTTGGCACAAGATTGTACCGGGCGCAGGTAACATCAGCTGCCTCCGAACGCGTCGAACGGTGGGGTTCAACCGGTGGTACGTTGGTACGGGCACGTGTCCAAGCACGTGTCTCCGGGAATACCCAAACCGTAACTTATAGACCAGCGTTTCAAAGCTGCTAATCCTAAGCGGAAAGAACAGAACATTTTTCAACGAGTCGCTGTAGCTGGCTGGATAATTACCTCAACAGAATTGCACCACTAATTGGAAAAATGTTAATACACTGGGGCGCTCGTTTTTCGGGCGGTCGAACGGCTGGCCAAGTATTGGCGATATATCTTTTCTCCGTCCACGGCGTGGAACTAACACTTTGCAATGGTAGGAATCTTTGAGTTTGGCTTGACTATTGAATGGGCACTGAGCCGGCTTTAAGCGAATATATTTTTCACTACCAGTCACCATGACGGCCACGCGGAGAATTTAGAACTTAGAATTTATTTATTAAATTAACAAATTATCTGTTAATAATGGTACTTAATTACAAAAGGCGGAAAAAGAGAAGTTAAAAGTTAGCTAAATTTAAGTGATTATAAATATTGCATGCAATTAGTTTAAGAGACAGTTCAGGGGATAGGGTATGACAGAGGGAGTTATAATTATGGCATAAAACCCTAAAAGGTTCATGATCGGCATAATTAGACCTACATATGGGTAAACGGATAGGCCTAAAAGTACGGGTAGGTCTAGATGGAACGGCCAAGTCAATCTGACCCAAGAGAGTTTGGGAGTAAGCGATCCCGAGAAGGAGCTTGTGCACGAACATTACGCCATTGCATATTCTGCGATGGTGCAACGATGGCAGGTCAATAAGACTTAGCCCAGACCGGTAGGGTGGCAAGATTCTACCCGAGTCCCAGTTAAAGTTACGAAGGGCAAAAATTAAAAATTGCTTTTGCACGGATTCAATAACAGCCTGCTGCTCTTTATACTGCGGGCTCCACACACAAGAACAATACTCCAATATAGGACGTTCTAACGAGATGTACAGTTGTTTCGTAACATACGGGTCGTCAAACTCCTTGGACCAACGCTTGATGAACGCTAAAACACCCTTAGCTTTATTTACAGTTGCAGCTATATGGCTGTTAAAACACATCTTATGATCAAAAAGGACTCCGAAGTCATTTGAACACGAAATTCGCTCGAGGACATGATTTCCTAGAACATATGAGACAAAATGTGGAGAGCGACGGTAAAATGTCATAAGTTTGCATTTGGAAAGGTTCAGAAAAAGAAGATTAGTTGAACACCACAATAGTAGTTCACTAAGATCCAGTTGAAGGCGTGTGTGCAAATACCAATCAGAGTAAGACAGACAGATTTTAACATCATCAGCATACATTAGTGTAGTAAAGTATGTTATAACTTGAGGAAGGTCATTCACAAATAAAATAAACAGAAGCGGGCCCAGATGACTTCCCTGTGGCACACCTGAAGTAACATTAACAGTATTTGACAACACGTGTTAAGACCTTAAAAGAAAAGTCTAGACATTTGCGAGTTGAGTTGTAAATTCAAACTAAATTGTATTCTTAATATCAGAGCCTTATATGTGATTTGACAATGAGGTAGGAGGTACAATTTGGTAGTCTATAATTATCGTTAGACCTACGCAGAGGATACACTTTACTGAGGGTGTCTATTTGAGTACATGCTTATATTAGTTTTATTTTAGGACCGCATTTGTTAAGTGTTTTCTCCACTTGTGTTTTGTTGTCGTATTAATGGGTTACAGATCTCTGTTTACACCCGTGCAGTCATAACTTGTCTACTTTATGTGATTTCTTTAGAGATCGGTGTTGTTACATGAGTGAATGTGTACAATAATCTATTTATGTTTAAACATTCTGCAAGGGGCCGAAAGTGGCATTGTATTGACGATAATATGTTCATGTTTGAACATTCTGCAAAGGGCCGAAAGTGGCATTGTTTTGTATTTTGATTCTTGTGAACCTTTTTGTGTACATTTTCTTTATACATATCTATAATTAGAAGTACAGATAATCATTTACAGTCAATTACAGTGGGTAGGGAAGTGCTATCGTAGTAGTTTTCGTGCTACTTTAATTCTTCTTATGGCATAGATTATTAATATTATTATTATTATGATTCCGATAATCAAGGCCGCATGTCCAGAAACATGATGGAACTTAAGCCCTTTTAAATCATAATGACCTTCTTTTAACAATTTTAATTCGTTTCTTAACTTATCCATTTCTTCTGTGTGGTTAATTAATGGTACTGCTAATGGATTTCAAACAATTTTTGGTATTTTACTTATATTGCTTGTATAAAAGGATGAAATGTGCTCGTAGCTTTCTGTTTGAATACTGTGATGAGGTACTAGTATTTTGTCTTCGGTTCGCACAGTACAACCATTTATTATTGTTAAAATTCCTTGTTGCGGAAGATAAATTAGTTCTTGATTTGAGTTACTACATTGAATTCTAGCATTAGTGTTTACTGGAACTTTGAAGATCCAACTACCCTGTCTTTCTAATTCGACCCAAAATGACCTTGTCTCTGCTATCTTCCTATAAACGCAATTTGAATTACCCTTTGGTTTGAAAGGAGCTATCTCACAAGCATTATCATTGGCATTGCTCCAAGGCCAATTACCTTCGCATACTCTTCTATTCGTTTGCCATTTTTGGCATTTGTTCAAGGTAGCTTCAGTCATCGAATGATAGGAATCAATTTCGAAATTATATACTAAATACCTGGAGCTCAAATCTACCTTGACTAATTCTTGTTCATGCTCAACCGGCATTGGAATTATCCTAAACAAATGGGATGCGTGTCTACCAAACAGGGGAATCTTCACGTTCAGAATTAATTTGTTATAAACAAAAATTCCTTTCGCTGTTAATAGGCTGTACATTTCCTTCAATTCTGTTCCTGTTCTTTTTCCTGGAAGCACCAATGTTTCTAATAAGTTATCTTTTATTTTTGCTATTTCTCCCTGTAATTGTATAGGTTTTAAAATATTTGGATTTAGTCTACCATGATTAATATCTATCAGTAGATTAATAACTGCTGATTGAATTTTATCGCACTCTTCAATCAAGGAGCTTAGCTGCTTTGATACCATAAAGAAAGTTATAGATTCTTTGTACACATATAAACTTTCCTTTAATGCTTCTGTTATGTTTTCTACTCTAGCGCTCATACTTCTAAAGTTCAAATTTATTTCCTCGGTAGTTCTTTTGAGAATATTTACCGATGACTCTACCACCGATGTTTGTTTTTTAATTAAATCATCTAGGTTATGTTGGTTTTCTAATAAATTTTTCATATTTCCTTCCAACGTTTCCCTATCTTCGGCGTCCATTATCCCAAATAATATATGATAAAGTAAGCCCATAAACTCAAATGGTGCTCGCTTCTTTCTTTTATTATCCTGAGTCATGAAAAGTTTATTATTTTCCTCCAGGTCTGCAATTTGTCTTTCCGTATTATCTAAGACATTATTGCATTGATCTTCAAAAGTATAAAGTTTACCACACACAACTCTCATTTTCCCAATCAATTCTTTCCCCTTTTTTATCATTTGGAAATACGGGTCCATGTTATAATGATGAGGATGAGGCGACTATTTCAACGTCCCCCATCGGGTCCAAATACATCGAAGTGGAACTGTTCATTTTTTCAATTGACCACTTCGCCGTTCCTCTAGCAGCAATGTTTGCATTTGACACTTGGCAACATAACACAAGCATTAACAATGCTGCCATCAGTCCTAGCTTGGACATTCGAGGTCTACTACGCGTACTTCTGGTCTCTTTCGGAGTCATTCCTGAGTCTTGCTCTTCTGACTCAATTCCAGCTAATGGACACATTTTAGTTATAGGTCGTTTTATCAACCCGTCTTGATGTTTTATAGTTACTACTCTGACTCTATCGTCCCTACCTTTATGTATTTCTTCTATTTTTCCCAAGGGCCATCTAGCTGGGTGACAGGTTTCATCTTTTATTAATACAATCTGTCCTGTTTTAATATTCTGCATTCCTATTTTCCATTTATTTCTTTGTTGCAGTGTGTGCAAATAATCTTCTTTCCATTTAATCCAAAATTCTCTTTTCATTTTCTGAATTAATCTCCATCTATCCAGATTCCCGATTTTTTTCTCTGAAATTGTCTCAATCGGGCCAAATATTGGCCTTCCAATTATAAAATGACCTGGTGTTAATACATCCAGATCGTCAATATCATTTGTAGCTTGTGAGGGAGCGTACGCTCCACCCACATCTTTTCCGCCCATCAGCTCGCCGTCATTTTCCCATTGGAGGGACCCGAGATTACGTTATTAGAATTAAGATTTTTGGACTTTTCTTTAATGACTTTTCAGTTTTAGGTTAAGGGGGGGGAGGGGGAAGGCCACGAAGGCTACATGACATTAATTTTATATATTATACGGCCCGAGGGATCTCTAAGGCCCACGTAGCTTATTATCTTCTTTAAAGGGATGGGGGGGGGGGGGGCACGCAAGTCGCGATCACGGCGGACGCCACTGGCTTTTCAGAACCAAAACCCAACAACAACGACGCAGCAGCAGCCAAAACGAGAGAGGAATACACCGAGGACCGAAAACCAACGGCATCGACGCAGCAACGGCGTGAATACACCGAGAAAGCAGAAACCCAACGACAACGACGCAGCAGCGGCCAAAGAGGGAGAGGGATACACCAAGAATCGAAACCCAACGGCACCGACACAGCAACGGCGAGGAATACACCAAGAACCGAAACCTAACGGCACCGACGCCAAAACGGGGAGGAATACACCAAGAAACAAAACCCGACAACAACAACGCAGCGGAAGCCAAAGAGAGAGAGAAATACACCAAGAGCCGAAACGGTAGCCAACAGCATCAATTCAGCGACGGCCGAAGACGAGAAGCGCCGAAAAGATAAGCCGCCAGCGTCGACGCAGCAACGAAGCGCTGGAACAGTAAGCCCACAGCAGCAACGGCAGAAGAGAGACGCGGAAAACTCAAGCGAAGTAACGACGCGCCAGCAGCGAGACAGAGAGACGAAAGTCACCGGCGCAGCGGAGACGCCGAACGACGGCGCCAGCCCTCTGCCGCCGCGGAAGATGACGACGCTAGCCGCCCAGGCTGACGCTGGATCGGAGAGCCAGCAGAACGCCGGCTCTGAGCTGGGAAAACGTGGAAGGAGAAAAAAAGTCGATTGGGAGCAGTCGTATGAGTCGGACGTGTTCGCGGAAAAATTCGAGTGGCTTGGAAAAAGTAAAAACACGTGGCGGCCCGGACTCACGCCAACGCTATCAGTGACACGGGGAAGATCCGGCATCGACGCTGCGCTTACGGGGAGAAGACCCTGCATCGATACTACACTTACGGAGAGGAGATCCTGCATCTACGCCGTACCCACGGGGAAGAGGAGGCTTTCGACGAATACAAGCGCGGGAGTTCAGGGGTAAGCGAGTCTCTGGACGTGCATACGGGCTGCTGAGCGGTGCGATAGGTAGGGAATAAAGTGAAATGTAATATAACAGAAACAAAGCACGACCACCAACAATCTATACACTAGGGAACCTGGAGGCCCGAGGCTTCATCTTCCCTGCCCTTCCTCCCGCCTCTTGCCCGAGCCTGTGTGATTCCATCCAGTAGTTCGTAGCCCGACCGGATCCTGAGGCCGCTGTCCGGCGATTGCCTAGGCGTTCCCGGTGATACCTGTCGGCGTTCCCTCCGCATGATCCCATCCCGTAGTTTGTGACCCCGCAGGGTCCCGAGGCCGCTATCCGACGATCGTCTAAGCGCCCCCGGTGACTCCTGTTGGTGTCTCGCCTGATCCCCGTAGTTCCCTGGGTCCCGAAGGGGCTGTCCGGCGATTGTCTAAACCCTCTCGGCGATACCTGCCCTGTATGATAAAGACTTTCGCAGTAATGTTTAGCCCGATAGTGTCCCGTGAGTGCAATCCGGCGATGGCCTAAGCGCTCTCGGCGATACGCGTCGGTATTCTCGTACTCGTAGTAATTCTTAGTTCGGCGGTGTCCCGTAAGTGCTATCCGGCGATTGCCTAGGCACTCTCGGCGATGCTTGCCGGTATCCCCGACCCTCGTAGTAATTCTTAGGCCGACAGGGTCCCGTAAGTACCGTCCGGCGATAGCCTAGGTACTCTCGGCGATACTTGTCGGTATTCCCGCATAGAAAAGTTCCCCTTTCCGCGTCGTAGTAATTCTGAGGCCGACAGGGTCCCGTGAGTACCGTCCGGCGATAGCCTAGGTACTCTCGGCGATACTTGCCGGTATTTCCGCATAGCAAAGTCCCCTTTCCGCGTCGTAGTAATTCTTAGGCCGACAGCGTCCCGTAAGTACCGTCCGGCGATAGCCTAGGTACTCTCGGCGATACTTGTCGGTATTCCCGCATAGCATAGTCCCCCTTTCCGCATCGTAGTAACTCTCAGGCCGGCGGGGTCCCGTAAGTACTGTCCGGCGATAGCCTAGGTACTCTCGACGACACCTGTCGGTATTATCGCATAGTAAAGACCTCCGTATTGATTTTGAGTTCGGTGGGACCCTGAAGGCGCTATTCGGCGATAACCGGAGTGTTCTCGGTGAAACCAACTGCCCCGTCCCACGCATCGTCGGTCCGAAATACGGAGTCCCGGCAAATTATAAATATTGCTGTAATTTCGACCCTGGCGTAGACTGAGATATGTACCCCAGCCCAGGATCGCTTCCTTACAAGCTGTATAGAAAGGGCGTGAATTTAGTACCGCTTCAATTTGACATAATAGAGTTGCCATTTCCTCATAGGTTAAATTATTGTCCCCATTTACCCTTTTTAAGTGATATTTCACTGATTTTACCCCAGCTTCCCAATTACCTCCGAAGTGAGGTCCTGCCGGGGGAATAAAATGCCACTCGATCTGTTCTCTTTCTAATATTGGAACCACTTTTATGTTGTCTCAATCGGGCCAAATATTGGCCTTCCAATTATAAAATGACCTGGTGTTAATACATCCAGATCGTCAATATCATTTGTAGCTTGTGAGGGAGCGTACGCTCCACCCACATCTTTTCCGCCCATCAGCTCGCCGTCATTTTCCCATTGGAGGGACCCGAGATTACGTTATTAGAATTAAGATTTTTGGACTTTTCTTTATTGACTTTTCAGTTTTAGGTTAAGGGGGGGAGGGGGAAGGCCACGAAGGCTACATGACATTAATTTTATATATTATACGGCCCGAGGGATCTCTAAGGCCCACGTAGCTTATTATCTTCTTTAAAGGGATGGGGGGGGGGGGGACGCAAGTCGCGATCACGGCGGACGCCACTGGCTTTTCAGAACCAAAACCCAACAACAACGACGCAGCAGCAGCCAAAACGAGAGAGGAATACACCGAGGACCGAAAACCAACGGCATCGACGCAGCAACGGCGTGAATACACCGAGAAAGCAGAAACCCAACGACAACGACGCAGCAGCGGCCAAAGAGGGAGAGGGATACACCAAGAATCGAAACCCAACGGCACCGACACAGCAACGGCGAGGAATACACCAAGAACCGAAACCTAACGGCACCGACGCCAAAACGGGGAGGAATACACCAAGAAACAAAACCCGACAACAACAACGCAGCGGAAGCCAAAGAGAGAGAGAAATACACCAAGAGCCGAAACGGTAGCCAACAGCATCAATTCAGCGACGGCCGAAGACGAGAAGCGCCGAAAAGATAAGCCGCCAGCGTCGACGCAGCAACGAAGCGCTGGAACAGTAAGCCCACAGCAGCAACGGCAGAAGAGAGACGCGGAAAACTCAAGCGAAGTAACGACGCGCCAGCAGCGAGACAGAGAGACGAAAGTCACCGGCGCAGCGGAGACGCCGAACGACGGCGCCAGCCCTCTGCCGCCGCGGAAGATGACGACGCTAGCCGCCCAGGCTGACGCTGGATCGGAGAGCCAGCAGAACGCCGGCTCTGAGCTGGGAAAACGTGGAAGGAGAAAAAAAGTCGATTGGGAGCAGTCGTATGAGTCGGACGTGTTCGCGGAAAAATTCGAGTGGCTTGGAAAAAGTAAAAACACGTGGCGGCCCGGATTCACGCCAACGCTATCAGTGACACGGGGAAGATCCGGCATCGACGCTGCGCTTACGGGGAGAAGACCCTGCATCGATACTACACTTACGGAGAGGAGATCCTGCATCTACGCCGTACCCACGGGGAAGAGGAGGCTTTCGACGAATACAAGCGCGGGAGTTCAGGGGTAAGCGAGTCTCTGGATGTGCATACGGGCTGCTGAGCGGTGCGATAGGTAGGGAATAAAGTGAAATGTAATATAACAGAAACAAAGCACGACCACCAACAATCTATACACTAGGGAACCTGGAGGCCCGAGGCTTCATCTTCCCTGCCCTTCCTCCCGCCTCTTGCCCGAGCCTGTGTGATTCCATCCAGTAGTTCGTAGCCCGACCGGATCCTGAGGCCGCTGTCCGGCGATTGCCTAGGCGTTCCCGGTGATACCTGTCGGCGTTCCCTCCGCATGATCCCATCCCGTAGTTTGTGACCCCGCAGGGTCCCGAGGCCGCTATCCGACGATCGTCTAAGCGCCCCCGGTGACTCCTGTTGGTGTCTCGCCTGATCCCCGTAGTTCCCTGGGTCCCGAAGGGGCTGTCCGGCGATTGTCTAAACCCTCTCGGCGATACCTGCCCTGTATGATAAAGACTTTCGCAGTAATGTTTAGCCCGATAGTGTCCCGTGAGTGCAATCCGGCGATTGCCTAAGCGCTCTCGGCGATACGCGTCGGTATTCTCGTACTCGTAGTAATTCTTAGTTCGGCGGTGTCCCGTAAGTGCTATCCGGCGATTGCCTAGGCACTCTCGGCGATGCTTGCCGGTATCCCCGACCCTCGTAGTAATTCTTAGGCCGACAGGGTCCCGTAAGTACCGTCCGGCGATAGCCTAGGTACTCTCGGCGATACTTGTCGGTATTCCCGCATAGAAAAGTTCCCCTTTCCGCGTCGTAGTAATTCTGAGGCCGACAGGGTCCCGTGAGTACCGTCCGGCGATAGCCTAGGTACTCTCGGCGATACTTGCCGGTATTTCCGCATAGCAAAGTCCCCTTTCCGCGTCGTAGTAATTCTTAGGCCGACAGCGTCCCGTAAGTACCGTCCGGCGATAGCCTAGGTACTCTCGGCGATACTTGTCGGTATTCCCGCATAGCATAGTCCCCCTTTCCGCATCGTAGTAACTCTCAGGCCGGCGGGGTCCCGTAAGTACTGTCCGGCGATAGCCTAGGTACTCTCGACGACACCTGTCGGTATTATCGCATAGTAAAGACCTCCGTATTGATTTTGAGTTCGGTGGGACCCTGAAGGCGCTATTCGGCGATAACCGGAGTGTTCTCGGTGAAACCAACTGCCCCGTCCCACGCATCGTCGGTCCGAAATACGGAGTCCCGGCAAATTATAAATATTTCTGTAATTTCGACCCTGGCGTAGACTGAGATATGTACCCCAGCCCAGGATCGCTTCCTTACAAGCTGTATAGAAAGGGCATGAATTTAGTACCGCTTCAATTTGACATAATAGAGTTGCCATTTCCTCATAGGTTAAATTATTGTCCCCAATTACCCTTTTTAAGTGATATTTCACTGATTTTACCCCAGCTTCCCAATTACCTCCGAAGTGAGGTCCTGCCGGGGGAATAAAATGCCACTCGATCTGTTCTCTTTCTAATATTGGAACCACTTTTATGTTGTCTTTGAGGGCTTTTTGGTATTCCTCGTCTAATTTGCACATTTTCCTCTTCTTGAAAAAATCTTCTAAGTGCAGCTAGAAATGCATCTGAAGTAAGATCGCTGACTACTTCCAAATGAATAGGTTTTGTCGCCATGCATACGAGTACGACAATATATCCCTTATAGGATTTCTTCCCTCGGTTTTTAGAGCATCGAATATGGTAAGGCCCGGCGAAGTCTACACCTGTATTTGTAAACGGGTGCTACATTGTAGCTCTGTGTTTCGGCAGATTTCCCATAATTTGTTCTGCTGTATTCTGTCGATACCTAGCACAGGTGACACACTCTTTAAGTTTTTTCTTTAAGCAATTTCTTAGCCCAAATATCCAAAACATTCGCTGGATATAGTTTCGCGTCAGATTAATTCCACCGTGCAATGTTTCTTTATGTGCATTCTTGATAATTAAAGACGTCAAGTGAAACTTATCTAAAATCAAGGGATGTTTAACCTCAAATTCCGCGTTGGAGTTTTGCAATCTACCTCCAACTCGTAACAATCCGTCTTTATCTAAGAACGGATTTAAGCTTAATAGTTTATTTTTTGTTTCTATTTCCTTTTTATTAATTAGGCTAGCTATTTCGTAACTGAATTGGATAGCTTGTTGTTGTTTTACTATTAATACTTTGGCGCTCTTAATCTCCTTCACTGTCAAAAATGGAGGAAATTCTTTCTTTTTGGTTTTGATTTGAATAAACCTCAATTCATATGCAATGACTCTTTCTAGTTTATGCATACACGAATATTTTTGTAATAATTCACAAAAAATTTTATTTTTTGCTATTACCATTTTTGTGCCAACAACTAATTTTTCTTCAATTTCCTCTATTGGCCAATGATCCTTAGATTTCGCCAACCATTGAGGCCCTTTCCACCAAATCTTAAAATCTTTTAGCTTCTCTGCACTAATGCCCCTTGATGCTACATCTGCTGGATTGTCTTCAGTTCTAACGTGTCCTCATTTTATTTCCTTAATCTTTCTTACTTCGTCAGTTCGACGCCTGATAAACTTGTCTTTATTGTCTCCATTCTTTATCCAGGCTAGAGTAATAGTAGAATCACTCCAGGCATAACACTCTACATTACTTCCAACCGCTACTTTCACCCGTTGAATTAATTTTGCCAGAAGATGTGCTCCACAAAGTTCTAATTTTGGAATAGTTTTCCGATTCTTCTTTGGATTAACTTTGCTTTTGCTGGCTATTATAATTGTAGAACTATCTACCTTGGCATACACTACGGCAGCATAAGCCTTTTCGGATGCATCGGCAAACCCATGAATTTGCATCGACTTATTGTGCCGAGAATTTAGCCATCTCGGTATGCGAATGCTCTCTAACTCTGTTAAACTATTTTTAAACGAATTCCATTCCCGAGTATCCTGTTCTGATAATTCTTCATCCCAATTTTTGTCGGCTAGCCAAAGTTTTTGAATAAACAATTTTCCGACAAGTGTCACTGGAGACAACCAGCCTAAGGGGTCATATATCTTGGCTAAGGTAGATAATACTATTCTTTTGTTATTTTTCTTAATTGGTTCATAGTGGAAATTGAACCTAAACTCGTCTTTAACCGGTTCCCATTGTAGTCCTAATGTTTTGACGGATTCATTCTCCTCAATGGTTAATACTTTATTTTCTTGGTCATCTCTAATGCTTTCTATAATTTCTGGGATATTTGTTATCCACTTTCTTAAGTTAAACCCAACCTTATTAAACTCCCGGGTAACTTCCTTTACATGCTTTTTAGCATCCAGTATCGTGTCGGCACCTGTCATCAGGTCGTCCATATAAAAATCATTCTTTATGATTTCCCTAATTGCTTGATTTTTCCAATTATCTGCTATTGCAACAAGCACCCTGGTTGCTAAGTAGGGTGCTGAAGCTGTACCGTACGTAACGGTTGTAAGTGTATAATCTTTTAACTTTTCGTTTGGATTATCTCTCCAAATTATATGCAAATATTGTTGATCGTCTTTATCAACATTAATTTGCCGGTACATTTTTTCAATGTCCGCAGATATTACAAATGGCCATTTACGCCATTTCACCATAATATCGAAGATATCTTTTTGGACCCTTGGTCCAACCCACATGATATCATTTAAACTTTTATTGTTTGTGGTTTTTGCTGAAGCATCGAAAACCACCCTCAGCTTTGTCGTTAGACTGGAATCTCTTATGACTCCTTGATGGGGTAAATAATATTTCCCATCTTCTTTGGACTCTACCATATGTCCTAAGTTTTTATATTCATGCATGAACTTTACATAATTTTCGTTTAATTTTTTATTATTGCTGAGCTTTCTTTCTAAACTGCAAAATCGCGCTATAGCTTGGGGTTTTGAATATCCTAGATCCTTTTTTTTTTTAAATGGTATTTTAGCCACATACCTGCCATTCTCATCTCTTCTTGTTGTTTCCAAGAAATGCTGCTCGCACACATCTTCTTCTACGTCATTCTTTTCACTTTCCAATTCCCAGAACCGTTCTAAGTCCCCAACTTCAATTGTTGTCGCCACAATAAATTTATCACCTTTTGATTTGGTGCAACCGGATATAATCCATCCGAACTCTGTATTTTGTCCAAGTAGTCCGTCTATATTTACTACTCCGTCTTTTAAAATATGGGTATACAAATCTATCTCAATTATTACATCTATCCTACTTGGTTTGTTAAAGTTAAAGTTAAAGGTCTGCCAACACATAATCTTGCCACTTAGTTTTGTCAATATTGAAAGACTTTAATGGTAAGGCTTTCATCAGTTTCGGAAGAATAACTGCTTCAATATTTAGAGGACCTTTATTATAATCACGAGTTTTTACCGATAAAGTAACTTTGTACTTTGAAGTGCAAGAGTCTGTCGATGACACTCCACTTACCTCGGTGTTCGCTCTTTTTCGTACTAAGTTTAATATTTGCGCAGCTTCTTCTGAAATTATGTTACGACCCACAATCAATTAGAGCTCTAAGGTTTTGATAGCCACCATTCCTTGCCCTTACTTTTATAAGTGCTGTGGCTAAGAACGCTTGTTCTTTTGTCAAACAAGTGTTAACATTTTCCCTCTTTTCGTAGGGAATATGGAGCATCGTATGATGAGGTTTTTTACAAATCCCACATAAAATTTCAGATAAGCATTTCTTATACATATCATGCCTACAGCATTTTGTGCAAAGGCGCTGTTTTTAATAAACTGGCCTCTATCTATCGGACTCATTCCCTTAAACTTATAGCAGTGAATTGTGGTATGTCCTGCCATTTTACATAGCGGACAATTTTCTTTTATTTTACCATATTGCACTACTTTTTTCAACGGTTTCCACTCTTTATCCTGCGACGTGTAAAGAGAAATGTACCGTTGTTCTAAAAATTCCATTACATCTGGCAATGCTTGGATCTCTTTTGTCCTTTTTATATGACTTTCATATAATTGTAAGGTATCTTTGTTGAACTTTTTCAACACTATGTGCGCGAAAATCACATCAACTTCTTCTGTTAACTGTGACTTTAATTTAATTAAATGTATTGACTCATTTATAGAATCCGAAAACCATTTAATATGTTTCGCTGAATCGTGATCTAGCATTGGTAAGTCTAGTAATCGATTCAGCTGATCCGAAAAAATGTTTCGCTTATTTTCATACCGCTTGGTCAGCAATTCCCAAGCGGCATTATAATTCTCCAGCGGCCCAGTTAAAAGGTGAGCTACCATACTCCGTGCCTCACCCTTTATCGCGATTTTCAAATAATTGAATTTTACAGATGTGCTTAGACTATCTCTGTTATGAATTAATTCACAAAATATTTGTGAAAAGCTGTCCCACTCTTTTTCTTCGCCCGAGAATGTGGGTACTTCCACTTTCGGAAGATCAGGCAAATCGATGTCTTCTTTTTTTATCGTTGCCCTTTTAGTATCCATGCTGTTTCCCTCAGCTACGGTTTGCATCCTAACTTCTAGGTTGCTTAACATGCTTTGAATATCAAAGTCCAACTCGACGATCTGCTCGTTGAAGCTGTCGTTTGTTTCATAGCTATGATTAAACTCCTCAATTTTTGAGCTCAGTTTTTTACTGAGGAACTCAATTTTTTCCTTTCTCATTCTACACTCTCCCATTTTAGCCTGATCAAACCTCTGCATGGTTTGCTCTAAATATGTCCTTAGGATTTCCACTATTCTGTCGATTTCCTCAGATACTTTTTCTATGCTATTGTCAATTTTGGGCTCTATGTTTTCCTTCAAAGTTCCAGTCTCCACTGGTTGTAAGTTTGTTTTTTCTACCTTCCATTTCGTTAATGTTTCATTATTTTTTGACTCTACATACTTTTTATGTATGTCCTCTATATTTTTAATCATTTTTTCGTACTGCTGTCTCTTATAGTAGTCATGATCGACTACTCCATATGTTAACAGTGCAGAATTATTGCCTGTAACTTTGTTTTTAAGGTCTCCTAACCTTTGGATTACATCGCTGGTCAAATGACCAGCTTCAATCTTTTTAATCTCCTTTGCTATCGCTGCTTGAGCCTCTAATAGCTTAATTATTTGTTCATCTTAGTTAAAATTTTTTTTTTTTTAATTAGGCTTAAAAACAATTTGAAATATGAGACTTAGCTGATGAATTCTGCTTCTGCTGTTGTTGTTACTGCTGCCGCTGAAGTCGCTGCTGCTGATACCGCTGTTGCTGCTGCTGGTGTTGCCTCTGCTTACGTCGCTGCTGCTGATATCGCCGTCGCTGCTGCTGGTGTTGCCTCTGCTTACGTCGCTGCTGCTGATATCGCTGTCGCTGCTGCTGGTGTTGCCTCTGCTTACGTCGCTGCTGCTGATATCGCTGTCGCTGCTGCTGGTGTTGCCTCTGCTTAAGTCGCTGCAGCTATTGTCACGGCTGCTGATGTCGATGCTGCTGAAGTCGCTGTCGCTGATCTTTCTGTCGCTGCAGTTATTATCGCTGGCACAGTGGGCACACACAAACCAATTTATTTATTTATTATTTCACAGTCACAGTTATTTGCCACCTTTTTTTTTTTAAATTGCTAGCCATTAAGCACTTTCGATGTTTCGGATTATTATTTTTTTTTTTCTTTCGATGTTCCGGCCTCGAAAACGCCACCGTCGCGAAAAATTTTTATTTTTCAATTACAATAGATATATGTACATCTTTCGTTATCTATTAAAATACAGCCTGTCCAGCTCGTATTTTTCCAAATTATTAATTGAAACTTCCGTTTCATTAATTTATTTTATACTCTGTTCCTTCCTATAGGAGGGAAATCAAAGTTTTTTATTTTGCTACCTTTAGCTGTCAGTGAACTAGACACTTGTTCAGTCTCAAAGAAGCTGGTTTAACTCCGTGCTCTTACCACAGGGGGAAACAACGGAGAGTCTCGAAGGACCAAAATGTTAAGACCTTAAAAGAAAAGTCTAGACATATGCGAGTTGAGTTGTAAATTCAAACTAAATTGTATTCTTAAAACCAGAGCCTTTTATGTCATTTGACAATGAGTCAGTAGGTACAATTTTGTATTCTATAACTATCGTTAGACCTACGCAAAGGATACATTTTACTGCGGGTGTCTATTAGAGTGCATGCTTACATAAGTGTTATTTTAGGACTGCCTTGGTTAAGTGTTTTCTCCACTTGTGTTTTTTTGTAGTATTTTCTAATGGGTTACAGATCTCTGTTTACACCCGTGCAGTCATAACTTGTCTACTTTATGTGATTTCTTTAGAGATCGGTGTTGTTACATGAGTGAATGTGTACAATAATCTATTTATGTTTAAACATTCTGCAAGGGGCCGAAAGTGGCATTGTATTGACGATAATATGTTCATGTTTGAACAACACGTTAGAAAACAAAACACGTTGAGTACGGTTAGAGAGATAGGACAAAATGTAATCTAGAAGATTCGTTGGGAACCCTAATAAAGAGAGCTTGAATAAGCAGAGCATGGTTCACAGAATCGAATGCCTTGCTGAAGTCCGTAAAAACTACATCCGTCTGCAAACCAATTTGAAAACCACGGTGGATTAGGTTAGAAAACTCAAGAAGGTTAGTCGATGTTGAACGATGTCTGAAAAAACCGTGTTGCGACGGAGATATCAAGCTGCAACAAAGATGTTGCAGTTGCCGGGTGACCAGGAACTCAAGAAGCTTCGGGATGGCGGAAAGCTTTGCGATACCACGATAGTTTTCAATATTTGATCTTGAACCTTTTTTGTGAAGCGGAATGATGTAGGACTCATTCTAAATTACTGGGAGACAAAACTGTTCCAAAGAGAGGTTGAAGAGAAAGGGACTGGGAACAGAGTTTTAAAATGCAACTTGGTACCTTATTTGGACCCGCAGAAAACGATATGTCCATAGATGACAAACCTTCCAGAACAACGCTTTCCTCGAAAATGGGCAGAAAAATGCTGTTAGCTTGAGGTAGCTGGTACGGATACGGAGAAGAACTTTTTCTTCTGCTGGGACTACTAAGTACAGCAACCCAGGTTTTTCCACTTTTCTATGGTCTTTTTCTGATATTCAGAATCCAGGCACAGCAATATTTAATAAAATATAATGCACGGCAGAAAAATTTCATAGCAAAGGGTTGCCTCTTGGGCGCAAAACACATGTTGATAAGATTTTGTTGTCTCTGCTTTGGTGAGTTTACTGTTCACTCCCTGCACTTCGTTGGATCGTCTGTTCTGAATTATTGCCGCTGCTGCTGATTGTCGGGCTCGCTCTGCTATCTGATCTCCCATTTCGCCTGCGCTCTCACTCCGTGCTTTTACTATTCGTGCACAGTGATTGTTTGAGATGCCAAGCTTTTTTGGCACCTATGTGTTTCAAAATGAAAAGAGAATTTGGGTTAAACTTATAATTCGTATTTAATCTTGGTGGCTTAGCGGAAGCCGATTGCTTGCTATGGCCAGATAAAATTTATGCGAGATCGATATGCAACCAATGCGCAGAGGGGTTAGCATAGAACTAAAAATAGATGACGGCGTTAGATCAAAGTGATTGCCGAAGTGGCGGCAGCAGATCAAAGTAATTGCCGGAGTGGCGGCGGCAGAGAGCCCCTTCGCGCGCTCTTGCAAAAGAGTGAGATACTCTTCGCGCCAACGGCTCCAAAATATTTGTTGTAGTTGGGTGACCCGCTGCCAGCCATCCAGACGATTGTAGTTCAGCTTCGTTAGGTCAGGCTCGAGGATTTGCTCATGGGGGCCGCCTAGAAGCAGATGAGCAGGAGTCAAAACGTCTAAATCATCAGGATTTTCTGAAAGCGAGAGCAAAGGGCGAGAGTTAACAATTGCAGTGATCTGACAGATCAGAGTGCGCAGCTCGTCGAAGCTAAGCACAGATGGTCCAACTGAGCGGTACAGGTGATATTTTGCGGTCTTCACGGCCGCTTCCCACAACCCGCCAAAATGCGGAGAGCGTAGTGGGATGAAACGCCAGTCGATCGAGTCAGCCAAGCAGGATTCATGGACCTCCTTCATATGGGGCTCGCTCAGACAAAGCTTCTTTAGCTCCAGAAGCTCGTTCTTGGCCCCAACGAAGTTTGTCGCATTGTCCGACCAAATTTGACTTGGCCTTCCTCGAGTGGAAGTAAAACGCTTTAGTGCGCCTAGAAACGATGCGGTGGTCAAATCCTTTACGAGCTCCATGTGTATAGCCTTAGAAGTGAAGCAGATGAATACGCTAATGTAGCACTTGATCGGAGGCCTCGTGCGGATTTCTGATCGGTAGAAAAAAGGCCCACAGTAATCTACTCCAGTGACTACAAAAGCTCGAGCTCCTTCCAAACGCTCCTTAGGTAGGTCTCCCATGATGTGTTCAACCATGCGCGGCCCAGACCTGAAGCATCTCACACACTTGCTGACGACCCTTGACACTGCTTTAATACCTCCAATTGGCCAATATTCCAGCCGAATTTTGGATAGCAAAGCGCGAAGTCCGGCATGGAGGTTTCTTTCGTGATAATATCTTATCAGCGCAAAGGTAATGGAATGTCCCTTTGGCAGAATGAGCGGGTGCAGAGCGTCAAATCCTAGCGATGAGTTGCCACGGGGGACGGGGGAAGTATGTTCGGGCCAGCCGCCAAATAATAACCGTAACTTTAAGCATCATTATTGTATGAGCAGAGAGAGCCTCCTATGTTGTAAAACGTTGACTTTCTGCAGAGCTGCTGTGCTCTCCCGCTAAAGGGGCTCTCTGCCGCCGCCACTTCGGCAATTGCCTTGATCTGCCGCCGCCACTTCGGCAATCACTTTGATCTGGCGCCGTCGTCTATTTTTAGTTCTATGCTAACCCCTCTGCGCATTGGTTGCATATCGATCTCGCATAAATTTTATCTGGCCATAGCAAGCAATCGGCTTCCACTAAGCCACCCAGATTAAATCCGAATTATAAAGTTTAGCCCAAATTCTCTTTTCATTTTTGAAACACATATGTGCCAAAAAAGCTTGGCATCTCAAACACTGTCTCTTAAACTAATTGCATGCAATATTTATAATCACTTAAATTTAGGTAACTTTTAAGTTCTCTTTTTCCGCCTTTTGTAATTAAGTACCATTATTAACAGATAATTTGTTAATTTAATAAATAAATTCTAAGTTCTAAATTCTCCGCGTGGCCGTCATGGTGACTGGTAGTGAAAAATATATTCGCTTAAAGCCGGCTCAGTGCCCATTCAAAAGTCAAGCCAAACTCAAAGATTCCTACCATTGCAAAGTGTTAGTTCCACGCCGTGGACGGAGAAAAGATATATCGCCAATACTTGGCCAGCCGTTCGACCGCCCGAAAAACGAGCGCCCCAGTGTATTAACATTTTTCCAAATAGTGGTGCAATTCTGTTGAGGTAATTATCCACCCAGCTACAGCGACTCGTTGAAAAATGTTCTGTTCTTTCCGCTTAGGATTAGCAGCTTTGAAACGCTGGTCTATAAGTTACGGTTTGGGTTTTCCCGGAGACCTCTATTGGACACGTGCCCGTACCAACGTACCACCGGTTGAACCCCACCGTTCGACGCGTTCGGAGGCAGCTGATGTTACCTGCGCCCGGTACAATCTTGTGCCAACTACAGACCACGAGTAGGAGCTCGGTCCCCAGCCGGGAAGCATCGGCGGGGTCGACTTACGTCGGATTTAGTTTTATGTTCTATCTTTATTTCGAAATTAGACCCGATATGCGAAACCCTGTTTTTTTGTATCCGCTTTCTGTTTAACCACATTCTTTTGATACGGCAAAAATGTGCAAATTAAATCAGGGAACATTCAGCAAATGAGTAGTGTATTAATACCGATTATTCTTACAGTTTTTGATTTTGGTTGCCCCGCATTCATCTCATCATCTATGCAGATACTCATGACAATCACACACATCATCATACTCATCCACCCTTCAAATCACCTCATCCAACACACAACGAAAGATCTTTCTGCGTGGGAGCCAAAGTTATTATTCGCCTCGTAAGTGATTCTCATGAAACAAGTAAGCCATCTGAAAAATAAATGAATGTGCGGTAACTATTCCTTGGTCTTCAACCATGATCACGGTATTTATACACGTATTACTCATGCCTTTGAGCGACTTTCCATATACCCGGTATATTTTTTCTGGTTTTGCACTGACCAAGTTGAAGTAATGAGGTTTAAAGTTTTCTTGTTCCTATGATGAACATGTAACCTAGTTCTTGCACCTATGTATACATACTCATAACCATTTTTATGACTATCTATATTTTATTTTTATCTGCGACTACTAAACTAGGCTTCGCAGTGCGCCCCTGAGAAGTCCAAACTGATCCATGAATGGCGATAACGATGCGATTGAGCTCGATGAGGAGACTGCTCCCCTTGCCCGCAGTGACTTCATGTCCTCCCATAGCTGAGTACGCTGGACTAGTCGTAGCAATACCTGGGTTCCATGTTCAATGTCTGAGACAGTGAGTCCGGGGCGCCGAATTCGGTTGCAAAACTTGTGAATGTATCCGAAAACGCGTTGCAAAGAAGCAAATGAATTCGCATACTTGGAATCAGCAATAATGTCCATGTAGGGCGATTTAACCAGAAGAGCCTTCCGACGAAGTTCAAGGGCTGGCTTATCAGGTAGCACAGTGGGTTGCCAGTCATCTGAGGAGCCGCAAAGAAATGGAGGACCATGAGCCCAAAGAGGTGACTCATTCAGCTCAGTCGGATGAGCCCCTCAAGACAGAATGTCGGCTGGGTTTAAAGCTGTGGGAACATAGCGCCATTCCATTTTTTCGGTCATTTCCTGAATCGTTGACACTCTATTTGCAACAAAAATATTAAATCTTGACGGCTCGTCCCGAATCCAAGAGAGCGTAACGGCAGAATCACACCAACAGTAACACCTTCCCTTGAATACATTCATTCCAGCTATCTCAGATATGAGCCTAGCCAGCAACTCCGCTCCACAAAGCTCCAACTTTGGTACTGTAAGTGTCTTCAAAGGAGCCACACGAGATTTGCAACAAAAATATTAAATCTTGACGGCTCGTCCCGAATCCAAGAGAGCGTAACGGCAGAATCACACCAACAGTAACACCTTCCCTTGAATACATTCATTCCAGCTATCTCAGATATGAGCCTAGCCAGCAACTCCGCTCCACAAAGCTCCAACTTTGGTACTGTAAGTGTCTTCAAAGGAGCCACACGAGATTTGGCACAAAGTAAGTGACTGCTGAAATGCTGACCCTTGGACACGACATAAATGCATGCACCATAAGCCTCGATGCTGGCATCGCAAAATCCGTGAATTTCCAGCGTAGAGTCTGGAAGGAGCACAAGCCGAGGAAATTCAAGTCGACGAATCTGACCAAAACTGGTGCATATTTCCTGCCACTCGGTGTTCAGTGCGACTGGAAGGCTTTCATCCCAGGACAACTTCTCTTGGCACAAACGCTGGAGAAAGATTTTGGATTTAGTAATTACGGGACCAGCTAGTCCGAGAGGATCGTAGAATCGCGCTATGGATGACAAAACAGAGCGCCTGCAGGAATTGAAAGAAGATTGAAGGGCCGAGAACGAAAATAATAGTAGATCAGAAACCGGATCCCACGCAAGTCCTAAAGTTTTAGTCACATGGCTGCCATCGTCGAACTTCAAAAATGTTTCCTTGTCCTCTTCCGGAACTCCATCCAGCACAGCAGGGACGTTCGAACACCATTTCCTCAATCTGAACTGACCTCTAGACAAAATTCCAGTAGTTTGCTCCCTAATCCGGATAGCCTCCTCCTGCGAGCTGGCTCCAGATATCAAGTCATCCACGTAGAAGTCACGGCGAAGGATTTCAGCTCCAACTGGAAACGCCATATACATAGGTGCAAGAACTTTAAACCTCATTACTTCAACTTGGTCAGTGCAAAACCAGAAAAAATATACCGGGTATATGGAAAGTCGCTCAAAGGCATGAGTAATACGTGTATAAATACCGTGATCATGGTTGAAGACCAAGGAATAGTTACCGCACATTCATTTATTTTTCAGATGGCTTACTTGTTTCATGAGAATCACTTACGAGGCGAAAAATAAATTTGACTCCCACGCAGAAAGATCTTTCGTTGTGTGTTAGATGAGGTGATTTGATGGGTGGATGAGTATGATGCTGTGTGTGATTGTCATGAGTATTTGCATGATGATGAAATGAATGCGGGCAACCAAAATCAAAAACTGTAAGAATAATCGGTATTAATACACTACTCATTTGCTGAATGTTCCCTGATTTAATTTGCACATTTTTGCCGTATCAAAAGAATGTGGTTAAACAGAAAGCGGATACAAAAAAACAGGGTTTCGCATATCGGGTCTAATTTCGAAATAAAGATAGAACATAAAACTAAATCCGACGTAAGTCGACCCCGCCGATGCTTCCCGGCTGGGGACCGAGCTCCTACTCGTGGTCTGTAGTTGGCACAAGATTGTACCGGGCGCAGGTAACATCAGCTGCCTCCGAACGCGTCGAACGGTGGGGTTCAACCGGTGGTACGTTGGTACGGGCACGTGTCCAATAGAGGTCTCCGGGAAAACCCAAACCGTAACTTATAGACCAGCGTTTCAAAGCTGCTAATCCTAAGCGGAAAGAACAGAACATTTTTCAACGAGTCGCTGTAGCTGGGTGGATAATTACCTCAACAGAATTGCACCACTATTTGGAAAAATGTTAATACACTGGGGCGCTCGTTTTTCGGGCGGTCGAACGGCTGGCCAAGTATTGGCGATATATCTTTTCTCCGTCCACGGCGTGGAACTAACACTTTGCAATGGTAGGAATCTTTGAGTTTGGCTTGACTTTTGAATGGGCACTGAGCCGGCTTTAAGCGAATATATTTTTCACTACCAGTCACCATGACGGCCACGCGGAGAATTTAGTCTGTTAATAATGGTACTTAATTACAAAAGGCGGAAAAAGATAACTTAAAAGTTACCTAAATTTAAGTGATTATAAATATTGCATGCAATTAGTTTAAGAGACAGTGTTTGAGATGCCAAGCTTTTTTGGCACCTATGTGTTTCAAAAATGAAAAGCGAATTTGGGTTAAACTTTATAATTCGGATTTAATCTTGGTGGCTTAGCGGAAGCCGATTGCTTGCTATGGCCAGATAAAATTTAGGGGAGATCGATATGCAACCAATGCGCAGAGGGGTTAGCATAGAACTAAAATAGACGACGGCGCCAGATCAAAGTGATTGCCGAAGTGGCGGCGGCAGATCAAGGCAATTGCCGAAGTGGCGGCGGCAGAGAACCCCTTTAGCGGGAGAGCACAGCAGCTCTGCAGAAAGTCAACGTTTTACAACATAGGAGGCTCTCTCTGCTCATACAATAATGATGCTTAAAGTTACGGTTATTATTTGGCGGCTGGCCCGAACATACTTCCCCCGTTGCGAGCTAGTCTCTCAACAGATTCCTTAAGGGGCAGCAAACATAGCCGAGTGACGGCCCTCCTGATGTTTCCTGAGGATGTCTTAGGTCAGCGACGCGACACACTCCGTCCTCGCCCATCACGATATCGACCACTCTAGCCAGTGGCCAACGCATTGGAGGAAGATTTTCGTCCTTCACCAGAACGAGATCGTTCTTGCAGATGTTTTGCGCGGAGGTACGCCACTTCGCGCGCTCTTGCAAAAGAGTGAGATACTCTTCGCGCCAACGGCTCCAAAATATTTGTTGTAGTTGGGTGACCCGCTGCCAGCCATCCAGACGATTGCAGTTCAGCTTCGTTAGGTCAGGCTCGAGGATTTGCTCATGGGGGCCGCCTAGAAGCAGATGAGCAGGAGTCAAAACGTCTAAATCATCAGGATTTTCTGAAAGCGAGAGCAAAGGGCGAGAGTTAACAATTGCAGTGATCTGACAGATCAGAGTGCGCAGCTCGTCGAAGCTAAGCACAGATGGTCCAACTGAGCGGTACAGGTGATATTTTGCGGTCTTCACGGCCGCTTCCCACAACCCGCCAAAATGCGGAGAGCGTGGTGGGATGAAACGCCAGTCGATCGAGTCAGCCAAGCAGGATTCATGGACCTCCTTCATATGGGGCTCGCTCAGACAAAGCTTCTTTAGCTCCAGAAGCTCGTTCTTGGCCCCAACGAAGTTTGTCGCATTGTCCGACCAAATTTGACTTGGCCTTCCTCGAGTGGAAGTAAAACGCTTTAGTGCGCCTAGAAACGATGCGGTGGTCAAATCCTTTACGAGCTCCATGTGTATAGCCTTAGAAGTGAAGCAGATGAATACGCTAATGTAGCACTTGATCGGAGGCCTCGTGCGGATTTCTGATCGGTAGAAAAAAGGCCCACAGTAATCTACTCCAGTGACTACAAAGGCTCGAGCTCCTTCCAAACGCTCCTTAGGTAGGTCTCCCATGATGTGTTCAACCATGCGCGGCCCAGACCTGAAGCATCTCACACACTTGCTGACGACCCTTGACACTGCTTTAATACCTCCAATTGGCCAATATTCCAGCCGAATTTTGGATAGCAAAGCGCGAAGTCCGGCATGGAGGTTTCTTTCGTGATAATATCTTATCAGCGCAAAGGTAATGGAATGTCCCTTTGGCAGAATGAGCGGGTGCAGAGCGTCAAATCCTAGCGATGAGTTGCCACGGGGGACGGGGGAAGTATGTTCGGGCCAGCCGCCAAATAATAACCGTAACTTTAAGCATCATTATTGTATGAGCAGAGAGAGCCTCCTATGTTGTAAAACGTTGACTTTCTGCAGAGCTGCTGTGCTCTCCCGCTAAAGGGGCTCTCTGCCGCCGCCACTTCGGCAATCACTTTGATCTGGCGCCGTCGTCTATTTTTAGTTCTATGCTAACCCCTCTGCGCATTGGTTGCATATCGATCTCGCATAAATTTTATCTGGCCATAGCAAGCAATCGGCTTCCACTAAGCCACCCAGATTAAATCCGAATTATAAAGTTTAGCCCAAATTCTCTTTTCATTTTTGAAACACATATGTGCCAAAAAAGCTTGGCATCTCAAACACTGTCTCTTAAACTAATTGCATGCAATATTTATAATCACTTAAATTTAGGTAACTTTTAAGTTCTCTTTTTCCGCCTTTTGTAATTAAGTACCATTATTAACAGATAATTTGTTAATTTAATAAATCAATTCTAAATTCTCCGCGTGGCCGTCATAGTGACTGGTAGTGAAAAATATATTCGCTTAAAGCCGGCTCAGTGCCCATTCAAAAGTCAAGCCAAACTCAAAGATTCCTACCATTGCAAAGTGTTAGTTCCACGCCGTGGACGGAGAAAAGATATATCGCCAATACTTGGCCAGCCGTTCGACCGCCCGAAAAACGAGCGCCCCAGTGTATTAACATTTTTCCAAATAGTGGTGCAATTCTGTTGAGGTAATTATCCACCCAGCTACAGCGACTCGTTGAAAAATGTTCTGTTCTTTCCGCTTAGGATTAGCAGCTTTGAAACGCTGGTCTATAAGTTACGGTTTGGGTTTTCCCGGAGACCTCTATTGGACACGTGCACGTACCACCGGTTGAACCCCACCGTTCGACGCGTTCGGAGGCAGCTGATGTTACCTGCGCCCGGTACAATCTTGTGCCAACTACAGACCACGAGTAGGAGCTCGGTCCCCAGCCGGGAAGCATCGGCGGGGTCGACTTACGTCGGATTTAGTTTTATGTTTTATCTTTATTTCGAAATTAGACCCGATATGCGAAACCCTGTTTTTTTGTATCCGCTTTCTGTTTAACCACATTCTTTTGATATGGCAAAAATGTGCAAATTAAATCAGGGAACATTCAGCAAATGAGTAGTGTATTAATACCGATTATTCTTACAGTTTTTGATTTTGGTTGCCCCGCATTCATCTCATCATCTATGCAGATACTCATGACAATCACACACATCATCATACTCATCCACCCATCAAATCACCTCATCTAACACACAACGAAAGATCTTTCTGCGTGGGAGCCAAAGTTATTATTCGCCTCGTAAGTGATTCTCATGAAACAAGTAAGCCATCTGAAAAATAAATGAATGTGCGGTAACTATTCCTTGGTCTTCAACCATGATCACGGTATTTATACACGTATTACTCATGCCTTTGAGCGACTTTCCATATACCCGGTATATTTTTTCTGGTTTTGCACTGACCAAGTTGAAGTAATGAGGTTTAAAGTTTTCTTGTTCCTATGATGAACATGTAACCTAGTTCTTGCACCTATGTATACATACTCATAACCATTTTTATGACTATCTATATTTTATTTTTATCTGCGACTACTAAACTAGGCTTCGCAGTGCGCCCCTGAGAAGTCCAAACTGATCCATGAATGGCGATAACGATGCGATTGAGCTCGATGAGGAGACTGCTCCCCTTGCCCGCAGTGACTTCATGTCCTCCCATAGCTGAGTACGCTGGACTAGTCGTAGCAATACCTGGGTTCCATGTTCAATGTCTGAGACAGTGAGTCCGGGGCGCCGAATTCGGTTGCAAAACTTGTGAATGTATCCGAAAACGCGTTGCAAAGAAGCAAATGAATTCGCATACTTGGAATCAGCAATAATGTCCATGTAGGGCGATTTAACCAGAAGAGCCTTCCGACGAAGTTCAAGGGCTGGCTTATCAGGTAGCACAGTGGGTTGCCAGTCATCTGAGGAGCCGCAAAGAAATGGAGGACCATGAGCCCAAAGAGGTGACTCATTCAGCTCAGTCGGATGAGCCCCTCAAGACAGAATGTCGGCTGGGTTTAAAGCTGTGGGAACATAGCGCCATTCCATTTTTTCGGTCATTTCCTGAATCGTTGACACTCTATTTGCAACAAAAATATTAAATCTTGACGGCTCGTCCCGAATCCAAGAGAGCGTAACGGCAGAATCACACCAACAGTAACACCTTTCCTTGAATACATTCATTCCAGCTATCTCAGATATGAGCCTAGCCAGCAACTCCGCTCCACAAAGCTCCAACTTTGGTACTGTAAGTGTCTTCAAAGGAGCCACACGAGATTTGGCACAAAGTAAGTGACTGCTGAAATGCTGACCCTTGGACACGACATAAATGCATGCACCATAAGCCTCGATGCTGGCATCGCAAAATCCGTGAATTTCCAGCGTAGAGTCTGGAAGGAGCACAAGCCGAGGAAATTCAAGTCGACGAATCTGACCAAAACTGGTGCATATTTCCTGCCACTCGGTGTTCAGTGCGACTGGAAGGCTTTCATCCCAGGACAACTTCTCTTGGCACAAACGCTGGAGAAAGATTTTGGATTTAGTAATTACGGGACCAGTCCTAGTCCAGTCCAGTCCAGCTAGTCCGAGAGGATCGTAGAATCGCGCTATGGATGACAAAACAGAGCGCCTGCAGGAATTCAAAGAAGATTGAAGGGCCGAGAACGAAAATAATAGTAGATCAGAAACCGGATCCCACGCAAGTCCTAAAGTTTTAGTCACATGGCTGCCATCGTCGAACTTCAAAAATGTTTCCTTGTCCTCTTCCGGAACTCCATCCAGCACAGCAGGGACGTTCGAACACCATTTCCTCAATCTGAACTGACCTCTAGACAAAATTCCAGTAGTTTGCTCCCTAATCCGGATAGCCTCCTCCAGCGAGCTGGCTCCAGATATCAAGTCATCCACGTAGAAGTCACGGCGAAGGATTTCAGCTCCAACTGGAAACGCCATCTGCTCGTCTATTGCCAACTGATGCATCGCTCGCACAGATAGATAGGAGGCAGGCTTCGTCCCGTAAGTAACGGTGTCCAATTGAAACACACGCAAGTCTTCTTCCCTGGAGTTTCTCCACAGAATACACTGCAAGTTGCTATCCTCGGTCGAGACTCTTACACAACGATACATCTTACAGATATCTCCCGTAATCGCAACGGCGTATGACCGAAATCGAGCAAGAATATGAAACAGTTTGGGTTGGATTACGGGACCAGCCATTAAAACGTCGTTCAGTGAATATCCAGATGAGGTTGAAGCGGATCCATCAAAAACGACGCGAAGCTTGGTCGTAGAACTATCTTCCTTCATGACGCAATGGTGAGGCAAAAAATATCGGCAGTTGCTGATTGACTGGGTAGGAACCTGAGACATATGGCCTAAATCAAGGTACTCCTTTATAAATGCTGCATACTGAGATTTAACATCAGGGCGACGATCTAACTTTCTCTCAAGGGTCAGGAATCTACGAAGCGCTTGATTGTAAGATTCTCCAAGGAGATCCAAATTATATTTTGCTGGCAGCCGAACACAATAATCGCCTTTATGTAGTCGACGGAAATGCTGCACAAAGTGTGCTTCACAATCTAGCTCTTCTTTGGTAGAATTTATTATTGGTTCGATGCAATTTTCTACCTCCCAAAACCTCCGAAGAAGCACCTCAAGCCGATCCTCTGGACTATTATCCTCAGCAGCTACGGCCCGCGCGCGAGAGACCATCAACGAGGAACCTTTTAAACGCGAACAACTTCCAGACACGACCTATCCCAAGCGCGTTTTCTGAATTGAAGGCAATCCTGGCAGTAGCTTGACCTGACCAACACACAGGAGTTCGAAAAACAGACTTGCGCCAATTATCAGATCGACGCGCTGCGGCTTATAAAACTCCAGATCAGCTAGTGGTATGTTAGATGGAATGTTCCAGTTTTGAGTGTCAATTCCAAAGCTTGGCTGTCGATCGGTTATGCTAGAGGCTACAATGGCAGTGATGAGAGTTGAGTAATCCGATGATCGAGAGTGCAGGCTAACGTCGACCGAAAATCCATCCGTGACGAAGCTAGAGTCGCCTATTCCCGAGACTGCAGTCGATGATTTCATTTTTCGAAGCTGAAGCTGATTCGCGAAACGAGAAGTTATTAGATGCAACTGGGAGCCGGAATCCAGCAACGCTCGGCAGGGAACTAAAACTCCGGAACAATTTTTGACTAAGACCGTGGCCGTGGCAAGTAGAACAATACCATTCCTGAGATCTTGGGCAATAAGGGCAGACGAGGTAGCCGCTGAAGTAGAGGGCTCAGACAGTGCAGACTGAGATGGAGTATACGGCGCTGATTTCCCTTGGACTGCGGTATCTTCAGGGCTACCAAAATGAAGGAGGGTATGGTGTCTACCCCCGCAGGTACGACAGTTGCTCGAGATGAACTGAAGTAATCGATGCCCTGTTCTGAGACAATTTATACACAACGAAAGCCGCTTGGCTTCTTTATGGCGATTTGTGGGGGACAGCGCTTTAAACTTCTGACAGTGCTGGACCTCGTGAGCACCATCGTTGCACAGCGCGCAGCGTGCTACGGTTTGGTTCGTTGTAACCAATGTGGGCCTAGAATTATTATGCTTTTTACTTCTGCCCACCTGATTGCTTAACGCATAGCTTGCCATAGAAAAGTCCATCGTCTCCAATGATCTGCATCGCTGCTCCAAGAACGAGGCCATAGATTCCCACGACGGAATTAAGTTTGCGAATGCGGGGTCGTTGAATCGTTCCTCCCACTTCTCTTGGCTCGCTGGATCTAGTTTTTTTAGAAGCTCCTGCACGACGATGCATCCTGCGATTTACTCAGTGGTGCCCAAACCCTGGAGTGCGCGCATATGTGAATTGAACTTGTCTGAAAGCTCCCGAAGCATGACCACTGACCCAGGTTTCACAGCCTGGAGCGCCAAGATCTCATTGATGTGTGCCTGAAAGACCAATCGCCGATTATTGAATCTGTTTTCCAACAAATCTAATACCACAGCATAATTGCCATCTGAGATTTCCAGCGACCGAACAGTCTCCAATGCCGAATCCCGCAGACAGGAACGCAAATGCTGGAGCTTTTCTATGTTTGTTAAGTCCGGATGGCTGTCGATGATGGTGGCAAACATTGGCCTCTAAACGTCGGCAATTGTATAGGAGGCAGGGATGGTACTTGTCTACGGTGAGGTAGAAATTGCGAGCCGGCAAACTCAACCGTAGTGTTTCCTCCAGCCAAGGTAGAATGAAAAGGCATGCGGCCGCTACTCTTAGCCATTTCCCTCATAATCGCCGCCTTCAGTGAGCTGGCAAGTGACTCAAAAATGTCACACAAACCACTGTGAATTTCGCTTCGATCCAATTCCTCAAGCTCGCCGTGAAACATCTCAAATTTGCCGATCAACTTCTCGACTTGCTCTTGCTTTACCACGAGCATGTAGTAGTCACAGTCCGACGACTCATTCTGCCAAGCGGTAGCTTTTTATTTTTTATTTTCTCGCATAATTCCGTTGACTTAAGCTTCAAAAAAGACATCCTGTTTTGCTCACTGGTCATTGGAATTTCGTTAGCAGCATCAATTTCCATGGTAGTGGCAGCGTTAGCAGGAAGACCAACGTCTCTAGCGGGAAGATGATCGCAAAGATTAACACGAGCAATAGACGACAAGAACCGAGCCCAGCAAGCGACCAGCTATGTACGAACTGTATATACAAAGGCGACCGGTGTAAGAAACGGTTCTTGCGGGAAGATGACCGAAAAGAGAAGCGCAAGCCAGCAGCTACGTGCACTACCGAATATGCAGGGGAGGCCGGTGTATATATGTAAGATTAATAATAATGTATCGTTTATTAATAGTGTTTTTCGAAAAAGAGTACAAAGTGTATGATTTAAGATGTGCAATTAATGAGTCTGTTCTTCCGACTTTTTGTTCAACTTTCTGCTTCTACTTCCAACAACCGACTCCCGTATCGATAACCCCTTATCGGTTAGGTCTTTTAAACATCGGTTAAGTCTGGTTATATCGGTTAGGTCTTATCGATGGTATCTTAAGTTCAAATGTTAATTTAGATGGGATAGTGCTAACTGCTTGATACACTGTCCTTTACATTCGGCCCTCCTGCTCATCTTCATCTGTCCCAGATGATAATATATCATCGTTCTCTGAGACAAAACGCCATAGCTTCATATTGTCACTGCTCGTTGCTGTGATATTTGGCCCCTCGACTTGAGCAACCTTTCTGACGTCGTAGCGACCGTTCCGCTTTACCTTGGTGACTTCATATGGGCCTAGATACTCGCTGGCCAACTTGCGTCCTGCGACGAACTGCGTCCTCTTGATCGCGACCATGTCTCCTAGGCTGTAGCCGTGCTCAGGTCGTCGTTTTTTATCATAATAGCGCTTGTACACCTCTTGCGCCTTCTCAAGGTTTTGTTTCGCTTGGTCACGCAGTTCTTGGCGCTCGTTGTTAAACTGCGTAACCAACTCCTCGTTGAGCACCTCCAATAGTCGACTTTCAGCTTGTCTGTGCATCTTTGTCCCAAACATGACCTCGAATGGCGACGACTTCAACGTAGAATGCACATGCGAATTAATCGCCATCTGGACCTGTGGCACATGCTTGTACCACTTCGTTGACTCCTGAGCTGAGAGCTTTGCGATGATACCCAAAACTGAACGGTTCACCCGCTCAATCTGACCGTTGCCTCTCGCCACACCTGTCGTTGTACACACATGTTCGACTTTGTTCTCGTTGAGAAACTCGCTGAATGCGTTGGATGTAAACGCTGCTCCTCTGTCGCTGACTATGCGCTTGGGAAAACCAAACACAAATGACCAATCTCTCAGCCTCTTCACAACTTCTTCGTGACCTGTTGACTTAGTTGGGAACAGCCACACAAACTTGGAGAATGCATCTACCACAGCAAAAATGTACTTGTATTGCTTGGCTGTCGCATCCATTGGTCCCAAATGATCAACGTGCAGCGTGTATAGTGGTGTGTCACCCTTGTCAATGCAATTAAGATAGCCTTCTTGTTTGCCCAACTTTTTGCTGAAAATTATACAACTGATACAATTAGTAATCAACTTATTTACTTTCCGTTCAAGGTGCGAAATCCAGTATTGCTGCTGAACTGAGTGCATTGTCTTCGCTGTGGAGAAATGACCAACTTCATGCGATCCTTGAATGATTTCCCTTTCCATCAGCCTTGGAACCACCAATACGTCATTGCCATTTACAGATTTGAAGAGAAGACCTCCTTTAAGCTTGTAGTCTTGATATGGGTGCTGCTTCAGGATCTCAACTGTGGCTTTGATGAAATCGTCATCCTGCTGTGCTTTCTTTATCCGAGCTGTTAGCTACGTCGTCACGAACATGCATGTCTGCGGAAAACGACTGAGACAGTCCACGTGTCTCATTCTGTCCCCTGGGCGGTGTACTGCTTTGAATGTAAAGTCCTCCATATACAGAATCCACTGGGAAACTTCTCTGGGTATATCTACTTTCGTTGTTGTCTGCTTAAACGCCGCACAGTCAGTGGCAAGATCAAATTTGATCCCCAACAGGTAGTGACGAAACTTCTTGAGTGCGAGGTATGCAGCTTTGACCTCCAAATAGTAACTGTGACGTTTGGACTCGGCTTGTGTAGTCTTTTTACTCCAATAGTAAATCGGGTGGAAATTGCCATCAGACTGCTGCAACAGAACTGCTCCGAAACCTTCTTTGGATGCATCCGTGTGGAGTTCCGTTGGCGCTTCTCGTGAGTATAAATGTAATACAGGTGCGATTACATGCAGATTCTTTAAGGTTTGTAGCGACTGTTGCTCTGCTTCGCCAATGTTGAAAACTGCTTCCTTCCTGAGTAGATTCGTGAGCGGTCGGGCAACTTGTGCATAGCCAGGGATGAACTTTCTGAAAAAGCCTGTGAGTCCCAGAAATGCTTGAACTGCTTTAATGTCTTTGGGCGTAGCAAACCGACTGACAGCTGCTGTCTTCTCTTTGCCGGGCCAGATTCTCCCGTCCTCAATGATATGGCCCAGAAAGCTAATGCGTGGCTGCATGAAGCTACATTTCTTCCACTTGATCTTTAGGCCAAACTGCGCAGCTGTCTCCAGGACCAACTTTGTCTTCCCCATGCATACCTCGGGCGACGCGGCGTAAACAATTATGTCGTCCATATAAAGCTGCATAATGTCAGAGTTGATTAATTCTTGAAAAATATAGCTTACGAACCGAATGAACGCAGCTGGCGAGTTCTTGAATCCGAAAGGCGCTTTATTAAACTCGAATAATCCCTCCTTTGTAACAAAGGCCGTATACGACTTGAAACTGAAAAATCCGTTTTCAAGGTCCATTATGGTAAACCACTTAGCCGACTGCAGCTTTTCCAAGACTTCCTCCATGATCGGGACTGGGAAGCAGTCCAGCAATACCATGCTGTTTAACTTCCTGTAGTCTACGCAAACTCTAAGTGTACCATCTTTTTTCTTCACGACGACAACTCTGCTCGCTACATTTGAATACGACTTGCGCACGATTCCTTGCTCGATCCATTCTTCGACTTGCTTCTTTACGGCACTGGCTTCGTCTGTTGATAAACGACTCGGTGAGTGATGAAACGGCTTGATTACTCCGTCGGGAACTATCTTCAGTTGGATTGGAGACTGCTTTGCAACTTCTGTGGGCATTTGGTAACTGTTTCTTATCATCTGTTCAACGTCTTTTCGATATTGCGGCGGAGCTACAAAGGATGACTCTTCAGTTACATTATATATAAGAGCATGCTCATCTGTTGGCACAGGATCTGTGCACATATCAGCGACGAAACGGAACTTTTTAATGAAATCATGCCCCAAAAGTGCGTCGAAATCAATCTGGCTACTGGGGACTACTAAAAACTTCTGTGTGGTCTGCAACTTATCCACGGTAACTTCTGCATTAAAGTATCCAACAGGCTTTGCTGATATCTGACCCAGACCGCGCAACATAGTTGTGCACTTCAAAAGTTTAACGTTTTTCATGGTCTTCACTATACTCTCTTTGATTATGGTTACATCTGACCCTGTATCCACAAGACAGTCAACAACAATGCCGTTTATTTGAATTTTTTTCATGCGACGAATCTGACCAAAACTGGTGCATATTTCCTGCCACTCGGTGTTCAGTGTGACTGGAAGGCTTTCATCCCAGGACAACTTCTCTTGGCACAAACGCTGGAGAAAGATTTTGGATTTAGTAATTACGGGACCAGCTAGTCCGAGAGGATCGTAGAATCGCGCTATGGATGACAAAACAGAGCGCCTGCAGGAATTCAAAGAAGATTGAAGGGCCGAGAACGAAAATAATAGTAGATCAGAAACCGGATCCCACGCAAGTCCTAAAGTTTTAGTCACATGGCTGCCATCGTCGAACTTCAAAAATGTTTCCTTGTCCTCTTCCGGAACTCCATCCAGCACAGCAGGGACGTTCGAACACCATTTCCTCAATCTGAACTGACCTCTAGACAAAATTCCAGTAGTTTGCTCCCTAATCCGGATAGCCTCCTCCTGCGAGCTGGCTCCAGATATCAAGTCATCCACGTAGAAGTCACGGCGAAGGATTTCAGCTCCAACTGGAAACGCCATCTGCTCGTCTATTGCCAACTGATGCATCGCTCGCACAGATAGATAGGAGGCAGGCTTCGTCCCGTAAGTAACGGTGTCCAATTGAAACACACGCAAGTCTTCTTCCCTGGAGTTTCTCCACAGAATACACTGCAAGTTGCTATCCTCGGTCGAGACTCTTACACAACGATACATCTTACAGATATCTCCCGTAATCGCAACGGCGTATGACCGAAATCGAGCAAGAATATGAAACAGTTTGGGTTGGATTACGGGACCAGCCATTAAAACGTCGTTCAGTGAATATCCAGATGAGGTTGAAGCGGATCCATCAAAAACGACGCGAAGCTTGGTCGTAGAACTATCTTCCTTCATGACGCAATGGTGAGGCAAAAAATATCGGCAGTTGCTGATTGACTGGGTAGGAACCTGAGACATATGGCCTAAATCAAGGTACTCCTTTATAAATGCTGCATACTGAGATTTAACATCAGGGCGACGATCTAACTTTCTCTCAAGGGTCAGGAATCTACGAAGCGCTTGATTGTAAGATTCTCCAAGGAGATCCAAATTATATTTTGCTGGCAGCCGAACACAATAATCGCCTTTATGTAGTCGACGGAAATGCTGCACAAAGTGTGCTTCACAATCTAGCTCTTCTTTGGTAGAATTTATTATTGGTTCGATGCAATTTTCTACCTCCCAAAACCTCCGAAGAAGCACCTCAAGCCGATCCTCTGGACTATTATCCTCAGCAGCTACGGCCCGCGCGCGAGAGACCATCAACGAGGAACCTTTTAAACGCGAACAACTTCCAGACACGACCCATCCCAAGCGCGTTTTCTGAATTGAAGGCAATCCTGGCAGTAGCTTGACCTGACCAACACACAGGAGTTCGAAAAACAGACTTGCGCCAATTATCAGATCGACGCGCTGCGGCTTATAAAACTCCGGATCAGCTAGTGGTATGTTAGATGGAATGTTCCAGTTTTGAGTGTCAATTCCAAAGCTTGGCTGTCGATCGGTTATGCTAGAGGCTACAATGGCAGTGATGAGAGTTGAGTAATCCGATGATCGAGAGTGCAGGCTAACGTCGACCGAAAATCCATCCGTGACGAAGCTAGAGTCGCCTATTCCCGAGACTGCAGTCGATGATTTCATTTTTCGAAGCTGAAGCTGATTCGCGAAACGAGAAGTTATTAGATGCAACTGGGAGCCGGAATCCAGCAACGCTCGGCAGGGAACTAAAACTCCGGAACGATTTTTGACTAAGACCGTGGCCGTGGCAAGTAGAACAATACCATTCCTGAGATCTTGGGCAATAAGGGCAGACGAGGTAGCCGCTGAAGTAGAGGGCTCAGACAGTGCAGACTGAGATGGAGTATACGGCGCTGATTTCCCTTGGACTGCGGTATCTTCAGGGCTACCAAAATGAAGGAGGGTATGGTGTCTACCCCCGCAGGTACGACAGTTGCTCGAGATGCACTGAAGTAATCGATGCCCTGTTCTGAGACAATTTATACACAACGAAAGCCGCTTGGCTTCTTTATGGCGATTTGTGGGGGACAGCGCTTTAAACTTCTGACAGTGCTGGACCTCGTGAGCACCATCGTTGCACAGCGCGCAGCGTGCTACGGTTTGGTTCGTTGTAACCAATGTGGGCCTAGAATTATTATGCTTTTTACTTCTGCCCACCTGATTGCTTAACGCATAGCTTGCCATAGAAAAGTCCATCGTCTCCAATGATCTGCATCGCTGCTCCAAGAACGAGGCCATAGATTCCCACGACGGAATTAAGTTTGCGAATGCGGGGTCGTTGAATCGTTCCTCCCACTTCTCTTGGCTCGCTGGATCTAGTTTTTTTAGAAGCTCCTGCACGACGATGCATCCTGCGATTTACTCAGTGGTGCCCAAACCCTGGAGTGCGCGCATATGTGAATTGAACTTGTCTGAAAGCTCCCGAAGCATGACCACTGACCCAGGTTTCACAGCCTGGAGCGCCAAGATCTCATTGATGTGTGCCTGAAAGACCAATCGCCGATTATTGAATCTGTTTTCCAACAAATCTAATACCACAGCATAATTGCCATCTGAGATTTCCAGCGACCGAACAGTCTCCAATGCCGAATCCCGCAGACAGGAACGCAAATGCTGGAGCTTTTCTATGTTTGTTAAGTCCGGATGGCTGTCGATGATGGTGGCAAACATTGGCCTCTAAACGTCGGCAATTGTATAGGAGGCAGGGATGGTACTTGTCTACGGTGAGGTAGAAATTGCGAGCCGGCAAACTCAACCGTAGTGTTTCCTCCAGCCAAGGTAGAATGAAAAGGCATGCGGCCGCTACTCTTAGCCATTTCCCTCATAATCGCCGCCTTCAGTGAGCTGGCAAGTGACTCAAAAATGTCACACAAACCACTGTGAATTTCGCTTCGATCCAATTCCTCAAGCTCGCCGTGAAACATCACAAATTTGCCGATCAACTTCTCGACTTGCTCTTGCTTTACCACGAGCATGTAGTAGTCACAGTCCGACGACTCATTCTGCCAAGCGGTAGCTTTTTATTTTTTATTTTCTCGCATAATTCCGTTGACTTAAGCTTCAAAAAAGACATCCTGTTTTGCTCACTGGTCATTGGAATTTCGTTAGCAGCATCAATTTCCATGGTAGTGGCAGCGTTAGCAGGAAGACCAACGTCTCTAGCGGGAAGATGATCGCAAAGATTAACACGAGCAATAGACGACAAGAACCGAGCCCAGCAAGCGACCAGCTATGTACGAACTGTATATACAAAGGCGACCGGTGTAAGAAACGGTTCTTGCGGGAAGATGACCGAAAAGAGAAGCGCAAGCCAGCAGCTACGTGCACTACCGAATATGCAGGGGAGGCCGGTGTATATATGTAAGATTAATAATGTATCGTTTATTAATAGTGTTTTTCGAAAAAGAGTACAAAGTGTATGATTTAAGATGTGCAATTAATGAGTCTGTTCTTCCGACTTTTTGTTCAACTTTCTGCTTCTACTTCCAACAACCGACTCCCGTATCGATAACCCCTTATCGGTTAGGTCTTTTAAACATCGGTTAAGTCTGGTTATATCGGTTAGGTCTTATCGATGGTATCTTAAGTTCAAATGTTAATTTAGATGGGATAGTGCTAACTGCTTGATACACTGTCCTTTACATTCGGCCCTCCTGCTCATCTTCATCTGTCCCAGATGATAATATATCATCGTTCTCTGAGACAAAACGCCATAGCTTCATATTGTCACTGCTCGTTGCTGTGATATTTGGCCCCTCGACTTGAGCAACCTTTCTGACGTCGTAGCGACCGTTCCGCTTTACCTTGGTGACTTCATATGGGCCTAGATACTCGCTGGCCAACTTGCGTCCTGCGACGAACTGCGTCCTCTTGATCGCGACCATGTCTCCTAGGCTGTAGCCGTGCTCAGGTCGTCGTTTTTTATCATAATAGCGCTTGTACACCTCTTGCGCCTTCTCAATGTTTTGTTTCGCTTGGTCACGCAGTTCTTGGCGCTCGTTGTTAAACTGCGTAACCAACTCCTCGTTGAGCACCTCCAATAGTCGACTTTCAGCTTGTCTGTGCATCTTTGTCCCAAACATGACCTCGAATGGCGACGACTTCAACGTAGAATGCACATGCGAATTAATCGCCATCTGGACCTGTGGCACATGCTTGTACCACTTCGTTGACTCCTGAGCTGAGAGCTTTGCGATGATACCCAAAACTGAACGGTTCACCCGCTCAATCTGACCGTTGCCTCTCGCCACACCTGTCGTTGTACACACATGTTCGACTTTGTTCTCGTTGAGAAACTCGCTGAATGCGTTGGATGTAAACGCTGCTCCTCTGTCGCTGACTATGCGCTTGGGAAAACCAAACACAAATGACCAATCTCTCAGCCTCTTCACAACTTCTTCGTGACCTGTTGACTTAGTTGGGAACATCCACACAAACATGCATCTACCACAGCAAAAATGTACTTGTTTTGCTTGGCTGTCGCATCCATTGGTCCCAAATGATCAACGTGCAGCGTGTATAGTGGTGTGTCACCCTTGTCAATGCAATGAAGATAGCCTTCTTGTTTGCCCAACTTTTTGCTGAAAATTATACAACTGATACAATTAGTAATCAACTTATTTACTTTCCGTTCAAGGTGCGGAATCCAGTATTGCTGCTGAACTGAGTGCATTGTCTTCGCTGTGGAGAAATGACCAACTTCATGCGATCCTTGAATGATTTCCCTTTCCATCAGCCTTGGAACCACCAATACGTCATTGCCATTTACAGATTTGAAGAGAAGACCTCCTTTAAGCTTGTAGTCTTGATATGGGTGCTGCTTCAGGATCTCAACTGTGGCTTTGATGAAATCGTCATCCTGCTGTGCTTTCTTTATCCGAGCTGTTAGCTCCGTCGTCACGAACATGCATGTCTGCGGAAAACGACTGAGACAGTCCACGTGTCTCATTCTGTCGCCTGGGCGGTGTACTGCTTTGAATGTAAAGTCCTCCATATACAGAATCCACTGGGAAACTTCTCTGGGTATATCTACTTTCGTTGTTGTCTGCTTAAACGCCGCACAGTCAGTGGCAAGATCAAATTTGATCCCCAACAGGTAGTGACGAAACTTCTTGAGTGCGAGGTATGCAGCTTTGACCTCCAAATAGTAACTGTGACGTTTGGACTCGGCTTGTGTAGTCTTTTTACTCCAATAGTAAATCGGGTGGAAATTGCCATCAGACTGCTGCAACAGAACTGCTCCGAAACCTTCTTTGGATGCATCCGTGTGGAGTTCCGTTGGCGCTTCTCGTGAGTATAAATGTAATACAGGTGCGATTACATGCAGATTCTTTAAGGTTTGTAGCGACTGTTGCTCTGCTTCGCCAATGTTGAAAACTGCTTCCTTCCTGAGTAGATTCGTGAGCGGCCGGGCAACTTTCGCATAGCCAGGGATGAACTTTCTGAAAAAGCCTGTGAGTCCCAGAAATGCTTGAACTGCTTTAATGTCTTTGGGCGTAGCAAACCGACTGACAGCTGCTGTCTTCTCTTTGCCGGGCCAGATTCTCCCGTCCTCAATGATATGGCCCAGAAAGCTAATGCGTGGCTGCATGAAGCTACATTTCTTCCACTTGATCTTTAGGCCAAACTGCGCAGCTGTCTCCAGGACCAACTTTGTCTTCCTCATGCATACCTCGGGCGACGCGGCGTAAACAATTATGTCGTCCATATAAAGCTGCATAATGTCAGAGTTGATTAATTCTTGAAAAATATAGCTTACGAACCGAATGAACGCAGCTGGCGAGTTCTTGAATCCGAAAGGCGCTTTATTAAACTCGAATAATCCCTCCTTTGTAACAAAGGCCGTATACGACTTGCTTTGCTCTTCCATAGGCACATGGAAAAATCCGTTTTCAAGGTCCATTATGGTAAACCACTTAGCCGACTGCAGCTTTTCCAAGACTTCCTCCATGATCGGGACTGGGAAGCAGTCCAGCAATACCATGCTGTTTAACTTCCTGTAGTCTACGCAAACTCTAAGTGTACCATCTTTTTTCTTCACGACGACAACTCTGCTCGCTACATTTGAAGACGACTTGCGCACGATTCCTTGCTCGATCCATTCTTCGACTTGCTTCTTTACGGCACTGGCTTCGTCTGTTGATAAACGACTCGGTGAGTGATGAAACGGCTTGATTACTCCGTCGGGAACTATCTTCAGTTGGATTGGAGACTGCTTTGCAACTTCTGTGGGCATTTGGTAACTGTTTCTTATCATCTGTTCAACGTCTTTTCGATATTGCGGCGGAGCTACAAAGGATGACTCTTCAGTTACATTATATATAAGAGCATGCTCATCTGTTGGCACAGGATCTGTGCACATATCAGCGACGAAACGGAACTTTTTAATGAAATCATGCCCCAAAAGTGCGTCGAAATCAATCTGGCTACTGGGGACTACTAAAAACTTCTGTGTGGTCTGCAACTTATCCACGGTAACTTCTGCATTAAAGTATCCAACAGGCTTTGTTGATATCTGACCCAGACCGCGCAACATAGTTGTGCACTTCAGAAGTTTAACGTTTTTCATGGTCTTCACTATACTCTCTTTGATTATGGTTACATCTGACCCTGTATCCACAAGACAGTCAACAACAATGCCGTTTATTTGAATTTTTTTCATGCGACTGCGATCCAAAATGACGCGAACTTTATCAACTTTATCAGCTTCATAAGGACAGTTACGCGAAATGTGACCATTCTGATTGCACTTAAAACACTTTGTTTCGGCTTTGCAGTCTTTGCGTTTGTGTTCTCCTGATCCACAGTTATAGCAATATTCTTTTTACCGCTTTGCCCACTTTTCTGCTTGAAACTCGTTTTATGCTGTTCGTTATTGCCCTTCTTCTCCGATATGTTCAAACGATCATAGATATCGAACTCTTCTTTCAAGGCCCTGAAGGTCTTACAGCGATACATGGCATACTTATACTCGTTTCTTATGTCCAGACCGTTCACAATATGGCTTATAACAGCCGCGTGTTCAACATGTCCGACTGCTGCTATTTTTCTCATCTGCAGCAAGTACTCGTGCATCGACTCACTACTCTTCCTCTTTCTTTCTTGCAGCAGCTTATGAATGTCTGCACTGTTATAGCTACATGTGAATTCATCCAATAATACGTTCTTGAGTTCCTCATAGGTGCACACACATTCAGCTTCAAGGAAAAGCTTAGCTGCACCGGTCATTTTTCCTCTGGCCTGCACATACTTTTGCTTTTCAGTAAGCTCATATGCGTCGGCATTTTTTTCGAATATCTCAAACCATTTTTCTATGGGAACCGATTTTCCATCACAATCGCTCACAACTTTTGTAAAATTATCTGGAGCGATCTTCATTTCTCGTTGCTCATCGCAAAGCAGTTTCAAACTTAGCAACTTTATCATTTGATCAATCTTCTCATCAGTATTGTTTTCTGCATTTTCTAAATCTTCCATCTCGTTTGCACTCGGGCGCGACGTTCCTGGTACAGCTTCTTCCTTCTCTCTCTCTTTCCAGTGCAACGGCGGCGGTGTTTGCATCATTTTGCGGCTCTTTTCGACTTGTGTCTGTGTACCCGACGAGTGCTTGTCTTTTCTGTTTATAAGTGTGTATCACACACAACGTGTCTGTGCGTGTTTTTTATGCTTGTGTACGTACTGCGCACGGACAAGGCGACGCTGCGGCGCGACAATGAATTTCACAATTTTCCAACCGAATTAAACGACCGATCTTTTATTAAACTCCGTGTCTACTGTTAGGCTCACAGAATTTGGATTGTTCAACTTAATGTTTATAGCCACCAACAACAACTTTACAACTTTATGTAGCTACAAACAACAACTTTAACAACTTTTCAACAATCCTCTTCTTGCATCAGCTTCTGCTTTCTTCTGTTTTTCTTTTTCACACACTCCGAGCTCTGTATTCGACGCGGACGAGCCCCCAAATGTAAGATTAATAATAATGTATCGTTTATTAATAGTGTTTTTCGAAAAAGAGTACAAAGTGTATGATTTAAGATGTGCAATTAATGAGTCTGTTCTTCCGACTTTTTGTTCAACTTTCTGCTTCTACTTCCAACAACCGACTCCCGTATCGATAACCCCTTATCGGTTAGGTCTTTTAAACATCGGTTAAGTCTGGTTATATCGGTTAGGTCTTATCGATGGTATCTTAAGTTCAAATGTTAATTTAGATGGGATAGTGCTAACTGCTTGATACACTGTCCTTTACATATATGTATGGATAACTTATGTGGTCGATGACACTGGTTGAGATGGCAATTAGTTTAGACCTTTGAATGCTATATTAGTTTTTGATTGCACTGATGGATTATTTATTGCACAATCACGTCGGGGTCACCAAATGTTAAGCTATTAAGCGTTTTTAATAACTGTTGCAATTTGAAGTTAATGAAAGTCGAGAGGCTGTTTATAATTCACAATTTATTTGCATATGTAAACCAACTTATCGCGTATGTACATATGGGGATGATTGAGCGAACGATTGATGCGAGGATGTTAATCTAATAGCTGCGACGATTAGCTCAAGACTGCCCATGCAAGGGCTGACGAGCCAAATTGCCGGGCCCTATGCAGCAAGCTTAGACGCGAGCGAGAGCGTAGGATAGCCCGAGAGCGTTAGAGCTGCTCGGGGACGCTGTTAGGCCGAGTACGAGAGATTGCGAAAGAATTCCGCTAGATGCGCATATGCGGTAGCAAATGATCTTTGCAGTGGGGGCATTGGAAACGACAACACCAAAATGCATTTCCTTTGGGCCGCACCACTGGCAATAATTTAAAATATTTAAGCTGCTTGACCCGACATAGTCTGTCCCTAATATTTTTAACGGCATTAATTTGGGCAAGCGAAATATCCGTTAGCCCATTAATAGAGTCTTTTGGCAATTGGGAAACAACAGGTTAGCGTCATCGCAAGGCAGCCAAGAAAGAAATGGAAGGTTAAAGTCCCCCATGACAATAATTTGATCGTTGCAACCTAATGCAGATACGACAGTATTAATTGCTGAGAGGTGGCCTAAGAAAACCTCAGCTTCAAACTTTTACTGCAGCAAATTCAATTCCATGGATTTTATTGATGGGAATAACTCAGATGAGAAATCAGATTTGACTGCAATCAGAACCCCACCAGCAAAAGATGGGCGGTCCATTCTACAAATAATGTAACTGTCAATGAAAATTTCATGATCATTGATAGAAGAGTTAAGCCAGGTTTCGGTAAAAGCGATGGCATCAAAATCAAATGACGCACTATTTGTATGAATTTGACGCAATTTGCCCAACAAACTGCGAACGTTCTGATAGTGAATAGAAAAATGGTACATCAGTTTTTTGGAGCAGCAGGCTCTTAATTCTGGGACTCGGGTTCGAATCTTTGTGAAGGAACTCATGCATAATTGTATTCTCAGGCCATATTGACGGTTCAAGAGATTTGGATAGCAAAGAATCAGGGAGAATAATTTTAAAGGATGATATGTTGCTCTTATGTTTAAATGTAAATTTAGTCACAACTATATCATCAGGCGAAGCGTTAAGTTTAGAGGAAATATGTTATTTAACGTCCTCCGTTGTAGCCTCAGGAATAAGACGGGAAATAAATATTGCTTTCCGAGGGACTACTGGTCCAAGTTGAAGTCCCGAGTGAGATCGTGATGGTGTAGCCACTCCTAAAAGAGATCTCGGTCCTGGGGCAGAAGAATTGGCAGCAACAGCCGGAGCCCCCGTTGGCGGATTTACAGATAATGGCGAGGCATGACCACATGGAGTAACAAATGCTTCCGATAGATGAAGGTGGGAGGCAGGCGTACCAATCGGATTAGGTTGCAAGAGATTGGTATCATTATGCGGAATTTTCCGTCTAGGCGATTTGCACAAGAGTCCATGAAACTGCGATTCAAGGGCTAGAAATTTCTCGTTGAGAGCCTCAAATTGTTTCCGGACATCCAGAAACCCCGTTCGAGTCTGTCTCATGAATGTGCGCATTTCGGCCTCAATCTCCCGACAAGACAAACATGACCAAGACAGGCCCATACGTTTCGAGATCAGATCGTTTAGCCGTTAAAATTTCCGCCACCAGCACATTTTATGTGGGCAAAATTGTCGCACAGCCAGCAGCTAAGGAATGAATCCAATGAAGCCAATAATTACACTACCGAACTCGAATTTGCACTGCAAAAAATTGTCATTATTGAAAGCAGTAGAATCACTGTTCGGGCCAGCCGCCAAATAATAACCGTAACTTTAAGCATCATTATTGTATGAGCAGAGAGAGCCTCCTATGTTGTAAAACGTTGACTTTCTGCAGAGCTGCTGTGCTCTCCCGCTAAAGGGGCTCTCTGCCGCCGCCACTTCGGCAATTGCCTTGATCTGCCGCCGCCACTTCGGCAATCACTTTGATCTAACGCCGTCGTCTATTATTAGTTCTATGCTAACCCCTCTGCGCATTGGTTGCATATCGAACTCGCATAAATTTTATCTGGCCATAGCAAGCAATCGGCTTCCACTAAGCCACCAAGATTAAATACGAAATATAAAGTTTAACCCAAATTCTCTTTTCATTTTGAAACACATAGGTGCCAAAAAAGCTTGGCATCTCAAACATTGGTGACCCCCCGACGTGATATAAAACCATTGCTTAATCGCGTTCCGTTAAAACACTTATTAAGTATACAATATTTTGTTGTTGAGTAGTTTAACTACCAACAAATACATTTGGGTGCACGTTGAAAAACAGTTTAAAGTGTCAAATTGCACAACGGTTAACATGGACAACGATCCGAATACAGGCGCGGGCGGAAATATTGTGGTGGCTGATTCCAGACTGAGTCTGTATAAGCGTAAAAGTCAGTCATTTTATGATCGATTGCACAGGCTTGGCGAATCCTTCGCGGGGAATAAAATCGATAAGTTGACCGCCGCGGAAGTCGAGGTGCGCCTTGATATGTTGGAAGAAATTCGAGAAGAATTCAATAAGGCCCATAATGAATTGGAGGCTCTCGATCAAAACGAGATTGGGAGTGAGCTGCGCGAAATCTTCGATACTCTTTTCATATCGTTGAAAGCTGAGTTGCTGGCTGCTGTTGAAATAAGCCAGTCACACGCCGCTGCCCATTCTACGACTCTGCCAAGCCATTCCGGACATAGTACCATCATCATGGCTCACAAGCAGCGACTTCCTGAGCTGAAGGTGCCTAAGTTTTTTGGTGGATACGTCGAGTTTTCGGATTTTGTGGCAATGTTCAAATCGGTGATTGAAGCGGATGCGGATCTCAGTGACATCGAGAAATTCCAGCACCTTCGCTCTTGCCTCGCTGATGCGGCTTTGGATTCGGTTCGATCGTTGGAGCTCTCCAGTGCCAATTATCGTGCGGCTCTGGATATACTTAATAAACGCTTTAATAACAAAAGACTTGTTTTCCAGGCACACATCAAGAAGATTCTTGGGCTAAAGAGGGTAGACTCGCCTTCTGCTAAAAGGCTTCGGGAGTTTTCGGATGCAATCAATTTACACATGCGAGCGTTGCAGACATTGGGAACTGCTGAGGAGATTTCAGGATTCATGGTCATCAACATGCTGCTGCAGAAGTTGGATTCGAAGACGCAAACCAAATGGGAGGAGCACACATCGTCGGATGCTATACCTACCGCAGAGGAATTCTTCGAATTCTTGCAGCAACGCTGCCAGAAAATTGAGCGATTGGAATATGCTACAGCGACACACGCTAGTAGCGATCAGGTGGGAAAAAACCATTCCTATACGCAGATTAAGTAAACGTTTGTAGGAATATACTCGTGCAAGATATTCGGAAATCTCTCACCGTTGCTGCGCCACAAAGAAGTGAAGAAGCTTTCCCTATGCTTCAATTGCTTAAAACCGGGGCACCGGACCCGCGCATGCAATAGTGGAAAATGTTGAGTATGCGGCGGTAGGCATCATAGTTTGTTGCACTTCGATAGTATACAGCCCACAACACAAAGCTGCCCAGGTATTACTCCTCCCGATCTGGCCGTTCAACCGGACACTCTTTCCGTTGCTAAAAATTCTGCTAGCAGCTCGCCTCTACCTTCGTCTACCTCTCTTGCTGCCCAAGGTCTTCACTCTGATGTCGTGCTTCTGGCTACAGCCGTGGTTCTCGTGAAGAATCGGTCTGGCGTTTTAGTTCCATGTCGTGCCATCTTAGATTCTGGATCGCAGCTGCATCTCGTCACATCCAGGTTCGCCCAGCAAGTTCAGCTTAGGAGAACTCAATCGTCTGCACTTGTGTCTGGGCTGGGCGATACCAGCGTTTCTACTGAGGGATCCACCATAAGCATTTGTATGCACTCTCGCACCTCTGCTTACACAACTACGCTTTCTGCTCTCATCGCCCCCACGATTACCGATTCTCAACCAAGTATGACAGTAAATGTATCCGATTGGAGTATTCCATCTAACATTCAGCTCGCTGATCCTGCATTTTTCAAACCTCAACGGGTTGATCTTCTCATTGGTGCGAGCGTTTTTTATGATCTCCTCTGCGTAGGGCAAATCAAACTCACCGATGGACTGCCTCTTCTGCAGAAGACCCGGCTTGGGTGGATCGTATCTGGCGGTGGACAGAAGGTATCAAGCTCGGCGCTTTTGGCCACGCACAATTGTCCAGATTCGATAGCTGAGATGGAAGCAAGGTTGGATAAAAGAGTCGAGAATTGTGTGGACGCTGGGTTGAATACCAAAGAAGAAGACGATTGTGAAGCACATTTCGTAAGCCACCTTTCACGGTTGCCATCCGGGGAGTATGCAGTTCGTCTGCCACTAAATAACAATACTGATCGTTTAGGAGAATCTCATGCTCAGGCTTATCGACGGTTCATCAGACTGGAACGAAAACTGGAGCGTAATCCTACACTCAAGGAGCGGTATTCCGCCTTTATGAGGGAGTACATTGATTTGCATCATATGCACCAACAACCCTGATTCCCGTAGCCTCTGCAATATTTCTTGCCTCATCACTGTGTCCTAAAGGAGGACAGTACGACGACAAAACTCCGTGTCGTTTTCGATGGATCCGCAGCTACATCAACTGGATATTCTCTAAATGATGTGATGATGACAGGCCCTGTTATTCAGCCTGCATTTTTTAACATATTGATTCGCTTTCGAACATATCCAGTCGCTCTCACTGGGGACATTTGTAAAATGTACCGCTGCGTACGAGTGTCTCCACCCGACAATTTGTATCAGTGCATCCTATGGCGAGATTCCATCGAGTCCGAGGTTCAAGTCTACACATTAGACACCGTCACATACGGGACGAGGGCTGCCTCATTTTTAGCGGTCCGCGCAATGCACCAGCTGGCCATCGACGAGGGTGAGTCCTACCCTCTTGGCTCAACTGCTCTGCGGCAGGAGTTTTACGTGGATGACCTTATTTCGGTCGGTAATTCGGTCGCACAGGTCATGGACAAGATGCACCAGACATCAGCTTTACTGTCCCGTGGTAATTTTAGACTTAGGAAATGGTGCTCCAGTCACCAGGAAGTACTTGAGGGAGCCCCTGAAGATGACATAGAGAAGTTCCTAAAGTTTAATGATGGAAGCGACATTGCCAAAACTCTCGGCTTAGCGTGGGACCCTGTTTCGGATCAGTTGCTTTTTGTCTTGTCCGCACTGGACACAAACTCAAAGGCATCAAAGCGGTAGGTTTTATCTACGATTGCGCGGTTCTACGACCCTCTTGGATTGATAAGTCCAGTCATTGTCAGGTGCAAAATCTTCCTTCAGCAGCTTTGGAGAGAAAATTTGGATTGGGATGAAAGCCTACCCTCAGCGTTGCATTCAACTTGGATGGACTTGAGAAATAGTTTGGTAAGCATTTCTCGGATCTCATTTCCTCGCTTGGTTCTTCGTTGTGTGGCTACAGAAGTTCACGGATTCTGTGATGCCAGCTTAGAAGCATATGGCGCTTGCTTGTATGTCGTGTCCAGGGAAGCCCAGTCTTCGAGCCACGTTTTGTGCTCCAAGTCGCGAGTGGCGCCGGTAAAGACTATATCGATTCCTAAGCTGGAATTAAGTGGAGCCCATTTGCTTGCGAAAATCATGCAGAATGTAAAGGACATGGGAATCTTTACAGGTCGGTTCTATTGCTGGTCGGATTCGTCAACAGCATTATCTTGGATTAGGGACGAGCCAGCTAAATTTCAAGTTTTCGTGGCAAATCGAGTGGCATCAATTCAGGAGTTGACGGCAGCCATGGAATGGCGCTATGTTTCCTGCTGATATTCTCTAGAGAGGCTCGCTTCCCAGCCATCTTATCTAGTCAGAGCTATGGTTTTTGCCTTTTGCTAGGCTCCAAGGATAAGTGGCCTGTATCTCCTGCTAACAACATAGCAACTTTGGAGCTTTGCAAGAGAGTATTGCTAATCACGTCTCCACATGCCGATCTCACGTCCGGATGCAAATTTGCGAATTCATTCTTTCGCATGCAGCGCACATTCGCCTACATGCATAAATTTATACATCGTCTTAGGCATCCAGGACTCACCGTTTTTGATATTCGGCAAGGAACGCATCTTCTAATTCGACACATTCAGCTGGCAAATTTGTGGATGGACATAAAGGAGATTCGGCGCAATGGACAAGTCATGAAATCCAGTTCTATTAGTTCGCTCAACCCGTTCATCGATCATTCTGGACTACTTAGAGTTGGAGGTCGTCTTGGCAACTCATCGCTAGGATTTGACGCTCTGCACCCGCTCATTCTGCCAAAGGGACATTCCATTACCTTTGCGCTGATAAGATATTTTCACGCCTTGCTATCCAAAATTCGGCTGGAATATTGGCCCATTGGAGGTATTAAAGCAGTGTCAAGGGTCGGTAGCAAGTGTGTGAGATGCTTCAGAACTAGGCCGCGCATGGTTGAACACATCATGGGAGACCTACCTAAGGAACGTTTGGAAGGATCTCGAGCTTTTGAAGTCACTGGAGTAGATTACTGTGGACCTTTTTTCTACCGATCAGAAATCCGCACGAGGCCTCCGATCAAGTGCTACATTAGCGTATTCATCTGCTTCACTTCTAAGGCTATACACATGGAGCTCGTAAAGGATTTGACCACCGCATCGTTTCTAGGCGCACTAAAGCGTTTTACTTCCACTCGAGGAAGGCCAAGTCAAATTTGGTCGGACAATGCGACAAACTTCGTTGGGGCCAAGAACGAGCTTCTGGAGCTAAAGAAGCTTTGTCTGAGCGAGCCCCATATGAAGGAGGTCCATGAATCCTGCTTGGCTGACTCGATCGACTGGCGTTTCATCCCACCTCGCTCTCCGCATTTTGGCGGGTTGTGGGAAGCGGCCGTGAAGACCGCAAAATATCACCTGTACCGCTCAGTTGGACCATCTGTGCTTAGCTTCGACGAGCTGCGCACTCTGATCTGTCAGATCACTGCAATTGTTAGCTCTCGCCCTTTGCTCTCGCTTTCAGAAAATCCTGATGATTTTGACGTTTTGACTCCTGCTCATCTGCTTTTAGGCGGCCCCCATGAGCAAATCCTCGAGCCTGACCTAACGAAGCTGAACTACAATCGTCTGGATGGCTGGCAGCGGGTCACCCAACTACAACAAATATTTTGGAGCCGTTGGCGCGAAGAGTATCTCACTCTTTTGCAAGAGCGCGCGAAGGGGCTCTCTGCCGCCGCCACTCCGGCAATTACTTTGATCTGCTGCCGCCACTTCGGCAATCACTTTGATCTAACGCCGTCGTCTATTTTTAGTTCTATGCTAACCCCTCTGCGCATTGGTTGCATATCGATCTCGCATAAATTTTATCTGGCCATAGCAAGCAATCGGCTTCCGCTAAGCCACCAAGATTAAATACGAATTATAAGTTTAACCCAAATTCTCTTTTCATTTTGAAACACATAGGTGCCAAAAAAGCTTGGCATCTCAAACAATCACTGTGCACAAATAGTAAAAGCACGGAGTGAGAGCGCAGGCGAAATGGGAGATCAGATAGCAGAGCGAGCCCGACAATCAGCAGCAGCGGCAATAATTCAGAACAGACGATCCAACGAAGTGCAGGGAGTGAGCAGTAAACTCACCAAAGCAGAGACAACAAAATCTTATCAACATGTGTTTTGCGCCCAAGAGGCAACCCTTTGCTATGAAATTTTTCTGCCGTGCATTATATTTTATTAAATATTGCTGTGCCTGGATTCTGAATATCAGAAAAAGACCATAGAAAAGTGGAAAAACCTGGGTTGCTGTACTTAGTAGTCCCAGCAGAAGAAAGAGTTCTTCTCCGTATCCGTACCAGCTACCTCAAGCTAACAGCATTTTTCTGCCCATTTTCGAGGAAAGCGTTGTTCTGGAAGGTTTGTCATCTATGGACATATCGTTTTCTGCGGGTCCAAATAAGGTACCAAGTTGCATTTTAAAACTCTGTTCCCAGTCCCTTTCTCTTCAACCTCTCTTTGGAACAGTTTTGTCTCCCAGTAATTTAGAATGAGTCCTACATCATTCCGCTTCACAAAAAAGGTTCAAGATCAAATATTGAAAACTATCGTGGTATCGCAAAGCTTTCCGCCATCCCGAAGCTTCTTGAGTTCCTGGTCACCCGGCAACTGCAACATCTTTGTTGCAGCTTGATATCTCCGTCGCAACACGGTTTTTTCAGACATCGTTCAACATCGACTAACCTTCTTGAGTTTTCTAACCTAATCCACCGTGGTTTTCAAATTGGTTTGCAGACGGATGTAGTTTTTACGGACTTCAGCAAGGCATTCGATTCTGTGAACCATGCTCTGCTTATTCAAGCTCTCTTTATTAGGGTTCCCAACGAATCTTCTAGATTACATTTTGTCCTATCTCTCTAACCGTACTCAACGTGTTTTGTTTTCTAACGTGTTGTTCAAACATGAACATATTATCGTCAATACAATGCCACTTTCGGCCCCTTGCAGAATGTTTAAACATAAATAGATTATTGTACACATTCACTCATGTAACAACATCGATCTCTAAAGAAATCACATAAAGTAGACAAGTTATGACTGCACGGGTGTAAACAGAGATCTGTAACCCATTAAAAAATACTACAAAAAAACACAAGTGGAGAAAACACTTAACCAAGGCAGTCCTAAAATAACACTTATGTAAGCATGCACTCTAATAGACACCCGCAGTAAAATGTATCCTTTGCGTAGGTCTAACGATAGTTATAGAATACAAAATTGTACCTACTGACTCATTGTCAAATCACATAAAAGGCTCTGGTTTTAAGAATACAATTTAGTTTGAATTTACAACTCAACTCGCATATGTCTAGACTTTTCTTTTAAGGTCTTAACATTTTGGTCCTTCGAGACTCTCCGTTGTTTCCCCCTGTGGTAAGAGCACGGAGTTAAACCAGCTTCTTTGAGACTGAACAAGTGTCTAGTTCACTGACAGCTAAAGGTAGCAAAATAAAAAACTTTGATTTCCCTCCTATAGGAAGGAACAGAGTATAAAATAAATTAATGAAACGGAAGTTTCAATTAATAATTTGGAAAAATACGTGCTGGACAGGCTGTATTTTAATAGATAACGAAAGATGTACATATATCTATTGTAATTGAAAAATAAAAATTTTTCGCGACGGTGGCGTTTTCGAGGCCGGAACATCGAAAGAAAAAAAAAAATAATAATCCGAAACATCGAAAGTGCTTAATGGCTAGCAATTTAAAAAAAAAAGGTGGCAAATAACTGTGACTGTGAAATAATAAATAAATAAATTGGTTTGTGTGTGACCACTGTGCCAGCGATAATAACTGCAGCGACAGAAAGATCAGCGACAGCGACTTCAGCAGCATCGACATCAGCAGCCGTGACAATAGCTGCAGCGACTTAAGCAGAGGCAACACCAGCAGCAGCGACAGCGATATCAGCAGCAGCGACGTAAGCAGAGGCAACACCAGCAGCAGCGACAGCGATATCAGCAGCAGCGACGTAAGCAGAGGCAACACCAGCAGCAGCGACGGCGATATCAGCAGCAGCGACGTAAGCAGAGGCAACACCAGCAGCAGCAACAGCGGTATCAGCAGCAGCGACTTCAGCGGCAGCAGTAACAACAACAGCAGAAGCAGAATTCATCAGCTAAGTCTCATATTTCAAATTGTTTTTAAGCCTAATTAAAAAAAAAAAAATTTTAACTAAGATGAACAAATAATTAAGCTATTAGAGGCTCAAGCAGCGATAGCAAAGGAGATTAAAAAGATTGAAGCTGGTCATTTGACCAGCGATGTAATCCAAAGGTTAGGAGACCTTAAAAACAAAGTTACAGGCAATAATTCTGCACTGTTAACATATGGAGTAGTCGATCATGACTACTATAAGAGACAGCAGTACGAAAAAATGATTAAAAATATAGAGGACATACATAAAAAGTATGTAGAGTCAAAAAATAATGAAACATTAACGAAATGGAAGGTAGAAAAAACAAACTTACAACCAGTGGAGACTGGAACTTTGAAGGAAAACATAGAGCCCAAAATTGACAATAGCATAGAAAAAGTATCTGAGGAAATCGACAGAATAGTGGAAAACCTAAGGACATATTTAGAGCAAACCATGCAGAGGTTTGATCAGGCTAAAATGGGAGAGTGTAGAATGAGAAAGGAAAAAATTGAGTTCCTCAGTAAAAAACTGAGCTCAAAAATTGAGGAGTTTAATCATAGCTATGAAACAAACGACAGCTTCAACGAGCAGATCGTCGAGTTGGACTTTGATATTCAAAGCATGTTAAGCAACCTAGAAGTTAGGATGCAAACCGTAGCTGAGGGAAACAGCATGGATACTAAAAGGGCAACGATAAAAAAGAAGACATCGATTTGCCTGATCTTCCGAAAGTGGAAGTACCCACATTCTCGGGCGAAGAAAAAGAGTGGGACAGCTTTTCACAAATATTTTGTGAATTAATTCATAACAGAGATAGTCTAAGCACATCTGTAAAATTCAATTATTTGAAAATCGCGATAAAGGGTGAGGCACGGAGTATGGTAGCTCACCTTTTAACTGGGCCGCTGGAGAATTATAATGCCGCTTGGGAATTGCTGACCAAGCGGTATGAAAATAAGCGAAACATTTTTTCGGATCAGCTGAATCGATTACTAGACTTACCAATGCTAGATCACGATTCAGCGAAACATATTAAATGGTTTTCGGATTCTATAAATGAGTCAATACATTTAATTAAATTAAAGTCACAGTTAACAGAAGAAGTTGATGTGATTTTCGCGCACATAGTGTTGAAAAAGTTCAACAAAGATACCTTACAATTATATGAAAGTCATATAAAAAGGACAAAAGAGATCCAAGCATTGCCAGATGTAATGGAATTTTTAGAACAACGGTACATTTCTCTTTACACGTCGCAGGATAAAGAGTGGAAACCGTTGAAAAAAGTAGTGCAATATGGTAAAATAAAAGAAAATTGTCCGCTATGTAAAATGGCAGGACATACCACAATTCACTGCTATAAGTTTAAGGGAATGAGTCCGATAGATAGAGGCCAGTTTATTAAAAACAGCGCCTTTGCACAAAATGCTGTAGGCATGATATGTATAAGAAATGCTTATCTGAAATTTTATGTGGGATTTGTAAAAAACCTCATCATACGATGCTCCATATTCCCTACGAAAAGAGGGAAAATGTTAACACTTGTTTGACAAAAGAACAAGCGTTCTTAGCCACAGCACTTATAAAAGTAAGGGCAAGGAATGGTGGCTATCAAAACCTTAGAGCTCTAATTGATTGTGGGTCGTACCATAATTTCAGAAGAAGCTGCGCAAATATTAAACTTAGTACGAAAAAGAGCGAACACCGAGGTAAGTGGAGTGTCATCGACAGACTCTTGCACTTCAAAGTACAAAGTTACTTTATCGGTAAAAACTCGTGATTATAATAAAGGTCCTCTAAATATTGAAGCAGTTATTCTTTCGAAACTGATGAAAGCCTTACCATTAAAGTCTTTCAATATTGACAAAACTAAGTGGCAAGATTATGTGTTGGCAGACCTTTAACTTTAACTTTAACAAACCAAGTAGGATAGATGTAATAATTGAGATAGATTTGTATACCCATATTTTAAAAGACGGAGTAGTAAATATAGACGGACTACTTGGACAAAATACAGAGTTCGGATGGATTATATCCGGTTGCACCAAATCAAAAGGTGATAAATTTATTGTGGCGACAACAATTGAAGTTGGGGACTTAGAACGGTTCTGGGAATTGGAAAGTGAAAAGAATGACGTAGAAGAAGATGTGTGCGAGCAGCATTTCTTGGAAACAACAAGAAGAGATGAGAATGGCAGGTATGTGGTTAAAATACCATTTAAAAAAGAAAAGGATCTAGGATATTCAAAACCCCAAGCTATAGCGCGATTTTACAGTTTAGAAAGAAAGCTCAGCAATAATAAAACATTAAACGAAAATTATGTAAAGTTCATGCATGAATATAAAAACTTAGGACATATGGTAGAGTCCAAAGAAGATGGGAAATATTATTTACCCCATCAAGGAGTCATAAGAGATTCCAGTCTAACGACAAAGCTGAGGGTGGTTTTCGATGCTTCAGCAAAAACCACAAACAATAAAAGTTTAAATGATATCATGTGGGTTGGACCAAGGGTCCAAAAAGATATCTTCGATATTATGGTGAAATGGCGTAAATGGCCATTTGTAATATCTGCGGACATTGAAAAAATGTACCGGCAAATTAATGTTGATAAAGACGATCAACAATATTTGCATATAATTTGGAGAGATAATCCAAACGAAAAGTTAAAAGATTATAAACTTACAACCGTTACGTACGGTACAGCTTCAGCACCCTACTTAGCAACCAGGGTGCTTGTTGCAATAGCAGATAATTGCAAAAATCAAGCAATTAGGGAAATCATAAAGAATGATTTTTATATGGACGACCTGATGACAGGTGCCGACACGATACTGGATGCTAAAAAGCATGTAAAGGAAGTTACCCGGGAGTTTAATAAGGTTGGGTTTAACTTAAGAAAGTGGATAACAAATATCCCAGAAATTATAGAAAGCATTAGAGATGACCAAGAAAATAAAGTATTAACCATTGAGGAGAATGAATCCGTCAAAACATTAGGACTACAATGGGAACCGGTTAAAGACGAGTTTAGGTTCAATTTCCACTATGAACCAATTAAGAAAAATAACAAAAGAATAGTATTATCTACCTTAGCCAAGATATATGACCTCTTAGGCTGGTTGTCTCCAGTGACACTTGTCGGAAAATTGTTTATTCAAAAACTTTGGCTAGCCGACAAAAATTGGGATGAAGAATTATCAGAACAGGATACTCGGGAATGGAATTCGTTTAAAAATAGTTTAACAGAGTTAGAGAGCATTCGGATACCGAGATGGCTAAATTCTCGGCACAATAAGTCGATGCAAATTCATGGGTTTGCCGATGCATCCGAAAAGGCTTATGCTGCCGTAGTGTATGCCAAGGTAGATAGTTCTACAATTATAATAGCCAGCAAAAGCAAAGTTAATCCAAAGAAGAATCGGAAAACTATTCCAAAATTAGAACTTTGTGGAGCACATCTTCTGGCAAAATTAATTCAACGGGTGAAAGTAGCGGTTGGAAGTAATGTAGAGTGTTATGCCTGGAGTGATTCTACTATTACTCTAGCCTGGATAAAGAATGGAGACAATAAAGACAAGTTTATCAGGCGTCGAACTGACGAAGTAAGAAAGATTAAGGAAATAAAATGGGGACACGTTAGAACTGAAGACAATCCAGCAGATGTAGCATCAATTGGCATTAGTGCAGATAAGCTAAAAGATTTTAAGATTTGGTGGAAAGGGCCTCAATGGTTGGCGAAATCTAAGGATCATTGGCCAATAGAGGAAATTGAAGAAAAATTAGTTGTTGGCACAAAAATGGTAATAGCAAAAAATAAAATTTTTTGTGAATTATTACAAAAATATTCGTGTATGCATAAACTAGAAAGAGTCATTGCATATGTATTGAGGTTTATTCAAATCAAAACCAAAAAGAAAGAATTTCCTCCATTTTTTACAGTGAAGGAGATTAAGAGCGCCAAAGTATTAATAGTAAAACAACAACAAGATATCCAATTCAGTTCCGAAATAGCAAGCCTCATTAATAAAAAGGAAATTGAAGCAAAAAATAAACTATTAAGCTTAAATCCGTTCTTAGATAAAGACGGATTGTTACGAGTTGGAGGTAGATTGCAAAACTCCAACGCGGATTTTGAGGTTAAACATCCCTTGATTTTAGATAAGTTTCACTTGACGTCTTTAATTATCAAGAATGCACATAAAGAAACATTGCACGGTGGAATTAATCTGACGCGAAACTATATCCAGCGAATGTTTTGGATATTTGGGCTAAGAAATTAGTTAAAGAAAAAACTTAAAGAGTGTGTCACCTGTGCTAGGTATCGACAGAATACAGCAGAACAAATTATGGGAAATCTGCCGAAACACAGAGCTACAATGTAGCACCCGTTTACAAATACAGGTGTAGACTTCGCCGGGCCTTACCATATTCGATGCTCTAAAAACCGAGGGAAGAAATCCTATAAGGGATATATTGTCGTACTCGTATGCATGGCGACAAAACCTATTCATTTGGAAGTAGTCAGCGATCTTACTTCAGATGCATTTCTAGCTGCACTTAGAAGATTTTTTCAAGAAGAGGAAAATGTGCAAATTAGACGAGGAATACCAAAAAGCCCTCAAAGACAACATAAAAGTGGTTCCAATATTAGAAAGAGAACAGATCGAGTGGCATTTTATTCCCCCGGCAGGACCTCACTTTGGAGGTAATTGGGAAGCTGGGGTAAAATCAGTGAAATATCACTTAAAAAGGGTAATTGGGGACAATAATTTAACCTATGAGGAAATGGCAACTCTATTATGTCAAATTGAAGCGGTACTAAATTCACGCCCTTTCTATACAGCTTGTAAGGAAGCGATCCTGGGCTGGGGTACATATCTCAGTCTACGCCAGGGTCGAAATTACAGCAATATTTATAATTTGCCGGGACTCCGTATTTCGGACCGACGATGCGTGGGACGGGGCAGTTGGTTTCACCGAGAACACTCCGGTTATCGCCGAATAGCGCCTTCAGGGTCCCACCGAACTCAAAATCAATACGGAGGTCTTTACTATGCGATAATACCGACAGGTGTCGTCGAGAGTACCTAGGCTATCACCGGACAGTACTAACGGGACCCCGCCGGCCTGAGAGTTACTACGATGCGGAAAGGGGGACTATGCTATGCGGGAATACCGACAAGTATCGCCGAGAGTACCTAGGCTATCGCCGGACAGTACTTACGGGACGCTGTCGGCCTAAGAATTACTACGACGCGGAAAGGGGACTTTGCTATGCGGAAATACCGGCAAGTATCGCCGAGAGTACCTAGGCTATCGCCGGACGGTACTCACGGGACCCTGTCGGCCTCAGAATTACTACGACGCGGAAAGGGGAACTTTTCTATGCGGGAATACCGACAAGTATCGCCGAGAGTACCTAGGCTATCGCCGGACGGTACTTACGGGACCTAAGAATTACTACGAGGGTCGGGGATACCGGCAAGCATCGCCGAGAGTGCCTAGGCAATCGCCGGATAGCACTTACGGGACACCGCCGAACTAAGAATTACTACGAGTACGAGAATACCGACGCGTATCGCCGAGAGCGCTTAGGCAATCGCCGGATAGCACTCACGGGACACTATCGGGCTAAACATTACTGCGAAAGTCTTTATCATACAGGGCAGGTATCGCCGAGAGGGTTTAGGCAATCGCCGGACAGCCCCTTCGGGACCCAGGGAACTACGGGGATCAGGCGAGACACCAACAGGAGTCACCGGGGGCGCTTAGACGATCGTCGGATAGCGGCCTCGGGACCCTGCGGGGTCACAAACTACGGGATGGGATCATGCGGAGGGAACGCCGACAGGTATCACCGGGAACGCCTAGGCAATCGCCGGACAGCGGCCTCAGGATCCGGTCGGGCTACGAACTACTGGATGGAATCACACAGGCTCGGGCAAGAGGCGGGAGGAAGGGCAGGGAAGATGAAGCCTCGGGCCTCCAGGTTCCCTAGTGTATAGATTGTTGGTGGTCGTGCTATGTTTCTGTTATATTACATTTCACTTTATTCCCTACCTATCGCACCACTCAGCAGCCCGGCTGGAAACTTGCTTACCCCTGAACTCCCGCGCTTGTATTCGTCGAAAGCCTCCTCTTCCCCGTGGGTACGGCGTAGATGCAGGATCTCCTCTCCGTAAGTGTAGTATCGATGCAGGGTCTTCTCCCCGTAAGCGCAGCGTCGATGCCGGATCTTCCCCGTGTCACTGATAGCGTTGGCGTGAATCCGGGCCGCCACGTGTTTTTACTTTTTCCAAGCCACTCGAATTTTTCCGCGAACACGTCCGACTCATACGACTGCTCCCAATCGACTTTTTTTCTCCTTCCACGTTTTCCCAGCTCAGAGCCGGCGTTCTGCTGGCTCTCCGATCCAGCGTCAGCCTGGGCGGCTAGCGTCGTCATCTTCCGCGGCGGCAGAGGGCTGGCGCCGTCGTTCGGCGTCTCCGCTGCGCCGGTGACTTTCGTCTCTCTGTCTCGCTGCTGGCGCGTCGTTACTTCGCTTGAGTTTTCCGCGTCTCTCTTCTGCCGTTGCTGCTGTGGGCTTACTGTTCCAGCGCTTCGTTGCTGCGTCGACGCTGGCGGCTTATCTTTTCGGCGCTTCTCGTCTTCGGCCGTCGCTGAATTGATGCTGTTGGCTACCGTTTCGGCTCTTGGTGTATTTCTCTCTCTCTTTGGCTTCCGCTGCGTTGTTGTTGTCGGGTTTTGTTTCTTGGTGTATTCCTCCCCGTTTTGGCGTCGGTGCCGTTAGGTTTCGGTTCTTGGTGTATTCCTCGCCGTTGCTGTGTCGGTGCCGTTGGGTTTCGATTCTTGGTGTATCCCTCTCCCTCTTTGGCCGCTGCTGCGTCGTTGTCGTTGGGTTTCTGCTTTCTCGGTGTATTCACGCCGTTGCTGCGTCGATGCCGTTGGTTTTCGGTCCTCGGTGTATTCCTCTCTCGTTTTGGCTGCTGCTGCGTCGTTGTTGTTGGGTTTTGGTTCTGAAAAGCCAGTGGCGTCCGCCGTGATCGCGACTTGCGTCCCCCCCCCCCCCCCCCCATCCTTTAAAGAAGATAATAAGCTACGTGGGCCTTAGAGATCCCTCGGGCCGTATAATATATAAAATTAATGTCATGTAGCCTTCGTGGCCTTCCCCCTCCCCCCCCTTAACCTAAAACTGAAAAGTCAATAAAGAAAAGTCCAAAAATCTTAATTCTAATAACGTAATCTCGGGTCCCTCCAATGGGAAAATGACGGCGAGCTGATGGGCGAAAAAATGTGGGTGGAGCGTACGCTCCCTCACACTTCGGGGGTGCCGAAGAGTGACGGTGACGGCCCGGCTGCGGGTAATCTTTATGCGGAAGCAAGTGCCGTCATGGACCTCCAGTCGCCGGACTCCCAGTCGGTAGGCGCGATCGCGTAAGAATACGGTGATGTTGGATATGAGGTCCCGGGGCAACTGTCGACCTGGCGCGTTGGTCCGCCATTCGGGGGGAGCCTCTGCCCATTCCGGGTCGTCCTGCACCGCGGCTACCGTAGGGTGGAGTCGGAGGATCTGCAGCAGGTCGGCCATCTCGCCATACTCCAGCGGGAGGCTCTCTTCGGAGTCGAAGTCAACGACTCCCTCATCGGGACGTTGTGGGGGTAGTCCGGCGTGGGCGGCTACGAGGGGAGGCGGGACGTCATCTGACCCCGACGGGTTGGCTGGTGCCCACTGCTGGTTCGCCTGGGGCGCGAAGCCCAGGCTCATGAGGGACCCGGAATCGGATTCCGTCGTCGCGTTGGGGTCCTACTCCTTCCCCTGTGTCGCTTGCGTGGGACACGTCGGAGTAGTGTGGTCCAGCACCGTCCCCGGATTCGTCCTCGTCGTGTACTGCTAGAGGGGTGGCTGCCCGACCTTGACCAGCCAGGTTCCACTCGTCCCATTCGTTCCCGCGAGCCAGTGGGTGTCTGTTCCCTTCGTCCTGCAGCATGGACGCCAGGCTTTGAGCGTCGCGTATTATCGTCTCGTGCTCGTCGGTGTCCGTGGTCGCGTTGTCTTCGTCGATGGCAGCCCCATAACTCCCGAACCAACGGCGATTCAGGGCGGCGACGTCGTGATTGGGCGCCGAGCGGACACCTGCGGTTGCGAAGCGGCCATCGGGCTCTACTCCCTCTTCGGCGTCGGTCCTTGGGTCCTGGGTTTGTTGGTCGATCCACCCTTGGATGGCTGCCGCGCGCCGGCACCATGGCATCCTGTACTGTTGTCGAAGTGTCGCCTCTCCGACCCGCCTCAGCTGAGCTTGACGGGAGGCGGATGGCCCATTGAGGTCGACGATCCAGCCGCGAGCCCGGTTTGTCGTTGGTTCGTCGGCAGGTGCCGGGACTTCAGGCAGCTGGTATCCGCTAGGGTGTCCCGTCGTATCACCATTTGCCCCTAGGGGCCGAGCTTGCCTTCCGTCTCTTAGACGCTTCATGTCTTCAGTCGATTCTAGGGAGAAAATGCCTGTCGGTTAGAACCTGCCTGTCTTAACTAGAAGTATTAATACCCTCCCCCTATCCTGCTTGAGCGGTGCGAGTAAGAAGATGTTTACATTGGGTGTAGTACTTATCTAATCCCATGAGGGGATGTATACGTAGCTTACGGTTTCGTGGGTCGCGCCCCTTACGGGGCGAGGACGTGACGGTAGCGCGCTACCGCAAGTGGCCCTTGCGAAGTCGGCAGGTCATTCAGGTCTCTCCAGCGTCGTCGGGTTCTCCTCGGGGTGGTCCACTCCGTGGAACGCCTTTAAGTCAGCTAAACTCGCTGTTTTCCTTCATTTGCCTTGTTGAATCTGTAGTCGAACTACGTTGGGAGATAAGAATCGGGTTACGGCCTTGTACGTACCTTGTACGGCCCGTCGTACTTGGGGGCCAACTTTGCCGCGAAACCGTCGGCGGCTTTGGATAAGTGATGCTGCCGAAGGAGGACTAGGGTTCCTAGTTCGGGTCGCCACTCGCGCCGTCAGAGGTCGTATGTTCTCTTCTGCTCTTGGGATGCCCGTTGGGTGTTCTCCTGTACGACCTTGAACACTTCCTGCAGTCGTGTCGCCTTCTCGTGGGCAGGCTCTGGTTCATTTCCTAATCCTGGGGTCACTTCGTCGTACAAGGCTCCTGGTAGCCTTGGTTCTCGTCCGAGTACCAAAAAGGCCGGGCTGAAGCCCGTGGTGTCCGACGTGCTGCTGTTTATGGCCAAGCTTAACTCGGGGAGGAGATCGTCCCAGGTCCGTAGGTCCCCGTCGACGTATTGTGCAATCATTGTCTTGATGGTCCGGTTTGCCCTCTCCGTCGGGTTTGGCTGAGGGGTATACGGCGCGGTGTGCTCGAGTTCCATTCCCGTTACCTCGCAAAATTTCCGGAAGGACCGACTAGTGAATTGTGTTCCGTTGTCGCACACAAACTTCCACGGGACCCCGAATCGGCAGAGTATCCTCTCTCGGAACGCCTTCTCCAAGTGGGCGGTGTTGGCTTTCCGGAGTGGCACAAGTTCTACCCATTTGCTGAATGAGTCGAAGAACACGAGGGGCATCGTGTTGCCGTGCGTTGAGCGGGGTAGGGGGCCTACGAAGTCCGCGCAAAGGATGTCGAACGGGCCCTTCGCCTGTCGCGTATACATGTGACCTGCGGGTTTGTTCTGGCTCACCTTAAATTTTTGGCAGCTTTCGCAATGTTTCACGTATCGGGCCACGTCTCTGTAGAGTCCTGGCCAGTAATATCGTTGGGTTACCCGAGTGGTAGTCTTCCGTATTCCTAGGTGTCCGGCGGTCGGGTGATCGTGGCATTCTTCTAACACTCGTCTACGATGACCACTGGTGACGCATAACTTCCACTGGTGAGATTCTTCCTCGATTGGTCGGTGTCCAGGCTGCCGGTAGATCTGTCCGTTCTCGATTATAAATTCTCTGCATTCCTCAGGTCGTGACTGGATACGTTTGAGCAACCTCTGTATCCAGGGGCAGGTGGGCAGGTCTTCTAGGGTTCGCTGTATGGTGTCGATAGGTTGCCGGGAAAGAGCGTCTGCTACGATGTGTTGGCTTCCGCGTCGGTAAAGCACGTCAAAGCGATACTGTTGGAGTTCCAGATCCCAACGGGCGATGCGACCGGTTGGATTATTGATCGAGTTTAACCACTTCAAGGCGAGATGGTCGGTGATGACGTCGAAGTGGTAGCCCTCCAGGTAGCATCGTAATTTCCTGATGGCCCAGACGATGGCTAAGCACTCCTTTTCCGTGGCTGAGTAGTTCTCTTCTGCTTTCAAGAGCCTTCGACTGGCGTAGGCTATGACCCTCTCCTCTCCACTGATCTGTTGCGTCAGGACTGCCCCTAGACCGTAGACGCTTGCGTCAGTTTGTAGAGCGAACCTCTCCGCGAAATCCGGGCAGGCTAAGACGGGTGCTTGGGTTAACTTCTCCTTCAACTCCTCGAAAGCGGCCTGCTGTTCGTCACTCCAGATCCACCTTTTCTCCTTCTTCAGGAGGCTAGTCATTGGTCGTACAATCGTCGCGAAGTTCGGGACAAACCTCCGGTACCACGATGCCTTTCCTAGGCAGCGTCGAAGCTCCTTTATTGAACTGGGTGGGGCCAACTTCCGGACGGCGACGATCTTATCTGGGTCGGTGTGTATACCCTGCTCACTAATGACATGTCCCAGGTATACGATGCTTTTCTGGAAGAAGCTGCATTTCTTTTGGTTCAATCTTAGATTTGCTTCCCGTAGTCTCCGGAACACCTCTCGCAGATGGTCGACGTGTTTCTCCAACGCCGCTCCGATGACAATAATGTCATCAAGGTAAGCGAATGCGTTGGATTCCATCTGTGGTCCGATGACGCTATCCAAGGCTCGCTGGAACGTGGCCGATGCTGAGTGCAGTCCGAACGGCATCACCTTCCAATGGAAGAGTCCTCTGCCCGGAACGGTGAAGGCGGTACATTCTCGGCTCCCCTCGGCCATCGGGATCTGCCAATACCCGTTCTTGAGGTCCAAAGTCGAGATGTAACGTGCGTTACGGAGCCTCTCGATGATGTGGTTGATCCTGGGCAGTGGGTAGGCGTCGGGTATTGATTGCGCGTTGAGTTGTCGGTAGTCTACGCACATCCGCATCTCGCCTGTCTTCTTTCCCACCAGTACGATGGGAGCGCTGTGTGGGCTTTTTGAAGCTTCGATTCGCCCGACGTGCAGCAACTCGTCGACCTGAGCATTGATGATTTTCTGCATGGCCGGATTTTTGGGGAAGTACCTCTGCTTTATCGGCTTGTCGTCCTTCACAGCGATGGTATGCTCAGCTATGTGAGACACGCCCTCCAATCCCTCGAACTTTGCCAATTCTTGCTTCAAAAACTCGGCTACCCACGGCGGGAGGGGTGGTTCGGTGATGGGGGTTGTCGGTGGCGAGATTTCTTCGAGCAGGGCACATGTTATGATGGCGAGGTTCACGGTGATAGGGTCAGTCGAGTCTGATCTTCGAAAAGGGTTGCGTTGTCGACCGGCCGCGGCATCGGCTAAAGGGGCGAGTTGATAATTCGTTGGGGGGTGAGGTGCGAGTTGGTCTCCCTTGACCCGCCCATGTCCTTCGGGGCCGTGGTCTTCCAGGTGTAGCGGGTCGTGGTGTAGAGCGATGCTGGTTTCCCGTGGGGTTGTTCGCTCTGATTGAGCCGCACTGCTGGGCATTTCTGATTTGGCTCGCGTCGATCGTGTTAAATTTTTAGCGCCGCCGGGTCCGTCTCGGTCGGGGCTTAGATGCGTTGTCCTTGTATTGCTGCTGGGTCTGGCGTGGTCGAGGCTTCGATGCGTTGTCCTTGTATTGCTGCTGAGTCTGGCGTGGTCGAAACTTAGATACGTTGTCCTGATGTTACTGCTGGTTCTGGCGTGGTCGTGGCTTAGCTCCGTTGTCTTGGTAGGTATACTCTGGGTGGTTTTCGAGGCAGACGGACTGGCCCTGGGTGTGTCCAGCGGTGTCGCAGTCGTCTCCGTCGAATCCTCGTTGCTCTGGGTGTTCTTCGAGGCGAACGGACTGGCGCTGGGTGTGTCCAGCGGTGTCGCAGTCGTCTCCGTCGAATCTTCGTTGCTTTGGGTGTTCTTCGAGGCGGACGGACTGGCCCTGGTTGTGTCCAGCGGTGTCGCAGTCGTCTCCGTCGAATCTTCGTTGCTTTGGGTGTTCTTCGAGGCGGACGGACTGGCCCTGGTTGTGTCCAGCGGTGTCGCAGTCGTCTCCGTCGAATCTTCGTTGCTTTGGGTGTTCTTCGAGGCGGACGGACTGGCCCTGGGTGTGTCCAGCGTGTCGCAGTCGTCTCCGTCGAATCTTCGTTGATGGTTCTGGCGCGGTCGTATCGAATCGTGGGTTGGGTTCGGGTGGCGTTGCTGGGTCTGGCGTGTTCGAGATCCTGATGCGTTGTCGTGGGTCCATTGCTGGGTCTGGCGTGGTTGGGATTCGGGTGCGTTGTCACTGGTACATTGCTGGGTCTGGCGTGGTTGGGATTCTGGTGCGTTGTCACTGGTACGTTGCTGGGTCTGGCGTGGTTGGGATTCGGGTGCGTTGTCACTGGTACATTGCTGGGTCTGGCGTGGTTGGGATTCTGGTGCGTTGTCACTGGTACGTTGCTGGGTCTGGCGTGGTTGGGATTCTGGTGCGTTGTCTTCGTCCGGTGGGTTGCCGTTGGATTGGTCGAGTGGGTAGGAGCAGCGGATACAGTCGCGGGACTTTCGTCACTAAAAGTAACCATGCGGGGCCGAGTCGAGGATGATGTGGGGATCGGGTAGTCCTTATATTCCGTGCGTTCCCTCCGGTACTTACTTCATGAGCGATGCGTTGACTGACGAACGACCGCGTTGCTCCCGTGTCGAGGGTAGCTGTGAGCGGTACTCCTTCGATGGTTACTAGCGCGGCAATCCTGCCTCCTTCCAAACTTAAGGGATGAGTTACTCCTGGGGGCCCTGGAGGTATGTCTCCGATCGGATCCCTGACGAGCGGAGACTCGGCCCGTTTCCCGACTCGGATAGCCTACAGCAGTCGATCGTCCGGATGCCGCAGCGGCCACACTCCCCACAGAATAGCACTCACCGATTCCTGCATGAACTGCTGAAAAGACCTTCCTCCCCGCAATTACGGCAGGCCCGGCGTGTGTTCACCGGCCAGTCTCCATCCTGGGTCACTACGCGGCTTGCCGTGTCGGCGCTCCGGGAGCGCCCGGTGTCGTCTGGAGGAGCATGCTGTGGGGTGGATAAGCCGGGTCCTTGCTATGATGGCGTTCTGGCTTTCGTATTTGGGCGGTCGTTAGCTGGGTGGGTTTGTTCGCGGTCCCGCGTTGTCTCGTACGCTACTATCAATTGGGTCAGTTCTCGCAACGTCTCGAACTCATGTCTACGGGTGAACAGTTGGTATTCCGGCCGAAGGTTCTCGTAGATCCTGTCCAGCTCCCTGTCTGGAGTATACTGAGCTCGTTGCATCATGAGTCGGAGGTCGATCAAGTAGTCCTGAAAGGCTTCTCGGGGTCGTTGGTGACGGGAGCGGATCGTATCTTCAAAGCGCTGAAAGTATCGCGGGGGTAGGAAGAACTCCAAGAACTCCTTCCGGAACTCGGTCCATGGCTTGCCTTGCATCTGGAACGTCCTAAACCATCCTTCTGCCTTGCCAGTTAGTAGCCCGGAGATGGCTCGCGGCAGTTGCGCTGGGTTTCCGCCATATGAGTCGACCCTTTCTTCCAACCGTTCGATGAAAGCCAGCGCATCCGAGTGTCCGTCGAACTTCAGACCCCAATTGCGCAGCTTATCGGCCAGGGCGGCGAAGGAAATTTCTTCCCTTCCGGGTCGCGAAGTTCCGGCTTCCTCGGGGAAGCGGTGCTGGTGGTGATTGTCACCATGTCGCCGGTCAGTCGTGGTTTCAAGCCGGCCAGAGTCGCCGTGAGCTGCACGTGGGAACTCGGGAATTATGATAGATAGAGGCTGCTCCGCACAGATCCCTTCCTTCCGCTCTCGCTGACTCGGTCCCGGCGACGGGGACGTGTTCCTCGGGCTTCTCGGGCTGGGCGCGCTGTCGAAGATCATTCCGAGCTCTTTGATCCGTTTTTCGATGGCAGTCGGATGCTCACCGCGCGAAATAAAGGCCGAGATCCGGCTGCGCAGTTCGTCCACTGTCCCGGTTTCACCGAGGCCGAATTCGGCGGCGATGGCCTGCAATTCGTCCTTGCGCCGATACGAAATCCACTGTACCCCCATGTCGAAGCACGGTGGTCGAACTGGCACTTCGAGGTCTTTCGCGTTTCCGACGGTAGTATCACGTATTGACCCTCCGGTAGAATCTTTTCTTAGGTAACGCACTGAATACCGGAGTCCTTGGGGCTAGTCACGGAGGCGCGGCGTATGCACGGTTAACACAGTTGTCCAGTGGAGGCGTCCTTGGCGTCCTTGCTGCTTGGGGTCCTGGTCGATAGTCCTTGCTATCGTTGTCCTTGGAATTGTCCTGACTGTTGATCCTTGCTAGGCCGGTCGATAGTCCTTGCTATCGTTGTGCTTGGAATTGTCCTTGTGGTCCTGGTCGTGCTGGGTTCGTTGATTTAAGCGTTGGATCTCGTCCCGTGTTGATGGCTGAACGCTGACTGATCACTTTGAAGGCCTGGCGTTTTCTGATCGTGCTGAATACCGGGCATTTACTGATCGCGCTGAAGACCGGGCATTGACTGACTGCTCTGAAGACCGGGCGTTGACTGCTCGCGCTGAGGGTCGGGCATCAACTCGTCTCGCTGAGGGCCGGGCGTTGACTATCGGCTATTGTTTTGTAGGCCGGGCATTGAATGATCGCGCTGAAGACCGGGCATCGAATGACTGCTCTGAAGACCGGGCGTTGACTATTCTCGCTGAGGGCCGGGCGTTGACTATCGGCTCTCTCTCTAGCGATTTCTGCCCAGCTTCGGCTCGGTTCTCTTTCTCTGCCGCCTCGCCGCGGCGCTCTCCTCCTCATGTGGGCGCAGCGGCCACGTGCTGACGCTATTGCTAGGGAGGTTAGGGAAGCCAGCCTCGGCTGTACGTGAATAATGGGCGACCTCACGTGCGGTTTTTTTTTTCAGAGATATACAGCCATTCTTGACCTAATGATTCCGACTGGCCGTGCTTGCGCATGGTACAGTCCCGATTCCCCCTGCTACTCTTTCTTCTGATCGACTGTTCCACTTAGCGCCCCAAAACATAACGGAATCCCGGAGTCCCTGCTCGGGCGCCATCTGTAAGGAAGCGATCCTGGGCTGGGGTACATATCTCAGTCTACACCAGGGTCGAAATTACAGCAATATTTATAATTTGCCGGGACTCCGTATTTAAGACCGACGATGGGGGACAGGGCCGCAGTCCCGCGGACGGGAGCGATCGTAGCGTGGGACCGGTTATCGCCGAATAGCGCCTTCAGGGCCCCACCGAACTCAGAATCAATACGGAGGTCTTTACTATGCGATAATACCGACAGGTGTCGCCGAGAGTACCTAGGCTATCGCCGGACAGTACTTACGGGACCCCGCCGGCCTGAGAGCTACTACGATGCGGAAAGGGGGACTATGCTATGCGGGAATACCGACAAGTATCGCCGAGAGTACCTAGGCTATCGCCGGACGGTACTTACGGGACGCTGTCGGCCTAAGAATTACTACGACGCGGAAAGGGGACTTTGCTATGCGGAAATACCGGCAAGTATCGCCGAGAGTACCTAGGCTATCGCCGGACGGTACTCACGGGACCCTGTCGGCCTAAGAATTACTACGAGGGTCGGGGATACCGGCAAGCATCGCCGAGAGTGCCTAGGCAATCGCCGGATAGCACTTACGGGACACCGCCGAACTAAGAATTACTACGAGTACGAGAATACCGACGCGTATCGCCGAGAGCGCTTAGGCAATCGCCGGATTGCACTCACGGGACACTATCGGGCTAAACATTACTGCGAAAGTCTTTATCATACAGGGCAGGTATCGCCGAGAGGGTTTAGACAATCGCCGGACAGCCCCTTCGGGACCCAGGGAACTACGGGGATCAGGCGAGACACCAACAGGAGTCACCGGGGGCGCTTAGACGATCGTCGGATAGCGGCCTCGGGACCCTGCGGGGTCACAAACTACGGGATGGGATCATGCGGAGGGAACGCCGACAGGTATCACTGGGAACGCCTAGGCAATCGCCGGACAGCGGCCTCAGGATCCGGTCGGGCTACGAACTACTGGATGGAATCACACAGGCTCGGGCAAGAGGCGGGAGGAAGGGCAGGGAAGATGAAGCCTCGGGCCTCCAGGTTCCCTAGTGTATAGATTGTTGGTGGTCGTGCTATGTTTCTGTTATATTACATTTCACTTTATTCCCTACCTATCGCACCGCTCAGCAGCCCGTATGCACGTCCAGAGACTCGCTTACCCCTGAACTCCCGCGCTTGTATTCGTCGAAAGCCTCCTCTTACCCGTGGGTACGGCGTAGATGCAGGATCTCCTCTCCGTAAGTGTAGTATCGATGCAGGGTCTTCTCCCCGTAAGCGCAGCGTCGATGCCGGATCTTCCCCGTGTCACTGATAGCGTTGGCGTGAATCCGGGCCGCCACGTGTTTTTACTTTTTCCAAGCCACTCGAATTTTTCCGCGAACACGTCCGACTCATACGACTGCTCCCAATCGACTTTTTTTCTCCTTCCACGTTTTCCCAGCTCAGAGCCGGCGTTCTGCTGGCTCTCCGATCCAGCGTCAGCCTGGGCGGCTAGCGTCGTCATCCTCCGCGGCGGCAGAGGGCTGGCGCCGTCGTTCGGCGTCTCCGCTGCGCCGGTGACTTTCGTCTCTCTGTCTCGCTGCTGGCGCGTCGTTACTTCGCTTGAGTTTTCCGCGTCTCTCTTCTGCCGTTGCTGCTGTGGGCTTACTGTTCCAGCGCTTCGTTGCTGCGTCGACGCTGGCGGCTTATCTTTTCGGCGCTTCTCGTCTTCGGCCGTCGCTGAATTGATGCTGTTGGCTACCGTTTCGGCTCTTGGTGTATTTCTCTCTCTCTTTGGCTTCCGCTGCGTTGTTGTTGCCGGGTTTTGTTTCTTGGTGTATTCCTCCCCGTTTTGGCGTCGGTGCCGTTAGGTTTCGGTTCTTGGTGTATTCCTCGCCGTTGCTGTGTCGGTGCCGTTGGGTTTCGATTCTTGGTGTATCCCTCTCCCTCTTTGGCCGCTGCTGCGTCGTTGTCGTTGGGTTTCTGCTTTCTCGGTGTATTCACGCCGTTGCTGCGTCGATGCCGTTGGTTTTCGGTCCTCGGTGTATTCCTCTCTCGTTTTGGCTGCTGCTGCGTCGTTGTTGTTGGGTTTTGGTTCTGAAAAGCCAGTGGCGTCCGCCGTGATCGCGACGTGCTTCCCCCCCCCCCCCCCCCCCCCCCCCCCCCCATCCCTTTAAAGAAGATAATAAGCTACGTGGGCCTTAGAGATCCCTCGGGCCGTATAATATATAAAATTAATGTCATGTAGCCTTCGTGGCCTTCCCCCTCCCCCCCCTTAACCTAAAACTGAAAAGTCATTAAAGAAAAGTCCAAAAATCTTAATTCTAATAACGTAATCTCGGGTCCCTCCAATGGGAAAATGACGGCGAGCTGATGGGCGGAAAAGATGTGGGTGGAGCGTACGCTCCCTCACAAGCTACAAATGATATTGACGATCTGGATGTATTAACACCAGGTCATTTTATAATTGGAAGGCCAATATTTGGCCCGATTGAGACAATTTCAGAGAAAAAAATCGGGAATCTGGATAGATGGAGATTAATTCAGAAAATGAAAAGAGAATTTTGGATTAAATGGAAAGAAGATTATTTGCACACACTGCAACAAAGAAATAAATGGAAAATAGGAATGCAGAATATTAAAACAGGACAGATTGTATTAATAAAAGATGAAACCTGTCACCCAGCTAGATGGCCCTTGGGAAAAATAGAAGAAATACATAAAGGTAGGGACGATAGAGTCAGAGTAGTAACTATAAAACATCAAGACGGGTTGATAAAACGACCTATAACTAAAATTTGTCCATTAGCTGGAATTGAGTCAGAAGAGCAAGACTCAGGAATGACTCCGAAAGAGACCAGAAGTACGCGTAGTAGACCTCGAATGTCCAAGCTAGGACTGATGGCAGCATTGTTAATGCTTGTGTTATGTTGCCAAGTGTCAAATGCAAACATTGCTGCTAGAGGAACGGCGAAGTGGTCAATTGAAAAAATGAACAGTTCTACTTCGATGTATTTGGACCCGATGGGGGACGTTGAAATAGTCGCCTCATCCTCATCATTATAACATGGACCCGTATTTCCAAATGATAAAAAAGGGGAAAGAATTGATTGGGAAAATGAGAGTTGTGTGTGGTAAACTTTATACTTTTGAAGATCAATGCAATAATGTCTTAAATAATACGGAAAGACAAATTGCAGACCTGGAGGAAAATAATAAACTTTTCATGACTCAGGATAATAAAAGAAAGAAGCGAGCACCATTTGAGTTTATGGGCTTACTTTATCATATATTATTTGGGATAATGGACGCCGAAGATAGGGAAACGTTGGAAGGAAATATGAAAAATTTATTAGAAAACCAACATAACCTAGATGATTTAATTAAAAAACAAACATCGGTGGTAGAGTCATCGGTAAATATTCTCAAAAGAACTACCGAGGAAATAAATTTGAACTTTAGAAGTATGAGCGCTAGAGTAGAAAACATAACGGAAGCATTAAAGGAAAGTTTATATGTGTACAAAGAATCTATAACTTTCTTTATGGTATCAAAGCAGCTAAGCTCCTTGATTGAAGAGTGCGATAAAATTCAATCAGCAGTTATTAATCTACTGATAGATATTAATCATGGTAGACTAAATCCAAATATTTTAAAACCTATACAATTACAGGGAGAAATAGCAAAAATAAAAGATAACTTATTAGAAACATTGGTGCTTCCAGGAAAAAGAACAGGAACAGAATTGAAGGAAATGTACAGCCTATTAACAGCGAAAGGAATTTTTGTTTATAACAAATTAATTCTGAACGTGAAGATTCCCCTGTTTGGTAGACACGCATCCCATTTGTTTAGGATAATTCCAATGCCGGTTGAGCATGAACAAGAATTAGTCAAGGTAGATTTGAGCTCCAGGTATTTAGTATATAATTTCGATATTGATTCCTATCATTCGATGACTGAAGCTACCTTGAACAAATGCCAAAAATGGCAAACGAATAGAAGAGTATGCGAAGGTAATTGGCCTTGGAGCAATGCCAATGATAATGCTTGTGAGATAGCTCCTTTCAAACCAAAGGGTAATTCAAATTGCGTTTATAGGAAGATAGCAGAGACAAGGTCATTTTGGGTCGAATTAGAAAGACAGGGTAGTTGGATCTTCAAAGTTCCAGTAAACACTAATGCTAGAATTCAATGTAGTAACTCAAATCAAGAACTAATTTATCTTCCGCAACAAGGAATTTTAACAATAATAAATGGTTGTACTGTGCGAACCGATGATAAAATACTAGTACCTCATCACAGTATTCAAACAGAAAGCTACGAGCACATTTCATCCTTTTATACAAGCAATATAAGTAAAATACCAAAAATTGTTTGAAATCCATTAGCAGTACCATTAATTAACCACACAGAAGAAATGGATAAGTTAAGAAACGAATTAAAATTGTTAAAAGAAGGTCATCATGATTTAAAAGGGCTTAAGTTCCATCATGTTTCTGGACATGCGGCCTTGATTATCGGAATCATAATAATAATAATATTAATAATCTATGCCATAAGAAGAATTAAAGTAGCACGAAGACTACTACGATAGCACTTCCCTACCCACTGTAATTGACTGTAAATGATTATCTGTACTTCTAATTATAGCTATGTATAAAGAAAATGTACACAAAAAGGTTCACAAGAATCAAAATACAAAACAATGCCACTTTCGGCCCTTTGCAGAATGTTCAAACATGAACATATTATCGTCAATACAATGCCACTTTCGGCCCCTTGCAGAATGTTTAAACATAAATAGATTATTGTACACATTCACTCATGTAACAACACCGATCTCTAAAGAAATCACATAAAGTAGACAAGTTATGACTGCACGGGTGTAAACAGAGATCTGTAACCCATTAATACGACAACAAAACACAAGTGGAGAAAACACTTAACAAATGCGGTCCTAAAATAAAACTAATAAAAGCATGTACTCAAATAGACACCCTCAGTAAAGTGTATCCTCTGCGTAGGTCTAACGATAATTATAGACTACCAAATTGTACCTCCTACCTCATTGTCAAATCACATATAAGGCTCTGATATTAAGAATACAATTTAGTTTGAATTTACAACTCAACTCGCAAATGTCTAGACTTTTCTTTTAAGGTCTTAACACGTGTTGTCAAATACTGTTAATGTTACTTCAGGTGTGCCACAGGGAAGTCATCTGGGCCCGCTTCTGTTTATTTTATTTGTGAATGACCTTCCTCAAGTTATAACATACTTTACTACACTAATGTATGCTGATGATGTTAAAATCTGTCTGTCTTACTCTGATTGGTATTTGCACACACGCCTTCAACTGGATCTTAGTGAACTACTATTGTGGTGTTCAACTAATCTTCTTTTTCTGAACCTTTCCAAATGCAAACTTATGACATTTTACCGTCGCTCTCCACATTTTGTCTCATATGTTCTAGGAAATCATGTCCTCGAGCGAATTTCGTGTTCAAATGACTTCGGAGTCCTTTTTGATCATAAGATGTGTTTTAACAGCCATATAGCTGCAACTGTAAATAAAGCTAAGGGTGTTTTAGCGTTCATCAAGCGTTGGTCCAAGGAGTTTGACGACCCGTATGTTACGAAACAACTGTACATCTCGTTAGAACGTCCTATATTGGAGTATTGTTCTTGTGTGTGGAGCCCGCAGTATAAAGAGCAGCAGGCTGTTATTGAATCCGTGCAAAAGCAATTTTTAATTTTTGCCCTTCGTAACTTTAACTGGGACTCGGGTAGAATCTTGCCACCCTACCGGTCTGGGCTAAGTCTTATTGACCTGCCATCGTTGCACCATCGCAGAATATGCAATGGCGTAATGTTCGTGCACAAGCTCCTTCTCGGGATCGCTTACTCCCAAACTCTCTTGGGTCAGATTGACTTGGCCGTTCCATCTAGACCTACCCGTACTTTTAGGCCTATCCGTTTACCCATATGTAGGTCTAATTATGCCGATCATGAACCTTTTAGGGTTTTATGCCATAATTATAACTCCCTCTGTCATACCCTATCCCCTGAACTGTCTCTTAAACTAATTGCATGCAATATTTATAATCACTTAAATTTAGCTAACTTTTAACTTCTCTTTTTCCGCCTTTTGTAATTAAGTACCATTATTAACAGATAATTTGTTAATTTAATAAATAAATTCTAAGTTCTAAATTCTCCGCGTGGCCGTCATGGTGACTGGTAGTGAAAAATATATTCGCTTAAAGCCGGCTCAGTGCCCATTCAATAGTCAAGCCAAACTCAAAGATTCCTACCATTGCAAAGTGTTAGTTCCACGCCGTGGACGGAGAAAAGATATATCGCCAATACTTGGCCAGCCGTTCGACCGCCCGAAAAACGAGCGCCCCAGTATATTAACATTTTTCCAAATAGTGGTGCAATTCTGTTGAGGTAATTATCCAGCCAGCTACAGCGACTCGTTGAAAAATGTTCTGTTCTTTCCGCTTAGGATTAGCAGCTTTGAAACGCTGGTCTATAAGTTACGGTTTGGGTATTCCCGGAGACACGTGCTTGGACACGTGCCCGTACCAACGTACCACCGGTTGAACCCCACCGTTCGACGCGTTCGGAGGCAGCTGATGTTACCTGCGCCCGGTACAATCTTGTGCCAACTACAGACCACGAGTAGGAGCTCGGTCCCCAGCCGGGAAGCATCGGCGGGGTCGACTTACGTCGGATTTAGTTTTATGTTCTATCTTTATTTCGAAATTAGACCCGATATGCGAAACCCTGTTTTTTTTTATCCGCTTTCTGTTTAACCACAATCGGCAAAAATGTGCAAATTAAATCAGGGAACATTCAGCAAATGAGAAGTGTATTAATACCGATTATTCTTACAGTTTTTGATTTTGGTTGCCCGCATTCATTTCATCATCATGCAAATACTCATGACAATCACACACAGCATCATACTCATCCATCCATCAAATCACCTCATCTAACACACAACGAAAGATCTTTCTGCGTGGGAGCCAAAGTTATTATTCGCCTCGTAAGTGATTATCATGAAACAAGTAAGCCATCTGAAAAATAAATGAATGTGCGGTAACTATTCCTTGGTCTTCAACCATGATCACGGTATTTAAACACGTATTACTATACCATAATATACCCGGTATATTTTTTCTGGTTTTGCACTGACCAAGTTGAAGTAATGAGGCTTAAAGTTTTCTTGTTCCTATGATGAACATGTAACCAAGTTCTTGCACCTACATATGTATACATACTCATAACCATTTTTATAGATTTAAGATCATTATACCCTACCTCACCCATATGATAAATAAAATAATAATAACTAAATAAAATTAGTTTTGAAATGAAACAAGGTTAATTAGATTATCTCGGAACCATGTGGCCTCGTTTGACAGAGAGGTGACCTACCGAAATCTTTGTTGGAGGGATCCTGACAATTAATTGGTGGCCCTGAAGGATCATGGTAGGGTGGGCGTTCTCGCCAATGGGCGATACCGCAGTCAACAAAGATCTGACTGGTGATCTTCTTCGTTTACGTATATATGCTGATCTGTCCCGTTTCCAAGTATCCTTTCCCTACTCGTACGCGATTTTTTATAAATTCTTATCTCGACCATTTGCTAGAGCTCTAAATTGGTGGTAAAATGTCCTCCATACCTACACCCCGCCGACCAGAGACAAAAGCCGAAGCCAGCGCGTACTTCATACTCCAGTTTAGTTTACATCGTCTCCTACAACCTGTACGTTTTATGCTACAGGTAAAGACATAATTGAAATGGCAATTGGTTCGAAAAGTCTGTCACGATGTTATAGCAGGGCTTAAGATGTTTTAGCACCCAACGTGGGGCCCTTTTTCGGCTTGCCCCGACCAAGAAATGTCTTACAAAAGCCATCAACAGCTATGCGAGCTGCATCTCAATGCATTGGCGTAAGACTTCTTCCTACATCCGTTAATTCCCAAAAGATATACATGGATGCGCCTTGTATGGGTGATTGACTTCGAGTAGCTGGATTGCGTAGCAGTTTCTAAAAGAGCTGAAACGCCCGCGCTCGAGTTTAATCAAACTACTAGGCATAGTAACGAACCGGTGCCAACTGGCCGGACAGGCACCTCCGCTAAATAGCGCGTTCCAATGTTTCTGTCGGATTTAGGCTGCAAATTGTATTAGCTCTACTGCTTACCCTTGTCCGTACCATTGCTGATCATTGTCTGCCGTTTTGGCCTGGATCAAGTTAGTCAGTGGCTTAGAGCTACGGCCTGACCGCGACCGTAAGCAATAGAATCAGGGATAGTATATTTCCTGGGTCAGTATAAACCTTGTCTTCTTCTTCAGATTTTCTATTGTTATTCCGTTTTTTTTTTTCTTTGATAGACGTAGGTGGAATGGTTCTGCTATACTGTGGTTCTGGACAATTTGTTGGTCCGCGATCCACAACTTTTTTGTGTTTTTTGCGACCTACAGCATAGAGAGAAGGCCATGGCTTTGTCAGGGTTTCGGATTGCTCGGATATCCGTCAGTGATGCAGAACAACCGAACGGTCCCAGTTCAACCGATAATTCATTGTATTGATTGTTGATTGTTATTAATATCATCAGAGTTAGTGGGGGACACACTCATGTTAGACGAATGTAGCATGGTGTCCGAATTTTGTGGATAAAGAGTAGGTAGAATGTCATTAGATTTGTGTTTCGACGAGATTGATCAAATCGACTGTTCGGATCAGAGCCCAGCCGATTAGCTGCTTGCCAAATAACACCTAATTCTTGGCCCTCAGCCGCTTATTTTGTTTGTTTATAATGCCTATGTAACTCAAACGTTTGTCAAAGCTTTGCGCTTGCTTGCCCTGAGAGGCGTTCTCTGCAAGCTCGCTCTTTGTCATCTACGCTTTGTGTCGGCCTGCCCACGTCTGCCGAGCGAAGCTGCGCTTAGCGATCGGAGCGGCAATGTTAAGGGCAGGCAAGCCACACTTGCAATTTGGATGTCACGCATTAAAGTACATATCGTAATTTTATTTCTGCGCCGAGTTTTATTTAATTCGAAATAATTAATCGGCCGATCGGGGATAAAAAACATTATCTCCACACCGACCATTCCGATATTGATGTTGCGTAAGATAGGTAGAATATCGGACACAGGTTTTAAGAACAAGTTGTAAGCTCGTATTTAATTTGGTTTGTTTTAATACGAAAAGAGGTAAAAAGTCAGTGTGACCGGCGTGCAACAAGCCCCTACAATCATCCGCTCCTAGCTTAGCGTAGGAATTAGCATTAGCGCAGGCGACCGCCTCAAGCAAAAAGTCTTCTCAGCTTCTAATGAGAACTAGATCGCAGAGAGTGATAGCAGCTCCAGCTGTGAATACTGAAAATTTACCGTCCGGTCCAACTAAAGTCGTTGCACCAATCATGCCAGTTCCACGTAGTGAACCAGCGAACGCAGCAAGCCCAGGCTTGGCCCAAATGGCACAGGCGTTGACGGACGCCATGGCCCAAATCGGTTTGTTGTCGCAAGCCATGACTCAAATGTCTGAGACAATGGAAGTAGGATGTGACGGCGCTTCGGCCGGGGTAGCCTCGTCGCGCCGGGGTAATTTGTTTGATCTCTGGATGTGGTAGCTGAAAGAGAGACTCGTGGTTCAAGAATAAGGCGGGGCTTGAGCGGTAAAAAATAAATAGAGCTATTTTTTTTGTTCTTAAAAGGTACAATGTTTGGTAGGTGTGCGGGTTTTCCTTCTGGCTCTTCCTTCGGAGTTGGCTGCCGGGGTCGTCCTTCGGGCTGGCCACACGTGGCGGATGGTTGCGTGCGGGTCATGGTGGCCGGTCGGTCCGGTCGGTCCGGTCGGTCCGGTCGGTGTCGGTCTTCGCTCCGCGGAGAGAAGAATGTTGCGGAGGTCGAATGCGCTCCAAGGATAATAAATGTTGCGGAGGTCGAATGCACTCCGAGGAAAATAAATGTTGCGGAGGTCTAATGCACTCCGAGGATAATAAATTTTGCGGAGGTCTAATGCGCTCCGAGGAGAATAAATGTTGCGGAGGTCGAATGCGCTTCGAGGAGAAGAAATGTTCCGGAGCTCGAATGCGCTCCGAGGAGAATAAATGTTGCGGAGGTCGAAAGCGCTCCGAGGATAATAAATGTTGCGGAGGTCTAATGCGCTCCGAGGAGAATAAATGTGACGGAGGTCTGATGCGCTCCGAGGAGAATAAATGTTGCGGAGGGCGAATGTGCTCCGAGGAGAATAAATGTTGCGGAGGTCGAATGCGCTTCGAGGAGAAGAAATGTTGCGGAGGTCGAATGCGCTCCAAAGGAGGTGGGGCTGCGGAGGTGATCTCCGAGAGGGATGGGAGGATCGCTGGGGCTGTTGGTGGCTGCTGCTGATGCTTACGTCTCCACTGGCCGGAGCCGAACTGATGCTGATCGCTCTGGCGGAGCCCCTTTTATTTCCGAAAAGCAGCTGATCCGTACGGCATGCTCCTAACGCGTTGTGCTGATCAGCTGATTTTCGTGCTGGTGTGTCCCTAATGCGGAACGGCTGATAGTGTGCCCGTTGAAGCTTGGGTCGGGGTCACACTAGGGACGGTCAGCTGTGGGTGTGACCGTGGGTGGCTCTGCTACGGGCCCATTGGTGGTGATCATCTGTGATTGGTTTTATGTTTCTTTCGATTTTTTTTTATTGTTTGTTTTTTTCTGTTTATTTATACTTATATGGCAGGTCTTCATGTATTATCTCTTATGTGCTATTTCTTTTTATCACTACTAATACTATTAACTTAGTCTTCATGGCTTGTCTTGTTGTTTCTAGTGTACTTCATGGTTTCTTCTTGGTGTTTCTATGTTTGTTTTGGTGTTTGTGGAGCCTGCGCTGGGCGTCACACTCCCATCTCCTTTCCCAGTGGGGCGTTTTCGGTTGGATTTCCCTAGTGCCCTTCTGGCTGGGCTTACGGGGTTCCGGTTCCGGCGTTGGCCGCTCGGGGTTGAGGTCCAGCACGTCCCTGTCCGAGTCCTCTTCTTCCATTTCTTTGGCCTAGGATAGTTTTATGTCTTGTTGTTCGCTGTCTCTTCGTGCCGTTTGTTCTTGTTGGTTGGCCTGGTTTGCCTAGCTGATCCTCTTCTACTGGTGTTTCGTGCTTGTGCTGGTTTTGGTTGCCCTCCGGGGTGCCGACACTTTGCTCTCCTGATGCTCTCATTCGTGAGCTGAGTGGGGGGGCGACCGGTAGCAAATTTGCCGCTCGGTTCTTGTGGCTGGGCTGCGCCATACTTTTCTTAAATTTTCGGGCCGAAATGTCTAATTTTTCCATCTTTCTGAAAAGGTAGAGAGATAACATGTTTACTGTGTTTGCTTCCTCTATTTCTGCTGGTTTTAGCTGTGAAACATGTGCCCGTAGTCTTTTGTTCGTCGTCGTGTCTTGTACTGTTGTAATTACTGGTGAGGTTAGTTCGAGGACTTTACACGGACCGGAGTATTTTGGTTCTAGTTTTGCTGTTGTTTTGTCGATTTTCTTCCAGAGTGGGTGCGTTCGTACCCATACTAGGTCCCCTATTTTTGGTTTCTATTCTCGCTTTCGCAAATTGTAGTGTCGTGCTTGTTTTGCTGCTTCTTCTTCCATGTTTTGCTTTGCTATTGCTTCTGTTTGTTTTCATTTTTCGGTGTTTTCTTGGTCTGTTTTATTGTTACACCCTGAACCTGGTGTTACCTCGTCGAATAGGTTGCGAATAGGTAATCTAAGTTCTCTCCCGAATATCAGGCATGCTGGGCTAAAACCTGTTGACTCTAGTGCTAGTTCTGGTAGTTGTTCGTCCCATTTGTTGTGTCTTCCTCCCGCAAATTGTGCGATCATTGTCTTCAGTGTTCGGTTTGCTCGTTCGGTTGGGCTTTATGGTGTGATGCCCCACGTTTTCATTACCTGTTTTGTCTTTCTGCTCGTAAATTGTACGCCGTTGTCCGAGATCAATTTCTTTGGTGCACCACCCCTAGCCAGTATTTTTTCTCTGAACGCCTTTAAGAATGCGTCAGCTGTTGCGCTTCTTGCCGTTGTGATCTCCACCCATTTCGAAAATTTATCGATAAACACGATTAGTGCGGTGTTACCGTGCGGCGTTCTTAGGAGTGGTCCTACGAAATCGACGCATACTGTTTCCCATGGTGCTTTTGCGATTTTTGTTAGCATTTTGCCTGCCGCAGCTTGTTGTGATACCTTGAATTTTTGGAAGCTTTCGCATGTTCGTACGAAACGTGTTACGTCTCTGCTTAACCCTGGCCAAAAGTATCGCTGCCTTATCCTGATTTTCGTGCGTCTGATCCCGAGGTGTCCGGCTGTTGAGTTTGTGTGATTTTCGGTTAGTACCCTGTGTTTGTAGTGGGGCGGATCGCTGCTCAATTCTCCAACGACGAAGTTTATGATCCAGTGAACCGCCTAGTAGCCGTCGCAAGAAATGTAGATATATGGTAGATATATGTCGCTGTGTATTTGGTTCGCGGGTCGCGCGGTAGATCGGCCGTTTGAATCGGGGGTGGAAGCGTAACTAACTCTTAGTGTTATGCTCTAAGCTTGATCCTGCGGTGAGTCGTGGATCGTAAAATCTCCCCAGCGCCCCTCCGAGCGCGCGAGAGCAAGTTGGGACCGGAGCGCACGTTGTTGGCACAGTGCTTGGCAATTATTTGCTGCTGTCCAGAACATCCTCCCCCCCCCTTGCAGGATTGCAAAGTATAATTGGGTGGCCTATGCCTGGGTGCACGCTTCGGACCCGATTCATCCGAAAACAGTGCTCTGGACGTCGGTTCAGTATCGCTCCACTGTCGAATCGCTGTGCAGATGCGCAAAACTGGGCTTGAGGAGTCTATGTACGGCGCAGTGGTTCCTACGACGGGGCGGCTCACGGGGAGACGAGTGTGTCGTTCGGCGTGGGCCGATGTAAATGGCGACGGTGCCGTCGCTGCTGAACGGGCTGGAAGACGAGGGCAGCGTGGAGTAGCGTGTGGTGGTTCCTGCCACACACCCTGCTCAGCCCGCCACTGCAACAATCCTTGCCGGAGTGTTGGTGTGCCAGGCAGTTCCCGCAATACTTTTTGATAAGGACAGCTCGGAGTCTCTCCTCTGGGCTCAGGAGAAGAAATTGGTGGCAGGTCCGAAGCGGATGGACTCCTTGGCAGATTCGGCAACGGTAGAAGCCGATTTCCCGAGCACGTCGGTTCTCCATGGTGCGTTTGGCGCGGGGACGTGGGGCCATATCTGGCTGAGGAGAACTAAGATGAAATAAAGGAGTCGAAGACACATTAGTACCGATCTTGGAACGGGTGTGAGACACATTTAGAACATTGGAAATTGCCGCCCGGTTTCATGGTCTGGCGAGGCTGTGTTGATCTAAGGACGGATTCACATTCAAGTTCAGGCTTGAATTCGGAACGGAGCGTTGAGCTTTCATATAGTGAATATTTTGAAAACATTCCCTTCGGTCAAGCGTAGGAGACTGTCCGAGAACTTCTGCGCAGGGAGCTGGAAGGAAATTGCTTTCGTAAAATTACCCCAGTTTGATAGGTCGTCTGGAAATTTGACTCGAAAACGATGAGATTTGATTCATCATCTGGGGCACTGGACCTGTGAGTACCCAGCCGAAAATGGTTTCCTGCCCGAGGAGAGATTCACAGATGTTGAGCCACTTAACTGGATGGACGGAAGCTCCAATCAGAACATCTATTTGTGAACTCTCATAGAACGTCGGATCCGCACATGAGACGTTCGGCAGGTCTTTCAAAAACCTTTGCGAGATCGGATGCGATGGAATATTCGCGGCCACTTCCGGAATAACGTAGGCTGTGGAATTTAGTTGTAAGTCGGAGAGCGAATGGAAAAACTACAGAGCTTCTTTAACTGAGCGGATACAGCATTATTTAGGCCGGAGACCTGTGCCTGTATACGTTGGATTGGCAATTTGATCATATCAACAAGACGTTCCGTAATGAACGTCGCCTCGGAGCCAGAGTCGATCAGAGCGCGGGCGTGGAAATTTTTCCCCAGGTGGCAAATATTCACGATGGCCGTGCCTAGAAGGACAGCCCTCGTGCCGGAGGCGAAGTACGCCTGAACGTTTGGCTGGGCTTCGGACGAACTTGTATTTTGCACGCTTGGCTCTCGTGAATGTAGCTGGGGTCACGCTGAGGAATTTTGTGCCGTTGTGGAAATCGCTTCGCTAGAGTTTGCTACGGTGTAGAAGCGTGTGGTGCCAGTCTCCACAAGTGATACAATTGTGGGCGCTTTGTCATACTCGTATCTGGTGGCCCCTTGCAAAGCAGTTCAAGCAAAGCTGATTTTGCTTAATGTAGTCGGAGCGAGCGTCAGCGGGCATTTGATGGAAGTGAGGGCATAAACGGATTGGATGATACTCTTTGGAGCAGAGATCACACGTGCTCCTTATTTGATTCACTGTTGTCTCGAACGAGTGGACACTCCTAGGATAAGGACTTCCTTGAGCCAGAAACGGATTGCTTCTGGAATTGTTTGAAGTGGGTATGCTTGCCCTGGAGTGGGCCTGAGTCTCCATACCTGGATGGCAGTCCTCGGTCACTTCGAGAGACAGGTACCGCTCCGCCAGGAATTTCGGACTTGTGCGTCACGGATTGCTCCCAAAGCTCTAAAGTCGTCTTTGGCAGCTTAGCGGAAATGAGGTACACTAACACTCCGTCAGCGAAAACGCTATCTGTGGAGACCTCGGAGTGGGTGAGTGTCGTGAGGCACTTGTGGACGGCCCTCTGGAGCTCCTTTAGCGCTGCTGCTGACTCCGTACGGATTTGGGGAAGACTGAAAAGGATCTTCAGCTGGGCTTTGAGTATCAGCCTCTTGTTTTGGAAACGCTCAAGGAGGGCGTTCCATGCCGACGCGAAACCCTCGTTCGTGAGCGGAGCCTGTGCCACTATGTCGTGGGCCTCACCGCTCTTTTTGCTGAGGTGGAACAGTTTTTCCCCTGGAGCCAACCTCGAGTTTTCTATGTAGATGGCGGTGAACAGGTCTCGGAACATGGGCCACTGCTGGTAGTCACCACTGAAAACTTCAGTGTCACATGGAGGGAGGTGGTTGCCGCAAGTCGGCACTTGAACGGCCAGTTGGGGCGTGTGAGGGACAGTCGGGGGCTCAAGCTGATCGTTTAGTTCGGCAAGGCATTGCGCGTAGACCGCGTAGCAGTCATCGTACGTCCCTTGGACGTCAGCTACCAACTCTGGATCTGTTTCCGCTATCGCACCCACACAGGCCTCGAACTCCGCGTCCACTTTCGCCCAGAGACTTCGGAGTTGATCCCGATGGACTTGGGAGAGCGAGCGGCTTGTTGTGCTAGCATCTGGAGCGCTGAGCTTCTGGTCGAAGCGTGTCAGTCTGCTTGCAGCCAAGGCAAACTTAGACCGTGCGGAACTGGCGGCCGATTGTTCCTTAGTGCTAGGAACCGTGCGAGGGACTACCGAGGGGAGCAACAAGGTCTCGAAGGCATGTGGTGTTTGAGTCCGGGACGTGGTCGGACCTCGCTCAGCTTGGCCCATACGGGAAGATATGGGCGAAGCCGTTGGAGCTGGGTGGATGGGTCAAACTCAGCGAACTCACCCGCTCAAACTTCTTGCGAGATTTCTTTTCACCAGTGGGCATGGTTGGCTGATGGATTTGCGATAACGCGTATCAGAGTCGCAAAGCAGGTGAGCGGGAATGGCGACGTGGAAGTTCAGAACTACGAACCGTGGATATGTGGTTTTGGTGGAATTTATTGCGAGTATTTAAATTATGGAAATAGTACACCGTGGCCGGAATATATAGATATATATATATATAAATATATATAGATATATAGATATATCAACAAACAAATGTCTAGGTTAGGTTAACGAAAATTGAGGATGGACGATAATATTGAGGCACGAGGTACCAATATACCAATGTATAGAGTCGGTTGAAAACAATATACTCTCGAAATGCAGGGTAGCGCGCCACTTGGCGTTCCGTTACGGTCAAGCGCGGCACCGAAAAATATTCTCCCAACAACTACAACGCAGGCAAACGGTGGAGAAGCGAAAGCGAAAAGAAAAACGAAAAGAATGCACCGCTGCTGCTGCTTGTATGTGTGTATGTATGGCTGTAAGTGCTATGTACCGCGGCTTGGGTTGAAGAGAGGTCAAACAACGGGTAAAACGGTGGATAACCGTTTTATATACAATATGTATATTATATAGATGTGCAAGAATATGCTAATTTCAGATGCGTACGTATAGATATGTAAGATAAATACATATGTATGTGCCGTATGTATGGATCGTGTTTAATTTTTTTGGCAGTATAATTAGTTAAATAAGGAGGCGCAGTGATTTGTTATTTTATTTCTTTATAAAACCGACAAACTATTGAACGTTGAGCATGCACGGAATAAACAACAAATTAATAGCAAGAAAATGCCTTTATGTTTGTTGCCAGCCGCTTGGATTGCGTTGCGATGTGTAAATTATTAAATTACACCGGAACACGACGAGTATGCTGTTATTAGGTATTTATTGATTATTTTAAGTGAACAATTCCTCAGAAGCGTTAGCTAGCTGAGTGGTATCAAACATTGGAGTTATGATAGTTATTGAATTCTTATGTGCTATTTCTTTTTATCACTACTAATACTATTAACTTAGTCTTCATGGCTTGTCTTGTTGTTTCTAGTGTACTTCATGGTTTCTTCTTGGTGTTTCTATGTTTGTTTTGGTGTTTGTGGAGCCTGCGCTGGGCGTCACACTCCCATCTCCTTTCCCAGTGGGGCGTTTTCGGTTGGATTTCCCTAGTGCCCTTCTGGCTGGGCTTACGGGGTTCCGGTTCCGGCGTTGGCCGCTCGGGGTTGAGGTCCAGCACGTCCCTGTCCGAGTCCTCTTCTTCCATTTCTTTGGCCTAGGATAGTTTTATGTCTTGTTGTTCGCTGTCTCTTCGTGCCGTTTGTTCTTGTTGGTTGGCCTGGTTTGCCCAGCTGATCCTCTTCTACTGGTGTTTCGTGCTTGTGCTGGTTTTGGTTGTCCTCCGGGGTGCCGACACTTTGCTCTCCTGATGCTCTCATTCGTGAGCTGAGTGGGGGGGCGACCGGTAGCAAATTTGCCGCTCGGTTCTTGTGGCTGGGCTGCGCCATCCTTTTCTTAAATTTTCGGGCCGAAATGTCTAATTTTTCCATCTTTCTGAAAAGGTAGAGAGATAACATGTTTACTGTGTTTGCTTCCTCTATTTCTGCTGGTTTTAGCTGTGAAACATGTGCCCGTAGTCTTTTGTTCGTCGTCGTGTCTTGTACTGTTGTAATTACTGGTGAGGTTAGTTCGAGGACTTTACACGGACCGGAGTATTTTGGTTCTAGTTTTGCTGTTGTTTTGTCGATTTTCTTCCAGAGTGGGTGCGTTCGTACCCATACTAGGTCCCCTATTTTTGGTTTCTATTCTCGCTTTCGCAAATTGTAGTGTCGTGCTTGTTTTGCTGCTTCTTCTTCCATGTTTTGCTTTGCTATTGCTTCTGTTTGTTTTCATTTTTCGGTGTTTTCTTGGTCTGTTTTATTGTTAAACCCTGAACCTGGTGTTACCTCGTCGAATAGGTTGCGAATAGGTAATCTAAGTTCTCTCCCGAATATCAGGCATGCTGGGCTAAAACCTGTTGACTCTAGTGCTAGTTCTGGTAGTTGTTCGTCCCATTTGTTGTGTCTTCCTCCCGCAAATTGTGCGATCATTGTCTTCAGTGTTCGGTTTGCTCGTTCGGTTGGGCTTTATGGTGTGATGCCCCACGTTTTCATTACCTGTTTTGTCTTTCTGCTCGTAAATTGTTCGCCGTTGTCCGAGATCAATTTCTTTGGTGCACCACCCCTAGCCAGTATTTTTGCTCTGAACGCCTTTAAGAATGCGTCAGCTGTTGCGCTTCTTGCCGTTGTGATCTCCACCCATTTCGAAAATTTATCGATAAACACGATTAGTGCGGTGTTACCGTGCGGCGTTCTTAGGAGTGGTCCTACGAAATCGACGCATACTGTTTCCCATGGTGCTTTTGCGATTTTTGTCAGCATTTTGCCTGCCGCAGCTTGTTGTGATACCTTGAATTTTTGGAAGCTTTCGCATGTTCGTACGAAACGTGTTACGTCTCTGCTTAACCCTGGCCAAAAGTATCGCTGCCTTATCCTGATTTTCATGCGTCTGATCCCGAGGTGTCCGGCTGTTGAGTTTGTGTGATTTTCGGTTAGTACCCTGTGTTTGTAGTGGGGCGGATCGCTGCTCAATTCTCCAACGACGAAGTTTATGATCCAGTGAACCGCCTAGTAGCCGTCGCAAGAAATGTAGATATATGGTAGATATATGTCGCTGTGTATTTGGTTCGCGGGTCGCGCGGTAGATCGGCCGTTTGAATCGGGGGTGGAAGCGTAACTAACTCTTAGTGTTATGCTCTAAGCTTGATCCTGCGGTGAGTCGTGGATCGTAAAATCTCCCCAGCGCCCCTCCGAGCGCGCGAGAGCAAGTTGGGACCGGAGCGCACGTTGTTGGCACAGTGCTTGGCAATTATTTGTTGCTGTCCAGAACATCCTCCCCCCCCCTTGCAGGATTGCAAAGTATAATTGGGTGGCCTATGCCTGGGTGCACGCTTCGGACCCGATTCATCCGAAAACAGTGCTCTGGACTTGACAAGGACGTCGGTTCAGTATCGCTCCACTGTCGAATCGCCGTGCAGATGCGCAAAACTGGGCTTGAGGAGTCTATGTACGGCGCAGTGGTTCCTACGACGGGGCGGCTCACGGGGAGACGAGTGTGTCGTTCGGCGTGGGCCGATGTAAATGGCGACGGTGCCGTCGCTGCTGAACGGGCTGGAAGATGAGGGCAGCGTGGAGTAGCGTGTGGTGGTTCCTGCCACACACCCTGCTCAGCCCGCCACTGCAACAATCCTTGCCGGAGTGTTGGTGTGCCAGGCAGTTCCCGCAATACTTTTTGATAAGGACAGCTCGGAGTCTCTCCTCTGGGCTCAGGAGAAGAAATTGGTGGCAGGTCCGAAGCGGATGGACTCCTTGGCAGATTCGGCAACGGTAGAAGCCGATTTCCCGAGCACGTCGGTTCTCCATGGTGCGTTTGGCGCGGGGACGTGGGGCCATATCTGGCTGAGGAGAACTAAGATGAAATAAAGGAGTCGAAGACACATTAGTACCGATCTTGGAACGGGTGTGAGACACATTTAGAACATTGGAAATTGCCGCCCGGTTTCATGGTCTGGCGAGGCTGTGTTGATCTAAGGACGGATTCACATTCAAGTTCAGGCTTGAATTCGGAACGGAGCGTTGAGCTTTCATATAGTGAATATTTTGAAAACATTCCCTTCGGTCAAGCGTAGGAGACTGTCCGAGAACTTCTGCGCAGGGAGCTGGAAGGAAATTGCTTTCGTAAAATGACCCCGAGTCTTCTACCAGTTTGATAGGTCGTCTGGAAATTTGACTCGAAAACGATGAGATTTGATTCATCATCTGGGGCACTGGACCTGTGAGTACCCAGCCGAAAATGGTTTCCTGCCCGAGGAGAGATTCACAGATGTTGAGCCACTTAACTGGATGGACGGAAGCTCCAATCAGAACATCTATTTGTGAACTCTCATAGAACGTCGGATCCGCACATGAGACGTTCGGCAGGTCTTTCAAAAACCTTTGCGAGATCGGATGCGATGGAATATTCGCGGCCACTTCCGGAATAACGTAGGCTGTGGAATTTAGTTGTAAGTCGGAGAGCGAATGGAAAAACTACAGAGCTTCTTTAACTGAGCGGATACAGCATTATTTAGGCCGGAGACCTGTCGTAATGAACGTCGCCTCGGAGCCAGAGTCGATCAGAGCGCGGGCGTGGAAATTTTTCCCCAGGTGGCAAATATTCACGATGGCCGTGCCTAGAAGGACAGCCCTCGTGCCGGAGGCGAAGTACGCCTGAACGTTTGGCTGGGCTTCGGACGAACTTGTATTTTGCACGCTTGGCTCTCGTGAATGTAGCTGGGGTCACGCTGAGGAATTTTGTGCCGTTGTGGAAATCGCTTCGCTAGAGTTTGCTACGGTGTAGAAGCGTGTGGTGCCAGTCTCCACAAGTGATACAATTGTGGGCGCTTTGTCATACTCGTATCTGGTGGCCCCTTGCAAAGCAGTTCAAGCAAAGCTGATTTTGCTTAATGTAGTCGGAGCGAGCGTCAGCGGGCATTTGATGGAAGTGAGGGCATAAACGGATTGGATGATACTCTTTGGAGCAGAGATCACACGTGCTCCTTATTTGATTCACTGTTGTCTCGAACGAGTGGACACTCCTAGGATAAGGACTTCCTTGAGCCAGAAACGGATTGCTTCTGGAATTGTTTGAAGTGGGTATGCTTGCCCTGGAGTGGGCCTGAGTCTCCATACCTGGATGGCAGTCCTCGGTCACTTCGAGAGACAGGTACCGCTCCGCCAGGAATTTCGGACTTGTGCGTCACGGATTGCTCCCAAAGCTCTAAAGTCGTCTTTGGCAGCTTAGCGGAAATGAGGTACACTAACACTCCGTCAGCGAAAACGCTATCTGTGGAGACCTCGGAGTGGGTGAGTGTCGTGAGGCACTTGTGGACGGCCCTCTGGAGCTCCTTTAGCGCTGCTGCTGACTCCGTACGGATTTGGGGAAGACTGAAAAGGATCTTCAGCTGGGCTTTGAGTATCAGCCTCTTGTTTTGGAAACGCTCAAGGAGGGCGTTCCATGCCGACGCGAAACCCTCGTTCGTGAGCGGAGCCTGTGCCACTATGTCGTGGGCCTCACCGCTCTTTTTGCTGAGGTGGAACAGTTTTTCCCCTGGAGCCAACCTCGAGTTTTCTATGTAGATGGCGGTGAACAGGTCTCGGAACATGGGCCACTGCTGGTAGTCACCACTGAAAACTTCAGTGTCACATGGAGGGAGGTGGTTGCCGCAAGTCGGCACTTGAACGGCCAGTTGGGGCGTGTGAGGGACAGTCGGGGGCTCAAGCTGATCGTTTAGTTCGGCAAGGCATTGCGCGTAGACCGCGTAGCAGTCATCGTACGTCCCTTGGACGTCAGCTACCAACTCTGGATCTGTTTCCGCTATCGCACCCACACAGGCCTCGAACTCCGCGTCCACTTTCGCCCAGAGACTTCGGAGTTGATCCCGATGGACTTGGGAGAGCGAGCGGCTTGTTGTGCTAGCATCTGGAGCGCTGAGCTTCTGGTCGAAGCGTGTCAGTCTGCTTGCAGCCAAGGCAAACTTAGACCGTGCGGAACTGGCGGCCGATTGTTCCTTAGTGCTAGGAACCGTGCGAGGGACTACCGAGGGGAGCAACAAGGTCTCGAAGGCATGTGGTGTTTGAGTCCGGGACGTGGTCGGACCTCGCTCAGCTTGGCCCATACGGGAAGATATGGGCGAAGCCGTTGGAGCTGGGTGGATGGGTCAAACTCAGCGAACTCACCCGCTCAAACTTCTTGCGAGATTTCTTTTCACCAGTGGGCATGGTTGGCTGATGGATTTGCGATAACGCGTATCAGAGTCGCAAAGCAGGTGAGCGGGAATGGCGACGTGGAAGTTCAGAACTACGAACCGTGGATATGTGGTTTTGGTGGAATTTATTGCGAGTATTTAAATTATGGAAATAGTACACCGTGGCCGGAATATATAGATATATATATATATAAATATATATAGATATATAGATATATCAACAAACAAATGTCTAGGTTAGGTTAACGAAAATTGAGGATGGACGATAATATTGAGGCACGAGGTACCAATATACCAATGTATAGAGTCGGTTGAAAACAATATACTCTCGAAATGCAGGGTAGCGCGCCACTTGGCGTTCCGTTACGGTCAAGCGCGGCACCGAAAAATATTCTCCCAACAACTACAACGCAGGCAAACGGTGGAGAAGCGAAAGCGAAAAGAAAAACGAAAAGAATGCACCGCTGCTGCTGCTTGTATGTGTGTATGTATGGCTGTAAGTGCTATGTACCGCGGCTTGGGTTGAAGAGAGGTCAAACAACGGGTAAAACGGTGGATAACCGTTTTATATACAATATGTATATTATATAGATGTGCAAGAATATGCTAATTTCAGATGCGTACGTATAGATATGTAAGATAAATACATATGTATGTGCCGTATGTATGGATCGTGTTTAATTTTTTTGGCAGTATAATTAGTTAAATAAGGAGGCGCAGTGATTTGTTATTTTATTTCTTTATAAAACCGACAAACTATTGAACGTTGAGCATGCACGGAATAAACAACAAATTAATAGCAAGAAAATGCCTTTATGTTTGTTGCCAGCCGCTTGGATTGCGTTGCGATGTGTAAATTATTAAATTACACCGGAACACGACGAGTATGCTGTTATTAGGTATTTATTGATTATTTTAAGTGAACAATTCCTCAGAAGCGTTAGCTAGCTGAGTGGTATCAAACATTGGAGTTATGATAGTTATTGAATTCGGTAGCGGTAGCTGACCGAATATTATGAATGATAATTAATTGATCGAGGCGAGCGATACGCTGCGCTTTATTTGGATTCAAACTTAAGACTAATTATTAATGAAATTAAAAGCTATGATTGCAGCCGGCTTCGCGGACAGTGCTGCCGCGGCGCTGCCTTCGCTGCAGAGCGATCGCCGCCGTTCCAAGAACTTCAACGTCGCTGGCAGATGTTCGGCACCCGTGGGAACCGCTGACTTTCGCCTTGTGGGTGGTGTTGAATTACTGCAGCTGCATCCGCCAAACCTATGACTCTGGTCGTGGACCTCGCTGATATGCTAGGTCAGCACACGCCCAGTGTCGGTGGTTAACTACTCCCCCTCTCAAGATCGACCGCCCTCGGTCGCGTCATAGCTCTGAACTATTTCGGAGACTTGTAGAGCGATGCGACGTCTTCTTGCGAAGTAGTATGTTCCCGAGCTTAAGGCGAATACCACTATCAATAGGCCGAGTGATATCGTTGAGGTGGTATTGATGGCAACGCTGCCCCTGACTTCATTGATAAAGTTCAGATTCTCTGCGCTCAGCCGGTGGATGTAGGGCAGGCTAAGCGTTGTGTCGTGGCCGCTAATGTTTAGGCGAGCGGCCGCCGCTACGGCAGGGGCTCGATTCCGAATGCTGTTTCGGTTTAGGAATCGAGCGTTGTCGACGGTGGCATATGAACGAAACGTGAGGAGGTTTGTTCCATGGACCCTTATTGCAGCGCAGTCGTCGTAGCTGATGGTGGCGCTATGATCGTTTATGATGATGATGCCGTCGTCAACCACAGTGACAGGGTCGAGGTGGCTTGGTTGCGTCTGACAGTGAGCGATGTCCCCTGAATGGAGACCTTGCGCACAGGTAACGTTCTCTGACCCCTTGCAGAATGTGGCTGTCGCTGTTTGGGTGCAATTTGTCGCGGCCATGACCTTCCCGTTGCATTCGGCTACCAGGTTGTCCTGTAGCTGGAGTACCAGCCCGTCGTGCGCGACTGGGTAGATGGTGATTTTCCTGCACAGCTTGCTTACAATAAGGAATTGGATTACCAAATTTATGATATTTTCTTTACGATCTATCTTAATATTAGACACCTTCATTAAGTCTGTAATTGAAGTCCCTGTAACTTGATTGGTGAGAATTGATTCGATATCCGAGTGGTCTATAATCTCTGGATTAATTACGTTACTTTTTTCAAGAGTTAAGGTGAGCATGAGAGCCCCCATTTCGGTTATTAGCATTCTATTGCGCGTAGTGAGGGTTTCGAACAGGTGACCCGTGTCCACCTGTTGGTCTTTTGCGGTCTTCAGAATTTTGTTGACTGTGTCCGTGAGTTGATTAATTTTTTCTTGCGTCCTGGTGTTAATGTCGATTTGTCTATTATTTGCAGTGACTAGCTGCGTCTGTATTTGTTCTATGTTCCTAAGGTCGTGTGAGTCCGGCGTACCCGCTACAGCCTTAAGGGCTGTCCCCAGGAAGTCAAGGCTTCTTACCCTTCTATGGTGAATGTCGAGGGCAGTTAGCATGTCTTGTACGTGTCCTGTGTCTATCTCCAACAACTTCCTCATGTGAGATTGTGGAAACAAGTCTGTCAACTTCATTGTCTCGTCGGTCATGGATCTGTAGTCGGTGAGGTTAGTCCAGTGTCGTAAGTATCCGTACTGGTCCCAAAGCAGTATGTCGCCGTCCATGATGGGAATGTAGTTCGCGTGCGTGTAGTCCGTTACCCGTGCAGTCGTAGTGGTCAATAGTGAAAGTGTCAGTATTATAAGCCTAAAATGGAAAATGGAAAAAGGGATTAAAACTATAAATTACCGACGGAGGTTGTCCTTGTGGACCACCCTCCCCTTGATGAGGACCGTTGTCCCCAAGTCCGCTTCAACCGTTCTTTCATCGCAGAGGGGCGAAAGTTTGTTTCCTAGCCTGCGGTTGGTTTTTACTAGGACTCCTTCGCCTACTTCGAAGACCCTGTTTTGCCGGTTTTTATTTAGCCTAGCATTCTGCTCAACCTGTGCTTCCTCTATCTTTTTTACAATGCCCTGGATGCATTCCGGCGAAGCGGTGGTTACGACATCCTTGGGCCTTTGCTCGGTTACCGAATGAATGGAACTGTTGTATTCGACAGTAGCCTGCAAGATGAGGTCAACCGTGTCAACAATTCCTCTTTGCATTTTCAGGCACCTGGCTATTTCTAATGAGGTGCTGTGGAACCGTTCCACCTGGCCGTTCGATACGCTGTGGAGTGGCGGTGCGTTTACGATGTTTACATCGTAATTGTTCAGAAGAAGAGACCTTATGGTCTCGGACTTAAGAGCGGGCTCATTATCGCAATAGACTTGCTTTGCCCTGGGGAAGACGTTCATTAGTATCAGTAGAGGGGGTCGTAAGTCCTCTATTGTCCTGGATGCAATGGGTTGCACCATTGCGAACTTGGATAGTTTGTCTACGCAGGTTAGGAAGAATTTTTTGTCTGTGGAGAAGATGTCAACGTGTAACATCTCTCCAGCCTGTGAGGGAATCGGCGTTTGGCCGAGCTCTTGGTTTTTTGGGTGCCTATCGTACTTTGCCCTTGCGCAAACCTTACAATTTAGGACCACCTCGTTGGCTAGTTTGGACATTTTAGGGAAATAGTACTCTGTCATTATTTGCTTGACATTTTCCTGCGCTGCCCTGTGGGCTCGGTTATGCTCTTTGGTGATTATTTCTCTCCTGTCACTAACGTTGAACACGTCAGCTACGAAATTCTTGCAGTGCCAGAATTTTGTGGCTGGGAAGGCCTTTATCACTTCGTGCTGGATTTTGGCCAGTGTTGGCAGGCTGCAGTGAATCGCGTTCACTACGCCTCGGTTGATGACAGACTTGACTGTCTCCACTAAGGTCTCCCTGTCGGTGAAGTTTATCAAGTGGCGAGTTTTTTCGCCGAATAAGATAAAGTTCTTTTTTAGCGGATACCGGGCCTCTTCCAACACTATTCGGTTACGGAAGCAATTCAACGGTTTGTCAGTCGTGTCGATTGTGTAAGTCAGGGACAACTCACTGTGGATCGTGGCCGCATCGGACTCCGGCTCCTCGTTGTTGTTTTGTAGCGCGTTAACGTTTTGGCGCGATAGAGCATCGGCCACGTGATTTTCTTTGCCTGGTTTGTAAAAGAGCTTGGCCCCTGTTTCGTCTATACGCGCTTTCCAGCGTTTTATTTTGGCATTTGGGTTGCTCTCGGATACCGAGAACGTGAGTGGCTGATGGTCGGTAAATATGTTAAAATTTTTCGCACCATAGAGGAAGTGCCGCAGTTTGGCTAAGGCCCAGACGATAGCTAGCAGTTCTCGCTCGTTAGTAGCGTAGTTTGCTTCTATATCCTTCAATGATCGAGATATCATTGTTATTGGGCGGCCGTTCTGAGACAGAACGGCTCCGATGCCGTAAGCCGAGGCGTCTGTGGTCAGATCGAATGGCTTTTGGTAGTCAGGGTACATGAGGGTAACGTCCTCCGAGGCTAGAATGTTTCTTAACTTTTCAAACGCGTTGCGTTGGGCCTCATTAAACTGTACCTGGATCTTTTTTGACCTGTACTTGCTGACGGATCCGTTTTCTCCTTTCAGAATGTCGGAGATTGGTTTCGCGATTGCTGCGAAATCCTTAATGAAACAACGGTAATAGCTGGCTAGACCCATGAATGATCTGACGCTAAATACAGTTTTGGGCTCAACGTAGTGCTGAATGGCTCTCACCTTTTTAGGGTCCGTTTTTGCGCCGTGTTTAGTCACGATAAAGCCGAGGTACTCGACGCTCTCTTTAAAAAATTGTGACTTTTCGCGGGCCACCCTCATATTTGCACTATGAAGGTTCTTTAATACCCAGACAACGTGTTTGACGTGATCCGCCTCGTTTTCAGAGAAGACGATGACATCGTCAACGTACACGTAGCACGACTTACCGATTTGTTCCCGTAGAACATCATCGATCGTGCGCTGAAAAATACCTCCGGCATTTTTTAAACCGAAGGGGAGTCGACAAAATTCGTACTTCCCCCCGTTAACTGAGAATGCCGTTTTCTCCCGATCAGATTCTGCCAGAGTGATCTGGTGGTATCCTGATTTGAGATCGAGAGTGGTGAAGTACTTTGCTTTACCTAAGTTTGCCAGTATCATGGTGATGCTCGGCATAGGGTATGTGTCGGAGATGGTTTTTAGATTCAGTTTCCTGAAATCGATTACTAGGCGTTTCTTCCTATTGCCCTTCTCGTCCGTCCCTTTTTTGTCCACTACCCATACTGGATTGTTGTATGGGGATCTGGACTTCCTGATGATGCCATTTCGTAAGAGATCGTTGACCTCTGAAGTTACGAAATCTTCGACACCTTTGGGATATGGGTACAGCTTTGAGTAGACCGCGTTTTCGTCGGTCGTACGGATTGTAGCCACTACAGCTGTGTTATAAGGCAGCGACTCGTTAGAGTCCGCGAAAGCCTTTTGGTAGCGGTCAAGCATTTTTAGGAAATCCGCTTTCACCGCAGGTGGTGCTTGAATATCTTCGTTTTTAGTGTGGTTGACGTTAGTACATTTGAGGTACTGCAGCGCCTCCGAAGTTGCACCTATTTATACCCGATACTCAAAATGAGTATTGGGGTATATTAGATTTGTGGTAAAAGTGGATGTGTGTAACGTCCAGAAGGAATCGTTTCCGACCCCATAAAGTATATATATTCTTGATCAGCATCAATAGCCGAGTCGATTGAGCCCTGTCTGTCTGTCCGTCTGTCCGTCCGTCCGTCCGTCCGTCCGTCCGTCCGTCCCCTTCAGCGCCTAGTGCTCAAAGACTATAAGAGCTAGAGCAACGATGTTTTGGATCCAGACATCGGTGATATGTCACTGCTAGAAAAATATTTCAAAACTTTGCCCCGCCCCCACAAAGGACGAAAATCTGTGGCATCCACATTTTTAAAGATACGATAAAACCAAAAACGCAGAATCGTAGAGGATGACTATATGTTCTAGAGTGTAAAATCTCAACCAGATCGTATAATTATTATAGCCAGAATCAAGAAAACAATTTCATTCTTTCTCGCTCTGACTCTCTCTAACACACAGGTTTCATGGTCGGCTTTGCCAATTGCAAAATATGAGTTCAAGGATCTCAGAACCTATAAGATCCAGAGCAACCAAATTTGGTATCCACACTCCTGTGATACCCGCATTCTTCCCGCTTTCGCTATATTCATTACTTGCTCGTATATCCCACCTTCTTCGGATATTTCAATTTATGAGCAGCACTTGTCCGCTTTAACCGCTGTTTCTTCCTCGCTATCTGATAAAGATCGTATGATAGTTCTTGGTGACTTCAACTTGCCAGGAACTGTTTGGTCTTCGGTAAACGAGTCTAGTATCCTAGTGCCCATGTCACGACATGACTTTGTTGACGGCTTGCTTGACCTATCCCTGTCTCAAGTCAACCATGTGAATAATTCCTTGGGTCGATTGCTTGATCTGTGCTTTGTATCGGATCCGACCATAGTGTTGTTAACCCGAGCCCTTTCGCTCACTATACCTGAAGACGCCTACCACCCTACTTTCGAGGTGTCGCTAGATATAGGACCAACTGTATTGGATCGGTCGAGTAGGCTGCCCGAACGTGTCCGCTGCTTTCGTAAAGCCGAGTTTGCGAAGCTTAATAACCTCATTAGGGATTTTGATTGGTCCGCTTTGTACTTGTGCACGGATATCATAAAAGGCACAAACATTTTTTACAATGCTCTTGGCACATTTTTCGATTCTTGTGTCCCGCTTTCTTGTCCGACTAGATCTGGAAAACCCCCTTGGTTTACCAAAGAGTTATCCAGTCTAAAAAACTTAAAATCAAGACTTTATAAAAAATTTCAAGAAGTGGGTTCTCCTACTTCTCACTCTCGCTATGTATTAGCTCGGTCAAACTTTTCAGTTCTTAATGCTCAATGCTATAAGAACTACCTATCTCGATGCAGGATACGTTTTTCTCAGGACCCTAAACAGTTTTACAGCTTCGTAAACAGTAAGCGTAGAACGTCCGCACACCCATCCTCGCTATCATTTTGTAATACGTCGGCAAATAATGATCAGGCAATTGCCGATCTTTTTGCCCAATTCTTCCAAACCACCTATTCTGAGGAAAGCTACTCTGGTCATCCGTACCCATACGGTTTACCGAGGTCGAACGGCATTTTCAGTCCCTTGTTAAATGAATGTTCCCTACTTCATGATCTTCGACTAGTTAAGCCGGTGTTTTCACCGGGTCCAGACGGGGTTCCAGGTTGTGTACTCAGGTACTGCGCCGAGGCTCTGTGTGGACCTTTGCTTAAACTATTCACCCTATCCATTGATTCTTCTTGCTTCCCCCCGATCTGGAAGGAATCGTTTATAATTCCTCTCCATAAAAAAGGTAGCAAGTCTGATGCAAAAAATTATAGAGGTATAGCAAAGTTATCCGCTATTCCTAAAATGTTTGAGAAGGTTTTAACTCCGAACTTGCAACATCTCTGCAAGTCACTTATATCTCCAACTCAGCATGGATTTATAAGGCGGCGATCAACCACCACGAACTTGTTAGAGTTTACCTCTATCATTATTAAAGACTTTCAATGTAACTTACAGACGGATGTTATTTACACCGACTTTAGTAAAGCATTCGACTCTGTAAACCATTCCCTTTTAGCGCATAAACTTGACCTTTTAGGGTTTCCGCCCAACCTCCTGAGATGGATTTCTAGCTATCTTTGTTCTAGGTCTCAAAGAGTCCTCTTCAAAAACTCCCTCTCTTTCCCAGTAAAGGTTTCTTCGGGAGTACCACAAGGCAGCCATCTAGGCCCCTTACTCTTCACACTCTTTATTAATGACTTACCTTCAGTATTAACATACTCTCGAGTACTTGTATGCGGATGATGTTAAACTCTGTGTCCAGTACAAGGACATTTCATTTCATTCTCGCTTGCAATCCGATCTCAATAACTTTCAGTCATGGTGTTGTGCAAACTTGTTACACCTTAATGCCTCGAAATGCAAAGTTATGACATTTCATCGTTCTAGCCCTTTGTTGGCTCCTTACACCCTATTTGGTGGTTCTCTGGAGAGAATTACCCTGGTGGATGATCTGGGTGTTATGTTAGACCCCAAGTTAAAGTTTTCCGAACACATTTCTACCATGGTAAATAAGGCCATGAGCGTGCTTGGGTTTATAAAGAGGTGGTCAAAGGAATTTGACGACCCCTATATAACAAAGACTCTCTATACCTCGCTTGTTCGTCCGATCTTAGAATACGGCTCCTGTGTATGGTGCCCTCAGTACAAAGTACACCAGGACCGTATAGAATCAGTACAGAAAAACTTTTTACTCTTTGCTCTGCGGGGCCTTAACTGGGATGCGGGTGTAAGACTCCCATCTTACTCTAGTAGACTACTATTAGTAAACCTCCCATCCTTAGTTAACCGTAGAAAAATGCTTGGTGTGATATTTATGCACAACTTGATCAGGGGTGACATAGACAGCCTAGACTGACTAGAAATTTTATACCGTTGTTCCTTCCACTTTGTAGATCGAATTATTCCTTGCATGAACCGTTTAGGGTCTTATGCTCGGATTATAATTCCCTCTACCATATTATATCCACCACTAATTCTCTTCCTCTTATTAAATTATTAATCCTTACACACCTTTCTATTAATTAGTAACTGTAGTGGTATTTGTACTTTGATTGCATGCTTAGTTTCTTAGTAAGTTTAGTACTAATTTTCCTCGAATGTTAGTCTAATAGCTATCTTTCTTGCATGTTCGCGTTTGGTTCGGCTACGCACCGCGCGTCATGCGGCAGCGCCCCTCGGTCGGTTGGGCGGGAGGAGGGCTGCGTTTTGCCTGGGATCCGCGCGTAACAGCCTTCTGCTGGTGTCACACGGGCCACTTGACGGTGCAGTAACTGCATCGCCTCTTGAAAGATGCAGTCATTGCATGTCAACGTCCACACTATATATCGGACCTTGACCGTTTCGTGTCCAAATTTCGCCACACCCCCTTCCGCCCCCGCAAAGGACGAAAATCTGGGGCATCCACAAATCTCAGAGACTATTAAGGCTAGAGTAACCAAATTTGGTATCCGCACTTCTGTTAGATCTCACTATAGAACGTATATCTCAGAATTTCGCCCCACCCCCTTCCGCCTCCACAAAGGACGAAAATCTGTTGCATCCACAATATTGCAGATTTGAGAAAACTAAAAACGCACAATCATAGATAATGACTATATCTATCAGATTGCTGAATCTGGATCAGATCGGATAATTTTTGTAGCCAAAAGCAAGAAATCAATTTGCAGTGGCCACGCAGCGCCCGACGTCACGCTCAGACTGATTTTCTGTCTCTCTCGCACGCACTCTTTGTCGTGTGGTTCAATATTAGCGGCGTCTGCCGCAGGAGAGCCATACTGACTTAGTATCGGGTATAACTGTAGAGTTGCGGTGTACGCAGCAACTCACAACGTTCCCCTTCGTTTTATTGTGCCTTCATCAAGACATAATACTGCCCCTACTTGTTTTAGTAGGTCAAGACCTATGATCCCATCGAATGTAGTCATGGAATCTAATAGGAAGAAGAAGGTGTCGTGTCCAAACATGGGTACCTTGCATTTCTGCGTGATGTTGTTTGAGCAATGAATGGAGAGCACGGCGAAAGGGGATTCGACAGGGGTAACGTTCTTTAGGCGTTCGTTTGGTCTGATATAATTTTTGGCCGAACCCGTGTCGATTAGAAAAGACATGTCTATCCCTGCTATTCTGCGCCGAATGAACGGCAGCAGGGACCTTCCCCTAAAAAATTGGCGTTGTCGCTATCTATGTCAGAGTCGTTGCCGTCGTCTATTTCGGCTACCGCTTCCTGTGCTACTTGTGCGTAGTTCGCCTCTTGTTCAGCAACTGCCCTTAGGAGATTTATCTTTTGCCGCCTTTGGCCAGTTGCACGATCGGAACCGGCGGGGCGTTTGCTGCCTTGGCCTTGACCCTGATTTTGAAACTTCTGCCAGTTCGTTGGTTGTCTGTATTTCGAGGACGAGGGGTCTACGTCCATAGGTTCTGGGGCTTTTTCGCCACCGGCCTGAGCTCTATCGGCGTTATAGTTGCCGTTTTGCTTTTTATAATGGGGATTTTTACCCTGGTGGTTCTGGTTGGACTGGTTCGTGCCTTGGGATTGCTGATTCTGACGGCCTTGTTGCCGTTGGTCAGAGCGTCCCTTTTCTTCCACACCCCTAGCATAGCTTGTTGCGAAAGCGTATCTTTCGTGGTTTGCTTCCACCTCCTGTGCCAATGCGAGGGCTGTTGGCAAATCGGGGGGGTGAGCGGAGAACAGTACGTCTGTCAAGCTACGCTTCAGCCCAGAGATGAATACACGGAGTGCGTCGCCTCTGAACTTTTCGCACATGCCCTTTGCCAAGCTAATGTCGTAGGTCATGTGGGCCTTGTTGGTCAACAAGGTAAGTTTCTTTTCTACCTCATCATAGTACTGTAGAATCGACATCCCGCCTTGCCTCAGCGTGCCCATTTCTTGTTCAATGACATGTATGGGTCTCTTATCGCTGTATGTGAAGTCTAGTCTTGCGATGACGGCCTCGAAATTCAACGGTGTGTTGAATGATGCCAAGACCGCATCTGCTGGGCCCCTAATCTTACTCCGGATTATGAGTATGGCCTGGTAATGACGGGAGCTTCCGTCATACCTTTTGAAAATTTTGTATGCGGCATGGGCCGCCTGTCTCCATGCTACGTATGTTTCCTGAGTTCTGTGGAACTCAGGGACGCACTTCACTGCGTCGAGAGGCTCATCGCAAAGGACCCCGTCGGTTATTTCTACATCCTTATAGACTTTCACCTCGGGTACCGCGGGAGGTGAGTTTTGTATTTTAGAGTTTACTAATGCTATCTGTTGCTGAAACTCCTGTTTAAGGGCGTCCTCCCTCCTAGTGTTCTCTCGCGCCTGCACTGTGAGTGCGCTTTGCACGGCCGTGTCAATTATAGCTCTGAGATGTTCAGCGTCCATATCTGTTTTTTCGGTTTGGCTGCACGCAGCGGGTTGGTCAACTTGGTCAGGTACTTGTAGGTCAATGAATCCCCCAAGCAAACTTGCTAACGTTCTGGCACCAAGTTCGTGTCGTTTTTTGTTTTTTGTTTAGTCTATTTCTGTCCATTCGGTTTTAAACAGAATTATTGTAAGACTACGGCATGAATGGTCACCGAAATGAAAATTCTCTAACTCACTCGTTTTAGTTTTATTTTTACTTTATTTGAAATTTACTTTATTACTGGAATTCTCACTTTTCAAATCACTTACATGTTTTCTAACTTAGATATATCCAGCGCAGCAGTCGTGTTTATATTCGGGCGTGTAGTTATCCCTCGCCGCGGTCGTCGCGTTGGAGGTGCAGGGGACAGTGGAGAGTATATTTGTCTCTCGCCGCAGTCTTTGTGCTGTTGTTGTTTTTTTTTTTTTTATGCAAGATTCTCTTTTTCTCGTCTCTTTTTTTATTGTGTTCTTTGTTGTTTTACCCACACACACAAAAAGAAAAATTATTATTGTTATTATTTTTTTTTTCCACTTTCTGTTTGAGTTTTCACACACAAAAAAAATTTTACTTTTGGTTCTTTTTACGTTGGGCGCCAATTATTAAATTACACCGGAACACGACGAGTATGCTGTTATTAGGTATTTATTGATTATTTTAAGTGAACAATTCCTCAGAAGCGTTAGCTAGCTGAGTGGTATCAAACATTGGAGTTATGATAGTTATTGAATTCGGTAGCGGTAGCTGACCGAATATTATGAATGAGAATTAATTGATCGAGGCGAGCGATTCAACGAGCGATTTGGATTCAAACTAAAGACTAATTATTAATGTAATTAAAAGCTATGATTGCAGCCGGCTTCGCGGACAGTGCTGCCGCGGCGCTGCCTTCGCTGCAGAGCGATCGCCGCCGTTCCAAGAACTTCAACGTCGCTGGCAGATGTTCGGCACCCGTGGGAACCGCTGACTTTCGCCTTGTGGGTGGTGTTGAATTACTGCAGCTGCATCCGCCAAACCTATGACTCTGGTCGTGGACCTCGCTGATATGCTAGGTCAGCACACGCCCAGTGTCGGTGGTTAACTTGTACATATGTTAGCAACGAAAGCTCAGCTGATAGCTGGGACAGGTAGGAATATTATTTACACTGGATCGGAGGCTGAACGCAGCAGCTAGCTCGAAACAAATTAAAACTTTGGAGAAGTAGAAGGCCACAACCGTTGGCAGAGCGAAGTATGGTTTATTTTGGAGCTAGAGCGAGAAATAAATACATATGTATGTATGTACAGTACATATGCCACGGAAATTCGGACTGGGATGGAAAACTCGCACAAAATCACTGCACTGGTGTTGGGCACAATCGAAGAACTTGGAGCGATCCGCCGATGCTGGTTGGGGTGAGCTTCTCCTTATGGGGAAGGCGAAGATCCGGCTCGAAGGACCAAGGTTTGTAGTGGGGGCGGATCGCTGCTCAATTCTCCAACGACGAAGTTGTTGATCCAGTGAACCGCCTAGTAGCCGTCGCAAGAAATGTAGATATATGGTAGATATATGTCGCTGTGTTATTGGTTCGGGGGTCGCGCGGTAGATCGACCGTTTGAATCGGGGGTGGAAGCGTAACTAACTCTTAGTGTTATGCTCTAAGCTTGATGCTGCGGTGAGTCGTGGATCGTAAAATCTCCCGAGCGCCCCTCCGAGCGCGCTAGAGCGAGTTGGGACCGGAGCGCACGTTGTTGGCACAGTACTTGGCAATTATTTTCTGCTGGCCTGAACACCCTGTGTCTCTCTTATTTTGGAACACATAGCTGCCAGGAATGGAATGTGTCGGTATAATCTTCCGTGCTTTATGGTATAAACCGTAGCTTCTTTCGGTGACGACTCTACTTGGTTCCATTTGCTTTGATACCAAGCGCATTCCACGATTTCTGCTATTCTGGTTTCTTCGCGTGGTAAGCGGGATAGTCCGTCCGCCACTGCGTTCAACTTGCCTTTGCGATATCGTATTTCGAATGTGAATGGTTGTAAACCCAATGCCCATCTTGCTAGTCGTCCGGATGCACTTTCGATGGAATTTAACCATTTGAGGGCTAGGTGATCTGTAATTACAATAAATTGATAGCTTTCGAGATTCATCCTCATCTTGTGTATACCCCAGTAGATGGACAGGTATTCTTTTCCTGTTGCGGAGTATTTGGTTTCCTCGCTTTTGAGCTTGCGGCTTGCGTAGGAAATTACATGTTCTCTGACCGCATCTTCCTGGGTCAACACCGCTCCTAGGCCGCAGTCGCTTGAGTCTGTTTGGAGTATGAATGTTTTCCTGAAGTCTGGGCATGCCAATATTGGTGCTTCCGTTAGGCACAGCTTTAGGTCTTTGAAGCTGTTTTCTTGTGCTTTGCCCCACTCAAATTGTTGTCCCTTTTTTAATAAGTCTTGTAATGCTTTTGCTCGTTCTGTGTACGATGGTACGAAAATGCGGTACAAAGATGCCAGGGTCAAAAAACTGTGCAGCTGTTTTAGTGTAGGTGGTGCGGCGAGTTCTTTAATGGCCGCCACTTTGTCTGGGTCTGTATGTATTCCTCCCTCGCTCACCATGTGGCCTAGGTATTTAAGTTTCTTTTGGAAAAAGTGGCATTTTGCTGCGTTAATGCGCAGATTTGCTGTCCTTAGCCGCTCAAATACCGTCTGTAGTTTTTGCATGTTTTCTACTTTCGTTCGCCCAATTACGATTATGTCGTCTAGGTATGCGAAAACGAATGGTTCCATGTCCGGTCCGATTACCGAGTCTAGGGCTCTTTGGAACGTAGCTGGTGCAATCCTCGCCCGGGCGCTGTAAAGGCTGTGTAGTGTCGGCTCTGTTTTTCCATTACGATTTGCTAATACCCTGACTTTACATCGAGCGTGCTAATGTATTTTTCTTCTTTAGGGTGATGTAGAATAAAGTCCATCCGTAGTAATGGGGATGCATCCTTCTCTGTTTTTTCGTTTAAAAGTCGGTAGTCCACGCAGACCCTCCAATCTCCAGTTTTATTTTTTATGAGAACAATCGGTGAGCTGTATGGGCTGTGTGTTGGTTCTATTAGATCTTGCTTAATGAGTTCGCTGGTCTCTTTGTTGATGATTTCCATTTGCGCTGGGTTCCTTGGGTAATACCGCTGTTTGACTGGTCTGTCATCTTTTAGGAATATCCGATGTTTCGCAATGTTGCTAACTCCTTCCAGAGTGTTGGATTTCTGTACCTCCGTTGTAATCCATTTTTCGATCTCCTCGTCCGTTGGCTCTGTTACCGAATTTCTTGCGATTTCCTCTCTTCTCTTTGGGTTTGGTTCCCCGTTGAAGTTTATTGTGGCTTCTCCGCACGTCATTGATGTGTCTGCGTCTTTTGAGAATTCAATTCCTAAAATGGTTGTGTCTAGTACCCCTGTCATGACTAGGAACGATTGTGTGGTTTCTTTTCTCCCAAGTTGTACTGTTATCTGGATTCTTAGTGTTGTTCTCCGGCTGCTTCCATCCGCGAGCCTGATAAATCTATTTTTCACTCCTTCGATGCCTTCTCTTTTTAGTTTTTCGGCCGCCTTTTCGTTTATCATGCATCTTGTTGCCCCTGTGTCGATGATTACGTCCATCAGCTGCGATCCAATCCTGGCCCGTCCTAAAAGTTGCTTCTGGTTGGTTCAGCGACTTTTTCCTGCCTGTCCTAGTCTCCCCTTGGATCTCTTCCATTGTTGGTTTTTGTGGTACCCCTTTTGGCGGTTTCTGTTTCAGCTTGTTTTCTCTCTGTCACTTGCTTTGCTAGCTCCTCTTGGTGTCTGGGGCACATGAAGTTTTCCTTTAGTCCGACCTTTGCTTCCTCCCATGAAGTGACTGGCGCTGGTTTTGTGTGCCACCAGTCTAGTGCGCTTTCCTCCAGGATTATTGGCATAGCGAATACGAGGTGGTCCGCTTCTATCTCGTAGGTTCTGCTAATTCCTCCATCCTGCTCAGGAATTCTAGCAGCTCTCCTTTTCCTGTAAAGATCAGGTCCCACTTGCGTATTTTTTCTATTATCGCAACTGCTTTTGGTGATCCTTTCTTTATCTGTTTCGGGAATAGCGACTTTTTCCTGCCTGTCCTGGTCTCCCCTTGGATCTCTTCCATTGTTGGTTTTTGTGGTAGAAATAGAGTTATTTTTATTGTTCTTAAAAGGTACAAAGTTTGGTAGGTGTGCGGGTTTTCCTTCTGGCTCTTCCTTCGGAGTCGGCTGCCGGGCTCGTCCTTCGGGCTGGTCACACGTGGCGGATGGTTGCGTGCGGGTCATGGTGGCCGGTCGGTCCGGTCGGTCGAGGTCGAGGTCGCGGAGGTTTAAGTTCGCTCCGCGGAGAGAAGAATGTTGCGGAGGTCTAATGCGCTCCGAGGAGAATAAATGTTGCGCAGGTCGAATGCGCTCCGGGGAGAATAAATGTTGCGGAGGTCGAATGCGCTCCGAGGAGAATAAATGTTGCGGAGGTCGAATGCGCTCCGAGGAGAATACATTTTGCAGAGGTCTAATGCGCTCCGAGGAAACCGTGGCCGTGGGTGGCTGTGCTACGGGCCCATTGGTGGTGATCATCTGTGGTTGGTTTTATGTTTCTTTCGTGTTTTCTTTGTTTGTTTTTTCTGTTTATTTATACTTATATGGCAGGTCTTCATTTATTGTCTTTTATGTGATATTTCTGCTTATCACTACTAATACTATTAACTTAAATCTTCATGGCTTGTCTTGTTGTTTCTGGTGTACTTCATGGTTTCTTCTTGGTGTTTCTATGTCTGTTTTGGTGTTTGTGGAGCCTGCGCTTGGTTTTCCTTGCGCTGGGCGTCACAAGGATTTCAACATTTGTCAAGTCAAAAAGTACAGTCGCCGATTAACCAAGCTGCTGGGCCTTCACAGCCTAGTGAAGAAAACCAAACCTTTGAACAGTTGTTCCAAATACCAACTCGAGAGTCCGTAGGTGCCCCGATAAATCAGGCTAATGATTCTACTGTCTCGGTAACCCCATGGGGATCTCATCAGATCGCGGGAATACGGCCAGATAGGATCGCAGGATGGAAGGTGTTGGTTTTCAGGAAACTCGTCCATGTCGGTGGAAGATTTTATATATCGCATAGAGGCCCTAACCATGCAGACCTTAGAAGTTAATCTCGATCTAGTTGCCAGAAACGCCATTTATTTATTTGAAGCCAGTGCTTCCGGCTCAAAGGACCAAGGTTTGTAGTGGGGGCGGATCGCTGCTCAATTCTCCAACGACGAAGTTGTTGATCCAGTGAACCGCCTAGTAGCCGTCGCAAGAAATGTAGATATATGGTATATATATGTCGCTGTGTATTTGGTTCGGGGGTCGCGCGGTAGATCGACCGTTTGAACCGGGGGTGGAAGCGTAACTAAATCTTAGTGTTATGCTCTAAGCTTGATGCTGCGGTGAGTCGTGGATCGTAAAATCTCCCGAGCGCCCCTCCGAGCGCGCTAGAGCGAGTTGGGACCGGGGCGCACGTTGTTGGCACAGTACTTGGCAATTATTTTCTGCTGGCCTGAACACCCTGTGTCTCTCTTATTTTGGAATACATAGCTGCCAGGAATGGAATGTGTCGGTATAATCTTCCGTGCTTTATGGTATAAACCGTAGCTTCTTTCGGTGACGACTCTACTTGGTTCCATTTGCTTTGATACCAAGCGCATTCCACGATTTCTGCTATTCTGGTTTCTTCGCGTGGTAAGCGGGATAGTCCGTCCGCCACTGCGTTCAACTTGCCTTTGCGATATCGTATTTCGAATGTGAATGGTTGTAAACCCAATGCCCATCTTGCTAGTCGTCCGGATGCGCTTTCGATGGAATTTAACCATTTGAGGTGATCTGTAATTACAATAAATTGATAGCTTTCGAGATTCATCCTCATCTTGTGTATACCCCAGTAGATGGACAGGTATTCTTTTTCTGTTGCGGAGTATTTGATTTCCTCGCTTTTGAGCTTGCGGCTTGCGTAGGAAATTACATGTTCTCTGACCGCATCTTCCTGGGTCAACACCGCTCCTAGGCCGCAGTCGCTTGAGTCTGTTTGGAGTATGAATTTTTTCCTGAAGTCTGGGCATGCCAATATTGGTGCTTCCGTTAGGCACAGCTTTAGGTCTTTGAAGCTGTTTTCTTGTGCTTTGCCCCACTCAAATTGTTGTCCCTTTTTTAATAAGTCTTGTAATGCTTTTGCTCGTTCTGTGTACGATGGTACGAAACTGCGGTACAAAGATGCCAGGGTCAAAAAACTGTACAGCTGTTTTAGTTTAGGTGGTGCGGCGAGTTCTTTAATGGCCGCCACTTTGTCTGGGTCTGTATGTATTCCTCCCTCGCTCACCATGTGGCCTAGGTATTTAAGTTTCTTTTGGAAAAAGTGGCATTTTGCTGCGTTAATGCGCAGATTTGCTGTCCTTAGCCGCTCAAATACCGTCTGTAGTTTTTGCATGTTTTCTACTTTCGTTCGCCCAATTACGATTATGTCGTCTAGGTATGCGAAAACGAATGGTTCCATGTCCGGTCCGATTACCGAGTCTAGGGCTCTTTGGAACGTAGCTGGTGCAATCCTCGCCCGGGCGCTGTAAAGGCTGTGTAGTGTCGGCTCTGTTTTTCCATTACGATTTGCTAATACCCTGACTTTACAACGAGCGTGCTAATGTATTTTTCTTCTTTAGGGTGATGTAGAATAAAGTCCATCCGTAGTAATGGGGATGCATCCTTCTCTGTTTTTTCGTTTAAAAGTCGGTAGTCCACGCAGACCCTCCAATCTCCAGTTTTATTTTTTATGAGAACAATCGGTGAGCTGTATGGGCTGTGTGTTGGTTCTATTAGATCTTGCTTAATGAGTTCGCTGGTCTCTTTGTTGATGATTTCCATTTGCGCTGGGTTCCTTGGGTAATACCGCTGTTTGACTGGTCTGTCATCTTTTAGGAATATCCGATGTTTCGTAATGTTGCTAACTCCTTCCAGAGTGTTGGATTTCTGTACCTCCGTTGTAATCCATTTTTCGATCTCCTCGTCCGTTGGCTCTGTTACCGAATTTCTTGCGATTTCCTCTCTTCTCTTTTGGTTTGGTTCCCCGTTGAAGTTTATTGTGACTTCTCCGCACGTCATTGATGTGTCTGCGTCTTTTGAGAATTCCATTCCTAAAATGGTTGTGTCTAGTACCCCTGTCATGACTAGGAACGATTGTGTGGTTTCTTTTCTCCCAAGTTGTACTGTTATCTGGATTCTTAGTGTTGTTCTCCGGCTGCTTCCATCCGCGAGCCTGATTAATCTATTTTTCACTCCTTCGATGCCTTCTCTTTTTAGTTTTTCGGCCGCCTTTTCGTTTATCATGCATCTTGTTGCCCCTGTGTCGATGATTACGTCCATCAGTTGCGATCCAATCCTGGCCCGTCCTAAAAGTTGGTTCTGGTTGAATATTAGTTGTGTGGATTGTCCTGAGCCCCGTGCGTTTTCCTGTGGTTTTCTGCAGCAGTCTATCGTGCGTACTCCTTGTCTGTTGCAAGTCCAGCAGTACAGTACGGGTTCCCTGCTGCAAGTTCGGGCCTCATTCCCATAGTTTCCGCATCTTTGACATTTCCTTTGTCGGTATTGCGTCTATTGCCATGTTGGTTGGTCGTTTTGTTGGTTGTTCCATTGTCGACCTGTAACTTTGGAGAGCCATGTCTCTATCTTTTCGAATTCCTCTGCGATGATCATGAATTCCGCTAGTGCTTGGAGTTCTCTTCTCTTCACGTATAGTTTCAGAGGCAGCCGGCAGTTCTGGTATATTATTTCCAGTTTTTCCTGCTCTGTGTAGGTTCCGAACCTCATTAGCTTCCTTATCTCTTGAACATAGTCTCGGACTGTTTCTGTTTCCGCTTGTTTTCCCTCTGTCACTTCCTTTGCTAGCTCCTCTTGGTGTCTGGGGCATATGAAGTTCTCCTTTAGTCCAACCTTTGCTTCCTCCCATGAAGTGACTGGCGCTGGTTTTGTGTGCCACCAGTCTAGTGCGCTTTCCTCCAGGATTATTGGCATAGCGAATACGAGGTGGTCCGCTTCTATCCCGTACGTTTCTGCTAATTCCTCCATACTGCTCAGGAATTCTATCAGCCCTCCTTTTCCTGTAAAGATCCGGTCCCACTTGCGTATTTTTTCTATTATCGCTACTGCTTTTGGTGATAGTTTCTTTATCTGTTTCGGGAATAGCGACTTTTTCCTGCCTGTCCTGGTCTCCCCTTGGATCTCTTCTATTGTTGGTTTTTGTGGTACTCCTTTTGGCGGTTTCTGTTTCAGCTTGTTTTCTCTCTGTCACTTGCTTTGCTAGCTCCTCTTGGTGTCTGGGGCATATGAAGTTCTCCTTTAGTCCGACCTTTGCTTCCTCCCATAAAGTGACTGGCGCTGGTTTTGTGTGCCACCAGTCTAGTGCGCTTTCCTCCAGGATTATTGGCATAGCGAATACGAGGTGGTCCGCTTCTATCCCGTAGGTTTCTGCTAATTCCTCCATCCTGCTCAGGAATTCTAGCAGCTCTCCTTTTCCTGTAAAGATCAGGTCCCACTTGCGTATTTTTTCTATTATCACAACTGCTTTTGGTGATCCTTTCTTTATCTGTTTCGGGAATAGCGACTTTTTCCTGCCTGTAATGGTCTCCCCTTGGATCTCTTCCATTGTTGGTTTTTGTGGTACTCCTTGGGCTCCTTGTTCTCGGGCTTTTCCCTCGTGTTTTGCTAGTTATTTGCTAGTTGTTCTAGCCTCTCTCGTATATGTATTGGAAGGTCTGTTCTCTCCGTGAATTGTTTCAGTTGTTTCTTTTGGGTCTCTAGTCCTTCCAGTTTCTCCACTCCGAATTCCTCGCAATAGTTTTGTAACTCCAGTTTCGTTGCTTGGTTTATTTACTGTTTTGCCATCTTGACCTTTGAGATTATGCTCCTTATGCTACCACAACCTGCTCGGGCGCCACTGTGACGGCGCTTCGGCCGGGGCTTGCTCGTCGCGCCGGGGTCCACAGAAATTTGTTTGATCTCTGGGTGTGGTAGCTGAAAGAGAGTCTCGTGGTTCAAGAATAAGGCGGGGCTTGAGCGGTAAAAAAGAAATAGAGTTATTTTTATTGTTCTTAAAAGGTACAAGGTTTGGTAGGTGTGCGGGTTTTCCTTCTGGCTCTTCCTTCGGAGTCGGCTGCCGGGCTCGTCCTTCGGGCTGGTCACACGTGGCGGATGGTTGCGTGCGGGTCATGGTGGCCGGTCGGTCCGGTCGGTCGAGGTCGAGGTCGCGGAGGTTTAAGTTCGCTCCGTGGAGAGAAGAATGTTGCGGAGGTCGAATGCGCTCCAAGGATAATAAATGTTGCGGAGGTCGAATGCGCTCCGAGGAAAATAAATGTTGCGGAGGTCTGATGCGCTCCGAGGATAATAAATTTTGCGGAGGTCTAATGCGCTCCGAGGAGAATAAATGTTGCGGAGGTCGAATGCGCTTCGAGGAGAAGAAATGTGGTGGAGGTCGAATGCGCTCCGAGGAGAAGAAATGTTGCGGAGGTCGAATGCGCTCCGAGGAGAATAAATGTGACGGAGGTCTGATGCGCTCCGAGGAAAATAAATGTTGCGGAGGTCGAATGCGCTCCGAGGAGAATAAATGTTGCGGAGGTCGAATGCGCTCCGAGGAGAATAAATGTTGCGGAGGTCGAATGCGCTTCGAGGAGAATAAATGTGACGGAGGTCTGATGCGCTCCGAGGAGAATAAATGTTGCGGAGGTCGAATGCGATCCGAGGATAATAAATGTTGGGGAGGTCTAATGCGCTCCGAGGAAAATAAATGTTGCGGAGGTCGAATGCGCTCCGAGGAGAATAAATGTTGCGGAGGTCGAATGCGCTCCGAGGAGAATAAATGTGACGGAGGTCTGATGCGCTCCGAGGAGAATAAATGTTGCGGAGGTCGAATGCGATCCGAGGATAATAAATGTTGCGGATGTCTAATGCGCTCCGAGGAGAATAAATGTTGCGGAGGTCAAATGCGCTCCGAGGAGAATAAATGTTGCGGATGTCTAATGCGCTCCGAGGAGAATAAATGTGACGGATGTCTGATGCGCTCTGAGGAGAATAAATGTTGCGGAGGTCGAATGCGCTCCGAGGAGAATAAATGTTGCGGAGGTCTAATGCGCTCCGAGGAGAATAAATGTGACGGAGGTCTGATGCGCTCCGAGGAAAATAAATGTTGCGGAGGTCGAATGCGCTCCGAGGAGAATAAATGTTGCGGAGGTCGAATGCGCTCCGAGAGAATAAATGTGACGGAGGTCTGATGCGCTCCGAGGAGAATAAATGTTGCGGAGGTCGAATGCGATCCGAGGATAATAAATGTTGCGGAGGTCTAATGCGCTCCGAGGAGAATAAATGTTGCGGAGGTCGAATGCACTCCGAGGAGAATAAATGTTGCGGAGGTCTAATGCGCTCCGAGGAGAATAAATGTGACGGATGTCTGATGCGCTCTGAGAATAATAAATGTTGCGGAGGTCGAATGCGCTCCGAGGATAATAAATGTTGCGGAGGTCCAATGCGCTCCGAGGAGAATAAATGTGACGGAGGTCTGATGCGCTCCGAGGAAAATAAATGTTGCGGAGGTCGAATGCGCTCCGAGGAGAATAAATGCTGCGGAGGTCGAATGCGCTCCGAGGAGAATAAATGTGACGGAGGTCTGATGCGCTCCGAGGAGAATAAATGTTGCGGAGGTCGAATGCGATCCGAGGATAATAAATGTTGCGGAGGTCTAATGCGCTCCGAGGAGAATAAATGTTGCGGAGGTCGAATGCGCTCCGAGGAGAATAAATGTTGCGGAGGTCGAATGCGCTCCGAGGAGAATAAATGTGACGGAGGTCTGATGCGCTCCGATGAGAATAAATGTTGCGGAGGTCGAATGCGCTCCGAGGATAATAAATGTTGCGGAGGTCTAATGCGCTCCGAGGAGAATAAATGTGACGGAGGTCTGATGCGCTCCGAGGAGAATAAATGTTGCGGAGGTCGAATGCGCTCCGAGGAGAATAAATGTTGCGGAGGTCGAATGCGCTCCGAGGAGAATAAATTTTGCGGAGGTCTAATGCGCTCCGAGGAAACCGTGGCCGTGGGTGGCTGTGCTTCGGGCTCATTGGTGGTGATCATCTGTGGTTGGTTGTTTTCGTGTTTTCTTTGTTTGTTTTTTCTGTTTATTTATACTTATATGGCAGGTCTTCATTTATTGTCTTTTATGTGATATTTCTGCTTATCACTACTAATACTATTAACTTAAATCTTCATGGCTTGTCTTGTTGTTTCTGGTGTACTTCATGGTTTCTTCTTGGTGTTTCTATGTCTGTTTTGGTGTTTGTGGAGCCTGCGCTTGGTTTTCCTTGCGCTGGGCGTCACAAGGATTTCAACATTTGTCAAGTCAAAAAGTACAGTCGCCGATTAACCAAGCTGCTGGGCCTTCACAGCCTAGTGGAGAAAACCAAACCTTTGAACAGTTGTTCCAAATACCAACTCGAGAGTCCGTAGGTGCCCCGATAAATCAGGCTAATGATTCTACTGTCTCGGTAACCCCATGGGGATCTCATCAGATCGCGGGAATACGGCCAGATAGGATCGCAGGATGGAAGGTGTTGGTTTTCAGGAAACTCGTCCATGTCAGTGGAAGATTTTATATATCGCATAGAAGCCCTAACCATGCAGACATTAGAAGTTAATCTCGATCTAGTTGCCAGAAACGCCATTTATTTATTTGAAGCCAGTGCTAGCAAGTGGTTTTGGCGTTACCATAAAAGCGTAACCTCCGTGACCTGGCGCAGCTAAGTACTGCCTTAAAAACTCGATTTAGAGATGGGCGTACCGACCTGGAAATTCGTACGGCCATAGTCCAACGAAAGCAGAAGCCGCTCGAACCATTTGTTACATTCTACGAAGCCATTGTAACCTTGTCCGATAAACTTGTCAGCCCCATTTCCGAAATGTCGCTGTTGGAAGTGCTAAAGTCGAATCCCTTGGCCGATATCCAACATGAAATTTTATGCAGCCTAATTCTGTCAGTAGCGCAATTGCGCAACCGACTGCGTACACGAGAGCGCTTTTTGCAATCATTGGCGAAGCCCGTGGGCAGCGCTGTGCTGAAGCGTATTCCTGTATGACGACAGGTGAATGAAGAAGGAAGACGATGTTGAGGGCGATGATATCGCGGCAGCAACCCTTTCCTTTTGGAACTGTGGTTATCAGGACCATCGGTATCAAGATTGCGTGGGTAATCGCACCGTCTTTTGTTACGGCTGTGGCAAACGGGATACGTACAGACCGTCGTGCGCTAGGTGTAACGATCAAAAAAACTAGTCAAGCAGTGCACAATCGACAGGTGCACGCAAGCCAAACTGTTCGAAAGCCACGAACACAATTTCATGGACGTTTCGACAGTGCCATTACTCCCTGATCTACACAAACTCCCGGGCATTCCTTCACACACTTGTATTTTACCCCCAAGTAATGAAAGCGTTCAATTGCCGACACGATCTCGAAAGCGATTGCTCCAATATCGGCAAACTGTCAAAAACGAACGCTCTAACGTACTGGCGTCAGTCAGTAACACGTCTAAGGACTGGCGACCCTATGCGGAAGTCACCGTACTTGGAAGGACGCTCAGTAGACTGATGGACACTGGTGCATCCATAAGTTGCATAGGTGGGGAGTTTGCAGCCGAACGGCAGGGCCAACCAATAATCTTCTTTATCGTCGAGCTGAACACGCCACTGGTGAGCAAATTAGTGACGACATGTGCTGGAAACTGTGGGTTCCCAGAGCTCTGGTGACAGAGGTGCATAGGCAAGGCCACGAACATCCCTTAGCTTCTCACAGTGGGATCAATAAGATGTTGGAACGAGTTCGACGCTTCTATTATTGGCCAAACTTAGTGCGCGATGTAAAAGTTTTTATAAACAATTGTGAAGTGTGCAAATGTAGTAAGCACCCTAATCGTCCTCTACGTCCACGAATGGGCAAAGCTGGACAGACCTTCGACTATTTAAAAAAACTGTACATGGATTTTCTGGGCCCGTATCCACGAAGTCGATCAGGATATATAGACATTTTTGTAGTACTGGATAATTTTTATAAATATCCTTATCCTTATCCGACGGCGTACGTCGTAATTCGGTTCATGGAGGAAGAACCGAGTCCCGGAGTGATAATATCAATGAGCTGCTAGCGAAATACCAAACTCGATCCCCAAACCAATGCCTCAAATCGGGTAAAGCGCTCAGTACTAACCTGCAATCAAAGCGTACATTAAGCCCGATCAATCCAATTGGGACGAGCATATTAGCTTTATTACTTGTGCGTTCCGGTCCAGTGTGCATGCAGCCGTCAACAGTAGCCCATATCGTGTTGCCTTTGGCCAAAACATGATCACTGACGGTTCCACTTATCAACTTCTAAGAAATCTCAGTATGTTGGAAGACCGAACGGTAGTCTTTGATCACGACGATTCCTTCGAGCTAATTCGCAAGACCGCTGCAGAAGCCGCAGAAGACCGCTGTTGCATAGCAGCATGTTCGAAACGAAAATATCTATAATCTTCGAAGCCGAGAAGTAAACTTTCAAGTGGGTCAAAAAATTTATAGACGACATTTTGACCAGAGTAGTTTTGTAAAAGGCTTTAATGCGAAACTGGCATCTACGTTTCGAAAAGCCCGCATTAGGAAAAGACTCGGGAACAGCTACTACGAGCTGGAAGATTGCCAGGGTCGCTTTATTGGTAAATATCACGAAAAATATATTAAACGTTCATATTCGTTCGTTCTCTTTCGTAGATCAGACGCGTTTTTGTTTTGCGCTCCGCATATTTTCCTTTGTTTTACATAAACAACCGGTGTTTTCTTAAATAAACATTAAATACCTTCCTAATTCACCTACTATCTGGAAATCTATTCTATTCCGCGAGTGCATGCCTTTTGATTTGTGTTTAATTATTATTTATTGAATTTAAAACTTTTCGGCGTCGGCTTGTTGTGTTTGTGTTGTTGCCGTGAGTAAATTACATTGCATTACAGCTCTCGTCTCTCGTCTTGTAGCTTTTGTTGTTTTATCACTCTCTTGATATCACCTCAACTTCAATAACTGTTCTTTCTCTCTCGCTCTTATAACTTTCTGTTCAGTAGCTCTCTCTCTCTCTCATTAGCTGCTGCTGCAACTGTTTTCCTCTCATCCTATTAGCGTTTGTCTGGCACACTGGTTTGATAGCCATTTTTTTTGAATATTATTTGATTTTAATTTTGTTCAAATTTTGTATTATGGAGTTTTCTGTGGTATGTGCCAAAAAATATTGTCGGAAAGAGCGTAGTGCACGTAAAATGCGCTGAATTTACGGGCCTCGTGGACGATGTCATCTCAAAACGTAATGGCTTGCACTATAGTTGTGGGGCATGCCGTGCGATTGAGACTGACATGGTCATATTTATGAGGCAGACGCAGAAGGGCTTTAAGGAGCTGACCGTTGGCTTTAAAAAGCAGTACGATCGGCTCCTAGCCATGGAGTCTCAATTTGGCAGTTTGTTACTGCTGAATGAGTCTCCGAGGCGCAAAAGGGTCACTCCGCGGGATCTGCAAGTGCCAACCGTCACTCAGCCGTTTCACCAAAACGACAAGTTTTTGTTTCACGGCTGGCCCCTGACCTCACATCTAATGATGTAATTGCTTTTATTCAAAGCAAAATAGAAGCCGTGGGTTTAAAGGTGGAGAAGTTTAATTTCTCTTATGCCAGGGAGATAGCCTCGTTTAAGATAAGCATCTCCCCAACTCACTTTGACACCATTTGCTCTGCCAAATTTTGGCCAGAGCATTTGGTGGTGAAGGAGTTCAAGGCTAAGAAAAAAAATAGGCCCCCCATAACACTTACAAATCATCCTAATGCGCCATCCTCATCTTCCCGTCCTGCTTCCACCCTTCCAAAAAACTAACTTCTCTTAGTAACCTCTTAGTAACCTATCAGAATGTAAGAGGCTTGCGTAGTAAGCTCAGCATTCTTTTCCGGGATAGTGTTGCATTTGCTTCCCACGTTATTGTGTTTACTGAAACCTGGTTAAAGCCGGACATTCTTAGTTCCGAGGTTTTGGCAGGTCGGTACACAACTTTTAGAAAGGACCGTTCGTCTCGGCGTGCAGGAGGGGTTCTAATTGCAGTGGACTCTTACTTCACGTCAGAACACTTCACAGTCCAAGTTCAACAGGAACTGGAATTCCTGTGTGTAAAACTGATTCTTCCCGCTTTCGCTATATTTATTAGTTGCTCGTATATCCCACCTTCTTCGGATATTTCAATTTATGAGCAGCACTTGTCCGCCTTAACCGCTATTTCTTCCTCGCTATCTGATAAAGATCGTATGATAGTTCTTGGTACCTTCAACTTGCCAGGAACTGTTTGGTCTTCGGTAAACGAATCTAGTATCCTAGTGCCCATGTCACCACATGACTTTGTTGACGACTTGCTTGACCTGTCCCTGTCTCAAGTCAATCATGTGAAAAATTCCTTGGGTCGATTGCTTGATCTGTGCTTTGTATCGGATCCGACCTTAGTGTTGTTAACCCGAGCCGTTCCGCTCACTATACCTGAAGATGCCTACCATCATACTTTCAAAGTGTCGCTAGATATAGGACCAACTGTATTGGATCGGTCGAGAAGGCCACCTGAACGTGTCCGTTGCTTTCGTAAAGCCGAGTTTACGAAGCTTAATAATGTAATTAGGGATTTTGATTGGTCCGCTTTGTACTTGTGCACTGATGTCATAAAAGGCACAAACCAAATTGTACCTCCTACCTCATTGTCAATTCACATACATATAAGGCTCTGATTTTAAGAATAAAATTTAGTTTGAATTTACAACTCAACTCGCAAAAGTCTAGACTTTTCTTTTAAGGTCTTAACAGAATACGCTACAGCGACACACTAATAGCGATCAGGTGGGAAAAAACCATTCCTATACGCATGTTAAAAAACCGTTTGTAGTTTCCAATTCTCCGCCGACCCGTCTGTATGCGTCTTTTGCCACACAGCGGGCCATGGCCAGGGCCACAAAGAAGTAAAGAAGCTTTCCCTATGCTTCAATTGCCTAAAAACGGGGCACCGGACCCGCGCATGCAATAGTGGAAAATGTCGAGTATGCGGCGGTAGGCTTCATAGTTTTCTGCACTTCGATACTATGTAGCCCACAACAAAAAGCTGCCCAGTTATTACTCCTCCCGATCTGGCCGTTCAATCAGAAGCTCTTTCCGTTGCTCAAAATTCTGTTAGCAGCTCGCCTCTACATTCGTCTACCTCTCTTGCTGCCCAAGGCCTTCATTCTGATGTTGTGCTTTTGGCTACAGGCGTGTTTCTCGTTAAGAATCGGTCTGGTGTTTTAGTTCCTTGTCGTGCCATCTTAGATTCAGGATCGCAGCTGCATCTCGTCACATCCAGGTTCGCCCAGCAAGTTCAGCTTAGGAGAACTCAATCGTCTGCACTTGTGTCTGGGCTGGGCGATACCAGCGTTTCTACTGAGGGATCCACCATAAGCATTTGTATGTATTCTCGCACCTCTGCTTACACAACTACGCTTACTGCTCTCATCGCCCCCACGATTACCGGCTCCCATCCAAGTATGGCAGTAAATGTATCCGATATGGGGTCGGAAACGATTCCTTCTGGACGTTACACACATCCATTTTCACCACAAATCTAATATACCCCAATACTCATTTGAGTATCGGGTATAAAAATAGATTTTGAACGGATCTCGAGTCTCTCCGTTGCACAGTGGGACAGACGAGCAATTTAGTTTCGTTTTTTGCCTTAAAACACTTACTTTTTCCCATAATTCAGATCTTTTACACTACCTGTATCAAGAAATTGATTAGTTTGGTATTAGTTTCTATTAGTTTCATTGCCCGTTTGACCACCCATTGTGCGTTGTGCGTCGCCAATAAATGTATTTTATGCATTTTGTGCATATTGTGTCATTATTCTTAAGTTCTCTTTATCTCTTGTAGTCTTTTTCGCTTACACATTATCCGCTGATTAGGCGGTCTGGGCAAGTATAGAAGTATAGCGGATATAGAAATATACTTACATACAAATGTATGTACATATGTACATACACACATATTATATATAATTTGAAAGGTATTAATGCGTAGGTCATATATATAGGACTATATATGATCTGGCTCCTTTGTTTCAAAAGATATTTGAATTCAATTTTTATTTTCAATTTTTATAATAAAAATTAAATCATAAATTTTGTTTCAATTTTTATAAAAAAAATTGAGAATAATTATACCCGATACTCAAAATGAGTATTGGGGTATATTAGGTTAGGTTAACCCGGACGGCCCTCAGCGGGGCCACGCATAGGGGGTATATTACATTTGTGGTAAAAGTGGATGTGTGTAACGTCCAGAAGGAATAATTTCCGACCCCATAAAGTATATATATTCTTGATCAGCATCAATAGCCGAGTCGATTGAGCCATGTCTGTCTGTCCGTCTGTCCGTACGTATATCTGTCCGTCTGTCCGTCCCCTTCAGCGCCTAGTGCTCAAAGACTATAAGAGCTAGAGCAACGATGTTTTGGATCCGGACTTCTGTGATATGTCACTGCTACAAGTATATTTCAAAACTTTGCCCCGCCCACTTCCGCCCCCACAAAAGGCCCCACATTTTTAAAGATACGAGAAAACCGAAAACGCAGAAACGTAGAGGAGGACCGTATCGTAGCGTTTGTCTGGCACACTGGTTTGATAGCCATTTTTTTTGAATATTATTTGATTTTAATTTTGTTCAAATTTTGTATTATGGAGTTTTCTGTGGTATGTGCCAAAAAATATTGTCGGAAAGAGCGTAGTGCACGTAAAATGCGCTGAATTTACGGGCCTCGTGGACGATGTCATCTCAAAACGTAATGGCTTGCACTATAGTTGTGGGGCATGCCGTGCGATTGAGACTGACATGGTCATATTTATGAGGCAGACGCAGAAGGGCTTTAAGGAGCTGACCGTTGGCTTTAAAAAGCAGTACGATCGGCTCCTAGCCATGGAGTCTCAATTTGGCAGTTTGTTACTGCTCAATGAGTCTCCGAGGCGCAAAAGGGTCACTCCGCGGGATCTGCAAGTGCCAACCGTCACTCAGCCGTTTCACCAAAACGACAAGTTTTTGTTTCACGGCTGGCCCCTGACCTCACATCTAATGATGTAATTGCTTTTATTCAAAGCAAAATAGAAGCCGTGGGTTTAAAGGTGGAGAAGTTTAATTTCTCTTATGCCAGGGAGATAGCCTCGTTTAAGATAAGCATCTCCCCAACTCACTTTGACACCATTTGCTCTGCCAAATTTTGGCCAGAGCATTTGGTGGTGAAGGAGTTCAAGGCTAAGAAAAAAAATAGGCCCCCCATAACACTTACAAATCATCCTAATGCGCCATCCTCATCTTCCCGTCCTGCTTCCACCCTTCCAAAAAACTAACTTCTCTTAGTAACCTCTTAGTAACCTATCAGAATGTAAGAGGCTTGCGTAGTAAGCTCAGCATTCTTTTCCGGGATAGTGTTGCATTTGCTTCCCACGTTATTGTGTTTACTGAAACCTGGTTAAAGCCGGACATTCTTAGTTCCGAGGTTTTGGCAGGTCGGTACACAACTTTTAGAAAGGACCGTTCGTCTCGGCGTGCAGGAGGGGTTCTAATTGCAGTGGACTCTTACTTCACGTCGGAACACTTCACAGTCCAAGTTCAACAGGAACTGGAATTCCTGTGTGTAAAACTGATTCTTCCCGCTTTCGCTATATTTATTACTTGCTCGTATATCCCACCTTCTTCGGATATTTCAATTTATGAGCAGCACTTGTCCGCCTTAACCGCTATTTCTTCCTCGCTATCTGATAAAGATCGTATGATAGTTCTTGGTACCTTCAACTTGCCAGGAACTGTTTGGTCTTCGGTAAACGAATCTAGTATCCTAGTGCCCATGTCACCACATGACTTTGTTGACGACTTGCTTGACCTGTCCCTGTCTCAAGTCAATCATGTGAAAAATTCCTTGGGTCGATTGCTTGATCTGTGCTTTGTATCGGATCCGACCTTAGTGTTGTTAACCCGAGCCGTTCCGCTCACTATACCTGAAGATGCCTACCATCATACTTTCAAAGTGTCGCTAGATATGGGACCAACTGTATTGGATCGGTCGAGAAGGCCACCTGAACGTGTCCGTTGCTTTCGTAAAGCCGAGTTTACGAAGCTTAATAATGTAATTAGGGATTTTGATTGGTCCGCTTTGTACTTGTGCACTGATGTCATAAAAGGCACAAACCAAATTGTACCTCCTACCTCATTGTCAATTCACATACATATAAGGCTCTGATTTTAAGAATAAAATTTAGTTTGAATTTACAACTCAACTCGCAAAAGTCTAGACTTTTCTTTTAAGGTCTTAACAGAATACGCTACAGCGACACACTAATAGCGATCAGGTGGGAAAAAACCATTCCTATACGCATGTTAAAAAACCGTTTGTAGTTTCCAATTCTCCGCCGACCCGTCTGTATGCGTCTTTTGCCACACAGCGGGCCATGGCCACTGTTGCTGCGCCACAAAGAAGTAAAGAAGCTTTCCCTATGCTTCAATTGCCTAAAAACGGGGCACCGGACCCGCGCATGCAATAGTGGAAAATGTCGAGTATGCGGCGGTAGGCTTCATAGTTTTCTGCACTTCGATACTATGTAGCCCACAACAAAAAGCTGCCCAGTTATTACTCCTCCCGATCTGGCCGTTCAATCAGAAGCTCTTTCCGTTGCTCAAAATTCTGTTAGCAGCTCGCCTCTACATTCGTCTACCTCTCTTGCTGCCCAAGGCCTTCATTCTGATGTTGTGCTTTTGGCTACAGGCGTGTTTCTCGTTAAGAATCGGTCTGGTGTTTTAGTTCCTTGTCGTGCCATCTTAGATTCAGGATCGCAGCTGCATCTCGTCACATCCAGGTTCGCCCAGCAAGTTCAGCTTAGGAGAACTCAATCGTCTGCACTTGTGTCTGGGCTGGGCGATACCAGCGTTTCTACTGAGGGATCCACCATAAGCATTTGTATGTATTCTCGCACCTCTGCTTACACAACTACGCTTACTGCTCTCATCGCCCCCACGATTACCGGCTCCCATCCAAGTATGGCAGTAAATGTATCCGATATGGGGTCGGAAACGATTCCTTCTGGACGTTACACACATCCATTTTCACCACAAATCTAATATACCCCAATACTCATTTGAGTATCGGGTATAAAAATAGATTTTGAACGGATCTCGAGTCTCTCCGTTGCACAGTGGGACAGACGAGCAATTTAGTTTCGTTTTTTGCCTTAAAACACTTACTTTTTCCCATAATTCAGATATTTTTCACTACCTGTATCAAGAAATTGATTAGTTTGGTATTAGTTTCTATTAGTTTCATTGCCCGTTTGACCACCCATTGTGCGTTGTGCGTCGCCAATAAATGTATTTTATGCATTTTGTGCATATTGTGTCATTATTCTTAAGTTCTCTTTATCTCTTGTAGTCTTTTTCGCTTACACATTATCCGCTGATTAGGCGGTCTGGGCAAGTATAGAAGTATAGCGGATATAGAAATATACTTACATACAAATGTATGTACATATGTACATACACACATATTATATATAATTTGAAAGGTATTAATGCGTAGGTCATATATATAGGACTATATACGATCTGGCTCCTTTGTTTCAAAAGATATTTGAATTCAATTTTTATTTTCAATTTTTATAATAAAAATTAAATCATAACTTTTGTTTCAATTTTTATAAAAAAAATTGAGAATAATTATACCCGATACTCAAAATGAGTATTGGGGTATATTAGGTTAGGTTAACCCGGACGGCCCTCAGCGGGGCCACGCATAGGGGGTATATTACATTTGTGGTAAAAGTGGATGTGTGTAACGTCCAGAAGGAATAATTTCCGACCCCATAAAGTATATATATTCTTGATCAGCATCAATAGCCGAGTCGATTGAGCCATGTCTGTCTGTCCGTCTGTCCGTACGTATATCTGTCCGTCTGTCCGTCCCCTTCAGCGCCTAGTGCTCAAAGACTATAAGAGCTAGAGCAACGATGTTTTGGATCCGGACTTCTGTGATATGTCACTGCTACAAGTATATTTCAAAACTTTGCCCCGCCCACTTCCGCCCCCACAAAAGGCCCCACATTTTTAAAGATACGAGAAAACCGAAAACGCAGAAACGTAGAGGAGGACCGTATCTTCTAGAGTGCAGATTCTGAACCAGATCGTATAATTATTATAGCCAGAATCAAGAAAACAATTTCATTCTTTCTCGCTCTGTCTCTCTCTAACACACAGGTTTCATGGTCGGTTTTGCCAATTTCAAAATATGAGTTCAAGGATCTCAGACCCCATAAGAGCTAGAGCAACCAAATTTGGTATCCACACTCCTGTGATATCGGACCTTGACCGTTTTGTGTCAAAATTTCACCACACTCCCTTCCGCCCCCGTAAAGGACGAAAATCTGGGGCATCCACAAATCTCAGAGACTATTAACGCTACAGTAACCAAATTAAGTATCCGCACTCCTGTTAGATCTCACTATAAAACGTATATCTCAAAATTTCGCCTCACCCCCTTCCGACCACGCAAAGAACGAAAATCTGTTGCATCCACAATATTGCAGATTCGAGAAAACTAAGAACGCAGAATCATAGATAACGACCATATCTATCAGATTGCTGAATCTAGATCAGATCAGATCATTTTTATAGCCAAAATGAACAAATCAATTTGTTCATGTCTCTCTCGCACGCACTCTTTGTCGTGTCGTTTAATATTAGCGGCGTCTGCCAGAGGAGAGCCGCTGTTTCTTCCTCGCTATCTGATAAAGATCGTATGATAGTTCTTGGTGACTTCAACTTGCCAGGAACTGTTTGGTCTTCGGTAAACGAGTCTAGTATCCTAGTGCCCATGTCACGACATGACTTTGTTGACGGCTTGCTTGACCTATCCCTGTCTCAAGTCAATCATGTGAAAAATTCCTTGGGTCGATTGCTTGATCTGTGCTTTGTATCGGATCCGACCATAGTGTTGTTAACCCGAGCCCTTCCGCTCACTATACCTGAAGACGCCTACCACCCTACTTTCGAGGTGTCGCTAGATATAGGACCAACTGGATTGGATCGGTCGAGTAGGCTGCCCGAACGTGTCCGCTGCTTTCGTAAAGCCGAGTTTGCGAAGCTTAATAACCTCATTAGGGATTTTGATTGGTCCGCTTTGTACTTGTGCACTGATGTCATAAAAGGCACAAAAAATTTTTACAATGCTCTTGGCACATTTTTTTGATTCTTGTGTCCCACTTTCTTGTCCGATTAGATCTGGAAAACCCCCTTGGTTTACCAAAGTGTTATCCAGTCTAAAAAACTTAAAATCAAGACTTTATAAAAAATTCCAAGAAGTGGGTTCTTCTACTTCTCACTCTCGCTATGTAATAGCTCGGTCAAACTTTTCAGTTCTTAATGCTCAATGCTATAAGAACTACCTATCTCGATGCAGGATACGTTTTTCTCAGGACCCTAAACAGTTTTACAGCTTCGTAAACAGTAAGCGTGGAACGTCCGCACACCCATCCTCGCTATCATTTTGTAATACGTCGGCAAATAATGATCAGGCAATTGCCGATCTTTTTGCCCAATTTTTCCAAACCACCTATTCTGAGGAAAGCTACTCTGGTCATCCGTACCCATACGGTTTACCGAGGTCGAACGGCATTTTCAGTCCCTTGTTAAATGAATGTTCCCTACTTCATGATCTTCGACTAGTTAAGCCGGTGTTTTCACCGGGTCCAGACGGGGTTCCAGGTTGTGTACTCAGGTACTGCGCCGAGGCTCTGTGTGGACCTTTGCTTAAACTATTCAACCTGTCCATTGATTCTTCTTGCTTCCCCCCGATCTGGAAGGAATCGTTTATAATTCCTCTCCATAAAAAAGGTAGCAAGTCTGATGCAAAAAATTATAGAGGTATAGCAAAGTTATCCGCTATTCCTAAAATGTTTGAGAAGGTTTTAACTCCGCACTTGCAACATCTCTGCAAGTCACTTATATCTCCAACTCAGCATGGATTTATAAGGCGGCGATCAACCACCACGAACTTGTTAGAGTTTACCTCTTTCATTATTAAAGGCTTTCAATGTAACTTACAGACGGATGTTATTTACACCGACTTTAGTAAAGCATTCGACTCTGTAAACCATTCCCTTTTAGCGCATAAACTTGACCTTTTAGGGTTTCCGCCCAACCTCCTGAGATGGATTTCTAGCTATCTTTGTTCTAGGTCTCAAAGAGTCCTCTTCAAAAACTCCCTCTCTTTACCAGTAAAGGTTTCTTCGGGAGTACCACAAGGCAGCCATCTAGGCCTCTTACTCTTCACACTCTTTATTAATGACTTACCTTCAGTATTAACATACTCTCGAGTACTTATGTATGCGGATGATGTTAAACTCTGTGTCCAGTACAAGGACATTTCATTTCATTCTCGCTTGCAATCCGATCTCAATAACTTTCAGTCATGGTGTTGTGCAAACTTGTTACACCTTAATGCCTCGAAATGCAAAGTTATGACATTTCATCGTTCTAGCCCTTTGTTGGCTCCCTACACCCTATTTGGTGGTTCTCTTGAGAGAATTACCCTGGTGGATGATCTGGGTGTTATGTTAGACCCCAAGTTAATGTTTTCCGAACACATTTCTACCATGGTAAATAAGGCCATGGGCGTGCTTGGGTTTATAAAGAGGTGGTCAAAGGAATTTGACGACCCCTATATAACAAAGACTCTCTATACCTCGCTTGTTCGTCCGATCTTAGAATACGGCTCCTGTGTATGGTGCCCTCAGTACAAAGTACACCAGGACCGTATAGAATCAGTACAGAAAAACTTTTTACTCTTTGCTCTGCGGGGCCTTAACTGGGATGCGGGTGTAAGACTCCCATCTTACTCTAGTAGACTACTATTAGTAAACCTCCCATCCTTAGTTAACCGTAGAAAAATGCTTGGTGTGATATTTATGCACAACTTGATCAGGGGTGACATAGACAGCCCTGATCTGTTGAGCCGCATAAACTTCACGATTCCTATTAGACTGACTAGAAATTTTATACCGTTGTTCCTTCCACTTTGTAGATCGAATTATTCCTTGCATGAACCGTTTAGGGTCTTATGCTCGGATTATAATTCCCTCTACCATATTATATCCACCACTAATTCTCTTCCTCTTATTAAATTATTAATCCTTACACACCTTTCTATTAATTAGTAACTGTAGTGGTATTTGTATTTTGATTGCATGCTTAGTTTCTTAGTAAGTTTAGTACTAATTTTCCTCGAATGTTAGTCTAATAGCTATCTTTCTTGCATGTTCGCGTTTGGTTCGGCTACGCACCGCGCGTCATGCGGCAGCGCCCCTCGGTCGGTTGGGCGGGAGGAGGGCTGCGTTTTGCCTGGGATCCGCGCGTAAAAGCCTTCTGCTGGTGTCACACGGGCCACTTGACGGTGCAGTAACTGCATCGCCTCTTGAAAGATGCAGTCATTGCATGTCAACGTCCAAAGAAAGAGCCATACTGACTTAGTATCGGGTATAACTGTAGAGTTGCGGTGTCCGCAGCAACTCACAACGTTCCCCCTCGTTTTTATGTGTTGTCGACGTTGGGCTAGCTCAATATCGGAAATCATTTACAGCACGTGAAAGACCAACCACCACACATACACCTTTGCTGGATATCTGAACTTCAGTTTCACCCTGTCAATCCCAAACGCCAGAGGCCATAATCGTCACCAACATACGAAAATTTACAAAGGATTAAGTAATTAGGCTAGCCTATACCACATTGCCTCAGAACTTATATTGCTATCAGCAAATTTTGTTTTATTTTGATTCCAGTGCTTCTCAAGCTAAATTTCAAGTTCAAGTTCCCGTTCGCATTTATCATTATCACATAAAAAGCTATACACTGCTGGTCTAAGAACCATCTCGTTTGCCATTGTGTTAATTAATGTATTAACTATATAGCTTCCTCTAATCAGTAAATTTGTAAAGTAACTGATGATTTTTTAAACTGAGCAATATGAATTTGGGATAATATGTTTCTCTTTATATATATATATGTATACACTTAAACTGACCCACCTCTAAATGATACAGCATGTACAACTGAATCCAACAATGTCATCTTGGGCTGAAAGATACACCGATGAGTTTAATCAACTACTGTAAGTGCCACTAGTGGCTGAAATCGCAATACATATACACTAATGCAGTCTTTTGCAAAATAGATATATAAAGTGGCATATCCATAATTCTCCACATCCCATACTCATTATGTTTATGTCCAGTTCATCCACACAAGTAACAGGACACCACTGAAGAATCAATTACTGATTCTTCCCACACTCCAGCTAGAGTCCACTAATCTAAACAATGGACCATATTGATTCATCAACGCCAGAATCACGCCACCCTCAAGAAATCGATCCGTTAGAATCATGCCACTCATGAGGACCAATCAGAGCTAGTCATAAAACCAAGGAGTATCACATTCCTAGCTCACTCATGTAATGCAACACCGATCGCCAGCAGCGGATGCCTTTGATCAAAAGCCGACGCATCCCCAAACATCGGTCCAGGCACGTACGCCACCGACACGAAGATGTAGCCGAGGAAAGCAGCACCCGAAGCCAGAGTCGAGAGAAGGGCTCATGGAAACTAGCAAACAATAGAGAAGTCAGTTCCGTTTGAGACAAGCAGACGTAAAGTTAAGTCGGGGAATTCAACCAGTCTTGTGACTTACAGAAATTAAGTACTAAAAATAAAATCTTTTTTTAAAAACTAAATTTCGAGCTGCGGATATTTAGGTTAGGTTAGGTAGAGACGGCCGCCAAGCTCGCTCGGAGCCCAGCACACTTAGGCCGGTTTCGGCCCGTTGTGATACCGCTTGGGATCATTCCCTCCCTGCAGATGAGACTTCATGTCAACAGTTGTCCCATCCAGATGCCCTTATAAAGTTGACGATCTTTCTGGGACATAGCGTGGACATCTCCGAGATGTCGTTCAGAAAGGCAGAGCCCAAGTGATGCAGCCTCCTTCTTCTGAGAGCTGGACAGGAACAGAACAGGTGTTCCACTGTTTCCTCCTCGTCCTCGTCTCTGCAGCTGCGGCAGAAATCATTGTATGGGGCACCCAGCCTGTTTGCGTGGATGCCTACTAGCCAATGTCCTGTGAGGAAACGTATGACTGCGCTGCACCTTTCCCTGCCTAGTTTGCAGAGCTCTGAGGTGCGCTTCTTATCTATGGTCGGCCATGTTTGCCGAGCTGTGCGACAACGTGGCCCTATTTGCCACTTGTTGTCTATCAGTCGCGTGTACTGCTCCTTTATGATGAGCTTGCAGGTGGCCATAGGCATACAAATATCCTCCTTATCTTGGAGAAGGGGGGTTGTAGTGCCAGATCTGGCCAGCTCGTCCGCTATGCAGTTGCCCTCGATATCCCGGTGGCCCGGGACCCATATAAGGCTGATAGCAAATTGCTGAGCCATCTCGTGAAGAGATCTGCGGCAGTTCGCCACAGTAGCCGAGTTCGAGGAGATCGCGTTAAGTGATCTGATCGCTGCTTGGCTGTCGCTGTAGATGTTTAGATTGGTTGTCGTGGTGGTAACCGTGAGAAGGCAGTACAGAGCCTCCCTGATTGCTGTAACTTCCGCTTGGAAGACGCTACAGTGATCCGGAAGCCTGAAAGATTGCCTTATGTTAAGTTGTTCAGAGTAGATTCCTCCTCCAACCCTGCCGTCCAGTTTTGAGCCATCCGTGAAGATGCTTATGGCCCCGTCTGGGCCGGGGAGTCCCTCGAGCCAATCGTCTCTATGAGGGATGATTATGCTGAATGGAGTCTCCGTGTGCTCCATTGGAACTTGATAGTCCGTTCTTGCTGGGACCATGTTGTTTTTATTTAGTATAGATGAGTGACCTATGTTCTGGGGTACCCATTGTTCGGAGTCCCTAAGACGTATTGCTGCCATTTCTGCCCGCTCCTTTCCTGCAAAGTCAAGGCTCTGAAGGCATAACATGGCGTTTAGCGCATCATTTGGTGTAGTTCGAAGAGCTCCACTGATGCAGAGGGCGGCTGTTCGCTGAACCTTGCCCAGCTGATTGTCCTTTTTGTTAGGGCAGGCCACCAGACAGTAACTCCGTAGAGTATTATAGGTCTGACTATTGCCAGATATATCCATCGGACTATGCTTGGGTTCATGCCCAACTTTAGGCCGATAGCTTTTTTGCAAGTATAGAGTGCTGTCGTTGCCTTCCTCACTCTATCCTTGACATTCAGGTTCCAGCTAAGCTTTTTGTCAATTACCAACCCTAAGTAACTGGCACTGTCGCTGAAGGAGAGCCTGTGTCCGTTTAGTATTGGGGGGTTGAGGGGCGGGACCTTGTATTTTTTTGTGAATAGCACGAGTTCCGTTTTCGAGGGATTTAGTCCCAATCCGCGCGATTCTGTCCATTCGGACAATCGAGCAAGCTTTGCGGTCATTAGGTCGCATAGTGTTTGGGGGTATTTCCCCGCAAAGATAATTGCAACGTCATCCGCGTATGCCACTACTTTACAGCCCCCCTCTTCCAGGTCGCATAGAATCTTATTGACTGCAATGTTCCATAGAAGAGGAGACAGAACTCCCCCTTGCGGGGTTCCTCTGTTGACATACCTTGACTGGGTGGACGATCCCATCGATGATGTCACCGTCCTGCGTATGAGCAATTGATCAATGAGCATCACCAAGTGACGGTCCACCCCCAGGTCAGTCAGGGCTTCTGTAATGGCGCCCGGTGTGACGTTGTTGAAAGCTCCCTCGATATCGAGAAAAGCTATTAGTGAGTATTCTTTGAGATGCAGGGATTTTTCTACACTCGAGATCACTTCGTGAAGTGCCGTTTCCGTGGATTTTCCTTTCCGGTAGGCATGCTGCGCACTTGAGTACAGCTGGGGACTTATGGTAGTCCGTAATTGTAACCCGATAAGTCTCTCAAAGGTTTTGAGTAGGAAAGACGATAAACTGATTGGTCTAAAGTCTTTCGGGGTTAAGTGTGAGGCTTTGACTGCTTTAGGGATATCCTAGCCTTAAGCCACGCTTGCGGTATTGTACATACCGCCAGTATCTTCCTGAAGATACTATGTAGCCAGTTGATGGCCGTCTCCCCGGCCTTCTGAAGTTGGGCCGGGATTACCTGGTCCGGGCCTGGCGATTTAAACGGGTTGAAGCTGTTTACTGCCCAACTTATGTTCCGTTTTGTAAGGATATGGTCCATCGATTCTACCGATCCCTCTCCTGGGAGGTGTGACGGCTCGGTGGATGTGCATCCGGAGAAATGCGTGTCGAGCAGAATGTGTAGGGACTCCTCACTAGAGTTGGTCCACGTGCCATCATTCTTTTTGAGGTAACCTACCGAGGGGGTAGTTTTTGAGAGAACTTTCCGGAGTCTTGCGGCCTCCGAAGTTTCCTCGATTTCGGAGCAAAATTTTTGCCAGGAGGCTCTTTTAGCCTTCCTCGTTTCCTTTTTGTATAGTGCTAGACTGGTTTTATAGTCTGCCCAGTGAGTATCCTCCTTAGTTCTTGTGGCTCTATTGAATGGAGTCCTACAAGTTCTACGAAGGGTGTCAGTTGCTTAGACCACCAGGGGGGTTTCTTTTTCCCCCTTGGTCTGGTAGAAGGGCATGCTGCCTTGAAGGCTTTGTTGCACGCATCCGTAAACCTGTTCACAAGACGGTTTAGGTTGTCTTCAGTGTTCGGGCAATTAGGGGCGTTAGGAGGGAGTAGCTCCTCCAGGGTTGTGTTATATTTTTCCCAGTTGGCTTTTCTGGGGTTGATATAGTCGGTTGGTTTGGGAATATCGAAGGATAATATCGTCTCGATATACCTGTGGTCCGAGAAGGAGTGGTCTCCTAGGACTCTCCAGCTCTTGATTGTGTCCAGCAGTTTGCTTGACACTAGCGTGAGGTCAATGACCTCCTGCCGATTTTTAATTATAAATGTGGGGTCGTTACCCCGACTGCATATGAATAAATTTGAGTTCAGGATGAAGCTGAACAGTGACTCACCCCTTACATTCGTGTCCGTGCTCCCCCATTGGGTGTGGTGGGCGTTGGCATCGCAACCTATAAGTAGGTCTTTGTCCGTCCTTTCGCTGTCGCTGGCTATTTTGCGAACAAGTTCGTTCGGAGGATCATTCTCCTCGTGGGCCATATAGGACGCCACCAGCCTGAGATGATTCCCTTTTAGTTCTAGGCTTACCGCCGTGTTATCGCCATCGCTATAATTATGGAGCAGAAAGATATTTAGGTGCTTTCTAGCAAGTATGCAGGTACGGATTTTACCTTCATTTTGGGATACAATGATCTTGTATTCCCTCGTCCCCAATCCACAGACCTTGCCTCCTACCACCCAAGGCTCCTGGATCAGGACTACGTCGGCTCCGCTTGCGTCTAGGCGGAGTATGAGAGCAGCCGATGCTGCTTTGCAGTGGTGAAGATTTATTTGAAGGATCCTTAGGACCATCTTCAAGATTCTCCACCACCGTGATGTCCGCGTCCGAGTCATCTGAGACTCTCTCTCGGCACATTGACTCAAAGTCGAGCATCAGCTCTGTCTCTGAGGAGAAGCCTTCCTGGTCTGGCTCCAGCTCGACGTCAGGCGCTTCGATCTCCGCAGCGACATCCTGCACGTCTGGGTTGACGACAGGAAGCGCCGCGGCCGCCGCGTCCGCTTTGTACACCTTGATGGTGACAGCGCTGAAGCCGAAGTTAAGCTCGCCTTTTGCTGCCTCTATCGGGGCCAGCGAATCTTTGTTGAGGACGAGCACTACCTGGTTAGTCGGCCCTTGTGTCGTCTCAACCTTGGCTACCTTCCAATCCGAGGTCGGTATACCTGGGTTGCATTTTTGCAACATCTTGAGGATGCGTTCTGGCTCCTTAAAGGTAGCCGGCACCCAAATTCTGGCCCTCGGTCTGCTGGGCACCTCGCTCCAGTCGACTGCGACGAGTTTCGCCCCAGTATAGACCTCGCCGACCTGCGCTACCGCCGCTTTATAAAGCTTTAAAGAGCGCTCGTCTTCGCAGGCAATTATCTTAACATTGCCCTGGAACCACCCCATGTCCTTGCAGACTGGCGGAGGTCCAGGGTCTTTGTCGAGGAGTTCGAAGCAGCGGTCGGCCAGTGCCGCTTCCACCCACTTCCACTGACTCCTTGGGATTCTACCCTCTGCGCTGCCTCTGTCGAGGACACCAATTAGCATCCTCTCCTTGGCAATCTGCGCAAAGGAGATATTTGGCAGCACTCTGGAGCGCTTTGCTACCGGTCCCGGTGTCTCCTGCGAGCGCTGCCTCTTGGCTTGGGGAGCCACCTTTTTCTGTTCTAAGGTGAACTCCGGGAGCACGGCCGAAGCCCATTCCACCTTCTTCAGCCAGTCGGCTGATGGGCTGGCTTCACTGCTGGCGTGTTGGCGACGGAGTATGTGCCCTGCACTCCTCTTTTCGGCATATGTGTAGCGTCTGGCTTGGGCGCTTGTCGACGGCAAGTCAACCCCCTCCGCTTTACCAGAAGGTCGGGCAGCCGCAATATTGCTTAGCTTTCCTTCCAAGGTGTCAGCTTCGAGAGTTACCTTGCCTCCCACACCGGATTCGGGATGGGACCCCCTCGGGTTCGCACAGGCACCTTCCACCTTGCAGGTATTCCCTACTATAGAGCCGGTTGGGCCAGGCCTTTGGGCCGCTGCCTTTCCGAGCTTGGGATTGCTCCCAGTTGGCATTTGGGGAGCGCCGCACTCATTTGTTTTTTTGTTAGTTTTTTGGTTTTTGTTCTTGTTATTATACATCCTGTTCCCACGAGATGCAGAGAAAGGGAAAGGTCAGCCCGGGCAGAGATACACGTTGCCCGGGTAAGGCATCATTAGAACAGGGGGCTGCCAAGTCCCTGAGCCCTCCGTTAGCGACTGGGCTAGTTTTTATACCGGGCCCCCAGCCAGGCTGACTCTCGGCACGGGTCGAGTAACACACTTAGTCCGGCCCGGTGTGAGGTGGGTGTGGGGGTTGGGATGTGGGTAGGTATTGTGTAAGGATGGGAGTGTGTGAGCTACTTATTGAGGCGGCACCACAAGCGCATCGTCAGTGCTGCTACCTAGCTAACACCCGCTGGCTGTCCGGGACTGCTTATTTCGGTACTCTCCCGTGAGGGATGCCCGCTTATTCGCAGCTGACCTACCGAGGTAGGCCGTTCGCTATCCGCAACCCGCGACCCGTCAGGTGGCCTCAGCTAGGCCACCTTTGAGCTACCTCACGAGCTCATCAGACCAGATTGCGGATATTTAACTATATATATAGTGACATATCTATAGTCCATGCTCCGCATACCCTTTTCTATGTCTATTACCCTGCACCCACAATACTATAAACAATACGACACCCTCAGCTTCGAACCCTCATAAACAATCTCACGCTCGAAATGGACCACGCGTAGCCGATTGCAGGCAATGTAAACAAACACCCTAAACTGGAAGTTGAACATAAAACAATAGATGCCGCACTAGAATCCAGCCGCACTAGAATCCAGCCGCACCAGAATCACGCCACTCTTCAGAGATCAATTACTAATCGATTCTCAAGAATCACACCATCCTAGCTGACCAATCAGAGGCCCTATTCTCAGCCACCCCCAAGTAATGCAACACCGATCATACGCAGCGGAAGCCTTTCATCAAAAGCCGCCTTTCCCACATATCGATCGAGTCACGTACTCCATCTCCGAAGCCGAAGTCGAAGCCAACGCCTCCGAATCCAAATCCGAATCCCAAACCGAGCATCATAATATAAATAGTCTACATCTAAGAAGCCAACTCAGTTCTGTTCAAGACAAACGTCAATCGCGACACCATCGGAGAATTCAACCAAAGTTAATTCCGTTCAAGACATCAGACCTCAGTCATCGTCGGGGAAATAACTAACCAATGTACGCTAAGTTTAAGTGAAAGAATAAAACCTTTTTTAAAACTTAAACTGAAGTGTCGCATATTTAACTGGCGCAGCCGGTAGGATCTCAGTTAAAAGTGAATCCTTTTTTTTAAGACGATCAATTGGCGTAGTGACAGTTACAGTGCGTAATAACCTACAGTGATCAGATAAAAAGTAACGCTAATACTAAAGGGATCCGCCAAAGAATCTACACACGATTAAAACTCAATTAATATTAGAAAAAAATAAATAAATAAAAAGAAATCAACATGCCGCTAACAGAAATACACCTGAACCAAGCCTTGAAGTCAATCAGGCAAATCCCACCATACGACGGATGCCAAGAACGCCTTAGCTCGTTCATAAGCAGGATTGAGTACATCTCCGAATTGTACCCAACAGAAGACATCCGGCAACAAAGCATCATGTACGGAGCCACTGAGGGTCAACTGTGCGGACGAGCACAACTTTTATCACAAAGCCTTCAACCCAACACCTGGACCGATCTAAAAGTAGCCCTAATCAGCAAATTCAACAACCACACTCCATACGAAACGCTGCTACAACAATTACACGACACCAAATTCAATGGGAATATTCGTAAGTTCGTAGAAGAACTAGAAATTAAGTCAAATGTTATAGTAAGTAAACTAAATCTGGAGACTAGCCCAGAAAATAAGATAATCTTTAAAAACGCTCTGGCAAATGCCACCAGACATACCATAGAAGATGCTCTACCCAATAAACTGTTCATCATTTTAGCAAAGAAAGACATTTCTACTATGGCTAATCTAGAAAAATCAGCTCAAGAGTTAGGAATCTACGAAAATTTCGTAACTGATAACAAGAATCACGAACACACAAGAAACAAAAAATAACAATCGTAGGAATGTTGGAACTTATTACCCTCGCTACAGTAGTAACGATTATAACAATCAAAACCCAAGTACTTCCAAAAAATTCATGGATCGAATCGAAATTATTCAGGAAATAATGCCGTAAATAATAAAGGATTATTTAACGAATTTAGAAATTCCTTAAACCAGGGCAGAGTACAGAATCCCACTAACTATCAAATCAATCAGACTCAGGCAGGTAGCAGTGCACCAAATCAGCCAGTCAAACGATCTAGGGAAAGCCAAAGCGGACAAATGAAAATGGATGTAAATTTTCAGCAGAGTGCCTCAGAAGAAATCGAGGAAGACCATATATAGAAATAATCGTAAATAATAAAAAATTAAGAGGTATCGCGGACTCGGGATCGTCAATAAATATAATAAAAGAAAACTATACAGATTCCAAAGTCGATAGCGACAACCTCACCGTCCATACCATCAATGGACCCGTCCGTCTGACTCAGAGCATTACACGTAATGCAACCAAAAACTGTCCGACAAAACAAAAATTTTATATTCTTAATTTTTCTGAAAATTATGACATACTCTTAGGCAGAGAATATTTGATGGCCAGCAAAACCGTCATCGATTACCGAAATGAAACGGTAACGTTAGGAGAAAGGTCATACCCAATCATCCAAAGTGGAGAAGCAATTGCCGACGGCAAGACCGCACACAAAGGTGATAAGCCATCTTCAAAGGAAGATATAACTACACCTAAGTGCCTTGACCCATCTCCTGAAGGAGAGCAATACTTCGCTTCCGCATTAGAGAATGAATTAAGGGAATGCAACCAGCTAAGGTTGGAGCATTTAAATGACGAAGAAAAGGAGAAACTAAAGAAAGTTCTCTATTAATTTAAGGACGTGCTGTATAAAGAAGGTGACATTTTGACCTTCACTAGTACTATAAAGCACGAAATTAAAACCCATCACGAAGATCCTGTATATCGTCGACCATATAAATATGCTCAAATACACGATCAAGAAGTGACTCAACAAATCAAAGATATGATTAGACAGGGAATCATTCGTAAGTCGAATTCTCCCTATTGTGCACCCATTGCTATGATACCAAAGAAAATAGATGCTTCAGGAAAGCAGAAATATCGAATGGTAGTAGATTATAGAAGTCTAAACGAGGTGACAATCAAGGATAAATTTCCTACACCCAGAATGGACGAAATACTAGATAAACTAGGTAGGTGCCAATATTTCACAACAATCGATTTAGCTAAGGGATTCCATCAAATTCCTATGGAACCTAGCTCAATCCCAAAAACAGCTTTCTCCACGAAGCATGGTCATTACGAGTTCACTCGTATGCCCTTTGGGCTAACAACTGCCCCCGCTACCTTCCAAAGATGTATGAACAATCTGCTAGAAGAGTTAATCTTCAAAGATTGCCTCGTATACTTAGACGACATCATTATATTTTCCACTTCATTGGAAGAACACCTGTTGTCACTAAGGAGAGAATTTGGAAAGTTGAGAGACGCCAACTTAAAGCTACAAATGGATAAATGTGAATTCATGAAAAAAGAAACGGAATTCCTAGGCCATGTAGTAACAACTAACGGCATAGTTCCTAATCCAAAGAAAATATCTGCCATAATAAACTTCCCAATACCTAATACAACCACAAAAATAAAATCATTCATAGGTTTATGTGGATTCTATAGGAAATTCATTCCCAACTTCGCTAATAAAGCAAAACCTATGACACTCAAATTAAAGAAACGAGCTGTCATAGACCCAACAGAGGAAAAATACGTCGAGGCCTTCGAATTGAAAGTACTTATCACCTCAGACCCCATCCTCGCATTCCCAGATTTCAACAGAATGTTCACGGTAACAACCGATGCAAGTAACATTGCATTAGGAGCAGTGTTGTCGCAAGACCACAAACCAATCTGCTATGCAAGTAGAACCTTAAACGAACATGAAATCAATTATTCAGCAATAGAAAAGGAATTACTAGCTATAGTTTGGGCAACTAAGTATTTCAGATCATACCTGTTTGGTAGAACGTTTGAGATATTAAGTGATCACAAGCCCTTGATTTGGTTGAATAACCTCAAGGAACCAAATATGAAGCTACAACGATGGAAGATCAAATTAAATGAATTTGACTTCAAAATAAAATATTTACCCGGAAAGGAGAACCATGTAGCCGATGCGCTATCAAGAGTAAAGATGAACGAAAACCTACTCGGGGAAACCATTAATAGTGATTGTGCAACGGTCCATAGCGCGCAAGAAGATAATACAAATTATATTCCACTTACAGAGAGACCAATCAATTACTATAATAGGCAAAAAGAACTGATTAAAGGTAATGAGGATAAGGTAGAAACATCCCACTATTTCCACAAGATACTGATAAAAATCACATATACCGAAATGACATAATCATTAACAAAAGATATAATAAAGGAATATGTGTGTACCAAAAAGAGTGCACTATATTTCCATAACGAAGTAGACTTCCCACTGTTCCAAAGGGCATTCCTGGAGATAATCAGTCCAAATCACTTCACTAAACTGATTAAATCCAGTACCAAACTCATAAATATTCCGAAATACTCCGAATTCAAAGAACAAATATTGAAGAATCATAAAGAGCTACTTCACCCAGGTATCGAAAAGACCACTAATTGGTTTAAAGGAAAATTCTACTACCCCGATTATCAAAAGTTAATCCAAAATATTATCAATGAATGTCCTACGTGCAACGTTGCTAAAACAGAGCATCGTAACACCAATCTAACCTTCGAAATCACCCCTGAAATACAAAATATCAGAGAAAAGTATGTCATGGATTTCTATTTGGTAGGCAATCAACCATTCCTATCATGCATTGATGTATATTCTAAATTCGCTACCCTTGTAGAAGTTAAGAGTCGTGACTGGTTAGAAACCAAGAGAGCCATCATAAAAGCCTTTAACGAAATGGGCAAGCCACAGGGAATTAAAGCCGACAAAGATTCAGCCTTTATGTGCGCAGCATTGCAAGCATGGTTGAATGCGGAAAATGTGAAAATCGAAATCACTACCAGTAAAAACGGAGTTTCTGATGTAGAACGGCTACATAAAACGATCAATGAAAAATTAAGAATCATTTCAAGCGAGGATAACATAGAAAACAAGCTCACAAAATTCGAGTTAATTCTATACACTTATAACCATAAAACGGTTCATAATACTACAAAAAGATCCCCAGCTGATATCTTCCTGTACGCCGGACTACCAGATTATAACACCCAACTGAATAAAGTTAGGAAGATCAATCATTTGAATAACGATAGAATCGAATTTGAAGTAGACACACGATACAAGAATGCACCCCTAGTTAAAACAAAAACAACCAACCCGTTCAAAAGAACAGGGGAAATTAGGCAGGTAGACGAAAAGCACTTTGAAGAGAAAAATAGAGGGAGGAAAATCACCCACTATAAAACGAAATTCAAGAGAAAGAAAAAATCTAATAAAAGTAAATACGATAATTGCAGAGTACCCGAAGAGAGTACTGGGAATCCAGAGCTACAACATGATTAAGATTATAATCTTACTAATGTTCACCGTCCTACAGTCTTCCGGACAGAATATAGAGATAGATCCCATCAATTCAAGGAATGGATATCTCATATTCAAAACAAATACCATTAACATACCCATTAATTATGAATACCATTATCTAACAATTAATATAACAAGAACAGATGAAACATATCAGAGTTTAATAGAACAGGCAACCCAATTTAATAACGAAATTCAAGTTCAATATTTAGTCGAGAAAATGCAACATGAATTCAACGGCATAAAAATAGCCAAAAGAAACAAAAGAGGCCTTATAAATGCAGTAGGCACAATATATAAATATCTATTTGGAACGTTAGATCAAGATGATAAAGTCGAATTAGAAGGGAAAATAGACAATCTGGCTAGCCACAGTGTTCAAGCTAACGAATTAAACTTAGTAATTCAAGCAGTAAATTCTGGCATAGATGTTATCAATAAATTAAACAAGGATAATGATAGAAATAAGCAACTCGAAATATTAATATTTAACCTTCAACATTTTACTGAGTACATAGCGGATATTGAATTAGGCATGCAGCTAGCAAGATTAGGGATCTTTAATCCAAAATTATTGAGGCAGGATTACCTGAAACACATCGATTCAGAGAAATTATTAAATATCAAAACATCTACCTGGTTGAAATCAGACACTAACGAAATACTAATAATTTCCAACATCCCACGAGAGATCAGAAATATTCCTATACTTAAAATTGTCCCATATCCAGATGAAGATAATAACATCCTCACTTACCTAACGCAAAACAATTATTACGTTCTAGAAAACGAGGTATATGAAAAAGAATCAAAACAAAAAATAAATGACGAATGTATTTCAGGAATAGTCAAACAAGTAGAAACAAAATGTCCATACACCAAAGCACACCAAAACTTTCAAATAAGTTTCATAGAACCCAATATATTGAAATTACCAAAAACCATATTAAACCAAGATTGCCTAAACCAAGAAATAAAAGTAGAAGGTAACGCATTATGGACGGTTTTCTAAGGGTTAAACTACAAAGAGAGTGAGAGCGCTCTAACTGCGATTGCCCACTCGGAGAACGGCGTCGTTTCATGCTAGGGCGGCGTAACCTCGTCTCCGATCATCAAGAAGAGTCTTCGTTTGCGTTTCGACGAAATCACAACGACAATTAGCAGTTGCAGCCGGCCGCGCTTAAACCCGTATTACCCATTACATTGTACTCTATACGCGATTAAGATTAAAGTTTAAGTTGATTGAAGTCCAAATGAATAAATCTCGAATTGTCTATATCGTGTAGTACATTATTAAACGCAAAGATTCCCCAGAGCATTTCTGCTCAACATTGAAATCTCGTATCGAGGATTTCACAACATTTTTGGTGGCCCATGAGGGGAACCGCGTTTAATTCGTACTATACGCATATGATTCTACCTCGTTCCGCGTTCAGTTAAATGTACAAATAAAATCATATTTTACCGGCTGCAACTGTAAACGGCAAACACAACGCAAACCAACGGTTTATCCAACAGCCGCTATCTCTCGCACGAAGCAGGGACAAAGAAGACCAGACGATAGCTCTGCGCCTGGACAGTAGCACACAACAACAACACAAGCCGACGGTTAGACAGCAGCCTCTCTCTCGTGCAAAGCAGAGACCAAGAGACCAACGAGCGTTCTGTTGCTGCACATCATCTCTATACACAAGGCCTCAACTCAACGCTCACAGTAGCACAGTTTCTGCTCTCCGCTCGGACAACACCAACAACAACGACTCGCAAGTTCTCTTAAGCTACGCTTTAAGCAAAGAGAAGCACTCCCGAGTACCAGAGTAAGTGTTTCGTTGTGGGTATTTTGTACAAGGTCAAAGAGAGTGCAACTAAGGGTGAGAAAGGTACATACACATATAACAGCAACATGTCAACAGCCGAGTCCCACGACCTCGAAGCCGATCCTCAGGTGGAGATCGACAATCTCAGTGTTATTCAGACAAATCTCATTGCGAGGGTTAATCAAACGGTGCGTAATTTCAGAAAGGATGGCGCAGATCGGAAAACAAAAGCTTATTTTCAAACGCGCTTACAAACTTTGCAACGGTTCTTAGGTGAATTTGAGCAAAATCATCAACGTTTACTAATACTTCGATGTCCAAGTACGCATAGTTATGTGTCCAGCGAAGTGGCCTTTCGCTTTGATGAAGACTATACAACGGCATTCAGCATCATATCAGAGGCCTACGAAAATGTATGTCCAAGAGCACCACCGGTACAGCAGAATCCGGAGCCAGCAAATCCATCTGTATCATCAGTGCAATTGCCCAAGCTACCTGTACCGACATTTACAGGCAAGTTTGTGGATTGGCCGGCATTTCACGATGCATTTGTTCGACTCATCCATAACAACCAGAAACTGTCCGACGTCCAAAGGTTTCATTTCCTGAAGCAAGCTCTTCCCTCGGATCGCGACGAGGATATTCAGCAGATGGCGCTTGCGGGAAATAACTATGCAACAGCTTGGAGTCTCGTCCTCAAGCGATACGACAACAAACGGCTGCAGTTTATGTACCAAATGAACGGTTTGTATGACTTGCCACAGTTGACAAAGGAGCAGTCTGCTGATATAAAACATATGCTTAATGTTGCGACGGTTTGTCTCAATGCTTTCAAGAATCTAGATGTTCAGCATTGGATGGCTCATCATCTCACTTCCAGACTGCCAAGCACGACACTGCAAGCTTGGGAGCTCCATCTCGGTAACTCTGCCGAACTTGCCACATTTTCTCAGCTACAATCATTTCTCAACGACCGTCTCATCAGCATCGATGTGTTCGAAAATCGAGGCCACTCCACGACGCGGACACCTGTGCCGCAGCCTGTCAATCAAAGGCACCCGAAGAAGTCAGTTGGCAACGTAACATACAAGGGCAACAGTTTCCACGCCAAGACTGCGGTTGCCGAACACACTCGCTGCCCTCACTGTAGCGACAGTCACAATCTTCGGCATTGCCCGGACCTTTTGTCCAAGGACTGCTTTGCAAGGAAAGCCATCGTCGATCATGCAAAGGCATGCCTCAACTGTCTGAGCCGTTCCGCTGCACTTTCAAAATGTACCAGTAAAAGGAACTGCACGCAGTGTGGTCAAAGACACCATACACTGCTGCACTTCCCAACTCCTGCTCAGGTGGCAACACAGCCTCACGCAGCCTCCCATAGCGCTCGTTCCGGTAACTCCTGGCAGTATACAACGAACGACTCATCTGGCAGGGCTACACCTACGCAACTCTACGCTAGGACCCCACTTCCTACTCAGAGCACTGCACAGCCTCTCCCAGTTGTTCCCAACACTAGTTCCGGTGGTCATCCACAGTCTGCAGCGACCGACTCGTCTGTGAGAACACACTCTGCGCAACTAGTCTCCGCTACGGCAACGCATCACGGACCCAGCACTGTCCTTCTGGCCACTGCCCTGGTCACAATCCACAACCCCCACACTGGCCAATCAGCTGTGGTACGTGCGTTAGTGGATTCAGGCTCGGAAGGAACCCTCATTACAGAGCACACAGTGCAGGCTCTTAACCTCAAGCGGCATCCAATTTCGGCAGAAATTGCTGGAGTTGGGACCACCTCCAAGAACAGGTGTACCTACACTACAGAATTGGCATTAAGTTCTTGTACTTCGCAGTGTTGTACTACCATTGATACTGCGCTTATACTTAAAACGCTTACATCGCAATTACCTTCAAAATCCATCAAATTGCAGCAATGTCCTCATTTGAACGGAATAGAACTCGCCGATCCCAGGTTCTACAAATCACAACGGATTGATCTTCTGCTGGGAGCGGACGTAATCCCACAGATCCTGCTTTCAGATATCCGCAGAGGAAAGGAGAACCAACCAATTGCACAGCACACCCAGCTAGGCTGGATAGTCTTTGGTCGAGCCACTTCCACACGCTCACACGCTGTCACCATTAGATGTCACCACAACAGGCTAGAGAATCTCGTCCAGAAATTCTTCGAAATGGAGCATCTCGGTTCTGCAAAACAGCTCACACCAGAAGAGCGATGGTGCGAGGAGCATTTTAAACGAACTCACATCCGTCAACGAAACGGCAAGTATTTGGTACGGTTACCACTTAAGCGTTTGTTTGACCCTTCGCAGGTGCTAGGCAAATCACGTCAAATCGCGATTAATCGATTCCAAATGCTTCAACGAAGATTCCAAAGGCAGCCGGAGCTGCAAGCCAAATATTCGGAAGTCATGAATGAGTACTTTCAACTAGGCCAGGTGACCAAAGTAACAACCAAGGAGCAGCAGCATTGCATCATTAGCAAGGAGAATGGAATCGAGTCCACATGTTGCACCTTGCCTCATCACGCAGTATTCAAAGAGGAAAGTGTCACTACTAAGGTTAGAGTAGTATATGACGCCTCCTGTAAAACGTCAAACGGAAAATCGCTCAATGACGTCCTATGCACCGGACCAGCGCTCCAAAACGATCTAGCCGGCGTGGTCCTGAATTGGCGTTTCCATCGTTTTGTTTTTGCTGCCGACATTCAGAAGATGTATAGATGCATTGACATGAATGCAGAGGATTCGCAATATCAACGCATCTTTTGGCATGACGAACACAACCAAGTAGCTGAGTATTATCTCAACACAGTTACGTTTGGAACCGCTTCAGCTCCTTACACAGCCATTCGCGTCATACATCAACTGGCGCAGGATGAACGCGACCGATACCCACTCGCGGAAAGGGTCCTTCGACACGAAATATACGTTGACGACGTACAAAGCGGAGCTTCCACTCGCGAAGGAGCATTAGAAATTCAAAATCAATTGATCGGAGCCTTACGATCAGCAGGAATGGAGCTTCGAAAGTGGTCTGCGAATGACGCTTCTCTGCTACAAGACATACCTCCAGACCATTTATCTCATAAGACATTATTAGAGTTTGAGTACCAAGATCCCGTTAAAACCTTAGGCCTCTATTGGCATCCACATCAAGACTATTTTGGGTTCAAGATAAATTTTGAAATCAGTCACGCACATACTAAACGTTCTTTACTTTCCACAGTCGCCCGACTGTACGACCCATTAGGTTTCATCACGCCCTGTGTCATGACCGCGAAGGCGATACTCAAGGACTCATGGATGGCCCGCATCAAACGCAACGATGGCAGCCCAGCACAACTGGACTGGGATGAACCGCTGCCAACCGAACTGCTTGATAGATGGCAGGGATTCATACAGAACTTGCCATATGTCGAGCAAATTCAAGTACCACGATGGCTGCGCTTCAACATCCACGAGCTTGCGTCATTACAGCTACATGTTTTCTGCGATGGATCATCACTGGCGTATGCAGCATGTGCATATATTCGTGCAGAGCTACCAAACGGAATGATTCAAACTCATTTGCTAGCTGCACGCAGTCGAGTCACACCCACGAAACCGATCACAATTCCACGAGTCGAACTTTCGGGTGCGCTGCTGGCAGTTAAACTGGCAAAATGGATCCGGGACCAACTTCGCACTGCAGGACCACCTATGGCAACCTTCTATTGGTCAGATGCTACTATCGTTTTGTTTTGGATAAATGGAGACCCCCACCGATGGCAAACCTTTGTGTCAAATCGCGTTGGACAGATTTTGGAGCATAGTACATCAACTCAGTGGAGACATGTACCTACTGCGGTAAACCCAGCGGACTGCGCAACTCGTGGCTTAACACCACAAGAGTTAGCAGTACATCCATTATGGTGGTCTGGACCATCATGGCTACAGCAGCCGGAAAGCCAATGGCCGGCAAACGGAGTTCCCAGTCAGGACATCGACAGGACTATAATCGAGGAGAAACCATCAGTTTTGTTCCAAAATGCTGTGCAAGTCTCGGAGGCTCCAGAAGCCTTCATCCAAAACTCGTCCTCATACGACAGGTTAATATCAGTCATGGCATATGTTCTACGGTTTATACATAACATTCAAGCCAAAGGGGACAAACTGTCTGGACCACTGAGTGTGCAGGAGCTCGACAACGCTTTAATTCATCTCGTTCGCAGCATTCAACAGGAGGTCTACGCGACAGAAATATTGAGGTTGAAGGGAAACAAGGCACTATCGGGCACACACAAGATGTGTCAATTATCCCCATTTCTAGATGACCAACAAATTGAGGTCGACTGCGAAATGCAATGCACCTTCCAATAAGCCAGCGACAACCAATGATCATTCCCAATCATCATCATTTTACCGATCTCGTCGTGCGTAATGCCCACCGTCTCGCACTCCACGGCGGCACCGAATTAACGCTGGCCACTATTCGACACAAATTCTGGATAGTCAACGGAAAACAAACTGTCAAACGCATTCTTCGACAATGCGTCCGATGTTTTCGTCACCGACCGAAACCAGCAGCACAATTGATGGCCGATCTTCCCCTACATAGAGTCAATCCGCCAACTCGTGCATTCATCGCCACCGGAGTGGACTATACAGGCGCGTTCGAAATTCAAGCATCCAGATTCCGTGGACACACAAACTACAAGGCGTATATCGCAGTTTTCATCTGTTTGGCTACAAAGGCAATTCATCTTGAAGCGGTCACGGGCTTAACCACCGAACACTTTCTCATGGCCCTACAACGTTTCATCGCGCGTCGGGGCTACTGTCAACACATGTATAGCGACTGCGGCACGAACTTCATTGGTGCCGACCGGGCAGACAAATTTAGAAAAAGCGTCGACAACTACTAGGACGTGGTTATACTGTTTCTTAGTCAACTCCATCGGTCCAATATGGTCAATATGATACGTTTGCAAAGGCTCATCAGATTTGTCAATTACATTCAAATACCCTTCTTTCTTTCCAAATTTTGCGTCGCTCACAATGCACTCCACACACGACTTAACAATCCTATCCACTTTCCCTAACAAATCTGGAATAAAGTATTCGCGCTGCACTAAATCGATAGTTCTTTTGACACCAAAATGACCCTGACGATGAGCAATCATTATGATTTCGCTTTCCATCCCAGATGGTATTACGATCAACTCTTTAACTGGATCCTTGTGCAAAATGTCATACTTCAAATAAAAGTCGTCATAAGAACCCGACTCTAGCACCTTACAAATTGCTGATATCCAAATATCCTGACGTTGAGCCTGCTTTATTCGATGTCTCAGTGAATCTTCCAACAACAAACAATGCACTCTACTCAATGCATCGACGTGTTTCATCTTGGTCCCTGAACGATGCTCAATTTCATAATCGAAGTCCTGAAGAAATATGGCCCAACGAGATACCTTAACGGGAACATCTTGTTTCCTCATCGTTAACGCAAAAGCATTACAGTCAGTAATAATTTGTATCTTTCTCCCAAGCAAATACACTCTCCACTTCTTTAGAGCCTGCACTATAGCGAGTACTTCAAGCTCGTATGAAGGATACTTTTCTTCAGCTGGGGTTGTCTTACGACTCATATATTCTACCGGGTGAAAACATTGATCCTCTGAGTCCATTTGCAAAAGTATGGCTCCATACCCATACATACTTGCATCGCAGTGAACTTCAGTTTTGCCCTTCTGATTAAACAACTTTAAAACAGGAGAACAGGATAAATAAACTTTCAACTGATTGAATGATGCCAACTCTTCTTCACCCATTTTGAAAGAAACATCCTTTTTCATCAAGTTTGTCAGTGGTCTGGCCACGACAGCAAAATCCTTAACAAATCTACGGAAATAGGAAGTTAGGCCCAAATAGCGTTGAACTTGTTTCCTGTCTCTCGGAATTGGAAAATTTTCAACTGCCGAAGTTTTATCTTGAGATGGTCGTATCGTTGAATTCTCTATTATGTAACCCAAAAAATTAATCTTGCGCTGTAACACTTGCGATTTCTCCAATTTTATGCGTAATCCTGAAATCTCTGCGATACTCAACACCTTCTGTAATTTTTCAAGTCCTTCTTGCACATCCTTTGATGGAATAATAATATCGTCCATATACAAAATCAAAATACCGTCATCTATCAATGCTCTGAAAACCGCATATATGTACCTCATAAATACTTTAGGGGAGTTAGTCATCCCAAATGGTACATAATTAAATTCATACTGTCCACTCTGTGTGACAAAAGAGGTATATTTACGAGAATCCTCATGTACTGGCACGTGAAAAAACCCATTAGACAAATCCAACGTAGTGAAAACACGTCCTTCCTGAAGCTTGAGTAAAACATCGTCGATTAACGCCATTGGAAAATTGTCACAAATTATCTTTTCATTAAGTTTTTTATAATCACAACAAAGTCTTTTTGAGCCATCCTTCTTGGCGACAAGCACTACAGGGGACGAGTATTCAGAAACACTATGGCGAATTATTCCTTCCTTTAACCAATCCCTGACCTGCTTATCGACTTTTTCATTGTCTACGTAAGGTAGGCGTCTAGGTCTTTGACGGACCGGTACTTCATCTGACAATATTATCTTCATTTCAACAGGGCTGTTTTCTGGTTTTACGGGCTTATAATTTTCTACCAACCCCGCTATTATTGACCTCACCTCACGGTTCAAATGCGACAGGTCTATTCCTCGTGAAAACTCTTCAATAATATTGCTCGACAGTATCTGATGGAACGTCTTTTCTAATTCATCAATTGCGCTCCCTAAATCCGGAGGCCTGCTCACTTGAGTATGTTGAATGAACTCTAGATTTCGGCTTCCTTAAGTGAAACTACTGCTAACATACTCCTTTTCCGGTGGAACTTCAACCTCCCCTTGACGGATGTCATTTATTGAATGAAAGAAAACTCCTTTCTTCCCTATGCTTGCACTGACAAAATCAAGAACATCACTTCCAATTACACCTTCGTACAGGGTATCATCGTCACGGACTACATGAAAACACATTTCCAAAGGAACGTCATCAAACTTAGTAACAACGTTAAATGAACCCAACGTATAGATTTTCTTGCCTCCTATTCCTATCAATTCTTTTATATCGTTTTTCAACGCAACTGGGAAAATCTTTCTGTAGACTTTCTCGCTCGTGGTACAAATATCGCTGCCAGAATTAAATAATGCAGTGATATCTTCATTACCAATTTCGACATTCTTAAAAGCCCGATTAAAACTGGTCTGAGAAAATTGCTGGACATTTGAAATTTTCTTCTCTCTTGCCATTCGTGAACCTTTTGCCTCGCATTGATTTGCCTTGTGACCTAGTTGATTTCAATTAAAACATTTGACGGCACTTTCCTTGCAATACTTTGCAATATGATTACTACCTCCACATTTGAAACAACGCCTTTCATCCTTGATTTTTACCGAACTGTTCTCAAACTTTGGTTTTGCCCTTAGCGTACTTCCTTGATTCGCACTGATCTTTTCATAAATCTTAATTTGCTCACGAAATTCTTTAAAATTGTTTGCTTGGTACAGACAGCTTTTGTTTTGCTTGGAGTCTGGAATGCCCTCAATAATATATTCAATAATACTTTCTTCATCTAGCTGGGATTGACTTGCCAAGGTACACATGCTATAAAAATATTCAATTAAAGTCTCCTTATGGGTCTTCTTTCTATTTTCTAATAGCTTATGAACTTGCTTTGCCGTTAACTTCTCACTAAATTCACTTTTTAGTGCTTCCTTCAGAGAATTCCAATCATTAATGCCAGATTGACTGCTCAAAAATAATTTCGCTGCACCTTTCACTAATGTCCTGCTATAAATAAACTTTTGCAAATCATTCCAATTCACTGTTAAGGCATTAAGTTCAAAATCACGTAGCCAGTCATCAACATCCGGAGAACCATTGCCCGTAAATGCTGAAAGGGAATCTTCGATGTCTCTTAATGTGAACGCCATGTTTACTGAACTACCAACTGCTGCTTCGCTTACCGAATTTAAAATTGGCGCGTCTTCTGTCTGTTCGTCCCCAGTTATATTGATCGTTTCTTCATATATAGATTCTTCGTTTTCGTCTTGATCTAGTCTAAAATACGAATATAGTCTCTCCCGTAAAACTGATTTAACACCTGAATGCTGCAGATGTAGCGCTTTCAATTTTTCTCTCAACTCTGTTACGGTTAGGTCTAAGATTTCTTCGCGTTGCATATTACACTATTAGCTAAAATATAGTTTACGTTGAATCCGCTTCCTAAAATTTGTAACACCTTAAATCTGTTCCGTATATTCAATACTTGCGTATACAGACATCAGGTGTGAGAATCGTCTTTTCCAATACACGCAGACAAACGATGCGTTCTTCTTCTTTGTCTTCTTCACGTCGTTGTCGTTCGCAGGGTATACAAGCCGCACGTGGCCGTGCGAAGTGCCACTGTTGTTGTTTTCGTCGTTTGCTGCTTTCCTCTACATTCGCAATGTGGACGAAAACGAATAATGTCGTTCAAGTCTCCCTTGCTTTGTAGATTCCTTCTTTGCGTCGTCTTCGTTCGCAGGGTATACAAGCCGCACGTGGCCGTGCGAAGTGCCACTGTTGTTGCTTCGTCGTTTGCTGCTTTCCTCTTTTCTGCACGTTCGCAATCTGAACGTCTCTCCAGTCCTCTTTGCTCTGTACTTTCGTCGTTGGCTTTTCACTCTTTCCCGTTTGCCTTGCTCTTTTGACGAAAACGAATAGTGTCGTTTTGCGTTCTCTTTCCTCGTCGTTTTCGGGTCTGCGTCGTTTTGTAGCCTCGTCGTTTTGTAGCTCTGTAGCTCTTCGTCGTTAGCTACCTCTGCTCTCTGCACTTTGACGAAAACGAATAGTGTCGTTTTGCGTCCTCTTTCCTCTTTATTTTCTTTTCTCACTGCCGCTTCTCGGCATCTGCTTTCGTCTTCGTTGCTTCGTTGGTCGTAATTTCACAATTTTGCGCAAAACTTGATGGTATTGGCAACTTGTACACGAATACACATTCACTTGTGGTTATATCCCGGACGAGACCCCAAATTGTAGGGATCCTTGGTGAGCTCCCTACAAGTGAGTAAGAATCCGCTCCAGAAACTCCATCAAATATAAGCCACACGTCGTTGTATTGTCTTTATTTTAATAAATGGTTACAATATGTTTCTTTTTCTTAACACGTTCTTCTCTGCACGTCTACTCGCTCCCGCAGTCGAACTCTTACTTAGCTATCGATATATCTTCCTCTCATACCCTTGACTATCCCTAGCGATAGATCGATACTCATTAAAGGGCTGCCAACCCTACATATATGTACTGATTTGAAAGAATATTGCCCTCAAATGCTCAAATAATTAAGTCTTTTTGATATAAGAAGAACAAAATCTTTATGTATTTTGTTTATTTGTAAATGTTAGGAATCGTATTATATCCGTAATTTATGTAAACTATCAATACAATCTCTTATGGCTAAGGTCATTAAACATAGAATAAAACGAGGGGGAACGTTGTGAGTTGCTGCGGACACCGCAACTCTACGGTTATACCCGATACTAAGTCAGTATGGCTCTCCTCCGGCAGACGCCGCTAATATTAAACGACACGACAAAGAGTGCGTGCGAGAGAGACAGAAAATCAGTCTGAGCGTGACGTCGGGCGCTACGTAGCCACTGCAAATTGATTTGTTCCTATTGGCTATAAAAATGATCTGATCTGATCCAGATTCAGCAATCTGATAGATATGGTCATTATCTATGATTCTGCGTTTTTAGTTTTCTCGAATGTGCAATATTGTGGATGCAACAGATTTTCGTCCTTTGTGTGGGCGGAAGGGGGTGGGGCGAAATTTTGAGATACACGTTTTATAGTAAAATCTAACAGGAGTGCGGATACCAAATTTGGTTACTCTAGCCTTAATAGTCTCTGAGATTTTTGAATATCCCCAGATTTTCGTCCTTTGCGGGGGCGGAAGGGGGTGTGGCGAAATTTTGAAACAAACTCGTCTCGGTCCGATATATTAGGAGTGTGGATACCAAATTTGGTTGCTCTAGCTTTTGTAGTCTCTGAGATCTAGGCGCTAATGTTTTACTCTAAAAAAAGCCGCCTATGCTACGTGTGTGTTAGAGAGAGACAGGGCGAGAAAAAATGAAATTGTTTTCTTGATGCTGGCTATATAATAATACGATCCAATTCAGATTCCGCAGTCTTAAAGATATGGTCATTCTCTACAATTCTACGTTTCTGGTTTTCTCATATCTTTAAAATTGTGGATGCCACAGATTTTCGTCCTTTGTGGGGGCGGAAGTGGGCGGGGCGAAGTTTTGAAAAATTTTTGTAGCAGTGACATATCACAGAAGTCTGGATCCAAAACATCGTTGCTCTCGCTCTTATAGTCTTTGAGCACTAGGCGCTGAAGGGGACGGACAGACGGACAGACGGACGGACGGACAGACGGACAGACAGACAGGGCTCAATCGACTCGGCTATTGATGCTGATCAAGCATATATATATTTTATGGGGTCGGAAACGATTCCTTCTGGACGTTACACACATCCACTTTTACCACAAATCTAATATACCCCAATACTCATTTTGAGTATCGGGTATAAAAAAACAGGCCGAAGGGCAATCCCTCGCTTCAAAAAGTAAAAACAACAAGCTGAAGGGCAAGCCGCTTGCTGACGGTTAAAAAAAACCACACCCGGAAGAAGCTGAAAGGCAATCCCTCGCTTCCCGCATCAACATCTACAAAAGGAAAAACAGGCTGAAGGGTAATCCATCGCCTCAAGAAGTAACGAGGGGGAACGTTGAGAGTTGCTGCGGAGACCGCAACTCTACAGTTATACCCGATACTAAGTCAGTATGGCTCTCCTCCGGCAGACGCCGCTAATATTAAACGACACGACAAAGAGTGCGTGCGAGAGAGACAGAAAATCAGTCTGAGCGTGACGTCGGGCGCTGCGTAGCCGCTGCAAATTGATTTGTTCCTATTGGCTGATCCGATCTGATCCAGATTCAGCAATCTGATAGATATGGTCATTATCTATGATTCTGCGTTTTTAGTTTTCTCGAATGTGCAATATTGTGGATGCAACAGATTTTCGTCCTTTGTGTGGGCGGAAGGGGGTGGGGCGAAATTTTGAGATACACGTTTTATAGTAAGATCTAACAGGAGTGCGGATACTAAATTTGGTTACTCTAGCCTTAATAGTCTCTGAGATTTTTGAATATCCCCAGATTTTCGTCCTTTGCGGGGGCGGAAGGGGGTGTGGCGAAATTTTGAAACAAACTCGTCTCGGTCCGATATATTAGGAGTGTGGATACCAAATTTGGTTGCTCTAGCTTTTGTAGTCTCTGAGATCTAGGCGCTAATGTTTTACTCTAAGCAAAGCCGCCTATGCTACGTGTGTGTTAGAGAGAGACAGGGCGAGAAAAAATGAAATTGTTTTCTTGATGCTGGCTATATAATAATACGATCCAATTCAGATTCCGCAGTCTTAAAGATATGGTCATTCTCTACAATTCTACGTTTCTGGTTTTCTCATATCTTTAAAATTGTGGATGCCACAGATTTTCGTCCTTTGTGGGGCGGAAGTGGGCGGGGCGAAGTTTTTAAATATTTTTGTAGCAGTGACATATCACAGAAGTCTGGATCCAAAACATCGTTGCTCTCGCTCTTATAGTCTTTGAGCACTAGGCGCTGAAGGGGACGGACAGACGGACAGACGGACGGACGGACAGACGGACAGACAGACATGGCTCAATCGACTCGGCTATTGATGCTGATCAAGAATATATATACTTTATGGGGTCGGAAACGATTCCTTCTGGACGTTACACACATCCACTTTTACCACAAATCTAATATACCCCAATACTCATTTTGAGTATCGGGTATAACGAGGGGGAACGTTGTGAGTTGCTGCGGACACCGCAACGCTACGGTTATACCCGATACTAAGTCAGTATAACTCTCCTCCAGCAGACGCCGCTAATATTAAACGACACGACAATGAGTGCGTGCGAGAGAGACAGAAAATCAGTCTGAGCGTGACGTCGGGCGCTGCGTAGCCACTGCAAATTGATTTGTTCCTATTGGCTATAAAAATAATCTGATCTGATCCAGATTCAGCAATCTGGTAGATATGGTCATTATCTATGATTCTGCGTTTTTAGTTTTCTCGAATGTGCAATATTGTGGATGCAACAGATTTTCGTCCTTTGTGTGGGCGGAAGGGGGTGGGGCGAAATTTTGAGATACACGTTTTATAGTAAGATCTAACTGGAGTGCGAATACCAAATTTGGTTACTCTAGCTTTAATAGTCTCTGAGGTTGTTGAATATCCCCAGTCTTTCGTCCTTTGCGGGGGCGGAAGGGGGTTTGGCGAAATTTTGAAACAAACTCGTCTCGGTCCGATATATTAGGAGTGTGGATACCAATTTTGGTTACTCTAGCTTTTGTAGTCTCTGAGATCTAGGCGCTAATGTTTTACTCTAAGCAAAGCCGCCTATGCTACGTGTGTGTAAGAGAGAGACAGGGCGAGAAAAAATGAAATTGTTTTCTTGATGCTGGCTATAATAATAATACGATCCAATTCAGATTCCGCAGTCTTAAAGATATCGTCATTCTCTACAATTCTGCGTTTTTGGTTTTCTCATATCTTTAAAATTGTGGATGCCACAGATTTTCGTCCTTTGTGGGGGCGGAAGTGGGCGGGGCGAAGTTTTGAAATATTTTTGTAGCAGTGACATATCACAGAAGTCTGGATCCAAAACATCGTTGCTCTAGATCTTATAGTCTTTGAGCACTAGGCGCTGAAGGGGACGGACAGACGGACGGACGGACAGACAGACAGGGCTCAATCGACTCGGCTATTGATGCTGATCAATCATATATATACTTTATGGGGTCGGAAACGATTCCTTCTGGACGTTACACACATCCGCTTTTACCACAAATCTAATATACCCCAATATTCATTTTGAGTATCGGGTATAAAAATGAATTTGTAGCTATGAATATGTCTGCCAAAACTAAATATTATCTTCGTCCGTCAAGTACTTATGCTTTGTAGTGGCCAGTGAAGCCAAAACCCGATTAAATTCCCAGTCAATTAGTTGAGTTGGTGATTGGGTATGGTAAATCAAGTTTGAACCATGAGCTACTTCATTTAAGAATATCAAATAGGTCACAGTTACGTGTCGAAGTGCGAAAGCATGAACAACTACATTAAAGCTTATAAGCCACGAACTTTTCGTTCCCATATTACCAAGCTAACTGACGCGTACGAGAATCAAACTCAGGTAGAACCGAGTGCGCCAGATCAAGAAATCCTTGCGATTCAACGAAAGCCTTCAAACCTCACCTGTTTGAACTATGAAAAGTCTGGTCATCGATTTGACTATTGAATAGAGCAAGCCCAAATGTCTCAGATGTAATCCAGCGCGAAATCGAATGGCGGGTGTGTCGATCGAAAAAACTTGGACGCACCCGAAACTGTGAAGACCCCTAGTTTACCCGTAAAATTGTCAGATGAAACAAAGGAAAAGCTAGTTTAGAAGTTACTTTAGAACAACCAAAACCCTCTTCTATTCCATTACAATAATTACAATTACAATAAGTTTCGCGATAAATTGTTTAGCGATCCATCAGATCCAAGGAAGGTCGACAAACGATTAAGACAGTATTGGAAATCGATTCGCTCTGACAGGAAAAGACTGGTAACCGCGATTTTTAGTCAAACTGATAACAGACTGTACAAAGAAGTATGCATTGAAGGGAATAAGTGCACTGCGCTCCTAGATTCTGGGGCAACATTGAGTTGTGTCGGAGGCAAGGCAGCACTGGAGCTACTAGCATTAGGAAAAATCAAAAAGTGCTCCGGCAACATTCGAACTCAAATTACTTATCGAAAGAAAAGAGATGGTTAGATCTTTTTATTATCCCAGGTCTAAAACAAGATATTTATCTCGTGATAGACTTTTGGCGTCAGTTTGGATAACAGAACAGATAGCATCAGCAACGCGCAGGTTTCCGAGCTAGATGTGGGTGGAGATAGTCATGAGCAAGAACTCCCCAAGTGGCATCTTTTGTCAAATCAACAAAGTCGCCCAAGGGCCGTGATAGAAGTTTTTCCATCAATTGCTAAACAAGGTTTAGGCAGAACCGGACCAAGAAAGTGCGTTTTTGTGTATTTAGATGACTTACATGTGCTGTCAGAGGATTTCGAGTCGCATTTGGTCACGCTTCAGGAAATTTCGATTTGACTGAAAAAGGCTAATCTGACTATTAATATTGAGAAGTCCAAGTTTTGAATGCGCGAAATAAAGTATTTGGGATTTATCATTCGAGAGGGACAAATTCTGGCCGATACGAGGAAAATAAAGACTGTCAATGAGTTTCTTGTTCCTACATCTATAAAACATTTGCGCCGATTTCTAGTATTATCCGGTTGGTATCGGCGATTTGTCGAAAATTATTATACCATAAGCTTCACACTGACGGAATTTTTAAAGAACAAAAAGTCTATAATTTGGAATGATGACGCCGAAAAAGCTTAAAATCTTCTAAAATCGCGTTTAACTTCAGCTCCGATTTTGATTACCCCAGACTTCACAATCCAATTTATCTTAATGTGTGATTCAAGCACCTATGGAATAGGTTGTGCCCTGGCGCAAGAGCGTGAGGGTGTGGAACTTCCAATCGCGTATATGTCGGAAAAAGTATCGAAAGCCCAACGGAACTACACCGTTAGCGAATTGGAATGCTTAGCCGTTATCAAGGGGATACAAAAATTTCGTGCATATATAGAAGGTCAAGATTTTGTGGTAGTAACGGATGCCTCTTTGATATGGTAAATGAAGCAGAAAGATCTTTTTGGAAGACTAGTGAGGTGGTTGAAATTTTAGAATAGTTTTTCTAAATATGAAATACCGAAAACTTTGGGTGGCTGCAAATTAATGTATTTTACGACGAAAAAATAATAAGTGCGTTCGTTCGTTTTCAATCGATTTTGTCGACTCCCTATATTCAAAAAATTTCTTTTAAGCCTATCGTACCTACGGTGGCAAAGCGGGGCGAATTCGCCAAGACCGAGAGAGCGAGCTTTTATTGCGCTCCCGCTTTGCCCTAGCCGAACTTACACTAGACTTCATCAAATTCGATCCTTATATTATTCTAATACAAATTATAAGCCGAATGGCGCTACACCGGCCCCGTTAAAGGCCTGGAAGGCTTCAAGCCAGTGGCAGAAGCGCCAACTTGTGGATTGGCCTCCTGAACGTGGCTCCGCTGCTTGATCTTAGGTCGACCTTTCTGAGGGGGTCACTGTTGAGGGGGCAGATTGTCCTCGGCGACGATTACGAGGTCGCCTTCCTTGATGTTGGGTTCCTCCTGGTGCCACTTGCATCTTATTTGCAAGCCCAGCACATACTCCCGGGACCATCGCTGCCAGAACATTTGCCTGGCTGACGAGACAAGCCGCCATCGCTTTAAGCAGCTCAGACCCTCCTGGTCCGGGGTCCTGGGTGCTGGGGGTGCGATTAGCGGCCCGCCTGTCAGCAGGTGCCCGGGAGTCAGCGCGTCTCCGTCGCTTGGGTCTGGGCTTAGGGGTCCTAGCGGGCGCGAGTTGAGTACCGCCTCGATCCCGACCAGCACGGTCTCCAGCTCCTCTGCGGTGAAGAGAGCGCTTCCGACTGCCCGTAGTAGAAGGCCCTTGGCAGACTTCACACCGGCCTCCCAAAGTCCGCCCATGTGCGGTGCTCGAGGCGGTATGAAGGCAAACTCGCACCCGCTTCTTGACGCGAATTCGCGTATCGCGATCGCTTCCGCCTCTATCTTCCTCCGCAGCTCGCTGAAGTGGCGACTTGCTCTGACGAAATTTGTCGCGTTGTCGCAGTTCACGCGTTGCGGACATCCTCGACGACCGACGAACCTTTGGAATGCCAACAAGAAGGAGTTAGTCGTTAGTCAATCTCTAAATGAACCGCCTTGGACGCAAAATAGACAAATAACGCTATGTAGGACTTATAAGGGGGCCTTCCACGAATTTTCAGAGTCGTATAGACTGGGCCACAAAAATCAACGCCACATACTGAAAATGGGCGGAGAGCACGGAGCCGGTCTGCGGGTAAGTTGCCCATCATTTGGGTCTGGAGCAGAGGCTTGCATTTAAAGCAACGAATACACGACCTAACTGTCGCCCTGCAAACCGCCTGAGCGTTCACTATCCAAATACGCTGTCTAAGGATACTCACGAGTGCTCGTGGGCCAGCATGAAAATTCGTTTGATGCAGATGGCGAACGTATGTCTGCACAAACTGCGAGCGTTTTGTCAATAACAAAGGAAACTTGGCATTATATGACATAGGAGCGTTAACTAGTCGCCCCCCAACTCGCAACAACGAAAAAAAACACCAATTCCCAGCCTTTTCATGGATGAAGGGATTCAAACGCTGAAGACTGGGGCCTAACTTGGTGCCTTTACGAACCCTTTCAATATCTTCTTGAGACTCATTTTTCTGCGTTATTTCGACTATTATTAGAAACGCTGTTTGAGATGCCAAGCTTTTTTGGCACCTATGTGTTTCAAAAATGAAAAGAGATTTCGGGTTAAACTTTATAATTCGTATTTAATCTTGGTGGCTTAGCGGAAGCCGATTGCTTGCTATTGCCAGATAAACCTTATGCGAGATCGATATGCAACCAATGCGCAGAGGGGTTAGCATAGAACTAAACTATAGACGACGGCGTTAGATCAAAGTGATTGCCGAAGTGGCGGCAGCAGATCAAAGTAGTTGCCGAAGTGGCGGCGGCAGAGAGCCCCTTTAGCGGGAGAGCGCAGCAGCTCTGCAGAACGTCAACGTTTTACAACATAGGCGGCTCTTTCTGCTCATACAATAATAATGCTTAAAGTTACGGTTATTCTTCAGCGGTTGGCCCGAACATACTCCCCCCGTTGGGAGCTAGTCTCTCAACAGATTCCTTAAGGGGCAGCAAACATAGCCGAGTGACGGCCCTCCTGATGTTTCCTGAGGATGTCTTCAGGTCAGCGACGCGACACACTCCGTCCTTGCCCAAAACGACATCGACCACTCTAGCCAGTGGCCAACGCCTTGGAGGAAGATTTTCGTCCTTCACCAGAACGGGGTCGTTCTTGCAGATGTTTTGCGCGGGGGTACGCCACTTCGCGCGCTCTTGCAAAAGAGTGAGATACTCTTCGCGCCAACGGCTCCAAAATATTTGCTGTAGTTGGGTGACCCGCTGCCAGCCATCCAGACTATTGTAGTTCAGCTTCGTTAGGTCAGGCTCGAGGATTTGCTCATGGGGGCCGCCTAAAAGCAGATGACCAGGAGTCAAAACGTCTAAATCATCAGGATTTTCTGAAAGCGAGAGCAAAGGGCGAGAGTTAACAATTGCAGTGATCTGACAGATCAGAGTGCGCAGCTCGTCGAAGCTAAGCACAGATGGTCCAACTGAGCGGTACAGGTGATATTTTGCGGTCTTCACGGCCGCTTCCCACAACCCGCCAAAATGCGGAGAGCGAGGTGGGATGAAACGCCAGTCGATCGAGTCAGCCAAGCAGGATTCGTGGACCTCCTTCATATGCGGTTCGCTCAGACAAAGCTTCTTTAGCTCCAGAAGCTCGTTCTTGGCCCCAACGAAGTTTGTCGCATTGTCCGACCAAATTTGACTTGGCCTTCCTCGAGTGGAAGTAAAACGCTTTAGTGCGCCTAGAAACGATGCGGTGGTCAAATCCTTTACGAGCTCCATGTGTATAGCCTTAGAAGTGAAACAGATGAATACGCTAATGTAGCACTTGATCGGAGGCCTCGTGCGGATTTCTGATCGGTAGAAAAAAGGTCCACAGTAATCTACTCCATTGACTTCAAAAGCTCGAGATCCTTCCAAACGTTCCTTAGGTAGGTCTCCCATGATGTGTTCAACCATGCGCGGCCTAGTCCTGAAGCATCTCACACACTTGCTGACGACCCTTGACACTGCTTTAATACCTCCAATGGGCCAATATTCCAGCCGAATTTTGGATAGCAAGGCGCGAGGTCCGGCATGGAGGTTTCTTCCGTGATAATATCTTATCAGCGCAAAGGTAATGGAATGTCCCTTTGGCAGAATGAGCGGGTGCAGAGCGTCAAATCCTAGCGATGAGTTGCCAAGACGACCTCCAACTCTAAGTAGTCCAGAATGATCGATGAACGGGTTGAGCGAACTAATAGAACTGGATTTCATGACTTGACCATTGCGCCGAATCTCCTTTATGTCCATCCACAAATTTGCCAGCTGAATGTGTCGAATTAGAAGATGCGTTCCTTGCCGAATATCAAAAACGGTGAGTCCTGGATGCCTAAGACGATGTATAAATTTATGCATGTAGGCGAATGTGCGCTGCATGCGAAAGAATGAATTCGCAAATTTGCATCCGGACGTGAGATCGGTATGTGGAGACGTGATTAGCAATACTCTCTTGCGAAGCTCCAAAGTTGCTATGTTGTTAGCAGGAGATACAGGCCACTTATCCTTGGAGCCTAGCAAAAGGCAAAAACCATAGCTCTGACTGGATAAGATGGCTGGGAAGCGAGCCTCTCTAGAGAATATCAGCAGGATTTAAAGATGTGGGAACATAGCGCCATTCCATGGCTGCCGTCAACTCCTGAATTGATGCCACTCGATTTGCCACGAAAACTTGAAATTTAGCTGGCTCGTCCCTAATCCAAGATAATGCTGTTGACGAATCCGACCAGCAATAGAACCGACCTGTAAAGATTCCCATGTCCTTTACATTCTGCATGATTTTCGCAAGCAAATGGGCTCCACTTAATTCCAGCTTAGGAATCGATATAGTCTTTAGCGGCGCCACTCGCGACTTTGAGCACAAAACGTGGCTCGAAGACTGGGCTTCCCTGGACACGACATACACGCAAGCGCCATATGCTTCTAAGCTGGCATCACAGAATCCGTGAACTTCTGTAGCCACACTAGAACGAAGAACCAAGCGAGGAAATGAGATCCGAGAAATGCTTGCCAAACTATTTATCAAGTCCATCCAAGTTGAATGCAGCGCTGAGGGTAGGCTTTCATCCCAATCCAAATTTTCTCTCCAAAGCTGCTGATGGAAGATTTTGCACCTGACAATGACTGGATTTATCAATCCAAGAGGGTCGTAGAACCGTAGAACCGTCCATGACCTGTGCGACCGAATTACCGCCCGAAATAAGGTCATCCACGTAAAACTCCTGCCGCAGAGCAGCTGAGCCAAGAGGGTAGGACTCACCCTCGTCGATGGCCAGCTGGTGCATTGCGCGGACCGCTAAAAATGATGCAGCCCTCGTCCCGTATGTGACGGTGTCTAATGTGTAGACTTGAACCTCGGACTCGATGGAATCTCGCCATAGGATGCACTGATACAAATTGTCGGGTGGAGACACTCGTACGCCGCGGTACATTTTACAAATTTCCCCAGTGAGAGCGACTGGATATGTTCGAAAGCGAATCAATATGTTAAAAAATGCAGGCTGAATAACAGGGCCTGTCATCATCACATCATTTAGAGAATATCCAGTTGATGTAGCTGCGGATCCATCGAAAACGACACGGAGTTTTATCGTCGTACTGTCCTCCTTTAGGACACAGTGATGAGGCAAGAAATATTTGCAGAGGCTACGGGAATCAGGGTTGACTTGGTGCATATGATGCAAATCAATGAGTGTAGGATTACGCTCCAGTTTTCGCTCCAGTCTGATGAACCGTCGATAAGCCTGAGCATAAGATTCTCCTAAACGATCAGTATTGTTATTTAGTGGCAGACCAACTGCATACTCCCTGGATGGCAACCGTGAAAGGTGGCTTACGAAATGTGCTTCACAATCGTCTTCTTCTTTGGTATTCAACCCAGCCTCCACACAATTCTCGACTTCCAAAAAATATACGAAGAGTTTTATCCAACCTTGCTTCCATCTCAGCTATCGAATCTGGACAATTGTGCGTGGCCAAAAGCGCCGAGCTTGATACCTTCTGTCCACCGCCAGATACGATCCACCCAAGCCGGGTCTTCTGCAGAAGAGGCAGTCCATCGGTGAGTTTGATTTGCCCTACGCAGAGGAGATCATAAAAAACGCTCGCACCAATGAGAAGATCAACCCGTTGAGGATTGAAAAATGCAGGATCAGCGAGCTGAGTGTTAGATGGAATACTCCAATCGGATACATTTACTGATACATTTACTTGGTTGAGAATCGGTAATCGTGGGGGCGATGAGAGCAGTAAGCGTAGTTGTGTAAGCAGAGGTGCGAGAATGCATACAAATGCTTATGGTGGATCCCTCAGTAGAAACGCTGGTATCGCCCAGCCCAGACACAAGTGCAGACGATTGAGTTCTCCTAAGCTGAAGCTGCTGGGCGAACCTGGATGTGACGAGATGCAGCTGCGATCCTGAATCTAAGTGGCACGACAAGGAACTAAAACGCCAGACCGATTCTTCACGAGAACCACGGCTGTAGCCAGAAGCACGACATCAGAGTGAAGGCCTTGGGCAGCAAGAGAGGTAGACGAAGGTAGAGGCGAGCTGCTAGCAGAATTTTGAGCAACGGAAAGAGTGTCCGGTTGAACGGCCAGATCGGGAGGAGTAATACCTGGGCAGCTTTGTGTTGTGGGCTGTATACTATCGAAGTGCAACAAACTATGATGCCTACCGCCGCATACTCGACATTTTCCACTATTGCATGCGCGGGTCCGGTGCCCCGGTTTTAGGCAATTGAAGCATAGGGAAAGCTTCTTCACTTCTTTATGGCGCAGCAACGGTGAGAGATTTCCGTATATCTTGCACGAGTATATTTCATGGCCCGCTGAGTGGCAAAAGACGCATACAGACGGGTCGGCGGAAGAGTTGGAAGCTACAAACGTTTTCTTAACCTGCGTATAGGAATGGTTTTTTCCCACTTGATCGCTACTAGCGTGTGTCGCTGTAGCATATTCCAATCGCTCCATTTTCTGGCAGCGTTGCTGCAAGAATTCGAAGAATTCCTCTGCGGTAGGTATAGCATCCGACGATGTGTGCTCCTCCCATTTGGTTTGCGTCTTCGAATCCAACTTCTGCAGCAGCATGTTGATGACCATGAATCCTGAAATCTCCTCAGCAGTTCCCAATGTCTGCAACGCTCGCATGTGTAAATTGACTGCATCCGAAAACTCCCGAAGCCTTTTACCAGAAGGCGAGTCTACCCTCTTTAGCCCAAGAATCTTCTTGATGTGTGCCTGGAAAACAAGTCTTTTGTTATTAAAGCGTTTATTAAGTATATCCAGAGCCGCACGATAATTGGCACTGGAGAGGTCCAACGATCGAACCGAATCCAAAGCCTCATCAGCGAGGCAAGAGCGAAGATCCGCATCCGCTTCAATCACCGATTTAAACATTGCCATAAAATCCGAAAACTCGACGTATCCACCAGAAAACTTAGGCACCTTCAGCTCAGGAAGTCGCTGCTTGTGAGCCATGATGATGGTACTATGTCCGGAATGGCTTGGCAGAGTCGTAGAATGGGCAGCGGCGTGTGACTGGCTTATTTCAACAGCAGCCAGCAACTCAGCTTTCAACGATATGAAAAGAGTATCGAAGATTTCGCGCAGCTCACTCCCAATCTCGTTTTGATCGAGAGCCTCCAATTCATTATGGGCCTTATTGAATTCCTCTCGAATTTCTGCCAACATATCAAGGCGCACCTCGACTTCCGCGGCGGTCAACTTATCGATTTTATTCCCCGCGAAGGATTCGCCAAGCCTGTGCAATCGATCATATAATGACTGACTTTTAAGCTTATACAGACTGAGTCTGGAATCAGCCACCACAATATTTCCGCCCGCGCCTGTATTCGGATCGTTGTCCATGTTAACCGTTGTGCAATTCGACACAACAACGGAAAATGAAATACCACTTAAGCGACGATGTATAGACGCGAGAGCGAGAATGCAAGACACGAAAAGTCAAGAACCGCGGCTGCAGCTGCGCAGAGAATGAGAGATTCGACGCTTAAAGTACCGGAATTTGTCTATAAATATTCCAGCCGCACTCTCACTGAATTTGCACTTTAAACTGTTTTTCAACGTGCACCCAAATGTATTTGTTGGTAGTTAAACTACCCAACAACAAAATATTGTATAAATAATAAGTGTTTTAACGGAACGCGATTAAGCAATGGTTTTATATCACGTCGGGGGGTCACCAATGTTTGAGATGCCAAGCTTTTTTGGCACCTATGTGTTTCAAAAATGAAAAGAGATTTCGGGTTAAACTTTATAATTCGTATTTAATCTTGGTGGCTTAGCGGAAGCCGATTGCTTGCTATTGCCAGATAAACCTTATGCGAGATCGATATGCAACCAATGCGCAGAGGGGTTAGCATAGAACTAAACTATAGACGACGGCGTTAGATCAAAGTGATTGCCGAAGTGGCGGCAGCAGATCAAAGTAGTTGCCGAAGTGGCGGCGGCAGAGAGCCCCTTTAGCGGGAGAGCGCAGCAGCTCTGCAGAACGTCAACGTTTTACAACATAGGCGGCTCTCTCTGCTCATACAATAATAATGCTTAAAGTTACGGTTATTCTTCAGCGGCTGGCCCGAACAAACGCCTCATCGTATTCTACGGATGACGGAATTTTCTCAAAGTTGAGACTTTTGTCTTTGCATTTTCGGATGAAGCGGAACACGAAAACGAACACTCTTAGCAGTTTGAGGTGTGACGAGTATCCCTCGATTAAATGCACTAAATAATTTGGCTTGGCCGCGACTGTCAGTCCGACCGATTTCTTCCGACTTTCCATCTGTAGCTCTTCTTCGGAAAGCTCGAAGTGTGGTTTTCTGGACCAGCTCTCTTCTTCAGACTTTAGAAACGCTGGTCCACCAAACCAGATCGACTGCACGATATCCGCTACGTCGCAACCTCTCGAAACTATGTCTGCTGGGTTCTGTTTTGTTGGCACATGCCGCCACGTAGCTTCACCTGACCACTTTTGAATCTGCGCTACTCGGTTCGCAACGAATGTTGACAACGACGAAGGGTGGGATCGGATCCAACGAAGAGTAACTTCTGAATCTGACCAGTATATTATTTTTATACCCGATACTCAAAATGAGTATTGGGGTATATTAGATTTGTGGTAAAAGTGGATGTGTGTAACGTCCAGAAGGAATCGTTTCCGACCCCATAAAGTATATATATTCTTGATCAGCATCAATAGCCGAGTCGATTGAGCCCTGTCTGTCTGTCCGACTGTCCGTCCGTCCGTCCGTCCGTCCGTCCGTCCCCTTCAGCGCCTAGTGCTCAAAGACTATAAGATCTAGAGCAACGATGTTTTGGATCCAGACTTCTGTGATATGTCACTGCTACAAAAATATTTCAAAACTTCGCCCCGCCCACTTCCGCCCCCACAAAGGACGAAAATCTGTGGCATCCACATTTTTAAAGATACGATAAAACCAAAAACGCAGAATCGTAGAGGATGACTATATGTTCAAGAGAGTAAAATCTCAACCAGATCGTATAATTATTATAGCCAGAATCAAAAAAACAATTTCATTCTTTCTCGCTCTGTCTCTCTCTAACACACAGGTTTCATGGTCGGCTTTGCCAATTGCAAAATATGAGTTCAAGGATCTCAGAACCTATAAGAGCCAGAGCAACCAAATTTGGTATCCACACTCCTGTGATATCGGACCTTGACCGTTTTGTGTCCAAATTTCGCCACACCCCCTTCCGCCCCCGCAAAGGACGAAAATCTGGGGCATCCACAAATCTCAGAGACTATTAAGGCTAGAGTAACCAAATTTGGTATCCGCACTTCTGTTAGATCTCACTATAAAACGTATATCTCAGAATTTCGCCCCACCCCCTTCCGCCCCCACAAAGGACGAAAATCTGTTGCATCGACAATATTGCACTCTACAGTTATACCCGATACTAAGTCAGTATGGCTTTTCTCCGGCAGACGCTGCTAATATTAAACGACACGACAAAGAGTGCGTGCGAGAGAGACAGAAAATCTGTCTGAGCGTGACGTCGGGCGCTGCGTAGCCAGTGCAAATTGATTTGTTCCTTTTGGCTATAAAAATTATCTGATCTGGTCCAGATTCAGCAATCTGATAGAT